>NC_059158.1:5789097-6436597 GCF_019923935.1 Bubalus bubalis
TTGAACAACTTCAGAATCTCTTAGACACAATTTTTAAAAACTGTGTGCTTCTCCACATGATTATCTTGAAGTGACAGACTTTTACTATATAAATGTTAATGTGTATGTGTATGTGTATTTCTGTGACCAAGTGTTGTACTAATAGAAACTAGAGCCAGATTACCCCCAGTGACTTCATCACCTCCTGGTCATAAGTCTCAATTTCAGACACTAGTTTAGGGCAGCCAATCAGCAGTGGTGCCCTAACACGCTGTGTGAAACGTACCCGTATCAGAGTCTGAATGCTTAAATTACAGTTATCAAGTGACCTGATGGAAGCCGTGGAAATTCCAAATGTATGGATTCCAAATGTATGGAATCTCAAATGGAATGTTTCTACTATGGTAGGGAAATGTTCTTGCAGATTTCTCTAAAACAAATGAGAAAATATTTTCTGATTGGTGGAAAGATTTCATTCTAAAAAGTTTTCCTTGGCTATTTTTTAAAAAGTCAGAGTAAAACTACTCTGTTGAATACAGCCATGTCGTTTCTTTTGGTGAGTGTTGTTTAGTATACACATTTTTTTTTTTGATACTTTCATTTTAAATCAATCTGTCTTTATATTTATTTATTTATTTTTGTCTTTATATTTAAAGTGTGTTGCCTTTAGTTAAGTAGCTTTATAAGAGTTGGGATAGGCATTTTTATTAATTCTGAAAATCTTTGCCTTTTAAAAAGGATGTTTAAGCCATTTATGTTTAATGCCATCATCAATATGATTGGGTGAAATCTAACATTTGATATTTTGTTTTGGAGTCATTCTAGCTGTCCTTCATTCCTCCCTTAGGTATTTACTGCCTTATTTTCAAATAATTGAGTATTGTTTTCTGACTCATCTCCATTATTGAATACATATACTACTTCTATGACTGTGCGCTTACTTTGAATATCTCAATATGCATCTTCAACTTATCACAACCCATTTTCAAGTAACACTACACCACTTCACATACAGCGCAGGAACAGGCAACAGTACACTCCGCTCCTCCTGACTCTTGTCCTTTGAGCTTTATCAAAATGAAATCTACATGCTATGAACTTTAACCATGCTTTAAATGGTAAGTTATCTTTTAAAGCGTGTAAACATTGAGAAATAAATAATTTATATTTATTCAAGCTTTTATCATTTTCTGCATTCTTTCTTTATCAGATCAAAATTTCCACTGGATGATTTTCTTTCTCTTGGAAGAAATTTCTTCAGCATTTATCATAGTATGGGTATACTCATGGTTAATTTTCTCAGTTTTGTGTGTGTCAATAATTGTTTTTTCACCTTTATTTTTGACTGTCATTTTCTTTAAGTATAGACTTCTAGGCAAACAGGTGTTTTTGGTTACCCATTTGCTTTTTCTGAACTCTTGGTGTTTTAAAGATGTCATTCTAATATTGGATCTTTGCAAAGTATCTGATGAGAAGTCTGATATCATTCTAATCTTTATTCCTGTGTATAATGGGCCTCTTTCTCTTTATCATTTGTTTTCAGAATTTGGTTATAATATCTTTTCATACGGCTTTTTAAGGGTCCTTCCTTTTGGAGTTCTTTCAGCTTCTTTAATATATTGGTTTACAGGTTTCATAAAATTTGGAAAATTTTTTTCAAAATTATTTTTTTGTCCCCTTCCGTTTCCATTTCTTTCTAATAGGGCTTCAGTGTCATGATTTTATTTGTTAAATTTATTTATATTTTTGGCCACACCATGCCAACTCATAGGATCTGAGTACTCTGACCAGGTATCAGACTCCAAAATGGAAGTGAGGAGTCCTAACCACCGGACCACTATGGAATTCTCTTCATTTTTTATAGTTTCTATTACAGTATCTTTAACTACATTGATTACTTTTGGAACAAAGCTAGTGGAGGTGATGGCATTCCAGTTGAGCTATTTCAAATCCTGAAAGATGATGCTGTGAAAGTGCTGCACTCAATATGCCAGCAAATTTGGAAAACTCAGCAGTGGCCACAGGACTGGAAAAGGTCAGTTTTCATTCCAATCCCAAAGAAAGGCAATGCCAAAGAATGCTCAAACTACTGCACAATTGCACTCATCTCACACGCTAGCAAAGTAATGCTCAAAATTCTCTAAGCCAGGCTTCAGCAATATGTGAACCGTGAACTTCCTGATGTTCAAGCTGGTTTTAGAAAACACAGAGGAACCAGAGATCAAATTGCCAACATCTGTTGGATCATCGAAAAAGCAAGAGAGTTCCAGAAAAACATCTATTTCTGCTTTATTGACTATGCCAAAGCCTTTGACTGTGTGGATCACAATAAACTGAGGAAAATTCTGAAAGAGATGGGAATACCAGACCACCTGACCTGCCTCTTGAGAAACCTGTATGCAGGTCAGGAAGCAACAGTTAGAACTGGACATGGAACAACAGACTGGTTCCAAATAGGAAAAGGAGTTCGTCAAGGCTGTATATTGTCACCCTGCTTATTTAATTTATATGCAGAATACATCATGAGAAACTCTGGGCTGGAAGAAGCACACGCTGGAATCAAGATTGCCAGAAGAAATATCAATAACCTCCGATATGCAGACGACACCACCCTTATGGCAGAAAGTGAAGAGGAACTCAAAAGCCTCTTGATGAAAGTGAAAGTGGAGAGTGAAAAAGTTGGCTTAAAGCTCAACATTCAGAAAACGAAGGTCATGGCATCTGGTCCCATCACTTCATGGGAAATAGATGGGGAAACAGTGGAAACGGGCTGACTTTATTTTTCTGGGCTCCAAAATCACTGCAGATGGTGACTGCAACCATGAAATTAAAAGACACTTACTCCTTGGATGAAAAGTTGTGACCAACTTAGACAGCATATTCAAAACCAGAGACATTACTTTGCCAACAAAGGTCCATCTAGTCAAGGCTATGGTTTTTCCAGTGGTCATGTATGGATGTGAGAGTTGGACTATAAAGAAAGCTCAGCACCAAAGAATTGATGCTTTTGAACTGTGGTGTTGGAGAAGACTCTTGAGAGTCCCTTGGATGGCAAGGAGATCCAACCAGTCCATCCTAAAGGAGACCAGTCCTGGGTGTTCATTGGAAGGACTGATGTTGAAGCTGAGACTCCAATACTTTGGCCACCTGATGCGAAGAGCTGACTCATTGGAAAAGACCCTGGTGCTGGGAAAGGTTGAGGGCAGGAGGAGAAGATAGGATGAGGATGAGATAGTTGGATGGCACCATCGACTCGATGGACATGGGTTTGGGTGGACTCTGGGAGTCAGTGATGGACAGGGAGGCCTGGCGTGCTGCGGTTCATGGGGTCACAAAGATTCGGACACCACTGAGTGACTGAACTGAACTGAACTAACTACATTGATGTTTTCTTCTGCAATGTATAATCTACTGTTAGTCTCTATAGAGTATCTTTTATTTCAGATAGTATCTTTCAATATCTTGAACTTTCATGTGGGACTTTAAAAAAATATCTTCTATTTACTCTTCATTACTCTTCTATGTACTCTTCATGTCTTTCCAGACCTTGTCGACTTTATGGTACATCTTTACACTTGTGTTATTGTCTTTTCTCATTCCAAAATCTGCCACTTCTAAGTATATTTCTATATAATTACTTTTTCTCCTGCTATGGAATCATATTTTCTTGCTTCTTTGAATGTTTGTGAGCTTTTGATAGATGCCAGATGTTATGAATATTATGTGATTTCAAGCTTGATTTTGGTGCGTTTTTAAAAAATACTGTTGAAATTTGTCCTTTCAAATAGTTAAATTACTTGGGATCAGTTGGATTTTTTGATATTTTTTTTGTTGTTGTTAAGATATTTTAGTGTGGTCCAGGGCAGCCTTTAGTCTAGGACAGATTCAGTTCTAATATTAAAGTGAAAATGCATAGAGAGCACTATCTGATGCTCCTTTTACTTAATTATCTCTCCATTCTATCTTGTAGAAACAACAAATTAATCATAATTTCTGTGAATGGTGAATAATAGAGATTGTTGAATATCACTCTGGTTTTCCATGTTAGATTTTAATTGTACTTTTATTATTTGTTTTTAGATATCACTGGGTTAAAACTTCATTCAACTATGAAAATTATATTTTGCTAGGAGATTCAGAATTTAGGCAAGGGCAAAAAGAAAGCATTGTAGTTTCCTCCCCCTGAAATTGTATGGCATGCTTTCTTTTGATTCTTTTAAGGCAATCTGAACATGCTCTCTGAGATACAGAAGAAATCCTGATGGACTTTTATGACATTTTTGTTGCTGATAACCTCCTTTCTGGTCCCCTGTGAACTAAACGATGATAAAATATTCCAGGAGAGGTATCCGCAAAGCTCTTAGGGCATGTGAATGACCCTATGGTAAGTCCCTTTAAGCTTTTCCCCAGATTCTTCTTTCTTCCTTTTATACACTCCCTTTAATCTTATTAGATCTAATTCTAACATTCACAACATGCTCCATACACTGGTTATAACATTGAAGCAAAGAAGTGATTTCTGCATTTGAACTGTTCAGGGAATCCCTCTGGTATATTTGTAGGTTTGCTTTGCTATATTTTGTTTTGTCTTATAACCTCAAGGCTTAATCCTCAAGACTTTCTCTACCATTAAATGCCTTCCTTTATACTTCAATGTGGGGCTTCCCAGGTGGCTAAGTGGTGAAGAATTCTCCTGCCAATGCAGGAGATGCAAGAGACATGGGTTCAATCCCTGGGTCAGGAAGATCCCTTGGAGGAGGAAATGGCAACCCACTCCAGTATTCTTGCCTGGAGAATCCCATAGAGAGGAGTGTGATGGGCTACAGTCCATGGAGTCATAAAGAGCTGGACACAACTGAGCACACACACACACACACACACACACACACACACTGCAGTGTTCAACTGCTTTAGGACCCAACTTGGAATTTAGGATGAGACAAAAGTTTTTACCCGTGCGAGGAAACTCAATGGAGAACTAAGTCAAAGAATAATATTTTGAACTATCTCTATAGAATTTTGGCAGTGATTAATTTCATAAGCAAAGTAGCAGTTTAATTTTATCTCTTCTCTCATCTGTGTAGACTCCTAGCCAAGTCATGTCATCTGTGTTTTACTTCCAGTTTTAATATTCTTAAAGGGAATCATGAAAACTCCCCACCCTCTTTTTGGCAAAGAGCTCTGAGCGTCTCAGAACAAAGGAGCAAAGAAACTACACTTGATGTTTTTATTGACATGCACACACATGCCAAACCTTGACTTACAATGAGTTTATACTCACCTGTGATAAAGGGGAGCCACCTGTGTCTGCAAGCGTCACATGTATATAACTTGTTTCTCCAGCCTTGTTTCCCCATCTGGCTTAGTATGTAATGGAAAAAACAAAAAAGCAACATGTCTTAAGTGGCATAGCTAGAAGTTTTATCTATTATAAAGTGTTTATCCTTTTTCTTAAGCACACAGCACCTGCTATTGCTTTGTTATTGTTTGTTTGGCTGGAATTTTATCCTGGGGTGGAAGACAGAAACTTCTGTGAGATTGGATTCATCACATGGGAGATTTTAGGCTGCTTGTTCATCAGCTTTAAGGTCAGTTGAGAGCTATTGGCAAAGGCCACTTCCTTATAAGGAAGATAATAATTTATTACAGATTTGTAGATTCACAATTGAAGCTGAAACTCCAATATTTCGGCCACCAGATGTCAAGAAGCAACTCTGGAAAAGACCCTGACGCTGGGAAAGGTTGAGGGCAAGAGGAGAGGTGGAAGACAGAGGATGGGTTAGGGTTAGGGTTAGGTTGAATGGCATTGCGGACTCAATGGACATGAGTTTGAACAAGCTTCTGGAGATAGTTAAGGACAGGGAAGCCTGGAGTGCTGCAGGTCATGGTATAGCAAAGAGTCCGACACAACTTAGCGACTGAACTACAACAACAAAATTCATGGTAGAAGATAGCTTGCTAAAAATAATTAAGGTACAGTGATTGCATAACATTTTAGGAGTATTAACACAAAACTTAACACAATAATCTCAAAGAACAAAGCTAACGCTCGTAACCCTGTTTGCAGAAAATAGCTTTGAGTAAGAGCTTCTGTTTTTGCTTTGTCTCTTAGATCCTTTCCAAGACAATGTTACAATTAATGAATTAAAATAATGCAATATGTGAAAGTGAAGTCACTCAATTGTGTCAGACTCTTTGTGACCCCATGGACTGTAGCCCACCAGGTTCCTCTGTCCATGGGATTTCCCAGGCAAGAATACTGGAGTGGGTTGCCATTTCCTTCTCCAAGGGGATTTTCCTGACCCAGGGATCAAACCCATGTTTCAGGCATTGCGGGCAGATGCTTTACTGTCTGAGCCACCAGGGAATCCCATACAATATAGTATTACATAATTTTGATTTCCCTAAATTTCGTGATAGTTTTGATAATGTGACAGGTTGATTAGAGTTTGAGGAAGCAAATAATTTTGACTCTGTACTGTTCAAATAAATCAATAACCAGTGTTGATAAATAAAATAATGAATATTAAACACATAGAAATAAATATAAAAAATAAAAAAAAACAAATTAGTTTCATTCATTCATTTATGTAATACCTACTACTTGAGTTGGACCATAAAGGAAGCTGAGCGCCAAAGAATTGAAGTTTTTGAACTGTGGTGTTGGAGAAGATCTTGAGAGTCCCTTGGACTGCAAGGAGATCAAACCAGTCCATCCTAAAGGAAATTAGTCCTGAATATTCTTGGTGAATATTCTGATGCTGAAGCTGAAACACCAATACTTTGGCCACCTGATGCAAATAACTGACTCATTTGAAAAGACCATGATGCTGGGAAAGATTGAAGGCAGGAGGAGAAGGGGACGACAGAGGATAAGATGGTTTGATGGCATCACTGACTCAATGGACATGAGTTTGAGCAAGCTCTGGGAGTTGGTGATGGACAGGGAAGCCTGGCGTGCTGCAGTCCATGGGATGGCAAAGGATAGGAGACAACTGAGCGACTGAACTGAACTATTTTCCAGGCACAACTATAGGCTTTAAGAGTACAGAGTTGAACAAAGAGACACTTCCTGCCCTCATGAAGTTAATGTCCTATTTAAAGAAGTGAAACCCTAAAACAAAAGCAGGTATATACTTATTTGCATGATGGCAGGTGGTGACAAATGATAAAGAAGGCAGTGTACAGGGGATGGCGGCTGCAAGGGGAGGCAGGCTGGGCTATTTCAGGTGGATTGGGGAAGAATCTCTAAAGAGATGACATTTCAGTGGTGATTCAAAACAGAGAATGAGAAAGCCACCTAAATATCCAGGGGAAGAACTTCTTCTGCCAAGGCACAGTGTGTGAAGATGCCCTGAGGAGTGGATCCATCTGGGATGGTGTGAGAAGCACCAGGAAGGGCAGCGAGACCAGTGCACCCTGAACCATGGAGCTGGAATGAGAGGAGAGACGGGGCAGACCGGGGCAGCTCATCCAGGGCCTTGTGGTCCAAGGACCTTTAGATGCCTTGTTAGTGTAGAGTTGACAGTAGGAAAGGGAAGAGCTCTGTTGGGTTTTAAAAGGTTGGAGATAACCGCTGGCTGGAAAAAAAGACTTGTGCTTGGGAAACAGGGGGAGAAACAGGAAGACCTATTAGGAAGCTTGTGCTATTGCAGACCAGAGGTGGATGATTCTGAAAATATTTAGCAGGATAATCCTAGATGGCTACAGTGCATATTTTACTAAGACCAGAGCCTGAGGTCATATCCTATACTAAAACACATTAAGTTGGGGGTCACAGAAGATGACCTCTTCGTTGTGTACAGAGACTCCTTAATATGTGCGCATGTTTACATCATGAAATAGTTGTTATGTCTGAGCTAAAAGCTAAACTGACAATATAACTGTTTTTTAAAACCCACCCACGTTAACATTTCTGCAGTAAAATGTATGAATATTCAGTGGGATTAAAAAAAGGCACATAAATAGTCTCATGTCAGGTTAGGTCAAGTTTTACCATCAAATGAATAATAAGAGAGAGTACTTTGAATTTCCAGAGGTTTCTGGACTCTAAAATTTCAGATCTGTTGCAGATGGGCCTGTATAATAACTGTTGCATCTATTTATGCATTCTCTCTCTAAACATTGTTCATACATCACCCACACTGTACAAATATAAGGGAACCTTCACCAACACTATAGAAATATAAGGAAGTCTTTTATCAGAAAGTATAATCTGAATATATATTTCAATTAACCAAAATATAAATCAAAATTAAGAAAAGAAAACAAATTAATATATCTACAAAAAGGAATCTGCAGGTCCTCCCTTATGGGACAATAGTGTATGACACCCCAAAATATGCTGCTATGGTGTATTTTGAGCTATAGGCACTTGAAAAACCAGCAAATGCAGGGAGAGACTTTCTCTGAACTCTTCTTCTTTGGCAAAAGAGAAAGCCCCCCTGCAAAAACTTTCAGCTGTTGTAGATCCTTCCCCCAGGAACTTCATCAACCAGGGAAGACTGACTTCTGCCTCAGGAGAGGAGACTAGACATCCACACCGCACCCAGACACTTGATCACAAACGATCACCCCTCCCACCTACTCTCCTAAGAGCCCGTTCACCTCTCCTAAAAATCATTCCCTCTCTACCAAGAGGATGACATCCTGAATTAAATTGTCATTTAAGCCTGAATTCTAAACCATCTCAGGGAGTTACTCATTTTTCCCTGGGTTGAAATGGGTATAATTTTCCAGGTATAAATGAGGTACTCACGTTAATAAGCTCCTGCTTGTCTTCCTGTTGTTAATCTGTCTTTTTACAATGGTCTCAGCTAAGAACTCAGAAGGATAAGAGAAAAATTACTTTTTCTTCCCTACTTCTCCCAACCTAGGAACTCGGTTAGATCCCTCAGCTGTCCATTTATTCTAAAGCCCAGAGGTAGAACTTTGTTTATCAGATTTTTCTTTTCCTTTCCTAGTACCAGGATTTGGGGTTCTTAGACTGCCTCTCCTTTCCACAATTGAGACCACATCACTTACATGTCTGGTAATTAAACCATGAAGCATTTCAGAAAGTGGATGAAGCCGTGGATTTCAGACAACATGGGAGAGGCATTTAGAAGCATAAAGGCTTTCTGGAAATCCCTTAAGTGGTAATTTGGTTGTTTGCTGTTTGATGGGTAAGTTGAGTCCAGCTCTTCATGATCCCATGGAGTATAGCCTGTCAGGTTCCTCTGCTTGTGGGATTCTCCAGGCAATAAGACTGGAGTGGGTTGCCATTCCCTTCTCCAGGGGATCTTCTTGACCTAGATATCAAACCCGTGACTCCTGCTTTGGCAGGTGTATTCTTTACCACTGAGCCACCAGGGAAGCCTGTATATTTGGTAATATTTGGTAGGTTCCAATTTTATGTGGATGGCAGGGGAGGGTATAATCTGAGCTCATCTCTGAAAGGTCTGTCCAGCATAGAGAGCCTGGTCAGGAGCCAGGCTGGCGGGTTCCTCTCGCTCCCACTGTAACAGCCACAGTTGCCTAAGGAGCTACATTATGCCAGGGGCAGAGAAGCTGTCACTCTTTAGAGGTACAAAGATCAAGACTTTTGAGTTTGGCTTCTAAGGGCAGAAACTCTAGAATTAGTGGGTAGGAATGGGCAGTCTGTTTATGTAAAACTATGCCGACTTACTAGTCAATTTTGCTAACAATTTAACCAAACCAAAATAAACCAAGTAAACCAAATGAAAGTTTGCTTTGAACACTTACAATGTAAATACAGTTTTTAGTGGGATTTTTAAACTGTCAATTGGCCACATTGGTATCCTGCACTCAGAAACAGTTTAAAAGTCTACATTTCACCCCCTGTGGATTTTACTCCGTGACTAACCAGTTCCGAATCAACAGTCTTCATGATCAATGTTCATTTTAAGCATATATCTCAGCACTGAACATCTTAATTCATACATTGATTCAAACTTTCTTCATGGAAATATACTTATATAAGCCTAATTGTCTGATTATTTTAAACTGCCATCTTTAAAAATCTACCCTTTCGAAGTAAGTCCGTAAACACTTCTGCATCTATGTAACTGTATGTATTAGCACTGCTCATCTATTTCACAATTTTTTTCTGACTAGTTAGGACTTGGAACTTCTCCAAACATCATCTCTTATTTTTTTTTTTTTGAATGCTTTTAATCACAACGACTTTAATAAGGTATCTTTAGTCTTTCAAGTTGGTTTCTCCACCTATATAAAAAATGCCATGGGTGTGGGAAATAATTTGCTGCCAACACAGTCATCATCCAAAACAGAAACATTCATATTCCAATTCCATATTGCACTGCCTTTTCTCTGTTGGCTGTAGACCACAACTGTAGAGGTGCTATGTAATTTTTTAGCATCACCATGGTAAATTTGTTTTAGAAACACATTTCTCTGCTATCAAAGGGTAGGAAAATACATTCTCTTAGAAGGAGGTAGGAAATAGCAAATTATATGCATTGTTCACCTATCTATAGAAAAGACTACTCTGGATGCAATTGTGAAATTATCTGACACTTTACATACAAAAAGAGCAAAGGACTTTTTGTTAGTTGCTTAGTTGTATTCAACTCTTTGTGACCCCATGGACTGTAGCCTGCCAGGCTCCTCTGTCCATGGAATTCTCCAGGCAAGAATACTGGGGTGGGTAGCCATTCCTTTCTCCAGGGGATCTTCCCTACGCAGGGATGGAACTCGATTCTTTATAGGCCAATTCTTTACCATCTGAGCCACTAGGGAAGCCCTCAGACAGGGAAAAGAGATGAGAAAAGATTACTTAAATTAAAGTACTGTTTTTATTTTAATTCTTTAGAGTACTGTGAGGCAAGGTTTTAGGACTTGCGTGTTTTTGTAACACTTGCTTCAGATTCATCCAAAGAACTTATGCAGTCCTAACACCTTCTTTTAAAGACTCATACCAGTTAGTGTAGACATAAGTGCATTAGCTAGGTACAGATATGCCCATAATACATCACTAATGAGAAACTAGCTTTCCGTAGTCAATATTAACATCCTAAGGTTACTTCATGATCGCTTGAGACGTGATAGTTTGTGGTGCTAATTTCACATACTCTCCTTCTATGATTCAAAGAACGTACCATTTTGTAATAGAACTAATAGTGTTTTTATCCAAACTTGACTAAGTTCAAAAAGTAATTTCCCATGGTAATAGTTACTGGCTGTATTGGTTTAGCAGCACTTTCTCACAGTTCTGGAGGCTGGAAGTCAGAGATTAAGGTGGTGGCAGGGTTAGTTTCTTTTGAGGCCTCTCTCTTTAGCCTGTAGACAACCATCTTCTCCCTGTGTCTTCACAATTTCTTCTCTCTTCCGTGTCGGGGTCCTAATCACCACCTCTTACAAGGAAGTCAGTTTGTAAAGAGTTTGAGTGGAGTATGAACAGGCAGCGTGAACAGAGCAGGGAGGAGGGTTCACCTTTTGTGTCCTCATCAGGCACACTGTCATAGAGTAAGAACCCACCAGAGACCCACACCACTTAATGCAGATGGAATTGCATTAGTTTTGGTGGTGAGAAACTCCCAAAGTTTCCATTTGTAACCTAAATAAACAAAGACCCAGAGAGGACAAAAATCTTGTTGTTACGATTAACAGTGGAATAACTCAAAACCTCTACCAGCTTTGTTCATAGTGATGCTTTCTAAGCCCCACTTGACTTCACATTCCAGGATGTCTGGCTCTAGGTCAGTGATCACACCATCATGATTATCTTGGTCATGAAGATCTTTTCTGTACAGTTCTTCTGTGTATTCTTGCCACCTCTTCTTAATATTTTCAGCTTCTGTTAGGTCCATACCATTTCTGTCCTTTATCGAGCCCATCTTTGCATGAAATGTTTCCTTGGTATCTCTAATTTTCTTGAAGAGATTGCTAGTATTTCCCATTCTGTTGTTTTCCTCTATTTCTTTGCACTGATCACTGAGGAAGGAGTTCTTATCTCTCCTTACTATTCTTTGGAACTCTGCATTCACATGCTTATATCTTTCCTTTTCTCCTTTGCTTTTTGCTTCTCTTCTTTTCACAGCTATTTGTAAGCCCTCCCCAGACAGCCATTTTGCTTTTTTGCTTTTCTTTTCTGTGGGGATGGTCTTGATCCTGTCTCCTGTACAATGTCACGAACCTCATTCCATAGTTCATCAGGCACTCTATCAGACCTAATCTCTTAAATCTATTTCTCACTTCCACTGTATAATCATAAGGGATTTGATTTAGGTCATACCTGAATGGTCTAGTGGTTTTCCCTACTTCCTTCAATTTAAGTCTGAATTTGGCAATAAGGAGTTTATGATCTGAGCCACAGTCAGCTCCCAGTCTTGTTTTTGCTGACTGTATAGAGCTTCTTTATCTTTGGCTGCAAAGAATATAATCAATCTGATTTTGGTTTTGACCATCTGGTGATGTCCATGTGTAGAGTCTTCTCTCATGTTCTTGGAAGAGTGTGTTTGCTATGACCAGTGCGTTCTCTTGGCAAAAGTCTATTAGCCTTTGCCCTGCTTTATTCTGTATTCCAAAGCCAAATTTGCCTGTTACTCCAGGTGTTTCTTGACTTCCTACCTTTGCATTCCAGTCCCCTATAATGAAAAGGACATCTTTTTTGGATGTTAGTTCTAAAAGGTCTTATAGGTCTTCATAGAACCATTCAACTTCAGCTTCTTCAACACTACTGGTTGGGGCATAGGCTTGGATTACTGTGATATTGAAAGGTTTGCCTTGGAAACAAACAGAGATCATTCTGTCATTTTTGAGATTGCATCCAAGTACTGCATTTTGGACTCTTTTGTTGACCATGATGGCTACTCCAAGATAATCACGACCAAGATAATCATGATGGTATGATCACTGACCTAGAGCCAGGCATCCTGGAATGTGAAGTCAAGTGGGCCTTAGAAAGCACCACTATGAACAAAGCTAGTGGAGGTGATGGCATTCCAGTTGAGCTATTTCAAATCCTGAAAGATGATGCTGTGAAAGTGTTGCACTCAATATGTCAGCAAATTTGGAAAACTCAGCAGTGGTCACAGGACTGGAAAAGGTCAGTTTTCATTCCAATCCCAAAGAAAAGCAATGCCAAAGAATGCTCAAACTACCACACAATTGAACTCATCTCACACGCTAGCAAAGTAATGCTCAAAATTCTCCAAGCCAGGCTTCAGCAATACATGAACTGTGAAATTCCAGTTGTTCAAGCTGGTTTTAGAAAACACAGAGGAACCAGAGATCAAATTGCCAACATCCGCTGGATCATGGAAAAAGCAAGAGAGTTCCAGAAAAACATCTATTTCTGCTTTATTGACTATGCCAAAGCCTTTGACTGTGTGGATCACAATAAACTGAGGAAAATTCTGAAAGAGATGGGAATACCAGACCACCTGACCTGCCTCTTGAGAAACCTATATGCAGGTCAGGAAGCAACAGTTAGAACTGGACATGGAACAACAGACTGATTTCAACTAGGAAAAGGAGTATGTCAAGGCTGCATATTGTCACCCTGCTTATTTAACTTATATGCAGAGTACATCATGAGAAACACTGGGCTGGAAGAAGCACAAGCGGGAATCAAGATTGCCGGGAGAAATATCAATAACCTCAGATTCGCAGATGACACCACCTTTATGGCAGAAAGTGAAGAGGAACTAAAAAGCCTCTTGATGAAAGTGAAAGAGGAGAGTGAAAAAATTGGCTTAAAGTTCAACATTCAGAAAACGAAGATCATGGCATCTGGTCCCATCACTTCATGGGAAATAGATGAGGAAACAGTGTCAGACTTTATTTTTCTGGCCTCCAAACTCACTTCAGATGATGATTGCAGCCATGAAATTAAAAGACACTTACTCCTTGGAAGGAAAGTTATGACCAACCTAGACAGCATATTAAAAAGCAGAGACATTACTTTGCCAGCAAAGGTCCATCTAGTCAAGGCTATGGTTCTTCCAGTGGTCATGTATGGATGTGAGAGCTGGTGTGAAGAAAGTTGAGCACCAAAGAATTGATGCTTTTGAACTGTGGTGTTGGAGAAGACTCTTGAGAGTCCGTTGGACTGCAAGGAGGTCCAACCAGTCCATTCTAAAGGAGATCAGTCCTGGGTGTTCATTGGAAGGACTGATGCTGAAACTCCAATACTTTGGCCACCTCATGTGAAGGATTGACTCATTGGAAAAGACCCTAATGCTGGGGGTAACTGGGGGCAGGAGGAGAAGGGGACGACAGAGGATGAGATGGCTGGATGGTATCACCGACTCGATGGACATGAATTTGAGTGAACTCCGGGAGTTGGTGATGGACAGGGAGGCCTGGTGTGCTGTGATTCATGGGGTCACAATGAGTTGGACATGCCTGAGTGACTGAACTGAACTGAAGTCAAAACCAGAATCTAAATCCAAATCCTTTTTCATTCTCTTATTTTATATTCTCTGCATTGAATTAAGTCCAAATTCTTCATTTCTTTAATGCTTTGATTCCTCCTTGATTATCAGAATCCTTGTGCGGTTGCAGTGAACATGTATTGTTTTATTTTTATCTGGTTTCCTTTGCTCTTCACCAGGCTTGGGAAATGCCCCCTCCCCACCTGGCAAGGGGGTGTTCTGTCAGTCCAGTGGCCCTGCCCTCCTCACCACACAGATGGGCATGTTACCCAGGATTCTAGGTTATAAGACTCTTGAGGGGAGTGGCATTGATGCTGGAGAGAGAGGTGTCCTTCTTTGGGAGATTATGGCCATTGAGGAGCTTGTGAGCCTTGGGATTATAGAAAAGAGATCCTATTGAAAAAGCGAGGGAAGGAAAGGAGAGAGAAATGAGGAAGGGGGGACACAGAAAAAGAGGAATGGGAAGGAGAAGAAGAGGAGGGAGATGAAGAGGAGGAAAGAAATAAACACCTGACTATGCTGTGTGAGCTTGGATCTAGCAGGGAAGCTTCTGTATTTTTTAGTTACTAAATTAATGCATTCCTTTTTTTTTTCCATTTAGGTAGAGTTTGAGCTAATTTTCTGCCTCTTGAAAAAGAAAAAGAACTATCATTCTACTGAGAAAAAAATTCCACTTTAGATAAAGTCAGTTTCAAACCACAGTCTGTAAGGTCAGGTACGTGCCTCGTGGAAGTATTGCTAAGTTCTTCCAAAACTGAAGCCTGGTCCTTGAATGGATAAATAATAGTTCTACAGGGAAGAGAAGGCTGACAACTTACAGAGTACAGCAACACAGCATGCCAGGCTCCCCTGTCCAACCATGTTATCCTCTGTTGCCCCCTTCTCCTGCTGCCCTCAATCTTTCCCAACATCAAGGTCTATTCCAATGAGTTGGCTCTTCAGATCAGGTGGCCAAAGTATTGGAACTACAGCTTCAGCATTAATCCTGCCCATGAATATTCAGGGTTGATTTCCTTTAGGACTGACTGGTTTGATCTCCTTGTCATTGGGGGGATATCATAGAAGCTCCTGTCTGAATAGCTGAGATTCAAATCTAACACATGGACCCCACCTTCCCCAAACCCAACTCCAATTAAAATTCCACAATTAGGAATTATTGTATATATGGAAGAAAAGTTGCTCTAAGTTCCTATAACTTACTGTAAATCCACATTTCTGGGTTTATTTTGAAGGGATAAATTGGGTATGTCAGAAACCAAGGTACCTGGCTATATGGTAGAAGATTGAACTTCAGGGCCAACATTTATTTTGGATAGTTGAAAGGCTTAAAATCCATCTCATGGTCTGAAAGGAAACCACATGCAGAGGGAAAAAAAAAAATCCTATGGCCCAGATTTTTCTACAGTGAGGAAATCTGCCAGTGGTTCAGTTATGACTTATCAAAGAGTGTTTTCTTCTCTGGTAAGGGAAACCACATACAAGGTTTCATTTCACAAAATGAGTTGATTCTTGATAAACGTATTTTAGTTATAGATTCAAAATTCCTTCCTTCAGTTTTTATTATGTTGATTATGGTGATTCTGATTTGGTTCTTTTTACCACAGTTCCTCTGTGATATGCCTATTCTAAGGCCAGTTTTATGGAAGTGTATTTAGAAGCTTCTTCAACTAATCCAAGAGATTTTATCAAGTGCGCAAAACATAAACTGCAGAACCCAAATCCAGATTAACTTATCTTAAAAAAGGTCGTTTTGTTTTGGTTATGGTAAACCCTATTCAGTTTATTTTTGAAAAAGAATCAGAAAATGTTTCGAAGCATATGAAAGATGTTAGCCATGGTACTCAGAACAGAGTGCCCCAGTGTGCGTGTAGGGGATATAACATATGCCAGTTCAGCAGTGCAGCCAGAGTATTATCACCTCAGTTGTGAGCACAACCTGTGCTCACATCAGTAGATGGCTTCCCAAACCACTGACTAATCACTGCCCTCAGCATGGGAGGTGACAGAAGGTGGCACGCAAGAAATGTCTATAGAGGCAGTCACCAGCATTCATTAAGAAAAAGGACAATAAATGAAATTTCTCCCACTACATATTTTTGAGCATTAAGAACAAAATGTTCTTTTTCCTCTTGACTGATATCCAGAAGCATTGAGGGGAGCTACCCACAGAAGGAAATAATCCAAAGTTAAATGAAAAAAAAAAAAAAGTGAAGAGAATGAAGAATGCCCAGAGTGCCAATGTGATAAATTTATTCACAAAGACAGTGCTAATCTCTTAGAAGACTACAGTATTATTAGGTAAGAGACTGGAGTTGAAAGCTGGAGGACGGAAAAGCCTGAATGACTTCTCTCTTTAGGTGAAATAAACAATAGTCCTATATCGTGTAATGTAAAATTTTGTCTCATAAAAATAATAAATTTCACAAGTTTTCTTAGTATTAAACAACTATGAACCCCTCATTTTTGCATTTGAAAGATAAGCTGACTTCTAGAATGCTGGCCTAATAAGATCATAGTCAACAGGGTGATTTTTATTCCTTCACGCTGCTCCCTAAGGAAGGCACTTACCCTAGGAACTATTTTGCCTGATGACAAGTAGCAGTCGCACTTACTTTGATAGTGTCCAATACATTGCTTTGCCTAATTTGCATCTCTCTGCTAAATGGTTTAATTAATTTTGCATTGTGCTTACTGACTAGTTTTAATTAGCAGTTAAATCAGTTCAGTTAACGAAAAAATGTAGGTGTTTACATGAATGCAAATCACAATGAGTTCTCAGGGCTCAATTCAAAAACTGGTTCCATGCCATTGATGCTGGATTTCTTGAGGCTTTGCTTAAAAAAAAAAAAAATGCATTCTATCGCTATAGTTTCTCCCTCAATAAATCATGAATGTTCGTGATTCACTAGCTGGTGCGCCCTCTTTTATTTGTTTTTTTGTAGTGAAGAAGTTCACATGCCCAGACTAACAGTGAAGGCGTGTGGGGAGGTGAACACTGTGCTTCAGCTCTGTAAATTAATTCTTACAGTTCTGGCTGCATTTGGGATTTCCTTGGTACGTTGTCCTTGGGCAGACTCAGTGCAGGGGTGCCGTTAGTTTCTCCAGAGATGGTTACATGGTGATACAACAGAAGATATAATCTTGGTGTGGCTTCTTGGTAAGCTGATGTTTAAGGAAAAAAAAAAAAAGATAATTCCATTTTTAATTCTGCTTCATTTTTAAAATCAGTAAATTCTTCAACCACTGATTTGGCACCTATGTAGGAAAACAGTCAACCACAAATAGCTGGGTTTTTTTTCTTTTTTTTTTTTAAGTCTTATCAGCCAACTAGGTCTAATAATTTCTTTTCAAAAAGAAAAGTTTTACGATTCCTGGATTTTTTGATCTGTTTCGAAGCTGGTCTGCTTAAAAAACAAACAAAAAAGTTTCTGTGAAAAGAAAAGTCTTTAATTTATTTGACGTGAAATTCAAGATATCTCTACAATTTCAGAAAAACCAGAACAGCTGGTTCTTTTAGGAATATTGTATAGAAAAGGGAAATGGAAAGCAGATACAATATGTTGACAACAGAAAAAATTGTATACTAAGAATATGAATAGTAAAATCCTAAAATATATCTTTTCTTTGAAGGCAAATGTTAGAGTTTTGATTGTTTGAATGGTGACTTTAGTTCTTCCAATCACTTTATGTGTGTTGACAAGTCACTTGCACACTCTTTAAAAGGTATTTTAGTAGCAACATATTTCTCAGTAATACCCACCCACAAGTTTCTTCCAGTCTTTTTACTGACAGTGTGAACACAGGATAGTTGGCCTTTCTTGTTAGGCTTTAAGAATCTCATCTAAGGAGAGGGGGTTGCCCAAGATACAGCCATATATTTATTTGAACAAAAACCTTTCTCTAGATCCAGTAATCCCACTCCTGGAGATACATCAGGAAAAGAAGAAAACTCTAATTTAAAAAAGATACAGTCATCCCAATGTTCATAGCAGCACCATCTACAATAATAGCTAAGCCATGGAAGCAACCTAAGTGTCCATCAACAGATGAATGGGTAAAGAAGATGTGGTTATAATAAAATGTTACTCAGCCATAATGGTAATGAAATAATGCCATTTGCAGCAACATGGATAGACCTAGAGACTATCATACTAAGTGATATGTGAGACAGAAAAACACAAACACCATATGATGTCACTTACATGTGGAATCTAAAAAAAAAGATACAAATGAACTTATTTACAAAACAAAAATATTTTTCACCATTGAGGATAATGTTTGCTGTGGGTTTGTCATATATAGCTTTGATTATGTTGAGGTATGTTCCTTCTATTCCTGCTTTCTGGAGAGTTTTTATCATAAATGGATGTTGAATTTTGTCAAAGGCTTTCTCTGCATCTATTGAGATAATCATATGGTTTTTATTTTTCAATTTGTTAATGTGGTGTATTACATTGATTGATTTGCGGATATTGAAGAATCCTTGCATCCCTGGGATAAAGCCCACTTGGTCATGGTGTATGATCTTTTTAATGTGTTGTTGGATTCTGTTTGCTAGAATTTTGTTAAGGATTTTGCATCTATGTTCATCAGTGATATTGGCCTGTAGTTTTCTTTTTTTGTGGGATCTTTGTCAGGTTTTGGTATTAGGGTGATGGTGGCCTCATAGAATGAGTTTGGAAGTTTACCATCCTCTGCAATTTTCTGGAAGAGTTTGAGCAGGATAGGTGTTAGCTCTTCTCTAAATTTTTGGTAGAATTCAGCTGTGAAGCCGTCTGGACCTGGGCTTTTGTTTGCTGGAAGATTTTTTATTACAGTTTCAATTTCCGTGCTTGTGATGGGTCTGTTAAGATTTTCTATTTCTTCCTGATCGAGTTTTGGAAAGTTGTACTTTTCTAAGAATTTGTCCATTTCTTCCTCGTTGTCCATTTTATTGGCATATAATTGTTGATAGTAGTCTCTTATGATCCTTTGTATTTCTGTGTTGTCTGTTGTGATCTCTCCATTTTCATTTCTAATTTTATTGATTTGATTTTTCTCCCTTTGTTTCTTGATGAGTCTGGCTAATGGTTTGTCAATTTTATTTATCCTTTCAAAGAACCAGCTTTTGGTTTTGTTGATTTTTGCTATGGTCTCTTTTGTTTCTTTTGCATTTATTTCTGCTCTAATTTTTAAGATTTCTTTCCTTCTACTAACCCTGGGGTTCTTCATTTCTTCCTTTTCTAGTTGCTTTAGGTGTAGAGTTAGGTTATTTATTTGACTTTTTTCTTGTTTCTTGAGGTGTGCCTGTATTGCTATGAACTTTCCCCTTAGGACTGCTTTTACCGTGTCCCACAGGTTTTGGGTTGTTGTGTTTTCATTTTCATTCGTTTCTATCAAAGAGGACACTAACAGATGGAGAAATATACCATGTTCATGGATTGGAAGAATCAATATAGTGAAAATGAGTATACTTCCCAAAGCAATCTATAGATTCAATGCAATCCCTATCAAGCTACCAACAGCATTCTTCACAGAGCTAGAACAAATAATTTCACAATTTGTATGGAAAAACAAAAAACCTCGAATAGCCAAAGCGATCTTGAGAAAGAAGAATGGAACTGGAGGAATCAACCTACCTGACTTCAGGCTCTACTACAAAGCCACAGTTATCAAGACAGTATGGTACTGGCACAAAGATGAAATATAGATCAATGGAACAAAATAGAAAGCCCAGAGATAAATCCACGCACATATGGACACCTTATCTTCGACAAAGGAGGCAAAAATATACAATGGATTAAAGACAATCTCTTTAACAAGTGGTGCTGGGAACTCTGGTCAACCACTTGTAAAAGAATGAAACTAGAACACTTTCTAACACCATACACAAAAATAAACTCAAAATGGATTAAAGATCTAAACGTAAGACCAGAAACTATAAAACTCCTAGAGGAGAACATAGGCAAAACACTCTCTGACATACATCACAGCAGGATCCTCTATGACCCACCTCCCAGAATATTGGAAATAAAAGCAAAAATAAACAAATGGGACCTAATTAACCTTAAAAGCTTCTGCACATCAAAGGAAACTATTAGCAAGGTGAAAAGACAGCCTTCAGAATGGGAGAAGATAATAGCAAATGAAGCAACTGACAAACAACTAATCTCCAGAATATACAAGCAACTCCTACAGCTCAACTCCAGAAAAATAAATGACCCAATCAAAAAATGGGCCAAAGAACTAAATAGACATTTCTCCAAAGAAGACATACAGATGGCTAACAAACACATGAAAAGATGCTCAGCATCACTCATTATCAGAGAAATGCAAATCAAAACCACTATGAGGTACCATTTCACGCCAGTCAGAATGGCTGCAATCCAAAAGTCTACAAGTAATAAATGCTGGAGAGGGTGTGGAGAAAAGGGAACCCTCTTACACTGTTGGTGGGAATGCAAACTAGTACAGCCACTATGGAGAACAGTGTGGAGATTCCTTAAAAAACTGGAAATAGAACTGCCTTATGATCCAGCAATCCCACTGCTGGGCATACACACTGAGAAAACCAGAAGGGAAAGAGACACGAGTACCCCAATGTTCATCGCAGCACTGTTTATAATAGCCAGGACATGGAAGCAACCTAGATGTCCATCAGCAGACGAATGGATAAGAAAGCTGTGGTACATATACACAATGGAGTATTACTCAGCCATTAAAAAGAATACATTTGAATCAGTTCTAATGAGGTGGATGAAACTGGAGCCTATTATACAGAGTGAAGTAAGCCAGAAAGAAAAACACCAATACAGTATACTAACGCATATATATGGAATTTAGAAAGATGGTAACAATAACCCTGTGTACGAGACAGCAAAAGAGACACTGATGTATAGAACAGTCTTATGGACTCTGTGGGAGAGGGAGAGGGTGGGAAGATTTGGGAGAATGGCATTGAAACATGTAAAATATCATGTATGAAATGAGTTGCCAGTCCAGGTTCGATGCACGATACTGGATGCTTGGGGCTGGTGCACTGGGACGACCCAGAGGGATGGAATGGGGAGGGAGGAGGGAGGAGGGTTCAGGATGGGGAACATATGTAAACCTGTGGCGGATTCATTTTGATATTTGGCAAATCTAATACAGTTATGTAAAGTTTAAAAATAAAATAAAATTAAAAAAAAAAAAAAAAAATAAACTCACTGATAGAGAAAACAAACTTATAGCTACCAAAGAAGGAGGCAGGGGAGTGAAGCTTTAAATAGCACTTTGGGATTAGCAGGTATACATTTTAGTTCAGTTCACTCAGTCTTTGCGCCCCTTGGACTGCAGCACACCAGGCCTCCCAGAGCTTGCTCAAACTCATTGAGTCAGTGATCTCATCCAACCATCTCATCCTCTGTCATTCCCTTCTCCTCCCACCTTCAATCTTTCCCAGCATCAGGGTCTTTTCCAATGAGTCAGTTCTTCACATCAGGTGGCCAAAGGATTGGAGCTTCAGCCTCTGCATCAGTCCTTACAATGAATATTCAGGATTGATTTCCTTCAGGATGGACTGATTGGATCTCCTTCCAGTCCAAGAGACTCTCAAGAGTCTTCTCCAACACCACAGTTCAAAAGCATCAATTCTTCAGTGCTCAGCTTTCTTTATAGTCCAACTCTCACATCCATACATGACCACTGGAAAAACCATAGCCTTGACTAGATGGACCTTTGTTGGCAAGGTAATGTCTCTGCTTTTTAATATGCTGTCTAGGTTGGTCATAACTTCTCTTCCAAGGAGCAAGCATCTTTTAATTTTATGGCTGCAGTCACCATCTGCAGTGATTTTGGAGCCCCCAAAAATAAAGTCTGACACTGTTTCCATTGTTTCCCCATCTATTTGCCTTGAAGTGATGGGATCTTAGTTTTCTGAATATTGAGCTTTAAGCCAACTTTTTCACTCTCCTCTTTCACTTTCATCAAGAGGCTCTTTATTTCTTCACTTTCTGCCATAAGGCTGGTGTCATCTGCATATCTGAGGTTATTGATATTTCTCCCAGCAATCTTGATTCCAGCTTATGCTTCCTCCAGCCCAGAGTTTCTCATGATGTACTCTGCATAGAAGTTAAATAAGCAGGGTGACAATATACAGCCTTGATGTACTCCTTTTCCTGTTTGGAACCAGTCTTTTGTTCCATGTCCAGTTCTAACTGTTGCTTCCTGACCTGCATACAGATTCCTCAAGAGGCAGGTCAGGTAGTTTGGTATTCCCTTTCTTTCAGAATTTTCCAGAGTTTGTTGTGGTCCACACAGTCAAAGGCTTTTGCATAGTCAATAAAGCAGAAATAGATGTTTTTCTGGAACTCTCTTGCATTTTTGATGATCCAACAGATGTTGGCAATTTGATCTCTGGTTCCCCTGCCTTTTCTAAAACCAGCTTGAATATTTAGAAGTTCACAGTTCACATTACTTTGCCAGAGTGTGAGATGAGTGCAATTGTGTGGTAGTTTGAGCATTCTTTAGCATTGCCTTTCTTTGGGATTGGAATGAAAACGGACCTTTTCCAGTCCTGTGTCCACTGCTGAGTTTTCCAAATTTGCTTGCATATTGAGTGCAGCACTTTCACAGCATCATCTTCTAGGATTTGAAATAGCTCAACTGGAATTCCATCACCTCCACTAGCTTTGTTCATAGTAATGCTTCCTAAGGCCTACTTGACTTCACATTCCAGGATGTCTGGCTCTAGGTGAGTGACCACATCAGGTATATACTACCATATATAAAATAGAACCTACTGTATAGCACAGGGAGCTATATTCAATATCTTGTAATAAAGTATAATGGAAAAACTCTGGAAAAATACACACACACACACACATCTGAATCACTTTTCTGTACTCGTGAAACTAACACAACATTTTAAGTCAACTGTATTTCAATTAAAAGAAAGTCTTTGGTCTACATGTTAATATCTTTTTCAACATAAGTTGAGAAATTAAGCATTTCACAATACAACTGGGTTGGTTGCTCTTGCTAAAGAAGAATCTCAGAACAATTTATAAATATTAGGAACAAGCTTGAGATTTACTGTAGTAAGGAACAGGTAGAAACTGGAAACTAGGGCAGAAATTCCTGTCCAATTCCTGCCTTTAGCAGAAATGGCTTTTCTATTTCCCATCAAGTATGATGCTAGCTTTTGACTGAGATAGTTGTATTTTACATGGATAAGAGAATTTCCTTTTGTTTCTACTTTATTGGCTGAAAAAAAATCAATCAATTAATGTTGAATACACTTTTAGCATCTGCTCTGAACAAGTCCTCCTGAAGTTGATCTTAAGGATAGCACATTTAAGTAAGCCATTTATTAAGGAAATGATCCCAGCAGAGACCAGTAAGGGAAGAGGGAGAGCAGGCCAGAAGAGTGGGACAGAGCAAACCCGAGTGTAATTACAGGCAAGAGTCCTGCAGAGGGTAGACTTCAGCCGTTTCCTGCAGGGTCACCCTGGAATGTAAATTACATCTGAGTTGTCCCAATCTGGGCAGGCCGCTGACTTTCATACCCCAAACTTTCCAATCACTGGTCAATAGCCACAGGGAGCATGGTTGGAAGAGAGGAGAAAAACTCAGTTTTCTGTATATCTATTCAAAGTGGCTCCAGCAACCTAAGGACAGCAGTGTGAAGATCAACAGCATTCCCTGGTTGCTGAAAACACCTGTGGGGGTGGATAGGGTGCTCAGAAATGGTAAAAAAAAAAAATATATATATATATATATATATATATATATGAAGGGTTATGAGCAGAACACAGACACTGTGCCCTACAGCATCTATGAAGCTGATTATAATGATTATTTTTAGATCTTTTGATGATAAATTACATTAATAAATTCTCTAAAGATTGAATGCTCTTTTCATAAGTAGCATAAACTTCATGTTTTGTTGTTTAGTCACTAAGCCGCGTCTGACTCTTGCAACCCCGTGAACTGTAGCCCACCAGGCTCCTCTGTCCATTGGATTTCTCAGGCAAGAATACTGGCGTGGGTTGTCTTTACCTTCTTCAGGGGATCTTCCTGACCCAGGGATCGAACCTGCGTCTCCTCCTGGCAGGCAGATTCTTTACCACTGGGAATAAACTTCTTTCACAGTAAAAGCTGCTCCTTGGTGATTTTGGGTGGGAGGAAGGGGTAGGTTTGTAAACTTTCTCTATTTCTTCTGGAGGAAATTGGCCTGTTTAAACTTTCTATGTCTTCTGAAGTCAGTTTGGTAAACTGCATTTTCCTCAAAAAAAATTCGTTTCATCTATGGCTCCAATTTAATTTCTGTGAAGTTATGTGATACAGCCTGTGTTTCCAAGGTTTTGCCAACTCTGTCCACCCACCCATTTCCTGTCAAGGTACTTTTTGTTCCTTTTCTTCCCCCAGTGAGTAAAAATGATTTCCCTATCTGGTTCCCTATGCAGAATATAGGCGCAAGGAAGGTTGGGAGTCAAGTATTTTGGTTACTTTATTCCAAGAAACTTGCATATCTCTTGCAACACAGTTAGTCCTTCATGTATGTCTGACTCTAGTTCTCTCTTTCAGTGAAAGATGGAGGAACAGTGTTTCATTGAGGGTAAAGGATACAAACAATAAGCCCATATCAACTAGGGACAAATTTAGAATTAGATAATTCTTATATCTTAAATTCCAGCGAAAGTGTTAGTCTCTCAGTCACGTCTGCCTCTTTGCAACTCCAGGGACTGTATCCTGCCAGGATCCTCTGTTCATGTGATTCTCCAGGCAAATACTGGAGTGGCTTGCCATTCCCTTCTCCACGGAATCTTTCGGGCCCAGGTATCGAACCCAGGTCTCCTACATTGCAGGCAGATTATTGCCTGAAGCCCCAGGGAAGCTCCGTTAAATTCTAGAAATCAAGCAAATCTACTTTCTGTTTTCTTCGCCATTTTTTGCCAGCCAAGAGCAAAGCTATTGATAGAATACAGACAGTGAATGATTAAAGATAAAAAGGAAGAGACAGGGAAAATGAGAGCTTCTGACATGGTCCCTTTTCTCGGATACTCCCGTTCTGAGTATCAACGTAGACAGCAGAGCTTTCGTCCCTTTCGCACACCTCCTCTCGACTTTCTACCTAGTTCATGCTTTTAGTAGAAAGGTTTTTGCAGTTATCGACACTTTGCAAAGATGCCTAAAAAACTGCTTACAATAATTTCTTCTTCAATATATAAAATGTTTCTGTATTATCTTACGGGCATGCATTCCAGTCTTATGACACTGATCTGATATATAAAGAGCCAATTTATTAGATGACCACAAATAAAGGAGGACACATGGAGGAGTGTGAATCTGCATCTGTAACAGAGTCTGGATGAGAATTCTATCTTTAGGAGCTAAGAAGATGAATGGGTAAAAGTATGATAGATACAAATAGCAGGGTCCATTACACAATAAGAGGATATTACCAGACATGTGATGAAGATAAATTTGACTGCATGTCAAGGATATCATGTTATTGCCTCTAATCTATCATCTAGTTAACGATATTTCTATGGAAACATTAAAAGAAATTAAGCTACTAAAACCTGAAAACAGATTTGACAGCTACATGTAACAAAAGAAAAATATCAAGATTTTTCTGAAATATGTGTCATAATTTAGCGAGTCATGTTAATTACTAGTTAAGTGCTTAATCTATATATTATAGATGGATAAAGATATTATTGTTATAATTAATAGCATGTATTTATATTGGTATATTAATTCACTAAGAGAATTATAATTTAGGATTTTCCTGTTCTAGAAGGAGCAATTCAATTCAGGATAAAGAGAGCCTCTATATTTTTACAAGTTTGTATAAAAATATTAGCCTTAATTGCTTATATTTAAACTGACTTTAATAATGAAATATCTTTTACTTGTGTTCCCTATTTTCATTGGCAAGTACTTTTATTTTTAAAACATCTAAATTATTGTAGAAAGTGAATAAGTAAGAATAATATTTGTATTAACAAATCTAATAGTTAAAAGTCATAACAACAAACCTGAATATATGCGGTTTATAATTTGTGTACTTGTAACTAGTATTCTAAGAATTTTATGCATACAACTTCAATTCATATTCTCAACAAAGCAATGGGATAAATACTATTGTTATCTCATTTTGCCGTTAAGAAAAATGAGGATGAATAAAATTCTTAATCGCCCCAGATGACTGTCTAACTGTCTACTTCTGAAGTCTTTATTCCTATTCACTATACCACATCCCTAAATGGGACATTTTAAAAGATCTTATACCTGAATGGCAGGACTTGGGAAAAGAGAATTGATTATTCTGATAAATATGGCAATAATACTTTTGAAATAAATGCAATTTGATGGCAGCTCTCAAAGAAACCAAGGCACAAGCTTCTTTGATGACGTTCAGTGCCCATGAGGTGAACAACAACATCTCGTTAAATAACACCGCCAACCCTTGCTGACCAGGATCACAGGCGAGGACTGGAGGAAGGGAAGCTATGGGTGATGGTGATGGTGACTAGAGGGGCTTCTGTTCTTTCTTAGATGGAGAGCAGTGTCCCCAAGAGCTTACCTACATGTGTGTTTACTGTGGAAAAATGCTAGCACTGATGATACTTAAATTCAGGGCCCCAAACACACAAACATGAAAGGTCTGAAAATTCTGGAATTCTTTTTTTTCTCTCTCTCTCCTTTCTTTTATTTTTATTTAATTTATTTATTTTTAATAGGAGGATCATTGCTTTACAATATTGTGTTGGTCTCTGCCATACATCAACACGAATCAGCCACAGGGGTACATATATCCCCTCCCTCTTGAACCTCCCTCCCACCTCCCTCCCCATTCTGCTGCTCTAGTTTGTCACAGAGCACCAGGTTTGAGCTCCCTGTGTCATACAGCAAATTCCCATTGGCTATGTGTTTTATACATGGTCATGTGTATGTTTCAATGCTACTCGCTCAATTTGCCCCACCCTCTCCTTCCCTCCCCTGTGACCACAAGTCTGTTTTCTATGTCTCTGTCTCCATTGCTGCGCTGCAGAATGATCAGTACCATTTTTCTAGATTCCACACAACTCTGTATAATAGGCTCTAGGTTCATCCACTTTTTAGAACGGACTCAAATGCATTCCATTTTATGGCTGAGTGATATTCCATTGTGTATATGTACCACAGCTTCTTTATCCATTCATCTGTCAGTGGATATCTAGGTTGCTTCCGTGTTCTAGCCATTGTACACAGTGCTGCAATGAACGTTGGGGTGCATGTGTCTTTTTCAATTATGGCTTTTCTCAGAGTATATGCTCATCAGAGGGATTGCTGGGCCATATGATAGTTTTTTTTCTTAGTTTTTTAAGGAATCTCCATACTGTCTCCATAGTCGTGTATCAATTTACATTGCAACCAACAGTGCAAGAGGCTGCCCTTTGCTCCACACCCGCTCCAGCATTTGTTGTTTGTAGACTTTTCGATGATGGCCATTCTGACTGGTGTGAGGCGATACTTCATCATAGTTTTGATTTGCATTTCTCTAATAATGAGAGATGTTGAGCATTTTTTTATGTGTTTATTAGCTATCTGTATGTATGCTTTCTGAAATTCTTAATAGCCATGAAAGAAGAGTTATAGAGTTGAGAGAAATGTGTGAGTGGAAATTTGAGGCATTCAAGATGATCTAAAACAGCCTCCTCCTTTTTTAGATGAAAATTCAAGACTCAAGGGAGGTGATGTTATTTATTCAATCACACAGATTTTTAATGATGAAGACCAATTAGAACCTAAATCTTTTTTTTAAATTAAATATAAATAAACGAGATTATTTGTTTAAAAATAATGATGACTCAGTGATGACTGCATAGGAGTATACTCAGCAAATGTGGTCCTCTCTGGCCTTCTAAATGGGCTTCCCTGGTGGCTCCAAGGTTAAAGCGTCTGCCTGGAATGTGGGAGACCTGGGTTCGATCCCTGGGTCAGGAACATCCCCTGGAGAAGGAAATGGCAACCCACTCCAGTACTCTTGCCTGGAGAACCCCATGGAGGGAGGAGCCAGGTAGGCTACAGTCCATGGTGTCGGAAAGAGTCAGACATGGCTGAGAGACTTCATTTTCACTTTCTGGCCTTCTAAATTAACAGTCCAGGACCCACTATTTCAATTTGTGACTGATGTTAACATGCAATGGGTAAGCAGTTATCTACTGAATGCATTTTCTGTGTAAAATGTGATAATATCAAGTTCTCACGCTACACTTAGTACTGTGGAAACATTGAAATAATTTGACATAACTTCTTTGGTCAAAGAACTTCTTTTATGTTGGATTTATCACTGGGAGTAGAAAATAGCAACCCACCCCAGTATTCCTGCCTGGAATACTCCATGGACAGAGGAGCCTGGCAGGCTACAGCCCGTGGGGTCACAAAGAGTTGGACACTACTGAGCAGACATTCGTGCACATATGAATCTTTCCATACAACCAAACCTCAAAAGCAAGTTCTGGTAATAGTCACTTAGCATTTGCTGCAGGAGGTAGCCTTAAACAGAAATTCACGGTGCACTGTCTCTGATGAAGATTCTTCAGATAACCTAGACACCTTGCTACACTATAGCTGCACCCCTTTCCCAGAAGACCACCTGAGGGCATGTTCCAGGTACAAGTTGGCACTGTGCATTCAATAATAAGTGCCACCCGCTGCAGTGTGCAAAACAAAGGACGTCTTAGAAATCAAGCCTGAGGTCCACAGCAGACAGTGTGGGCTCCAACATCACAGTGTTGTCTTGATGTCCAGGGCCTGGGCGGGATCACATGGATGAGCCGCCGAGCAGCACTTACAGGGATCCAGGAAGTTAGAGAGACGAACCCAAGCCGCTCCTGTGGCCAACAGAGCTTTCAATAGGCTAGCCTTTCATGAAGCGAATGCTTAAATGTTGACCAAATTTTTTTTTAGGCAGAGGCAGTGAATAGCGGAGGGTGCATGTGATGCACTTGCTGGTATATAGATGCCGATAAAAAGAGAAAGAAAAGAAAGGAAATCCTTCAGGCTGTTTTCCCAGAGTGCTCACATGCTGGGAGTGGGGGCTGGGCAGAAACTTGTCTTCAGTGGTTTCTTTTATGTACCAACTAGATGGTCATGTGTTTTGCTTTAGCTGATACATTCCAATAAAATGATTTTCAAAGAGACAGGACAAATAATAGGCGTTTTTACATATGGTGGCCGTGCAAGTCACATGGAGCTAGTTTTCTCATGCACAATATATTTGTTATTCCACAAGTTGGTTATAATTCATTTAAGGTCCCGTTTTATTTAATTTTGCCTCATAAACTAATGAAATGGCCCCGTGAAGTCTTTATGGTCAATATAATTTGGGTGAGTGACTTCGCCTAGATTTCCTTTAGGATATTAAGGATGTATCTTTACCCTCCCAACTTTTTTGCTCTCACAAAACTCAAGCAAAAGAAAGTATCTCAAGTCTGGATAGCATTATTATATTTAAAAATATAATTCTCGATATCAAGATTTTAAGAGACAAAATAAACTTTTTCTTGTGTGGAAATATATAAACTTTTTTTTTTAACTCATGATGCCAATGGCAATTATTAGTTGCCATTTCTGTACTTGAAAACACTTGAAGAACTTGCATTAGAAAGCAGACATCACCAGCAAGGAAGATTAATTGCAAGCTTTAAGAACGACCTGCCCTGGGTCCACAGGAGGGCCCTAATGCATCAACTGTCCATTGTGTAGAAACTGTCTTTACGTAAAAAAGCTAGATAATCTATCTTGCTTTCTTGCTTGTTTTCCAGTTGCTAATCAAACAAAATCTAAAGGCAGATTTTCTGACAAATTTCATCAGATCCATAACACAGATCTTTTATAAAACAGAGTAGTTTTCAATGCCCGTGACCTCCTAAGAGTGACCTGGCCCACCTCCCTGTGAATGTCGAAACCAAATGTCAAATGAAGAACCAGGCATTTTTCCTGCTTCAAGGAAATACGCTTGAGTGACTTGATGCAATTATTAACCAGAGCTGCTGCTGCTGCTAAGTCACTTCAGTCATGTCTGACTCTGTGTGACCCCATAGATGGCAGCCCACCAGGCTCCCCTGTTCCTGGGATTCCCCAGGCAAGAGCACTGGAGTAAGTTGCCATTTCCTTCTCCAGTGCAGGAAAGTGAAAAGTGAGAGTGAAGTCACTCAGTCATGTCTGACTCCTAGTGACCCCATGGACTGCAGCCTACCAGGCTCCTCCATCCATGGGATTTTCCAGGCAAGAGCACTGGAGTGTGTTGCCATTGCCTTCTCCAATTAACCAGAGCTAGTACAACGCAAAGATGTGCTACTGGGCAAAGAGGGTCAGCATCACAGAAAATTTAGCTCAATTAGTCAGGGTCCAAATGTAGGACCTCAGCATTGCAGAAGGCTCCAGAGAGATGCAGAGCAGTGAGGGTACCAGTCTGAGGACCTCTGTCTCTCTAGAAGATTTATAATTACATCCTTAGTCAAGCCAAGAAGCAATCAAAGCACTGAACCACTGACTCATCTGAAAATTCTTAAATTTCTAACCTTGGGATTGGTTTCCCAGGTGGCTCAGTTGTAAAGAGTTCACCTGCCAATGCAGGAGACACAGGAGATGTAGGTTCGATCCCTGGGTCGGGAAGATCTGGAGGAGGAAATGGCAATCCATTCCAGTATTCTTGCCTGGAAAATTCAATGGACAGTGGAGCCTGGTGGGTGCCAGACCCAGACCATTCTATTTACATTTGGTCAAACTCATTATCAGTAAGGGTAAGAAACTCAAGGAGAACTGTCTCCCGAGGGTGGGTTTATAGCAAAGCCTTTCTGGGAAAGGATAGTTAATGTATTTACTCTGGTCCAAGTGCAGTCAATTTGTTCATTTGGATAAACAATCGGCTACCTTTTGATGGCATACGGCATAACCAATTTTTCACAATAAACTGATACCTTGCCTTTGGTACATTTTGTTTTTGACACACATTGCTTGTGTTTTGCATGGTACAATTGGTTAGTTTTTTTTTTTTTTTTTTTTCCTTAACCTCTAGGGAGACTTCTTTCTTAGAAAAAACAATTATGGCACAAAACAAATTTTATTTTCTGGCAAAACTTGGGGAAAATCTAAGTTTGGTAGTATTGCAAGATTGGGAAAGATTTTGTGGTTAGGCTTTGAAGTTTAATATAAGACTTTAGAAAGAAGTGAAACAATTTTCAAGGCTGAAAAATATAATACTCTGCATGAATAAAATTGATGTTCTATTGTGAAGACTTCTTTTGGAGGGGAAGGAAAATAAATGTTCTGGCCAATTTGGGGAAAAGACATATTTTGAAAATGCAAAAATAAATATGCCACAGCTGTGACTAGACACTGGAATTTCATGATGAGGAGAAGTGGGGCAGAGTTATACACTGGTAAGGTTTACCTATGTTATGTGGAGAATATGCTGGAGAACTCCTACTTTGTTCTACCACTAACTAGTCAAGCACATCTTTCAATGTGCCAGACTACTTCTGTGAACAAATGATTCACTTCTTGGAAGTTCCGTTAATTCTTTTAGGCCAAGCTGTGTGTGAAGTTATTAAGTTTCTTTAAAATTGTCTTACCAGTGCAATGTACACAATTAATATTCAAGAAGTGCTTTATCAGACTAATGAAAATGCATTAAATGGCTTTCCATTGGTTTCAACAAAGTTGAATTTGGCCTGGATATTTAGAATCTATTAGGAGGGGCTAAGCTCTGAGTCTGAAAGAATGGCCTCCATCACATTTACCATGTCGTTTTCACCTACTACGATGCAAACAGGAGCCCAGAGGCAGAACCGTGGTCCTTCATTTTCAACTTAGAGATATCTGGAACACCTAATGGCTGCAACACGGCAGGACTATTGTAAGCAACTGTGGCTTAGAGGGTAAAGCGTCTGCTTGCAATGCAGGAGACCCGGCTTCGATCCCCTGGGTTGGGAAGATCCCCTGGAGAAGGAAATGGGAACCCACTCAAGTACTCTTGCCTGGAAAATCCCATGGATGGAAGAGCCTCATAGGCTACAGTCCATGGGGTCGTAAAGAGTTGGACACGACTGAGCAACGACACGTGAAGAACTATACAGACTTTCAAATTTAGAGATCTAGAAGGCATCCCAAGAGTGAACGCATCCAGCTCCACTCCAGTGTGTGGTCTGATGTCATCTAGCAAACTCAGGTAGGCTTTGAGTAAGGTGGTAAGTTGCTGTTGTTGCTTAGTTGCAAAGTTGTGTCTGACTCTTTTGTGACGCCGTGGACTGTCCCCCACCAGGCTCCTCTGTCCATGGGATTTCCCAAGCAAGAATATTGGAGTGGGTAGCCACTCCCTTCTCCAGGGAATCTTCCTGATCCAGGGATGGAACTTGCGGCATCTGCATTGCCGGCAGATTTTCTTTTTTTCTCTTTTTTGTTTTAATATGACATTATACATGTTTTAATGCCATTCTCCCAAATCATCCCCCCCACCCCCCCCACAGAGTTCAAAAGACTGTTCTATACACCTGTGTCTCTTTTGCTGTCTCACATACAGGGTTGTCATTACCATCTTTCTAAATACCATATATATGCGTTAGTATACTGTATTGGTGTTTTTCTTTCTGGCTTACTTCACTCTGTATAATAGGCTCCAGTTTCATCCACCTCATTAGAACTGATGCAAATGCATTCTTTTAATGGCTGAGTTCTTTACCAGTGAGCCACCAAGGAAGCCCATTATGTTTATATTTCCCTTAGCATCTGTATTTTGTTGAGAAATTGTTTATAGTTTTATCACTGTTGAAGTCATCTGTAATGTTCTATAAGGATTAAATAAAATGTATCAAAAATAGTATTTGAAATTATAACACTTTAAAACAAAGCTGTTATGATGATAAGAATTTTGGGATACTTATAAGAATTAACCACAATACTCTAATCTATCTCCTACATATGTAACAGTCAACTAAAGCTGAGAAAAGTGTCGGTTTAGGGAAGTATTTCATTTTAACTGGCTGGAATACTCCTAAAATACTTTGTGTAGGGGGGATAATCTATTTTATTCTTAGGCTATTTTGATAAAAGTATCATATAAACAAATACTATAACATGAAAACAATGTTATTTATTCCAACTTAATTCAGATTAATAACCAAAGTATATAGGGATTCATCACTTTCTTTTATTTTTCCAAAATTCTTGAGGGCATTCTAGACAGAATTTTAGACAGTCATGGGTAACTGGAGAAATATGAAGTAAATCAGTCAGGCCCAAAATACCCTTCATAGACTGGCATGATCCCGATTAGCTATAGAAATACATCAGATTGATAAAAATCATATCTTTTTCTCTACTTTGTCACAAGTAATAACAGCCTCCAAAAAGGTTTTCCCAATTTCTTTACAAAATATCTATGTAAATAAATCCATTTTGTTTTATCAAAACAGTTATTCAGTCTGCCAAAACAGTGTAAAACCTGAGTTACCTTAACTGAGTTGAACACACATATAATATGGAAACCTACTTCTAACAATTTAGCTACAATCCTCTCAAAGAATTTATTACTCACAATCAGCCTATTTCTAGAGAACACTATGTAAGCCGTAAGTATTCTCTCATAGTATACACTTGAATATAGCAATCTATTTTAAATAGGCATCTTTTACAAGAGAAAAGTAAAACTATATTCAAGTTGGTAACTTTATCTACATTTTGATTTCTTGTTGTTCAGTTGCTCAGTTGTGTTCAACTCTTTACAACCCCATGGACTGCAGCACCTCAGGCTTCCCTGTCCATCACCATCTCCTGAAGCCTGCTCAAACTCATGTCCATTGAGTCGATGATGCCATCCGACCATCTCGTCCTCTGTTTTTCCCTTCTCCCCTGCATTCAATCTTTCCCAGCATCACGGTCTTTTCCAATGAGTTGGCTCTTCACATCAGGTGGCCAAACTATTGGATCTCCAGCCTCAGCATCAGTTCCTCCATTGTATATTCAGGATTGATTTCCTTTAAGATTGACTAGTTTGATATCCTTGCAGACCAAGGGACTCTCAAGAGTCTTCTCCAACACCACAATTCAAAAGCATAAATTCTTCAGCGCTCAGCCTTATTTATTGTCCAACTCTCACATCCATACGTCACTACTGGAAAAACCATAGCTTTGACAATACAGATTGTCAAAGTAATGTCTCTGCTTTTTAATATGCTGTCTAGGTTGGTCACAGCTTTTCTTCCAAGGAGCAAGTGTCTTTTTTTTTTTTTAATTTAATTTTATTTTATTTTTAAACTTTACAAAATTGTATTAGTTTTGCCAAATATCAAAATGAATCCACCACAGTATACATGTGTTCCCCATCCTGAACCCTCCTCCCTCCTCCCTCCCCATACCATCCCACTGGGTCGTCCCAGCGCACTAGCCCCAAGCATCCAGTATCGTGCCTTGAACCTGGACTGGCAACTCGTTTCATACATGATATTTTACATGTTTCAATGCCATTCTCCAAAATCTTCCCACCCTTTCCCTCTCCCACAGAGTCCATAAGACTGATATTGCATGGCTGCAGTCACTGTCCACAGTGATTTTGGAGCCCAAGAAAATAAAGTCTGTCACTGTTTCTACTCTTTCCCCATCTATTTCCCATGAAGTGATGGGACCAGATGCCATGATCTTAGTTTTCTGAATGTTGAGTTTTAAGCCCCCTTTTTCACTCTCCTCTCTCACTTTCATCAAGAGGCTCTTCAGTTCCTCTTCGCTTTCTGCCATAAGAGTGGTGTCATCTGCATATCTGAGGTTATTGATATTTCTCCCAGCAATCTTGATTCCAGCTTGTGCTTCATCCAGCCTGGCATTTCGCATGATGTACTCTGCATTAAAGTTAAATAAGCAGTGTGACAATATACAGCCTTGACGTACTCCTTTCCCGTTAGAACCAGTCCCTTGTTCCATGTCCAGTTGTAAGTGTTGCTTCTTGACCTGCATGGAGGTTTTGCAGGAGGCAGGTCAGGTGGTCTGGTATTGCCATCTCTTTAAGAATTTTCCACAGTTCCCTTTTCCTAGTTCTTTCTACTAATGTCTGAATTCAGCCTGCCTTTCACAGAAAGTCTCATAATTTCTGGATTTACTACAGAAACTCACAGTGTATAAAAGGCCCCCTATAGGAAGACAGTAATCTTGCCAAGAGGATACAAGGCTATAAAGAAACGTGCCAATCTTTTTGTGCCAAGATAACCTGAATTGCGCTTATCTCCTACTGGATACAGTGCAGAGCCCTGACAGGTTTCAGACCTATGGACAGTGGCTCAGATTTTCTCCATTCCCCTTCGTGAAACAAGAAAAAGAGCAATCAAGTCCGTGTGAGTCACAGTCTCAGTGAACTCGCTCGGCAGGTGTGTACTGCCAGGAAGAGCTTTGTCTCTGAAGGGGCATCAAGCATCTTATGGGTCCTGGTTTCAAGGCAGGACCCATCCCGGATAAATGGAAAAGTAGGTCTGTTTACCTCTGGGAACTACCACTCACCATCTCTCCTTGCCCCGTATTTCCTCAGGACTTTTCTCCCCTTAGATACTTAATGAAATCAGGGCCCCCTTGAGAATTCCACGTGTCTGGACATTCGGGAAAAGATGTCACATTCTGGGTCTAATTCCCAACTGCCAATACATTTGAGACCCCAGGGCTGGTATCGCAGGAAGGAATTTGGGACATCTATGAAACCAGCCCAATCCTTATCTCAGTGTGAAGCAGCAGCAGATTAATTAGCACCATGACTGCCCAACACTGCCCCAAACCCCCTCCTAACTTGGGATGCTCAGTTCAATCACTGGTCTCAATTAGCTTGTCCTGCAGCATACGTGCAGGCCTCGCACATCAGTTCTGACACGTTGTATCTGCAGTATGATAATCCGCATTGCAAGTTACCCTTGCAATCTCCATTGAAGATCTCTAGTTCCTAAGGAGTTACCTAGAAACCCTTCAGAGTCTCAATGTGTGCGTGAATGCAGCACATTTAGGAAAAAGACATAACACAGATTCACACATCAGTGACTCTGAAATAAAACTGGAGTAAAATACACAACGAAAATAGACTTAAAAATTCAATTTCTTTGTAAATGTTCATGAATCCCAGATATTTTCAGGAAATCATTTTCAGGGACAGGGAAATGTTTTTAATTAAATCTTTAATTTCTGTTAAATTTATCCAAGCAATATGTACACATTTGAAAAAAAAAAAAAAGTCCTGCTACAGCTTCTATTTCTATTTCTCTCCCCACCAGAGACAACTGCTGTTATTTATCAATCCAGCAAACATACTTCCAGTCTTTTAGCATAATTATCACAAATAAGATGAGGCAATTTTCACTTTTTTTTTTCTTTTAAACTACATCTCTACAGTGCATTCAACATGAAACTATGTACGCAGTATTTTTAAATATAAAGCTAGTAATCCAGAAGTAAAGTGATGGTATCTCTGAGTCTTTCAAATGGCATACTCACAGAAAGTAGAGAAGTAAAAGAAAGGGAGCGTGGAGGCTAGTTATTAAGTTGGAGCAATCTACATTTTTAATAACTTTGAGAGGTTAGGCAGTGTCAAATTTTAACTGAATATCCTGCATCCCCTCCGTGTCTGTTTCCTTCTCTATTTACATAAGCAATTGACAGCTCATTAAGAGCTCATTAGGAAACAGTGAAGACCTTGTGATCAGGGGGAAAAACAAAACCAAGAGCAGTGCTGAGAAGGAAATTCTCATTTGTGAGTGTTCTCAATTATTTCTGAACTCAAGAATTTGAAACACATCTGTGATGTCTGATGATAAAGGCAAGTAAGCTACTTATATACTTATAAAAACAAACAAAAAATAATAATATTACCATTTGTTATAGCTTAGCTGACTTGCCTTAATAAGAAAAGATGACACAAGTGATTGAATTCATAACTTTAATTTTATCATGAAGGAGAAAGTTAAAAAAATTCCCTATTCCCCAACTGAAGTTTTTCTTTCCTTCTTTTTTTTCCCTCGAATTTTATCTATGTCTCTATCATCTATCTATCCTTAAATTCTAGCTGTATATATCTTAGAGAAATCAAATAACTTTATTGTTTAAGAATAGTCAATATGTGGAAAAAAAAATAACTATGCTTCTTCCTGGTAAAATACGTTTAGAATATATATCTGTTCTTTTTTACTTGCTAATACTCTCTGGACCCCAGCGAAGTAGATAAAAACCGGATCTCCTCTGAATACATGTTTGCCTGATATTTCTAACTCTCTAGATCCCCAAAACCTATTGCAAAATGAAAGGCGAATGCACTTGGGCATGCTGGCTATTCTTCTGTCTTTTGTATCCATTTTGTAAAACTCATGAATGCAAAGCACTTTTAAACACTCAGGAATCAATACAAAGGAAGCAGTGGGAACACGTCTTGCCCTGTTTTATTCCATTTCAGGACTGCCACGTTGGGCCTGAACAGATGTTGCAAAGTTTCAAAGTCAGATCTGCTCATCCCCTAGCTGTCAGCTTAAAGGTGTTTCACTTATAGACATTAAGACCTCTGTCTATTATTATTTCTTTTTGTATATTCATATTTTATGAGATAGTTCCACTTGAGAGAGAGGGAAAGAGGGAGAGAAAGGAGGAACTAAGCATTTTTATGTGGTCCATCCTCTTCCCCATTTACGTTGCTTTAGTGCTTTTTGGAAGGAAAAAAAAGTGAGTGCTGTGGTCTATATTTAAGGGCCTTTGTGTGTTCTTCATTGGGGGATGTTTGAAGGCCCAATTTGATCTCAATGGCGTGTCCTTTGCAACATAAAATAAAACATAGTGCTCAAGAAAAGTAACGACATACGCATCCAGGCCCTTTCGGAGCAGTTGGTAAAGCTTGAGCCTTGCCTCTCTGTGTGGCTGTCTCCCCCCCAACCCCCCGCCCTTTCTTTTCTTTCACTGTGACAAGCAGCCATTGTGCCCTCTGTGAGATCTGCAATATTACTTTGACCCCAGCCCATCAATCTGCCTCAATTGGATAATGATCTGTAATCACTTTCTTTCAGGGGAGTCTATAAATTTGCCAAGGTCCCATTCTTTTCTGAAGGACTCCTTATGTTCACTCCCATTTGTGCAAATGCGCCCCCTTTTACAGGCTAAATAGCCATGCCCATGTCCATTCTGTGAAGAGGCACCGGGCGGGTCTCTGTTGATTTTCCATGCTCCCTTCTCCTAAAGGGGACTAAGTCTGACATGCCGGGACGCGGTGGGGGGTGGCCAAGCCTGGCCACATCACAGGCAGCCGCTTGCTTTTCTCATTAAGTCTGACATGTCATTAGGTCACTTGGTGCCATCCGGGTAATCAATGAGCTTAATGTTTAGTGCAAAAAAAAAAAAAAAAGTCATAAGGAAAGAAGTTTGGAGATGGCAAGGGGAAAGGGAAATGGTAGAAAGAACAGAGAAATCCCCCCACTTCTAAGTCGTAGGCATATAATTTGCTAACAAAATGTTAAAAGGACACAAATATCATTATTTGGTGTCTTATGTAACCCCTTCTGGTTCTGCCTGTTGTCCACAAATGATAAAACTCCAGGATTTCCCCAGTGGTCCCCAATATTCTCATTAAGGATAAAAGGATTTGCAACTTAGGCTCTATACACATCTACAGTTGCTGGGAAAGCATGTGGTGAAGACAAAGTGGTTAAAGTTCATGAGCACTGGGGGGATTTTAGAGTGTTTGGAGGATTTGGTTCAATATTATATACACTCAAATAGATTTGAGGCCACAGCCGAACAGAACAAAAGAACAACCAAAAATAAGTCACCTGGAAGAACGTGATCTAAACTGCTCCTGCACTAAGGCGGGTGGTGGGGGTGGAAACGGCTTTTGGTCATCTTATTTCCAATACGAAGAGAAAGAGTGTTGCTATGCAACGAAGAGGCATAGGAATAAACACATTTCAATCACAAGTGTGAATGAGCAGAAGAGCTTGATGAGCTGTGAGAGTCTGCCTCTTAGACATTATGTGTGTGTGTGCTCAGTTGCTCAGCTCTATAAGACTCTTTGGGACCCCACGGGCTGCTCCTCTGTCCATGGAATCCCCAGGCAAGAATACTGGAATGGATTGCCATTTCCTTCTCTAGGGGATCTTCCTGACCCGTGGATCAAACCTGTGTTGCCTGCATTGCAGGCAGGTTCTTTACCACTGAGCCACCTAGGAAGCACTCTTGGACAACATACATAGGTGATAACAATGCTTTTCGAAAAGATGGAACTTCTTTCCAAGTCTCCGTGTCTAATTAGTTTATAGTACACCAATGGTACATTTGTTATTAAGTTTGAGGAAGATAGTTCAGGAGAACAATAGACCATCACAAGACTGCCAAGGGGACACCAGCTTAAAAAGCAAATAATTTTTTAAATGTTTGTATTTTGCACTGCCCTATAAGAAAAAAATGCATTTTAGCTGTCACATTCCTGTACTTATTTAGTCTTTATAAACATGTAAAGATTAATTTATAACATATATCCACAGAAAGTACATTAAACAAAAGTGTAGGTTGTAGTGAATAACTATAAAACAAACACTCATGTAACCACCACACTGGTTAAGGTATTGCTATTTGTGATTGAAGTATTAGAGGCAGGATTTTAAAAGAAAAATTAACTCTTTCCGGTCATTGGGGGTTGTCTATCATGACTCATAGATTACATGAGGCCCGATGAAACACTTAGAGGTCACACAGTCCACATGACCTTGTCAGGAAGGAAGTCTAAGGCCAGAAGTGGTTACATGACTAATGTAGGGTGCTGTGGCCAGTGGGGGCTGAATCAAGGTTATTTCTCCAGCTGCCCAACTACTTTTCCATTGCTTATGCCATCTCATCAAGGGCCTCTGGTGCAGAAATCTATAGAATGTTTCTGTAACACAAAATCCTTGTTTGTGTACTTACAAATAAGTCTCTGTGCTTAACTGTTGCCGTCACATACTGAAGGAAAATCAGCTCATTCAGTCTTACCGTTGAGCTCATTCTGCCAGTGGAATCACACAGCCTGGGGAAAAAAAATTACTTTAAATACAGAGGAAAAATATTTGTTTTGTTTATAAAATGGTCATGCATAAAATGGTCTAACAGTTCCAAGTACTGAAGCCAGAGACATACTTAAGAAGTTTTGCTATTACCAATTGCCAATGAACAGTGCTGTGTTGCTTCAGCTACAGGCCATTATTATTCAAATTATAAAACGGGTCATGAATGTCTAATTTCAATTCAGCTTTGTTCCACTGTGATTCCCTAGCTAAAAGGTAATTAAGGAGTTATGAGAACTATAAAGTACGCCACATATAACAGTACATACATTTTGTACAACATTTTCTTTTTTTCCAAAAAAGTAAACTGTTTCTTAGGCTTTGTTGTGCTTTGGCTGGAAAAGGATAGGGTTAGTAAAAATTAAAAAAAAAAAAAAATTTCCCAACAAATTACTGACAAAGAAACAATTGACTTAGAAGACAATCTGAAACTTTGTAGGAGACTAATATTTTTATTCTTATCTTGTTGGTAAAGATGATCACTATTTTCATCAAAGCTTCCTTAAGTACAAATAACAGTGATCGCCATCATTTTGGAGAGGAAGAAACTGAGGCTCAGAGACGTTGTTCTTATACAAGATCCTGTAGCTGGCCAATAGCCGGATTAGAATTTGAATCTAGGGTAACAATCTCAAAAACGACAGAACGATCTCTGTTCGTTTCCAAGGCAAACCATTCAATATCACAGTAATCCAAGTCTATGCCCCAACCAGTAACGCTGAAGAAGCTGAAGTTGAATGGTTCTATGAAGACCTACAAGACCTTTTAGAACTAACACCCAAAAAAGATGTCCTTTTCATTACAGGGGACTGGAATGCAAAAGTAGGAAGTCAAGAAACACCTGGAGTAACAGGCAAATTTGGCCTTGGAATACAGAATGAAGCAGGGCAAAGGCTAATAGAGTTTTGCCAAGAAAATGCACTGGTCATAGCAAACACCCTCTTCCAACAACACAAGAGAAGACTCTATACATGGACATCACCAGATGGTCAACACCAAAATCAGATTGATTATATTCTTTGCAGCCAAAGATGAAGAAGCTCTATACAGTCAGCAAAAACAAGACCAGGAGCTGACTGGCTCAGACCATGAAATCCTTATTGCCAAATTCAGACTTAAATTGAAGAAAGTAGGGAAAACCACTAGACCATTCAGGTATGACCTAAATCAAATCCCTTATGATTATACAGTGGAAGTGAGAAATAGATTTAAGGGCCTAGATCTGATAGATAGAGTGCCTGATGAACTATGGAATGAGGTTCGTGACATTGCACAGGAGACAGGGATCAAGACCATTCCCATGGAAAAGAAATGCAAAAAAGCAAAATGGCTGTCTGGGGAGGCCTTACAAATAGCTGTGAAAAGAAGAGAAGTGAAAAGCAAAGGAGAAAAGGAAAGATATAAATATCTGAATGCAGAGTTCCAAAGAATAGCAAGGAGAGATAAGAAAGCCTTCCTCAGCGATCAATGCAAAGAAATAGAGGAAAACAACAAAATGGGAAAGACTAGGGATCTCTTCAAGAAAATCAGAGATACCAAAGGAACATTTCATGCAAAGATGAACTCGATAAAGGACAGAAATGGTATGGACCTAACAGAAGCAGAAGATATTAAGAAGAGATGGCAAGAATACACAGAAGAACTGTATAAAAAAGATCGTCACGACCCAGATAATCACGATGGTGTGATCACTGACCTACAGCCAGACGTCCTGGAATGTGAAGTCAAGTGGGCCTTAGAAAGCATCACTACGAACAAGGCTAGTGGAGGTGATGGAATTCCAGTTGAGCTATTCCAAATCCTGAAAGATGATGCTGTGAAAGTGCTGCACTCAATATACCAGCAAATTTGAAAAGCTCAGCAGTGGCCACAGGACTGGAAAAGGTCAGTTTTCATTCCAATCCCAAAGAAAGGCAATGCCAAAGAATACTCAAACTACCGCACAATTGCACTCATCTCACACGCTAGTAAAGTAATGCTCAAAATTCTCCAAGCCAGGCTTCAGCAATATGTGAACCGTGAACTTCCACATGTTCAAGCTGGTTTTAGAAAAGGCAGAGGAACCAGAGATCAAATTGCCAACATCTGCTGGACCATGGAAAAAGCAAGAGAGTTCCAAAAAAACATCTATTTCTGCTTTATTTACTATGCCAAAGCCTTTGACTGTGTGGATCACAATAAACTCTGGAAAATTCTGAAAGAGATGGGAATACCAGACCACCTGATCTGCCTCTTGAGAAATTTGTATGCAGGTCAGGAAGCAACAGTTAGAACTGGACATGGAACAACAGACTGGTTCCAAATAGGAAAAGGAGTTCGTCAAGGCTGTATATTGTCACCCTGTTAATTTAACTTCTATGCAGAGTACATCATGAGAAATGCTGGACTGGAAGAAACACAAGCTGGAATCAAGATTGCTAGGAGAAATATCAATAACCTCAGATATGCAGATGACACCACCCTTATGGCAGAAAGTGAAGAAGAACTCAGAAGCCTCCTGATGAAAGTGAAAGTGGAGAGTGAAAAAGTTGGCTTAAAGCTCAACATTCAGAAAATGAAGATCATGGCATCCGGTCCCACCACTTCATGGGAAATAGATGGGCAAACAGTGGAAAGAGTGTCAGACTTTATTTTTCTGGGCTCCAAAATCACTACAGATGGTGATTGCAGCCATGAAATTAAAAGACGCTTACTCCGTGGAAGGAAAGTTATGACCAACCTAGATAGCATATTCAAAAGCAGAGACATTACTTTGTCAACAAAAGTTCGTCTAGTCAAGGCTATGGTTTTTCCTGTGGTTATGTATGGATGTGAGAGTTGGACTGTGAAGGAAGCTGAGCACCGAAGAATTGATGCTTTTGAACTGTGGTGTTGGAGAAGACTCTTGAGAGTCCCTTGGACTGCAAGGAGATCCAACCAGTCCATTGTGAAGGAGATCAGCCCTGGGATCTCTTTGGAAGGAATGATGCTGAAGCTGAAACTCCAGTACTTTGGCCACCTGATGCGAAGAGTTGACTCATTGGAAAAGACTCTGATGCTGGGAGTGATTTGGGGGCAGGAGGAGAAGGGGATGACAGAGGATGAGATGGCTGGATGGCATCACTGACTCGATGGACGTGAGTCTGAGTGAACTCCGGGAGTTGGTGATGGACAGGGAGGCCTGGCGTGCTGCGATTCATGGGGTCACAAAGAGTCGGACACTACTGAGTGACTGATCTGATCTGATCTGATCTGATTTGAACCTGAGTCAAAAGGCACACATATTTTCTACCCTCTGCTGCCCTCGTTGTGTGTGCTCAGTTGTGTCTGACTCTTTTGAGACCCCATTGGCTGTAGCCTGCCAAGGTCCTCTGTCCGTGAGACTTCCCAGGCAAGAATACTGGGGTGGGTTTCCATTTCCTTCTCTAGGGGTCTTCCAGACCCAGGAATCTAACCTGGGTCTGCTGCGTCTCCTGCATTGGCAGATGGATTCTTTACCACTAGCACCACCTGGGAAGCCCCCATTCTCTGCTGTACCTGTCCTTACAAAATTTAATTCAATATCAATTTGTTACAAATATACAGAATACATGTATACCCAAAAATAAAAATTATTATATTTTTTCTTGATTCATAGTTATAGACCCTATGGAAACAAGGATGACACAAGGGAGACTTTGTCATAAAAATAACTTACTGAAAAAGCCAGTAAGTTATTTTTATGACAAAGTCTCCCTTGTGTCATCCTTGTTTCCATAGGGTCTATAACTATGAATCAAGAAAAAATATAATAATTTTTAATTTTGGGTATAAGAGACACGTGTACCCCAATGTTCATCACAGCACTGTTTACAATAGCCAGGACATGGAAGCAACCTAGATGTCCATCAGCAGACGAATGGATAAGAAAGCTGTGGTACATATACACAATGGAGTATTACTCAGCCATTAAAAAGAATACATTTGAATCAGTTCTAATGAGGTGGATGAAACTGGAGCCTATTATACAGAGTGAAGTAAGCCAGAAAGAAAACACCAATACAGTATACTAACGCATATATATGGAATTTAGAAAGATGGTAACAATAACCCTGTGTACGAGACAGCAAAAGAGACACTGATGTATAGAACAGTCTTATGGACTCTGTGGGAGAGGGAGAGGGTGGGAAGATTTGGGAGAATGGCATTGAAACATGTAAAATATCATGTATGAAACGAGTTGCCAGTCCAGGTTCCATGCACGATACTGGATGCTTGGGGCTAGTGCACTGGGACGACCCAGAGGGATGGTATGGGGAGGGAGGAGGGAGGAGGGTTCAGGGTGGGGAACACATGTATACCTGTGGCGGATTCATTTTGATATTTGGCAAAACTAATACAATTATGTAAAGTTTAAAAATAAAATAAAATTAAAAAAAAAAAAAAACTTACTGGCTTTCTTCCACTTCCCCAGCAAAGCTTCATCAGAGGCACTCAAGTATTCTAAGCATATCTGTTATTATAAGTAGTTATTAATTTATTACTGAGTTTCTCACACAAGCTTCCATAAAACTCCTTAGTAAACCGAAAAGTCTGTAGTTAGAAGTCATGCTTCGTATTTCTTTTTCATCTCTCTGAAAGGTAGATTTCAACCCCAGTCATATTTTACTTCATAATTCCATGTTTTGTTTTGTGTGTGTGTGTGTGTGTGTGTGTGTGTGTGTGTTTGTTTTTTGTTTTGCTCTTTTAAACAAACAAAAAAAAATGGCTAGGGGCTTTTCAGTAAGGTCTACTTGCGATCAAGATGCCCTTGGTGGCAAACTGCTATACATATTTATATTTTATCTGTGAACTCTTTCAGCATGGCTCTATGTGTTCACATATCTCTTCCAATCTTTCTGGTCTCCAGGGTGACTCCAGACAATTGTAGACTCTGATCATTCCAAGATCAGTGAAATGGCTTTCTTTTCTACCAAGAAGCAAAGTTGTTTCCTCCTTTTCCAATTTAAGCTAACATAGAGTGATTCAAAACACATCTTGCTTTATGCATAATTGCCTTATCCTTTCTCAAAGTATTTTTACACAGTTATTTGTCCTCAGCTTTCTATTTTGTCTATTTGCACATTCTTTTTTTGTTTCAGCATCCAATGTGGTTTTTATGGAACATCCCAGGTAACATAGCTTTCGATAACCACTTGGAGTTTTCTAAATTATAGCTTAATGCACTACATGTCTGTGCTTTATATTTTTGCAGGCCAGCATACTGGAGTAGGTAGCCATTCTGTTCTCCAAGGGATCTTCCCAACCCAGAGATCAAACCCAGGTCCCCCACATTACCAGCTGAACCACAAGGGAAGCCCAATTATCAGATAAATGCAAATCAAAACTACAATGAGGTATCACTTCACGGAAATCAGAATGGTTGACATCAAAAAGTCTACAAACAATAAATGCTGGAAAGGGTGTGGAGAAAAAGGAACCCTCCTGCACTGTTGGTGGGAATGTAAATTGGTACAACCACTACAGAGAACAGTATGGAGGCCTTAAAAAAATAAAAAATAGAGCTACCTATATGATCCTACAATCCCACTCCTGGACATGGATCTGGAGAAAACTTTATTTGGAAAAGATACATGCACCCCCAGTGTCCACTGCAGTACTATATACAATAGCCAAGACATGGACGCAGTTCCATTTGGAAGCAATTCAAATGTCCATTGATAGATGAATGGATAAAGAAAATGTGGTGTGATAAAAGTGATTCACATATATAAGTGATTCACATACATAAATTCACACATTTTGTATGTGTGTGGTATATATATTTCTTTTTTTGTGTTGAAGTGATTCGTATGCACACACACATATATAAATATCACTTTGCTGTACACCAGAAACTAATACAACATTGTAAATCAACTATACTTCAAATTAGAAAAAGAAGTGTTCAGAGCCAGATATTATTAATAAAATATTTAATCAGCAGCTATACTGTAGTTGTAAAACTATTAAGACTCTGCTGGGATTGTTGCTGCTGCTAAGTCACTTCAGTTGTGTCCGACTCTGTGTGACCCCATAGATGGCAGCCCGCCAGGCTCCCCCGTCCCTGGGATTCTCCAGGCAAGAACACTGGAGTGGGCTGCCACGTCCTTCGCCAGTGCATGAAAGTGAAAAGTGAAAGTGAAGTCGCTCAGTCGTGTCCGACCCTCAGCGACCCCCTGGACTGCAGCCCACCAGGCTCCTCCGTCCATGGGATTCTCCAGGCAAGAGTGCTGGAGTGTGGTGCCATCGCCTTCTCCGCTGCTGGGATTGTAGTAATGTGAATTTTCATATGGAGGCCTCATTCCTTCTTTCTTCCTTTCTCCTTTCCTTCCTTCCATCCTTTTTCCTTTTCTTTTTTCTTTCGGTCCTTTCATTTTGCTTTTAAAGAAGAACCATTCAGGTTCACTTGATTCAAAACAGGGCTCTTGGAAATTCAATTCTAACTAGTGGTCGATGTTCGGGAGGACCATGTATTTTTCTTTGTGCGTCTCATACTTATTCTTCTAAGTGATTAATGCTTCAAAGCTTGTTTGTTCCACTTTATGAAAACTTCACTATTTAGATTTCTATTTAAGAGTCAATTTCTGTTTAAAAGTTATTATTAATACATATGTAATAGCACCGGGGAAAGATCTCAGGGGCATTTGAGTGGCAAAAGTATGTTTCTTTTGATCTTTCAATACTTTCTTCGTGGCAGGAGGTGACTAGTAGTGCCTGTGAAGGAATTGATTATGGACTTTATACTCCTCCTTCACAGAGCAGTTCATCAACATCACAGGCATATGGGAGGGACCTCCATTCTAAAATGCCTGGGAGGGACCCATGTCCTGTTTTTCAGTATCAGCACCAAATACTGTTTCAAGATGGGCAGAACTGTTGAAGAAGAAAAAATAAAAACCTGTTGTATCTGAGAAAAAGAAAACCATCTCATATGGAGCTTGATATGGAGAAAGACTCGAAAGTTAGATGGTTCTGTAATTTTAAATGCCTTAGAAAGTACCTATAAAGTTTTAAAGAATATTTTCATATTTAAATATACTACCCAGAAAAAAGTACACACATCACAGGATTCAGCTTGATAGATCTTTTTAAAATGATTTTATTTATTTATTGGCTGTGCTGGGTCTTCACCGTTCTGAGTGCTTTCCCTCCAGTTGTGGTATCTTCACGCTCTCCATTGCTCCAATTAAGACCAAAACTGGGCACTAGGAAGGATGCAACATGAGTGCAGTTTTGGTCAAAAGGTCACAGGAAAATAAGAGGAAATTTAATCAACTGACCAATAAAGATGATATCAAAAGATGAGTGAAAATAAAATGTGTGTTTATATGCCTAATGTTTAACTGTGAATGTTAATGTGTATATGTTTTCATTTTCTGTGATGAAAATGACTTTTTTTCTTTAATCAGGTTTTGATGGTGCCTTGGAGCAAGATATCCATTGAGCTTCCAATTAGACTATTAAGCAGTTTTTGACTGTCCTGGGTCTTCGTTGACGCATGGGCTTTTCTCTAGCTGTGGCGAGTGAGAATGGGAACTGGGTCTCTAGTTCTAACGTGTGGGCTTCTCGCTGTGGTGGCATCTCTTGTGGAGAAGAGGCTCTAGGGTGCGTGGGCTTCAGCAGTTGCAGGCTCAGAAGTCGTGACTTGTGGACTTAAGAGCACAGGCTCAGTGGTTGTGGCACATGGGCTTAGCTGTTCCATATAGCTTGATAGATTTTTGGAAACTGAATACAACCATAACATCATCAGCTGATTGTCTTTTGCCTGTATTTCCATTAATGTGTTTTTTTGTTATTGACTTATAGAAATTATTTATATATTCTGCATATGAACACAGTTCACAGGTAAAAACTGGCAAATGCCTGGAGGGCAGCATTGTAGCAAAGACTGGAGTATCCAGCTGCTAGTGAAACAAATCATTATAACTCAGCCAATGAAAAGGCAAACAGACATTAAGAGCATGGAAACCTGGGTAGCAAAAAAATGGATTGACCTTTATGCTATCACTTGACATAACTTGCACCTATTAGTCTCAATTTATCTCAAAACATTCCAAGAGATTGATTCTGGGGGCCCAACATCGGTCAAGTGTTGTTCATCTCTTTCCCAACCACCCACAAGTCGGGAGTATGTGAAGAACACAGATAGCTGCCATCAGATCAGATCAGATCAGTTGCTCAGTCATGTCCGACTCTTTGCGACCCATGAATCGCAGCATGCAAGGCCTCCCTGTCCATCACCAACTCCCGGAGTTCACTCAGACTCACGTCCATCGAGTCAGTGATGCCATCCAGCCATCTCATCCTCTGTCGTCCCCTTCTCCTCTTGCCCCCAATCCCTCCCAGCATCAGAGTCTTTTCCAATGCCATAGGTTAGTCCTTATAGAAGAAAGGCATTTCTCAGGAAAATAGAGTGTATCATGGCCTAGACAGACATCCTAAAATACATCTACTTAGTGATGCAAGGAGGCAGTGTTGTGTGAAGGAAGGAGAAGTCAAACTTTGCAGACAAAGAAACTTACGTCTGGGTCTCAGCTTTGCCATTCATTGGCTTTAGTACTTTGCTCAATTTAATGAAACCGCAGACATAAGACATCTCATCTTTAAATACTGATCTTATAGGATTATTTGTGAATTAAATGTGGTAATTCCTGCCAAAGACTGATTGAAGAAGCAGACACATACTATTAGGAATATAGTTGATCATGATCAAAAAATTTGATCTAAATAACATACCTAGAAAACGGAACACAACAGAAAACAAAGTTTACATCTCAAGATCACATGAATCTCATCCAGACCAATCACATGTGGTGTGGCAATGTACACTAATGTACAGTCAAAGCCATGGTTTTTCCTGTAGTCATGTACGGATATGCAAGTTGGACCATAAAGAAGGCTGAGTGCTGAAAAATTAATGTTTTCAAATTGTGGTGCTGGAGAAGACTCTTGCAAGTCCCTTGGACAGCAAGGAGATCAAACCATTCAATCCTAAAGGAAATCAACCCTGAACATTCATTGGAAGGACTGATGATGAAACTGAAGGTCCAGTACTTTGGCTACCTGATGCCAAGAGCTGACTCATTGGAAGAGACCTGGGAAAGATGCTGGGAAAGATGGAGGGCAAAAGGAAAAGGGGACAACAGAGGATGAGATAGTTGGATGGCATCACAGACTCAATGGACATGAGTCTGAGCAAACTCCAGGAGATCAGGAAGGGCAGGCAAGCCTGACATGCTGCAGTCCATGGGGCCTCAAAGAGTCGGACACAACTCAGCAACTAAACAATGTAAGCTTCATTGCTTTTCTAATGACCAAAACCATTCATATATATTTTTTGACCACAGTGAAAGAAGCTAGAAATTAATAACAAAACAACTTTTAGGAAATGCCCAGCAGTTTGAAAATGACCCAAAATATTTCTAAGTAACCTAGGTATCAAGTTATAAGCAACCTCATGAGAATTTTAGGATCATTATAATCTACAAATTTAGAACACACTGAAAGATTCCTAGATAAGAAGCAAGGTCTCAAAAGTAACATAATAAGAAAAAACAGAGAATCTGAATTATTCTACATAATTAAAGCAGTTTAATCTATAGTAAAGACCTTCTCATAAAGCAAAAGCTGAGCCCAGATCACTTCTACAGTTAATGCTCAAAATACTCAAAAGTGAAACTTCTCAAAGTATTTCCGAAGTCAGTATAACTTGACTATGAGAGCCAAACAGATTATAATGAGGAAAAAATCTCTCGTTATTATAGATACAAAAATCTTAAAATGTTAGAAAGTCAAATGCAAAGATACACAAAAATGACAATATATCATGACCAATTTAAGCCTTTTTCTTTTTTTTAGGCAGACAAGTTTATCATAACATTTAAAAAATCATGGTAATTCATCACATTAATAGGGAAAGAAGAAAATACCATTACAATAGATGCCCAAAATTGATTAAATTCAAGACTTATTCATAATAACAGCAATCTTGAAAAGTAGGGAGAGAAAAATTCTCTAACCTAATAAATGTATTTATAACAAAATTGTATGAAGAATAATAATGCAACACTGAAATATTTCCCATAAGCTCAAAACATAGCAAAGATACCTACTATTATTACTTCCATTCACATTTTAATGGAGACCCTACCTAACTTGGGAAACAAAGCAAAGGAAACTGAAAAGAAAGCAATCACAAAGGAAGAAATAAAGATGACATGATGCACACATGTCATCTATAGATGAACTGGTAAAACTAATAAGTGGATTAAACAAAAGATCAGATGACAAAAGGTTAATTTAGAGAAGCCAGTAGCATTTCTATATACTGGCATAAATCAATAGAAAGGGGAAATTTTAAATATCACTTACATGAACATGAAACATCATCAAATAGTTAAGCTAAAATAATAAACAAATGATGAACTTTTACACAGAAAATTTCAAAACATTATCGAGAAAATTAAGGTAGACCTATATGGTGGAGGACCGTAACACCACAGAACTTCAGGGGTTTGTATGTGTGGGTACAAGTTAAAATTTTTATACTAAAATTTATGAGGCAATACAAAGGAACAAAAATAACTAAGACAGTCTTAAATAAGAAGGATAAAGCCAGAGGATTGTCAGGACGTAACAAGAATCCATGCTAAAATGTTTGAGTCATAGAAAATAGCATATTGGTGGAAGGAAAGACAAGTGATTACTTGTCTATCACAGGTATCCAGTCATGTGATTTACAATAAAAGCAGCAAAATTACAGTAAAAGAATACCGTAAAAGAATAGTGTTTTCAATTAATAACACTGAGTCATTAGAAATCACATGGAAAAATGATGCCTCTTAATCCTCATCTCACACAAATACACATGAGCACAAATCCAATTTTCAAAGGGACTCTAGATCTTAATGTGATAGGTAAAAACAATACAAATTCAGAAGAAAAAATCAAAAGACTGTCTTCATGTTATTTGATTTAGCAAAGATTTCTCAAATAAGACATGGAAACTTCTAATTCTGAAGGGAAAATATGAGACGTTGAAACACTTTAAAGCTAAGAATTACTTTTTCTCATAAACCTTAAGAGATGGAAAATGCAAACTCTAGTCAGGGAGAATGTGTTTGAAGTGTTTGTCGCTAATAAAGGACTCATCTTCTGAATCTACAACAAACTCCTACATGAGAAGAAGAAAGAGACCCTACAGCCCGACAGGACGATAGAAAACTACTTGAAAGGCCCTTTCCATAAAAATGATTTCAAAAACTACCAAAAATATCTGTAAAATCATCAGTATGTTAGTTTTGAAGGAAATACTTCAAAACACAATGTAATACTACCACGCATACATCACAATGACTAAACTGTGAAATTAGATTTTTGGCGCTGGTGAGGATTAGCAGCAGCTAGAACTCTTGGGAGCTGCAGACAGGAGTACACACTTTCACAACCATCCTGGAAAACACTTGGCAGGATCTACTAAAAGTGATTATAAACACTTCGTGTGTTCGTTGCTCAGTCGTGTTCAACTCTTTGAGACCCCATGGACTGTAACCTGCCAGGTTCCTCTGTCCATGGGGTTTTCCTGACAAGGATACTGGAGAGGGTTGCCATTTCTTCCTCCAGGGGATCTTCCCGACTCAGGGATCAAACCCACGTCTCCTGTGTCTCCTGCAATACAGGCAGATTCTTTTACCGCTGAGCTATCAGGGATTTACCTGCGTGTGGCTGGAAAAATCCCATGATCGGAGGAGCCTGGTGGGCTACAGTCCATGGGGCCCCAAAGACTCAGACATGACTGAGTGACTAATTCTTTCTATACACACCTGCAGGTATGTGTGCGGGTCTATTACTACCATCAGTTTTTTTCCAATCTACAGAACACCAGCGTTTTTTTTGTTTTTTTTTGTTTTTCTTATTGTTCCATAATAAATGCCTTCAAACACTGCACAGTAAAAGAAATCACAATCTTAATCAAAAACTGATCAGTCGTGATCAAAAACTGATCCTGGAGAGAGAGTGAGTGTGTGTGTGTGCGCATTCATGCACAGTGTTGGAGGTGAGCAAGACTGCAGAATCAAAAAAGTAAGAGGAAAGCTATTAGGGTATCAGTTTGTCTCTATTATGCATAATAGTAATACTTAATTCTGATCCATAAATTAAAAAGAGCATGAATTTGATAACCTCATATTTTCCATCCTAATTGTGGGTATATGATTCATAATGATGCAATTATTAAGGAATAAGTTTCTTGAGTGATAATGAAAAGCAGGAATGGTTGAAGTCAGCTAACACATTTTATATTTATCTTTAACTGTGGCTCTTTGCTATTCATTTTTAGAAGAAACTAAATAATATATATTTGAAAGAGCTAAAATATTTTTCAATTATAAACCCAAAATTCTTTCCACATTTCTGTGTTGAAACATAAATCCAGGGTTATGCATATTTCTATTAATGAAAAAATTGAATAATAGAACAATTTTGTCTAATGTTAGTGAAGACAAACTAATAAATTGAAACTAAATTTGATTCTTCTACTTTTTATTCTGCTACTCTATTAACTCATAAAATTTTAAGGGCTGTTCTTTTTTTAAAAATTTGAGCTACAAATGTATGGTAAATGGTAACTATAACAATAGCAATATATTTTCAGAGTAGTTTTACATACCAATTGAAATAGCATCTGACTTATTCAAATTTAAGGAAGTATCCTTATTTTTTCAGGAAAAATACCAAGAAGAAAGTGGAATAGAATAAGCCATCATTCCAGAAATCATATTTATGTAAACCAGACTTAACTGGGAAAAGAATTTAATGCAAAGAATCAGAATCTACATTATTTACCCAGAACCACGTCATCATTTTCAATCCACAATTTACCTTGATATATGTTGCCTTAAGTGATATACAAAGAACATTTTCAAATGCTACTTTACTCTCAAGAGATTTTAATAATCAAATTACCTCCTTCAGAAGATTGCAAAAGAAGTGCCAGGTTTAAAGTATTGATTGTAAATACTCAGAGATTCATGACAACACTTCGAATCATCTGTCATATTATATTTACTTGCAATTTCAAAGGCAGGGCTTCTCAGGTGGCTAAGTGGGTAAAGAACCCGCCTGCGATGCAGGAGATGCAGGAGACATGGGTTCGATTCCTGGGTCAGGAAGATCTCCTGGGTGAGGAAATGGCAACCCACTCCAGTATTCTTGCCTGGAGAATCCCACGGACAGAGGAGCCTGGTTTGCTACAGTCCGTGGGGTCGCAGAAGAGTCAGCCACAACTGAGCGACTGAACAGACACGCTTTCAAAGGCAACTTGATTGTTCCTGTACTGCGGTGTCACATCCAGACAAAGCTCCGTGTTGTCTGGAAGCTGTCAACTTCCCTATTCAAAAGAACATTATGACGTTTTCTTTTCACCCCCAATGATTATTATGTTAGACGATGTACGGACTCCTAGGCGGTTTGGGGTAATCAATTAGGTTATTTGTCAGGAAAAGCACAGATTCCGGGCCAGTGGAGAGTGGGGCTGGACAGAAGCCTCTCTCCAGTCTTCAGGAGGCATAAGCCTGCCAGCGCTGCTGCGCTGGGGGGACACAACCGCCTTGTGGTGGGTGGTCCACGGGGACGTCATCGGAGATCTGCAGTGTGTCCACTACAATCAACAAAAGGGCACAATAGCTGCTCTGTAGGGAATTGGAGGAGAAGAATTTGTTTAAATAAAATTCTGAGGTTGTCAGAATGTGAAAGCCATTCTCAGATGTTCTGTGCAGTCTAAGGGAACGCAGATCCGGAATCCTTTACTCTCAGGCCCAAGTCCTGATAAAAAGACAAGCTGAACTTGAACTGTATAATATAAAATAAAAGCACAGATAGTGTTACCGCCAGCACTTTAGTGGCACAAAAGAAACTCTTCTATGAGTTACTTCAAAATGTAGACGTTTATGACTGTGAAGTTTTTTTTCTTATACAGCACCTCCAACACAAAAATGAGATGGTCAAATTGTTATTGCTCACGTGTGCGTGTGCTCATTCATGTTCAACTCTTTGTGACCCCACAGACTGTAGCCTGCGGGACTCCTCTGCATGGGATTTTCCCAACAAGAATCCTGGAGTGGCTTGCCATTTCCTTCTCCAGGGGATCTTCTTGACTCAGGGATTGAACCCGAGTCTCCTGTGTCTCCTTCATTGCAGGCAGATTCTTTACCACTAAGTTACCAGGGATCTACCTATTAGCTATTTATTTATTCTACATTTCAATGACAACTCTAATTATCAAGTGTAGAAATACCTATTGGAAGGAGCAATTGTGGAATAAAATTGTCAGTGGCAGTCTAAAATTTTATTAATCGAGTATAGCATGTCTATTGGTTATTTCTGGATGTTTTTCTACCAAAAACATAGTGCTGTGGACATGGAAATTATTGTGGAGGTCCCTGGGCTCAAGCCTCTAAAGAAATTAAGTCCTGGCTAAACCAAATTATGTCCTGAGAAAGTAAAAATGGAAATTGTGGCCCAGGGCAAAGCACTCCAAGTCATTAGGTTAATGACGCTCACTGCCACCCCGAGATTGCTCCCTGGGACATTACAAAGAGCACGAAGGACCACTGACAGCATTATGGGCAAGAAGAGAAGTTTCCGAAATGCAAAACTTTTTTTTGTTTGTTTGTTTTTCTGCCACGGCAAAATCAATTCCTTAACCTAAAACTATTCTTATAGTTTCGTGGGAGAGCAGCACCATTCTCCACTGTGTTGCTTAAGTCTGCAGTGAGAAAAGGCCCTGAAAGTTGAGAACAAAAGGGAACAGGCAATGGGGACTTTTTCGTATTCTATCATAGCTCTCCTCTCGGTTGCTACACCGAGTCTTGTTTTGAGACTGTATCTAAAGTAAAACATTCTCCATTTCCCTCTGAAGTAAGGTGGTCCTCCTAGAGGTAGTGAAAACTGGATGCTGTAAACTCCTGGCAGCCTAGGGGGTCACAGGAGTATTTGCTCTGGATGCAATTATGAGATCAGGTTGCTCTCCTCAAGTCAACAAGTTGAGCCCCACAATATAAGAGAAATAATATAACCAGGAAAAAGCAAACCGTTCTGCCAATATCTCTATGTCAAGGAGCTTATGAAACGTGCATAGAGTAGAAAAGCTGCTGTCTTTCAAACATCCAGGAGACACACCTGTTCAGAGTAACTTTCTCCATCCATAGGATGATCCCTTTTGTTACACAAGAAGAACAATATTTCACAAAACGTCTGTAATGACTCCTCCTCAGGACCTGCATTGACAAGACATTCTTCTTCCAGAAATGACTGTCCCCTAAGAAGAATGGAACTTCTGCCTTAAATTATGGACAAAAACTGCCCATTGAGCTGAAGATTGCTAAGTGACTCGTCACCAGGTCACTGGTCATTTCAAGAGTGATCTCTCCTCACATGTGAATTTGATCAAGAGTTAACTTTTAGATTTGTTGTATAAATTCTTTCTGTTAATGATGAGGGAATGCATTTTGTCTCAGAGTGAAGAAAAGAAAGGCCTTCTTCAGTCCATCCTGTTATACTGGGGGTAGACAATTATAGACACTTTTGACTAAACGTTTATTAAATGGTATGTATTAATTTTTATACATTCAATTCAATTCAATTCAGTCGCTCAGTCACTTCACACTCTTTGCAACCCCATGAATCCCAGCAAGCCAGGCCTCCCTGTCCATCACCATCTCCCGGAGTTCACTCAAACTCAGGTCCATCGAGTCGATGATGCCATCCAGCCATCTCATCCTCTGTCATCCCCTTCTCCTCCTGCCCCCCAATCCCTCCCAGCATCAGAGTCTTTTCCAATGAGTCAACTCTTCGCATGAGGTGGCCAAAGTACTGGAGTTTCAGCTTTAGCATCATTCCTTCCAAAGAACAACCAGGGCTGATCTCCTTCACAATGGACTGGTTGGATCTCCTTGCAGTCCAAGGGAGTCTCAAGAGTCTTCTCCAACACCACAGTTCAAAAGCATCAATTCTTTGGTGCTCAGCCTTCTTCACAGTCCAACTCTCTCATCCATACATGACCACTGGAAAAACCATAGCCTTGACTAGACAAACCTTTGTTGGCAAAGTAATGTCTCTGCTTTTGAATATGCTATCTAGGTTGGTCATAACTTTTCTTCCAAGGAGTAAGAATCTTTATACATTAGGAAATGCAAAATAAAATTACCAATTTAACTAAGACACCAGTGATATTTTTTTCTGATGATAGAAAACGACTGAAGTATAAATGGGCATGGAAAATAAAGGAAAAAGTCAGATATATCTACATTTAAATAGATTTTAAAGCTCTAATAACTCATATTTCAAATCCCAAATGAAGTAGTGAAAGAAATAATTTAGAATTCATGGCAGAATTCAAAAGTGGTATGAAATCTTCATTTGAGTAAGGACATGACAACCTATCACTGTTTGTAATAATAATATTTTTGCTATTTGCAAAAGTAATATTATTCCAAATACCAAAACTTGCTGAGTATCAGTCAGTTCACTTGCTCAGTCGTGTCCAACTCTTTGTGACCCCACGGACGGCAGCACAACTGGCTTCCCTGCCCATCACCACCTCCTGGAGCTTGCTCAAGCTCACGTCCATCGAGTAGGTGATGGCATCCAACCATATCATCCTCTGTCATCCCCTTCTCCTGCCTTCAACCTTGCCCAGCATCAGGGTCTTTTTCAATGAGTCAGTTTTTCGCATCAGGTGGCCAAAGTATTGGAGGGAGCTTTAGCTTCAGCATCAGTCCTTCCAATGAATATTCGGGATTGATTTCCTTTAGGATTGACTGGTTTTATCTCCTCGCAGTCCAAGGGACTCTCATGAGTCTTCTCCAACTTGCTGAGTTGCTGAGTATACAGAGTATCAATTTGTACTTGCTGAGTGTAAACTGATATTAATTACAGATATAGTTCATGGAATAGGAAAATGGCCTAGAAGTTAACATGGTGATCTTTCTAGCCTCTGTTCCACTTATGTTCTTTTTCTAAAAGAACAGTAACACTAGATGTAGCCTCCTACTCGTAGCCTCAGAATGTGAGCTTTAACCCTCCTTCTGTAACTCTATGTACAGTAATTTGCCTGCAATGCACCGCCTAGTCTGCATGTGAGGCAGCACTCAGTGATGAAAAGAATGATTTGCTTTCCTTAGAAGAACACTTCCCGCAGAGGCCCATGTGCTGCAGAAAGATAACGTTTTCTAGGGACAGACTTTCAAAACACAAAGCCCCGGGCCAAGTTGCCTTGGAGTCCCCTCGAGATCTTGGGGAGAGAGATAACTCATATGAGGGAGGGACACCCCGTTAGCCAGGCAAGATGCCAGCATGGACAAGAGGGAGATGCAGCATCTCCTGTAGGTCCAATCACAGAGCTACTGGAGCAGGAGGCTGCAGACAAGCATCGATACCGTGAATCCAGCTCCAACAAGGTCATTGCTCTAGGAGTAAATACTATTATGCTGGCCTGTCTCTGTGGCTTGGAGGCATGCACTCCTGTGAAAGCTGTGAAACATGAAAACAAGAACTTAAAGCATCGACCGTCTCTGCTGCACCTTCTGCTCTAAGGATGTCTGTCTGGAACAATGGAGAGCAGGAAGTCAAGCATGGATGCTGCATTTTGATGTGGGCTTCTGCTGCTGATTAGTGCCATGAAGACCCCTGCTTTCCATGTCATGACTCACCACTGCCCTCTGATTAAACCCAGATGTGGATTTAGTTACCACGACAGACACGCATCGGCTTTGCTGTGCTTCCTCCTGGTCTCACTTCCTGCTTTGGAAATGAATTCCCACTGTCCACAGTCGCTCTATCAGGGCCATCGTAAACGCATAACTGACGAAAGAAAGGAGGGCTTGTACTTTTGGATACACAAGGGCAGCTTGGGCATGGAGCTTGGAGCCCTTAAGAGCAGTCTTGTCAGCACTCAGCATCCAACCAAGAACGATGACAAAAGGCACAGTGTATGAAGGGACCTCGGAAATACGTCAGAGTCCTCTGTGATGGAAATTTCAGCCCTCCCTGGCAGGCCTGCAATGTTTTAACTTTCAAAATTTTCAGGCCCTTATTTGTATGTACAGTTAGAGTCTACCAGGATCGTTGTCAACAGCTAGATCCCACTGTTCTGTGCGATTCACAAGGCTGGAACCACATTTGCCTTGATCGAAACACACAATGTGCTCAATGAGTCCAGATTCCAGGATTAAACAAATTTATCTGCAACCAGGCTTCTCCATTTTACTTTAAAAGTCTTGCTTTAAAAAGACTTCATTTTCAGGACTTCCCTGGTGGTCCAGTGACTAAGACTCCATGCTCCCAATGTAGGGAGTCTGGGTTCGATCCTTGTTCAGGGAACTAGATTCCATATAATGCAACTAACAGTTCCCATGCTGCCCTAGAGAAAGCCTTCCTATTCTCTTTAAAAACTGTGATTATCAATTAAACGATGAAAGATTATCAAATAAGGAAAAACATCTGCTTTCAGGATAGCTTCTCCCATAGAATCACAGCATTTCCAGTCAAAAGGCAGCCTAGACATCATCTGTTGAATTTTCTGCTCACTATTAAAAACTCTTCTAGAGTAGATGACACTTGACAACTGCTCTAATGATTGGAAAAATTCTTTATTTTATAGGACTTAAATCTACTTCCTTATAAAGTCTTCTCACTGGTCTTAATTCTAGTGAAACAACAGCAGCAGCAACAGCACACCAACAATAAATAAGGTCTTACATAACGCTCAGTTCCTCTGACAAATTAAAGAAGGCACTGGGCCACTCCAGCAAGGCCCTTCTGCTCGTTTGTGCGGGAGCAGGTGAGAACGCTGTCCCTGGAACGCAGGGGAATCCCGCACTGGCCCCACAAGCATATGCCCCAGCCCCACCAGGGCTTGGTGTCGGGAGGAAGAGCACAAATTCAGAGCACTCATTAATCGCCGATCTCTAATGATACGTTATTTTTTTAAGGTGACAGAGCTTACTATAGGAGTCACAAATCATAACACTTTGAGAGATTTTTAAGGAATTTTTAGGTAAAATATTAACACGTGTCTTGTTTTAATTGGGCTTCCCTGGTGGCTTAGACGGTAAAGAATCCACCTGCAAACACAGTAGACGTGGGTTTGTTCCCTGGATCGGGAAGATCCCCTGGAGGAGGAAATGGCAAACCCACTCCAGTATGCTTGCCTGGGAAGTCCCATGAACAGTGGAGACTGGTGGGCTACAGTCCATGGGGTCACAAAAGGATCTGGCATAACTTAGCAACTAAAGGACAAAAACACTGTTTCAGTTACTCAGCATTCTAATATTGTTCGTCTATCCTGACAGAATGCTGACTCAGGAGCTTTTCAGTATCTCCAGTCTGCTATTGTCTTTCCTCTTTGTCTTCTGGTTTGGAGCCAAATAACCTGAATTCAAATCCCGGCTTTGCCATTTGGCTGTGTAACCATAAGGAAGTCACTTTCCCTCTCTGAAATGCAATGTCCTTATCACTGAAGTGGAAAAATGCCCAACTTACAGCATTTTAATGATAATTTTATAAAGTAAATACTGCACAGCGCTTAGTACCACTCGCATTACTAGATATTCATTCAATTCACTCATTCCTATTTTAGGGTAAGTGGAAATACCCCCATCCAAGACTATTTTTAATGAGTAGAAATGTATCCCTACATATCACTTCCATACATCTCTGTCCAATTTAATTCAATTCAGCCAAAATCTGCTGAGCATCACCATATGTCAGACACACTGATATAGTGATATTAACAAGAGCTCAGTTACTCAGCAACTGAGTATTTATCTCTTGCTTCAGGCACTGAGGTGGGTCATCTTATACACTTTGATTCTCATGATAACTAAGAGTAGACAGGGATGCTGTTCAAAATATTCAACAAGTACTATGGTCCTCTCAGTATACTATCCTGGGAGCTCAAGGAAGCCCATTCCACAGAAGAGGAAACTGAGGATGTGAGATATTAAATCAACTCACCTTGGATAGCAAGTGGCAAAGCTTTCAGGGCTGTTTTGCAAGACTGCCACTTGTGTGTTAACTTTGCAGTCGGGATAAGCTCTTCTCTCACTATGGTTTTCAGCCCTGATTTTTCTCTTAGTTTTGCATTTTATTCTATGGCATGTCATAGTACAAGACAGTGCATCCTGAAAGCTCTGGGTTAAATGTTTCAAAAAACCAGCTTTTTGGTCACAATTTTCATTGCCTTCCCTGTCACTGCCATTAAAGACTCAGGTATATGACATCTTCTTGTGCTTGTTATTATTGGGTGGAGTCCTGTAGTACCAGAAAGGAGCTCCAGTACCAGGCAATGGGGTCTCAAACCTCACCAGCAAGGCACTAATCTTTCTACCAAGGCCCTGCAGACTCCTCCAGAGTTTTCCTGGAGTTCTGTCCATTCTTCCTTTGCTCAGATTGCCTGTGTGTGTCTGAATGTTTTTTACCAGGTCAGAAGTGGGATCTATACAGTAGGGGAGAGAGGTCCAGGATATGACCTAATTTTCACCGCTTATGTCTGAGAACACAGTCGCACAGGGCAGTCCATCACGGATCTCGGTGCGCCCAAACTATATTCATGGTCCATAAATCACCCTCACATTGTCTGAAACTCACATCCCCATCCCAAGTATTAGCCTGGCATTGTTCACTGCAAATGAAAATGGCTTATTTATAGGGAGGAAAGCTAGAGTGGAAAGATGGATTTTAAGGGGGTGGAAATAACATTAAAACATAAGCTGGGAATGATTTGACTTATATGATAAATGTTCAGGCAGGCTTGGACATTGAGAATCACATGTTCACTTGTGTGGAAGAAATAAAGAACGAAAAGTAATATTGTTACCCAGCCACCCCAGATATAATCCATATAGAATCAGATGTACGTCAGAATACAGTGAGAGCTCTCAGATTCCCACAAATGACTGCAAACTCTAGCATCTACCACCTTATTGACGTTAGTGAGGCTATCAAATTATAGTCCAGTAAGAAGAGGAACGTCTGCTGTCTGATCAAATGATGCCAATTTGAACAGTCTGTCCCCCTTGGAATGTCACACGATCCTCAGAGCAGTTACATATTTGAGGGGCCATCAGAAGAATCAAACCATATTCAAGAGATAAAATATGGTGAGTGTATCATAAAACATTTTTTAAAGTCAGAGAACAAGAGTGTGTAAGAAAGAGGGATGGAGCAAAGCACAAATCGCTATTTGAATTTCACTTCCAAGTTGGTCTTACCTGTGTTTTTTTTTGTATGGTTCCTTAGGAGTAGCTGCCTCTTAGAAAGCTGCTGACCATTTCTTAATTCAGCTCTTCTGATCGCCACCTAAAGAAACTCAGTGGAGACAAAAGGAGAATGACAGCTTGAGCAATTAGACACTGGATCAAGAGTGAAAGCTTACAGGAGAGCAGAATTATCATGATCCAGTGTCTCTTGCTTACAGTATATTGCAAAAAACTAAAATCTATTTCAGCTGTTATATGGAGATGGCTATTATTTATGAAACATAAAAAGATACTGAAATACAAAAGGGTTTGAAAAGACCAGGGTAAGATCAGATAAAAAAATGGGAAAGAAACAGGCATCCTGGGGTGGTAACTACTCTGCCATGTACTGACAGGGAGGTTGTATATTTTTAGAATATACTGAAAGGAATGGTGCTTTTACTTAGGTTTTTATGGTTTACCACGAGATGCAATTTTCTGGCCTTATATGCAGTTGTAACAAAAGTCAGAGACGTTTTATGATAGCTGCCACAGTTCATAAATGATGGGATACACTAAAATATTTATAGAACTGTAAAATCTTGATTTCTCTCTGGTTTAGCAGATGGGGCCCTAAAACCAGTTCCCAGATTGTCACATTTCTTCACCCTTGGATGACAAAGAAGCCAGTTAGCAGTTTTCTTCTCTGGAGAACAAGTTCACTAGTGTGAACAAGGTCAGACTTTCAGGCAATTATGTATATCTGAGTGATGCCTATTAATAAAACCCTGAACAGAAATTATAATTGCTCCATACATACTTAGTGTGAAGCCCTAGCATGGAATAGATAAGATACCCTCTGAAATACTTCTTACCTGTTTCCTTGTTTTCATATCTAAGGAGATTCACCTCCAAAGCTGTATCACCCACAGAGACAAGCATCACACCATTGTAAAGACTAGTCTGCTTAGGTGGCTGAGAAAATTTCTGCTATAATATGTGTATGTGTGTGTTGAGTGTGTTTCTTTTTGAAACTGCTTTTTATAGGATGAAATGATTAGTTTGGGTGAGGTCACCAAACTCACACTCTTTATAATTGAAAGGAACTCCTGCGAGTTGGATAGTGTTGAGGGTAAGAAATCCACATTGATGGATTGCTGATGGTATTCTTCTGATTTTAAGAAATCAATAAATCAAAGAAATATAAATACTTATACAAATGGGCTTACATGTCCTTTTTAAAAAAGCATTATTGGAAAGGTTACCCGAATCAAATTTTAGGCAAATAGATTAGATAGGTAGATACACAGATGATAGGCTAAAGACATACTTGCATAAGTGCCATTTGTAGTCAGAGTTTGCAGAGTTTCTATTTTCTCTTGAGGAATGCCACTGAAATTGAATAGATAATATCTCTAATTAGGGTTTGCACAGTAATGGTGATTCTTTTGTTTATAGAAAATAATAGTAAATCTCTGCTAATTTCTCCATTCTCCATAAAATGTACCTCAAAAAGAAAAACATTTGAAATAAAAATCTGCACTGATGTCTTCACAGATGAAAACAATGAAAAAATTCATCTTACCCAATGATGTCCAGAATTTATGAGGATCATGAAGCTTTCAGACTTATTGAACCTAACTCTCAGGGAGGCCAGAGATGGAGAAGTTGGTCCTACAGCACAATCTCTGGACAATGGAAATGGTCACCTAAGTTTGTGAGCTAAGGACCTAGCTCTTCTCTGATGCTTAATGAGGCTGCAGCCTAAGCCATAAATTAGGCATATGTGAGCTGAACGTTTTATTTTTAATCTACATTCCCAGAATCTTTCTTAACACAATATTTCATAATGGCTTTAATTTATATAACAATTTGACTTGGTGTTGTTATCTAATCATGGTTGGAAATAATAATACGCCCATATCTACCTCTATATGCCAAGATATTAGACATTTCTCTAGAGATGTTTTGAAAGAACTTACTAGCAGGAAGGGGAAGATGAAATAATGAAAAAAATAAAAGCACAGTTACCTACCATCTAAAATCAACTACATAAAAAAAAAAGTGGTAATAAAAAGATGAACATCACTTATACTGCAGAAAAAAACATTTTGAGAAAGCCTGGGTTAACTCCTGAAAGGAAATGCTTACTTCCCTTTATCCAATGGAATTCCACTTTAATTTGAATTTGGAAAATATAAATACCTGCCAAACAAGGAAAACTTCATGCAGTGAAGCAAAAATTAATGAATAAATGAAAACTTCCAAAAGTATTTATTCAATGTTAGTCAGTCTACTGGGGTCAGATTAAAATTTTCATTAGCAGAGAGATGAACTGAAAGGGTTTGAAACTTCTCGTGTTTCAGTGTGTCAGTTCAGTTCAGTTCAGTCGCTCAGTCATGTCCGACTCTTTGCGACCCCATGAATCACAGCACACCAGGCCTCCCTGTCCATCACCAACTCCCGGAGTTCACCCAGACTCACGTCCATTGAGTCAGTGATGCCATCCAGCCATCCCATCCTCTGTCGTCCCCTTCTCCTCCTGCCCCCAATCCCTCCCAGCATCAGAGTCTTTTCCAATGAGTCAACTCTTCGCATCAGGTGGCCAAAGTACTGCAGTTTCAGCTTTAGCATCATTCCTTCCAAAGAAATCCCAGGGCTGATCTCCTTCAGAATGGACTGGTTGGATCTCCCTGCAGTCCAAGGGACTCTCAAGAGTCTTCTCCAACACCACAGTTCAAAAGCATCAATTCTTCGGCGCTCAGCCTCCTTCACAGTCCAACTCTCACATCCATACATGACCACAGGAAAAACCATAGCCTTGACTAGACGGACCTTTGTTGGCAAAGTAATGTTTTTGAATATGCTATCTAGGTTTCAGTGTGTAGGGTGCTGTTAACAAGTCATAGAAAAGTAAGGAGCTATCCTAAATGATAGTTGCATTGCTTGAAGGGTACAGATGTTGATCTATGTCTCTAGAAGAGGTCAACTTGGAAAAGCTGTTTATAGTTGATTCTAGAATGGGGGCTTCCCTGGTGGCTCAGACGGTAAAGCGTCTGCCTGCAATGAGGGAGACCCGGGTTCGATTCCTGGGTGGGGAAGATCCCCTGGAGAAGGAAATGGCAATCCACTCCAGCACTCTTGCCTGGAAAATCCCATGGACAGAGGAGCCTTATAGGCTACAGTCCATGGGGTCGCAAAGAGTTGGACATGACTGAGCGACTTCACTTTCACTTTCTAGAATGAATTTGCAAAATCATGTTCCTAAATGGAAATTAAAACAGTAAACTTGATAGCTGGGAGCATTAAGCCTTCACGTGTCTGTGTTTGTGTCAAAGTGTGAAAGTCTCAGTCATGTCCGACTCAAGGCGATGGCACCCCACTCCAGTACTCTTGCCTGGAAAATCCCATGGACGGAGGAGCCTGGTGGGCTGTAGTCCATGGGGTCGCTAAGAGTCAGACACGACTGAGCGACTTCACTTTCACTTTTCACTTTCATGCATTGGAGAAGGAAATGGCAACCCACTCCAGTGTTCTTGCCTGGAGAATCCCAGGGATGGAGGGGCCTGGTGGGCTGCCATCTCTGGGGTTGCACAGAGTCGGACACTACTGAAGTGACTTAGCAGCAGCAGCAGCAGACTGTAGTCCACCAGATTTCTCTATCCATGGAATTCTCCAGGCAAGAAAACTGGATTGGGTAGCCGTTCTCTTCTTCAGGGCATCTTCTCAATCCAGGGATTGAATCCAGGTCTCCTGCACTGCACATGGATTCTTTACCATCTGAGCCACCAGGGAAGCCCGTTTGTGTCTAAAGACTTAGTAAATTTTTTGAGGACAAGTTGATGGTATGACCTGTTTAATTTCAAAGAAACACTATTGGGGAAAACACTATTGGGGAAATTAAGTGAGAAGTTCATATTGTTGCTTCAACTTTTTTTTCAGATTCCTTTGATAACTCAAACTTACAGTCCAGTGCTCAATGTCTCCTTTATGGGGGCTGTGGACACACCACAGCGAAGGGTTCTAGGCTGAATTACAGCCCCAGTTACATCACTGATTAGTCATGAAGCCTCAGGAAGTGCAGTTAACGTATCAGTTTCCCCGACTTCACCTGCACAATGGAAGAAAGATAACTACCTGTTGATGGCTGAACCCATGGGGCTAATTAACCTGGTGTGCTTCACGAGTAAATGGGCTAGCACAGAATTATTAACAAATGCTGTATCTAGAGTAGATCTGAGGGGAAGCACAATGCATTTCTATGTGGGTGTCACGCCTGCTGATACAAAATATAACTGGAGATAAACTTGACTCGGAACACTCACCCATAAGAAAAGGCGAGCAGATCACAGCCTAAGGCACTGAAGCTGGAGAATACCAATTCATCTTTCTTAAGACATCATCCTCTCAGCTATCTAATGTCTTTAATAAGAAAGTAGTCTTTGGATAAAGAACATGTGGTGTATATACAATGGAATAGTACTCAGCCGTAAAAACAATGAAATAATGCCATTTGCAGCTATTTGGGTGGTCCTCGAGATGTATGGATGTGAGAGTTGGACTGTGAAGAAGACTGAGCGCCGAAGAATTGATGCTTTTGAACTGTGGTGTTGGAGAAGACTTTTGAGAGTCCCTTGGACTGCAGGGAGATCCAACCAGTCCATTCTGAAGGAGATCAGCCCTGGGATTTCTTTGGAAGGAATGATGCTAAAGCTGAAACTGCAGTACTTTGGCCGCCTGATGCGAAGAGTTGACTCATTGGAAAAGACTCTGATGCTGGGAGGGATTGGGGGCAGGAGGAGAAGGGGACGACAGAGGATGGGATGGCTGGATGGCATCACTGACTCAATGGACGTGAGTCTGGGTGAACTCCGGGAGTTGGTGATGGACAGGGAGGCCTGGCGTGCTGTGATTCATGGGGTCGCAAAGAGTCGGACACGACTGAGTGACTGATCTGATCTGATCTGAGATTATCATGAGAAGTGAAGGAAGTCAGACAGTGAAGGACTAATATCATACAATATCCCTTATATGTGTGATCTAAAATACAACACAAGTGAATTTATCCATGAAACAGACTCACAGACATAGGGAACAGACTTGTGGGCGTCAAGGTGAGGATTAATGGTAGGGATGGACTGGGAATGTGAGGCTATCAGATGCAAACTGTTAAATTGAATGGATAAACAAGGTCCTATTGTATATCATAGGAACTGTAGTCAATACCTATAATAAACTATAATATAAAAGAATATAAAAAGAATATATGGATGTATCTTATACACACACAATCTATATAATTGAATCACTTTGCTGTACATCTGAAAATAACCAACATTGTAAATCAATTCTACCTTAATTAAAAAAAGAAAATTCTTCATAAAAGTGAAATCTGCCATGACTTACTTTTCCACTAGGGGAACACAGTCCCCCCACAAATCACAGAAAGATGTTGCACTTTCTGATTAAAACTATTCTATACTTCTGTTCCTCTTTGCTCTGTGAAACCCAAAAGACTATTTAATTTTCTGATTTATAAATTTCAGATCTTATGTGATAGTTTGTTTCTTTCTCTTAGAAAGAAAAGTTCTTAATGTCTTTGCTTGGTCTCCAGCCTGGGTAGGAGTACTGTGGTAAGCAGAATCCTGAGAAAACCCCAGATTCCCACCAAAGCCCCAGATTCCCACCTGCTGGTGGACTTGCCCCTATGAATCCCCTCCCCTTCAGCAATTATGATTATTAGGTTACCTTCTACGAGCAAGGTAGAAGGTAAAGCATCCACCTGCAACGTGAGAGACCTGGGTTTGAGATCTGGGTTTGATCCCTGAGTTGGGAAGATCCCCTGGAGAAGGAAATGGCAACCCACTCCAGTACTCTTGCTTCTCCCATGGATGGAGAAGCCTGGTAGGCTATAGTCCATGGGGTCACAAAGAATCGGACACAACTAAATGACTTCACTTTCACTTTCTATGAGCAAGATGGTGGGATAGTCACTCTCATGACATTATGTCATATAAGACTCAGTGGGGAGGAGGAAGAACTCTTCCTGCTGGTCTTGAACTGAGGGCCACGGGGTGGCAGCCAGGGTTCGGGGCAGTAATAAGTGTTAGCCACTCAGTTGTGCCTGACACTTTGTGACCCCATGGACTGCAGCCCACCAGGCTCCTCTGTCCATGAGATTTTCCAGGCAAGGATACTGGAGTGGGTTGCCATTTCCATTTCTCCAGGGGATCTTCCCAACCCAGGGATCGAACCCAGGTCTCCTGTACTGTGGGCAGATTCTTTACCGACGGAACTACAAGGGAAGCTACAGGGGGCGGTAATGGTAGGAGCTAGAAGCGGCCTCAGGCCGAGGCCTGACAAGAAAGTTGGCTTTAGTCTAACAACTGCAAATCTCAAATCTTCCAGCAATCTGAGTGGGCTCAAAAGAGGACACTGAACCTCAGATGAGAGGGTGGGGTGGCCCTGCTGCACCGATTTCAACCCAAAGAGACCCTGGACTGAAGGCCATTTAACCCAGGCCCAGACTCCAGACCTCGGGAAGCTGTGAGGTGCTAAAGTTGTGTGTTCAAAGCCCCTCAGCATGCAGTAGTTTATTATATAGCAATGAGGATGCTAATGTCAGTGTGAAGCACTGGCTGATGGACACCACTGTGGATAGAGCAGGGCGAGGAGGTGAAGAAGTGATACTTTGGAACTCCCAAAACAGAAGGAATCTGCTGCTAAGCATAAAGGGCAGAGCAGAGAAAGAAAAGAAAGTGCAACTTCATCTATTAAAACTGCATTTGAAGAAAAAAACTACGAGCTCAGGAAGATAATGGCCTCTGAAGTATGCTAAAGAAATGCCATGATGGTGCTATCAGTTCAGTTCAGTCGCTCAGTCGTGATCAACTGTTTGTGACCCCATGAATCTCAGCACGCCAGGTCTCCCTGTCCATCACCGTCTCCCAGAGTTTTCTCAAACTCATGTCCATCAAGTCAGTGATGTCATCCAACCATCTCATCCTCTGTTGTCCCCTTCTCCTCCCACCTTCAATCTTTCCCAACATCGGGGTCTTTTCCAGTGAGTCAGCTCTTTGCATCAGGTGGCCAAAGTATTGGACTTTCCGCTTCAGCATCAGTCCTACCAATGAACACCCAGGACTGATTTCCTTTAGGATGGACTGGCTGGATCTCCTTGCAGTCCAAGGGACCCTCAAGAGTCTTCTCCTACACCACAGTTCAAAAGCATCAATTCTTCAGAACTCAGCTTTCTTTATAGTCCAACTCTCACATCCATACATGACTACTGGAAAAACCATAGCTTTGACTAGATGGACCCTTATTGGCAAATTAATGTCTCTGCTTTTTAATATGCTGTCTAGATTGGTCAACTTTTCTTTCAAGGAGCAAGAGTCTTTTAATTTCATGGCTGCAGTCACCAGCTGCAGTGATTTTGGAGTCCCAAAAATAAAGTCTGCCACTGTTTCTACTGTTTCCCCATCTATTTGCCATAAGTGATGGGACCAGATGCCATGGTCTTTAGTTTTCTGAATGTTGAGTTTTAAGCCAATTTTTTCACTCTCCTCTTTCACTTTCATCAAGAGGCTCTTTGGTTCTTCTTCGCTTTCTGCCATAAGGCTGCCATAAACGTGCTATACCATACTGCAAAAAGGAATGTCCTAATATTTGGAAATAGTTCTATATATATGTACAAATAAAAGCTAAATAGTTTTATTATCCTCCAATAAATTATATAATACAATGTTTATGTGTATTATAACATGTAATATACAAATAATAGTTTTTATTACATGTATTATATGTGTGTGTGTGTGTGCGTGCGTGCGCGCGCGTGCGCTGTGATTAGTCGGGTCTGACTCTTTGCAACCCCATGGACTGTAGTCCACCAAGCTCCTCTGTCCATGGGATTTTTCAGGCAAGAATACTGGAGTGGGTTGCCATTTCCTACTCTAGGGGATTTTCCTGACCCAGGGACCAAACTCGCATCTCCTGCATGTCCCGCATTAGCAGGCAGATTCTTTACCACTGAGCCACCTGGGAAGCCCCATTATATATACATATATACATATATACATATATACATACATATAATGTATAATTATATATGTGAAGTGAAGTGAAGTCGCTCAGTCATGTCCGACTCTTTGCGACCTCATGGACTGTAGCCTACCAGGCTTCTCCATCCATGGGATTTTCCAGGCAAGGGTACTGGAGTGGGTTGCCATTTCCTTCTCCAGGGGATCTTCCTGACACAGAAACTGAACCGTGATCTCCTGCATTGCAGGCAGATGCTTTACCCTCTGAGCCACCAGGGAAGCCCAATTATATATGTAGTTGTATATAATTAAAAATTATGGAGTTAAAAACCGTGAAAAGCACTCAGTGGTAAAGAACCCACCTGCGATGTAGGAGATGCAGGAGATGTGGGTTTGATCCCTGGGTGGGGAAGATCCCCTGGAGGAAGGCATGGCAGCCCACTCCAGTATTCCTGCCTGGAGAATCCCATGGACAGAGGAGCCTGGCGGGCTACAGTCCATCACATCGCAGAGTCAGACACGACTGAAGCCACTGAGCACACATTGAATCTACTACTTTCCCTGCCTCTGTGACTACAAGCATGTGTAATGCAGCAAAAATACACTTTTCCTTGTTGCTCTTATTTTTAACAATTATATCACCAGCTTTCTTTTCCAAGTTACTATCTAGTTCTCAAAATTAGTATTGTGAAACTCTGTTAGAGGTTGTATAGTTATTGAATATGATGTCATAATTATTTCCCTCTATTGTTGAGTATTTAGACAGTTTCAAGATTTCCATTATTGAAAACGATATTGCAGTGAATGCCTTTTGCATGGACTAGTTAATGTTTCTGAATTTTTCCTCATGATAAACTGTGGAAAGTACAGCTGTTATAATATTTGCCACATACCATGGAAGCTATCCTAAGGGAGATACTCCAAGAAAACACTTCAGCAGATATTTCTAGAGTCATGATCAGAAATAGTAAATATCTACTCTCCAAAAAGTTTAACTGATTGCTCATTCAGGAAGTATGCCACTTCATCTAGTTATACATAATCTAATTAAGCAGAAGTAAATGTTAATGGACAATGCTACTGTGTGCTTGTATCTGTGCAGGGAAACAACAGAAATGCCAGGTGTTAACTAACTCTAACAGATGCTTCTCAAGTATAACAATGGAATTGCATTTAAGAATGTATAATAATAGTAATAATAATAAAGGTGATGAAAACATGTTTATATATACATGGATAGATTTATATATGTGTATGTATATATGTAGATAGATAGATAAAATCCATGAGTATTACTAAAAATTCCAGAGGATATATTTAGGTGAAAAGGTTTTTAAAAAAGTGACTGCACCTAACCTGTTAAAGATGATACATTTAAGTAAGATATTTGAGTTTGGGGGTAAATTAGTCACAGGTCTCATGGTTCCTTCAGGGCTATAGTTCCTCCAAAGAACTGTAAAGCCTACAAATTATTTTTACTACTTTGTTGAGCTGATGACTGCATTTTAGGAAATAAATGAGTAAAAAAAAAAAAAAAATATATATATATATATACAATTTCTAGGAGGAGAGTATAAAACAGATTTCTGGGCATAGTTGTAAACATTGCATCTTGTTTATAAGACTGACTCTGTCAGATTGCTTTTCTATCCATAAAATAATTTTATTCATTGGCCTATGAAAGTGATACCCCCCTTTGTCTCTTCTCTGGAAAAGAAATCAATTAGAATTTCCACCAGCTTTTAGGAAACTGTGGATAAACTTCATGTTTGCATCTATCATTCCCATGTCGCTTGTCTAATGACGAGCCTAGACTTATAATTTCTAGGATATTCAGGATTTTGTAGTTCCCTTGTTACCTAGTTGGTGGAATTAGTGTTCAGATTAGTGCTTTCTGGAATGACCACATCTGTCGCTGTGCTATCGACAGAACCGTCCCAACACTGAAGACGGGCCAGTGTTTCACGTTCCTGAATTATCTACGTGTTCCTCATTAGGACCGAGTTGAACACAAAGCACAGTCCTGGAGACAAACAGAAGAAGGGAAAGGAGAAAGGGAAGAGGAAGGAGAATTAGGAAAGGAAGGAGGGTGTAAGGAAGAGAAGCAAAAGGAGTGAGAAACATTTAGATTTGCACGAGCCCCAAAATTATGGAGAAATTGTTCACTTTTAGAGATGCGTTTCTTTCCATCTGAGCCTCACACCATCATTTCTCAAGACAATGAGCTTTTCTCAGTGTTATCCCTTGCCCCACTCCCACAAATAGAACAGAAGAAGTGAGCACACCACTGCTGGTATCTGCTATCTGCTCTGCTGCCGTAGATCACATACTTTTATTTAGGCCACAATGGGACATGAAGATATTAGACATCATACTAACATGGGGTGGGGAATTCATTCTCTACCCCTTTTCACTCCAGTCTACTTGCAGGGATTGATGGAAATTTCTACCCAGAAAGTGGTGATAGACAATGCTGATTGCTTATGATTTGAATTATATGTGCATGGTTCCGTAAAAGCCAACCCGTCCACCCCATTAAAACCATTCCTCACGCTCAAACTTTCTCAGGGAACTGTGCATAGCTGGTAAATCAACTTGATTATTATTCTATTCCAGAGGACATGCAATGATTTACATTTATATGCCAGCAATTTCTTTTTCATTGCCCCAGCAAGAGCTGGGAAATGATTTATAAGGATGCGAAAGTTCTGGCACAAATGTTATACAGCTTCAGCATGTTTGCATTGCACAGTGTGATGGACCCGTTCTCAGAGGCGCTGACGCTCCCATACAGGTAGCACATGATAAGAGAGGTCACTGCCAACAGATTTCGGGATTGTTTTAATACAGAGAAAGCACTGACCTCTGTGGTAATGAATGTGTTTGGGGTATATCTTTTAAGCAGGTCAATACTGAATGCCATCCTTAGGGGCAGGGGACAGTTTGGCTTCTTGTAATTAGTTGACTTGCCTCTGTTGGATCCCTAATGGACTCCTGTACCATAAAAACATTCCTTTCTGAAACAGTTGGCAGCTTCATTGTATTTGCTCTATTTTCTCAAACCTCCCCTCCACATGTTATTCTATCTCTGGGAAGAAAGTAAAAGAATGCAAACCTGCAAAGTTAAAGTGATATAGAAGAGAAAAAGTATATTGTGCTCTATGCCATTCATTTATACATTTCGTAATCAGAATTGAATGAAAGATGCATTTCAAGCTTTGTTGGACTTACGCAGTACTTACGGTTATGAAAAAAAATTAAGTTTGAGTAACACTCAGCTTTGGGTATTATGCTTTTCTCAGAAAATAATCTCTGGAGATCCTACTGCTCAACTCTCAACGTGAATATGGTCACCACAATTCACGTCACTTTCCAAGATGATATGATTGGTAATATTTCTTATTAACTGAACAAGATGACAATCACAGATAGGCGTAGTTGTATGCCACTTTGGGTTATAGCACTTTTAACTTCCAATGGACAATACAGTCAAAACTATAATAAGTCTCTGTACCAAAAAACAGGGCAATCAGGTTGGAAAAATTTCACATTTAACAAAGTAAAATTTCACATCATTGTAGGATTGTAGCTTTGTGTGTGTGTATGTGTGTGTGTGTGTGTGTGTGTGTGTGTGTGCGCGCACGCATGCTTAGCCACTCAGTCATGTCTGACTCTTTGTGACACTCTGGACTGTATCCTGCCAGGCTCCTCTGTCCATGGGATTCTCCAGGCAAGAATACTGGAGTGGGTTGTCATTTCCTTCTCCAGATGATCTTCCCGACCCAGGAATCGAACAGTCTCCTGGATTGCCCGCAGATTCTTTATGGACTGGGCTACAAGGGAAGCTCATATTTCTTGGTAGCTTTGGGCAAATACCAAAAAATTCTTAATGAAGACTTTTAAGACTCTGCAAAACAGTTCTCAAACTTTAGTCTACCTAAGAATCACCTAGGTTGCTTATCAAAAAGCAAACATTCACAGACATCACCATAGAGAATCTGATTCGTAGATATGATAAAAAGTCCAGAATCCATACTTCAAAAAGTGCCCTGGGTAATTCTGATGAGGTAGCTGTAGATTAACATTCAAGAAAAACAGCCATGGATCTTCTAAAGCAGAGATTTTTTTTTTCTTTTCAGTTATAAAATAAATGTTGACCCTCACCTAGGAATTGTAGTCAATTTTTTCTGAAATTACGGGTTTAATTTACTTCTCAAACAGAAGCGGGCAAAAATAATATGCTGTTCTGGATAACTGCCATATCTCCATTAGGTCTTGGCAATTGCAATATTCCTTCCCATAATAGTTTTTGGAATATTTTGTGTCTTCTTTTTTTTTTTTTTAGTAAACACTCATATTTTCCTGGGCTTTTGATATATGCTTTATATTTTAATACTTAAATATTTTTAGACCTTGAGTGAACATTTTAAAAAAATCAGTAATAATATGTGTCTGTGTTTAGTTCTACCTTATGATCCATGAGTGGCTGTCAAGGTCATAATATGTGCACAGCTATCTGTTGGGCTTTTTATATATTCATTCATTCATTCTTTGTAGATTTCATGATTCCCAAAGTGGCCTATGTCCCAAGAAATGTTAAAATTTAATACCAGAAAATGGGAAGAAGAATTATAGAAATGCAAAGCCTCATTTACCAACAAGTTGTTAGAGAAATGAGTTGTCATCTTTGCACTGGTTCTGTGCCCCTTTAAAGGGGGATTAATAGGGCCTCATAGGAAAGCATTATTTCTTTATTCTCTCCCCAGCCTGGAGAGATGGGGCGCTACAAAGTGGTTGCTTAGTAACTAGCCCAGTATGACCATTTTCCCTCTTCCCATATGCAGACATAGTTAATTGCCAGATTTTGAATTATTGCAGTAATTTTCTAACTCAGTGACATTATTGGTATAAGAAATACAGAATTTCTGAAGTTAAATTTTCTGGTCTAGTGCAACATACAGTAATAAAACTGTATTCTGGATATATGTAAACTACTCATTAGAAAAAAATTAAAAGTGTTGACTTGGCCAAGGTCATTTATATAGAAAAGAGTTGAACCCAGGAGGCTTAAAATCAGATTTATCTTTTGTCAAAATCCATGGCATATTATTTTACCCCAACTGATCATATCTGAATTTTCTGTGACAATCTTCACCATTAGTTTATTTCCTAATAACTAAAAATGAAAATGACATGGACACTCTCTTCCAAATTTCCCATTGCTTCATTAACTAAGTGATGGTTAGAACTATATTCATAATAAAATTTCCTTTATTACTAACTTAAGGAAGTGTAGGCAAAACGAGTTTCTCAAATGATCTGTTCTTAGAAGACGAAGAATAAACAAGCAGCCCAGCAGTTGAGTCGCTGACTCCAAATATATTCTGCATTTATGCCAGGTTTTAATCTATATATGGGAAACCTATAACATAATCCATATGTTATCTATAATCCTATCAGACAAGATAACCTACAGTCTATGTCTTACCAAAATCATTTTATTGCTTTTTATCTTTGTCCAGTTGTTTTTTAATGTGGTTTCTACATTTAAGGATTTAACATATGCAAATTTCTTGATAAAGGGATTTATTCTACTTTCCAGGTCTGTTTATTTTATTTTTCAAATAAGGTATTTCCCCACCCTCCACCCCCATCCCCACCCCCAGCGTCCCGCCTTCCCTTAGCTCCTATCTTTTGAATTCTGGAGTCTTCTTTAATTCTTTTCATTGAAGTTCAACCCCAATTATTTATTCTCTGTGCATTCATGTATAAGCTTTCTATAGCTTCTACAAAATTCTGAATATCTTCTCCACACTTCTTTGCCTTAAAGTTTTCTCAAGAACATTTTCTTATACTTACACTTTCAGTTTAAAAGTCTTTTGGTCTGGTCATTCTCTTCCTTGTTCTAGCTAGTTATTCTTTAGCCTTGCCAAGAATCAATCATTCTGGCATAATCCCAAAAAAACAAATCCTGTTCTTTGATTACAGCTTCATAGTCGGCGGTTCATTTCCACATCTTTTTCCTTTTCTTTCCCAATTCCCAATATCCCATTTGAAGTTGCTTAAATATATTTGGGTTTTCTAACCCGGACTTCAAAGTGGCTAGAGATAACACAGGAGATTCCTCTAAAACTCACCAACTGTAAGAAGTGTTTTATTATGTTGAAGAAGACTCCCTATCAGGACTGCCCCAGTGACTCAGTTAACTTCTGGATTAGCCATGTTGTTCAACATAGACTCAGTTCATACTTCTTAACAGGGAGTCTCCAAACACCATGAATAACTGCTCACCTGGTAACATCAGGGCTTCCCTGATGGCTCAGATAGTAAGGAATCTGCCTGCAATGTGGGAAACCTGGGTTTGATCCCTGGCTTTGGAAGATCCCCTGGAGAAGGGAACAGCTACGCACTCCAGTATTCTAGCCTGGAGAAATCCATGGACAGAGAAGCCTGGTCGGCTACTGTCCATCCTATGGTGTCACAAAGAGTCAGACAGGACTGAGTGACTTTCATTCATTCATTGGTAACATCAAGTCCTAAGGTCATTGCTTATGTTATTATATATTAATGAACTGTTTCAAAAGATACACTCATATCTGCTAAAAGGTCCAAGTCAAGTTTTTCTTTCCAGCCCCCTTTCATCCTTCCTGTGCCACATTCTTCATAATCATCATCAATCTATCTTTTTAAAAATAAAAAGAATCACCATCTTGGGGGCCTCCCTGGTGGTCCAGTGGTCAAGAATCCACCTTGTGATCCTTCTGAAGTTTCAAACTAAATCCTTCTGGGGAGCAAGTGAATGACTGTGTTATGAATAAATGTCAAAAGCCAATGGTCTATGTGTGAAGACACCAACTCCAATCAAGAGGGGCCACGTTTGGTATGGTAGATGAAAGGAAGAACTATGGAGGCAAAAGAAATGGAGCTCTTTGTTCTTGCTCTTCTCCAAGCATAATCACTAAGCTAAAAGTGACTGCCATCGGATTTTCCAGGGGAGAAACATTATAAAGATTGAGCGCTGGGGAAAATGAGAGTGAGGGACAGGTTAAATGTGATCATATAGAAAGAACTCTTTTGTGTAATATTTTATCAAAAAGTCTCTTTCAACCTTTCTAGTCATTTGGTGGTGGTGGTGGTGTTCAGTCACTCTTTGCAACCCCATGGACTGCAGCACGCCAGGCTTCCCTGCTCTACACTATCTCCGGGAGTCTGCTCAAATTCATGTCCATTGAGTCCGTGACGCTATCTAACCATCTCATCCTCTGCCGCTCCCTTCTCCTTTTGTCTTCAATCTTTTCTAGCATCAGGGTCTTTTCCAATGAGTCGGCACTTCGCATCAAGTGTCCAAAGTATTGGAGCTTCAGTTTCAATATCAGTCCTTCCAGTGAATATTCAGGGTTGATTTCCTTTAGGGTTGACTGGTTTGATCTGTTTGCAATCCAAGGGACTCTCAAGAGTCTTCTCCAGCACCACAGTTTGAAAGCAACAATTGTTCGGCGTTCAGCCTTCTTTATGGTCCGACTCTCACATCCATATATGACTACTGGAAAAACCATTGCTTTGACTAGATGGGCCTTTGTCAGCAGTGATGTCTCCGCTTTTTAATATACTGTTTAGGTTCTGTGTAGATGGCTATGTTTTTGTCAACTTCTCATGCTAATGAAGTGATGTAGTGAATAATAATTCAAAGACAGTGATCCTATGCCTTTTTTTTTTTTTAAAGTAGGATCAATTTCTATCAGTGTGAAAGAGAAAACTGTATTAAATGCATACCATGGGATAAAACAGCAACACATATTTATGGGTCCCTACTTCATACCAGCTAAGTTCCAGGCTCTGATCACCACACAATCATCCTGGCGTTTGTTCTCAGTCCACTCATAAGCCAGCTCTTAACCTGTTCCAGCTTTTCCTGTCTTCAGACCCTGCAACACTGTCATTCTGTGCGTGGTTAGATCTCATCCTCAGACCTGATGCTACAGACAGTTATTTTGTCTTTGACCTTAGACTCCCTCCTTTCGAGCATGGCTCAAGCTCAATATCTACCATTCTGCTGTCCTGATAAAAAGCCCACTTGCTCTAGCTTAGGTCACGTGCATGCATACTAAGTCATCTCTGATTCTTTGTGACATTATGGACAGTAGCCCACAGGCTCTTCTGTCCATGGGGTTCTCCAGGCAAGAATACTGGAGTGGGTTGCCATGCCCTCCTCCAGGGGATCTTCCCGACCCAGGGACTGAACCTGCATCTCTTATGCCTCCTGCACTGGCAGGTGGGTTCTTTACCTCTAGTGCCCCCTGGGAAGCACAGTTTAGAGGCACAGCAACCATCAAATATGAAGCCTCACTTGGTTTGATCCAGTTACTGGTGTAGCATCTAAACAAAATTCTTCCTACATAGCAGGAACAAATTTACAAGGTCACTTAGATTCTGCAACGTTTTCTTAACCATATTTTGCAGTTGTTACAATCAAGTCACTAATTCATTCTTTCTTGGTAAACTTGGGCCTTCGATTATTTATATAGCCTGTTCATCTTGTGTAACTTGATATTGTCTTCTATTGTTTCAACATGTATTAATATCTCATCTCCCCAACTAAATTTTAAGATTCCAGAAGGTAAGAATTGTGTCTTTTTGTATTTTTTAAGACATCCTCTACAGTAACTGATACTATGGCATATGTATATTACCAAAGGGCAAAATATTAATAGGAAACCATGATATTGGGGACAAGCTTAAAACCATCTTAAAAGCAGTTTTAGAAAAACAATATATATCTGGCATATTCACACATGTTTAAAGCCTATTAAAAATATAAATCCAGAGTATAGTCAGTCAATCATAGAATTCTCTGCAGAACACACTTAGGAAAGGGAAAATTCATAACAGGAATTGTGAAGTATTTAGTGAGCTTGCACTGGCATGTTGAATGTTGCCAGTCCAATCCATTGCTCAACAAATGACTATAAATAAGACAGTACCGAGGAGGAGAGTTAGAGATGAAGTGGGCAATGAGGTGGAAGGCATTGCAGCTGTTTCTTTTCATTCATTCATTGAATTCTCTGTAAATATTGGTACGGCTTGCAAAGTGGTAAACAGCATTTCTGTAAATTAAAATGACTGCTCCTATCCTGGCGAGAATATCAAGGGTCTGAGTGTTAGGCAAAGCAGACTATGACATCATACACTGTGTGAGCATTCCCTTTGGCTTCCCCCAAATGCTCCAAATTCATTTGCTCCATAATATGTGAATTTATATTTTCAATGAGCCAAGTCTTTCACCCAGAAGGTAGTCAGTGCCTGTTTTAGGATCATTTTTTTCCTGCAGGTTTCACTTTGCCACATGAATTGGCGCTTGTTTACCCTTTTATTTTAAGGTTTGGCGGGTTTTTTTTCTGCACTCAGTATCCAAACAGACAGATGTCTTTTTGTGAAGTTGAAATGACACATCAGAGTTTTAATGCTGTCTTTCTCATATTTGCATATTTAATTACTTGCATCACATTTTATTAGTATATTATCCGATGAGGAATTCTGACTAATTAATTTCACCTGGAATTGTAGGCTGGTGGATGAAAAATTACACTTGGCCATTTGTAGAGACCAGCTGTGTATAGAAATAACTGATCCCCATCTGCAGGACTTGAAAAAGTGAGAGAAAACAGCTGATTGTAAAAAACAGTCACTTTTCCTTGTGCCCTGGAGGTATTATGATTGGCAGATATCCTTTATTAGTCAGCCTATATTCTGAACACTAACTGAGAAATGTACTCTGAGCATCGTTCACGGGGACAACTTTACTTTCCTCATTTTGGTTTTAATTTGTAGTCGTGCTAATGTGACCGGGATTCCACCCCCACCCTCCCACCCCCAGACGCATGCCCTCACTGCCTTCTATTCCAGCCTGACTCACACTGGCCAACTTCATTTGGACCGCAAATCGCGTGGGCCTCGCTGACGGTGGAGACTAACACACAGAAATCTGGGAGAGGGGGATTATCGCGTTCGAGATGACCTTCGGGGTCAAAGGTGGCCTCTTGGAAACACAACCCTATCCTGCAGCGTGACTCTGACACACACGCGTGTGCCCTCCCTTTCCCTCCCTGCCTGTGCCTTGCTCTGGATTTGTGTTTGAATTCTTTGTCTGCCCTGACAACAGATGGTGTTTTAATAAAGTCCAGTAGGAATATTACTGTGAGTAAACAATGCAGCGCATGCCAACTCCATAATTGCCGGGTACTGATTCAGCCCCTTACCTGCTCCATCCAAACTGGGAGGGAACCAACTGTGCTCGCACCTCCGGCAGCCGCCTGCACGCCCGCAGCTGCGCTGTGCTCCGCGGCCAGCCTCACCGCGGAAGGTAAATTGCAGCCCCTGTCAAGCTTCTTGGCACCGGGTCCAGAGAGAGGCTGCCATCTGGCTTGTCATCAAACATGGTCATTCAATCTCTCGGAGATTGAAATGGCTTTTTAAAAAAATCTTGCTATTAAAAAAAAAAAATTGACACTCATCGAACAGATTATGTTTCTCTTTACAGGCACAGTGGATTCTAAAATAACCGTTGGAGCTTATTTGAGCCATAGCTTGCAGAGTGGTGTGTTTTTTGTTTTGTTTTGTTTTTTCCCCTCAGTGATTCCCACACTCAAAGGGATTTATAAACCTAAACCTATTATATGCTAATGGAGAATTTAAATTCGTTGAATCTGGCCAAGAAATGCATGCTCTCATTTGTTTCTCGCATTGGGGAAAGGGCAAAAAGTTAGGTTCTCTATTTGGACTGTTTTAGTTTTCTTTTTTTTTTTTTTTCCTGTCTGCTGTGCTAAGTCACTTTAGTGTATCTGACTCTTTGCGACCCCAAGAACTGTAGCCCACCACGCTCCACTCTCCATGGGATTTCCCAGGCAAGAATATTGGAGTGAGTTGCTGTGCCCCACTCCAAGGGATCTTCCTGACCCAGGATCCAGGAGTCTCTTGTCTCCTGCATTGGCAGGCGGGTTCTTTACCACTAGCACCACCTGGGAAGCCCACTTGTCTGTAAATATGGTGGCTCAGATGGTAAAGAATCCTCCTGCAATGCAGGAGACCCAGGTTCAATCCCTGGGTCAAGAAGATACCCTGGAGAAGGGAATGACAACCCACTCCAGCATTCTCACCTGGAGAATGAGGATCCTGGCGGGCTACAGTCTATAGGGTTGGTCTCAAAAAGTTGGACACAACTGAGTGACTAATACTTTCGCTTTGTTTTTAATATCCTTAATGCTTTTATACGTTTGTTATTTGTTCCAGAAGAGGGGACAGGTGAAGGCCAGGAAGACAGTAATTCACATGTGTGCTGTCTATCCCTTTCCACAGCCTCTTCAAACGGCCTGCTAACTAGAAGGCTTCAGGAAAATAAAAGTGGCTTCGGCGGCCAAAAAGAGACTCAGTGCTTACCCATTTTGTAAGAAGGCCAGGAGCATGTGATGTTTATCCAAGGACCATATCTTAAGGGACATCCAGTTTTTTCCAATACTGCTATTTTCAACAGTGTACCAAACACTCACGGTAGTGCCTGCAATTATAACGAAAAGCTAAACAAACTGTAGAAGCTGCAGAGAGTAGCACTGATCGTAGAGAAAGGTTAATGTCGACTGGCCGACACGCTCAGAGAAAAACCTCTTGTTTCCTGCTTTATCTGTTCAAGTAAATAAAATATATTAAGCTGATATGGCACCAGACTGAATTTAGACCTTTTTTTTTTTTTTTTGAAATTTTTCCAACTGAGGCTGCTACTCCCCAGATGGACTGATTGATACATGAATGTTTGCATTGCATCATTTTCCCTCCCATAGATTTTTAGATAACATCGTCCTATTTTTTAACTTTTTAAGAATAATTCGAAACACATGTAAAAGCAGACAAAAGAGTACAAACTTTTTCCACATTGCCCATTCCTAACAAGCGTTCATCCACAGTAAACGCTGCCCTATTCATACCCCACACACGTCCCTCCTCCGTTTTATTTGAAGCAAATTCTATACAGACATTTAATTGCAAGTATTTCATAATATTTAAATATCCTTAAAACCCAGTGACTTTCTTGCTCCTTTTCATTTCATTTAAGTTTCATTTCAAACTTAAGTTTTGTTTCAAACTTCAAAAGAATTTCCAACAGTAATAAAAAAAAAACTGCTAGAGATTCTTAAGCAAAATTTGCTAATGTTTTATGTTTGCTTTATTATATGTCATCTCTGTACATAATTTCAAATAAATACAGATTTTTTTCTGAATTACTTGAGGGTATATTAGTTTTCTTTGGTTATTATAACACATTCATTAGTTATAAAGAACCCACCTGTGAATGCAGGAGACATAATAGATCCCTGGGTCGGGAAGATCCCCTGAAGAAGGAAATGGCAACTCACTCCAGTATTCATGCCAGGAGAACCCCAAGGACAGAGGAGCCTGGCAGGCTGCTGTCCATAGGGTCACAAAGAGTCAGACACAACGGAAGTGACTTAGGACTCAACACAGCGCCGTAAGGTCAGTTCTTTGAAACAATGCAGATTTATTTTCCTATAGTTCTGGACTTCCGAGGTCAGAATGGATCTTCTGGAGGTAAAAGCAGAATGTCAGCAGAGTCTTCTTGAGGGGTTTGCGAGAGTCGCCCTTGCCTTCTTTGGCATCTACAGGCTGCCTTGTCTTCCAGCCTCTAGAGGGCTGCCTGTATCCCTTGGCTGTGGCATTCCTCCACTTTTGAAGCTACTTAGTAACTGTGTCACTCTGAGCTCTACACCTGTCCCACCTGCTCCTCCTCAGATTCTGATTCGCTTGCCAACTTCTCTCACTTGCAAGACACTTGTGATTACACTGGGCTCACTGCGATAATCCAGGAGAATCTCCTCATCTCAAGATCCTTAACTTAATCACACATGCAAGGTCTTTTGTTGTCCTGTAAGGAAATATATTCGGCTTCCCCCAGTGGCTCAGAAAGTAAAGAATCCTCTTGCAATGCAGGAGACACAGGAGACTAGTGTTTGATCCCTGGTCCGGAAGATCCCAGGAGGAGGAAAATGTCAATCCTCTATAGTATTCTTGCCTGGAGAAGTCTATGGACAGAAGAGTCTGGTGGGCTAGTCCATGGGATCATAAAGTGTCAGATATGACTAAGCATGAGCATGAGTGCTTCTCAAGGAAAAACAACAACAAAAATGGAAACATATTTACAGGTGTTGGGATTCAGACATCATTTGAGGACCTGGATTGGGGGCAGGAGGAGAAGGGGACGACAGAGGATGAGATGGCTGGATGGCATCACTGACTCGATGGACGTGAGTCTGAGTGAACTCCGGGAGTTGGTGATGGACAAGGAGGCCTGGCATGCTGCGATTCATGGGGTTGCAAAGAGTCGGACATGACTGAGCGACTGATCTGATCTGATTCTGCCTAATGTAGAGAATAAAATGGATAGAGTGTGCACCCTATCTCTACCATTTCAGCATGGACTTCCTAAGAAGAAGGAATTTCTCTTATATAGCCACAACAAAATTATCAAAATAAGAACACTGTCTAATCCACACTCTGAAACCTAATTTCACAAATTGCCCCAACAGTGTTCTTCATGCAATACCATATGACATCAAGATCCCACTTTAAATGTAATTGTCATGTGTCTTTGGTCAACATAATTGAAATCAGTTCCTTAGCCTTTCTTCTTTTCTGTCCTTTACTTGATGTATTTTGGATTCCATAGTCCTGTTATTTTATGAAATGTCCCCATTTGTATTTGTCTAGTTTTCCATGACTGGGTTCAGATTATGAACTTTTGGCAGATGCAATGGTTAAATTTTATGTGGCCTCTTAGCTAGGCTATGGTGCACAGTTGTTTGGTTACACACTAATCTAGATGTTGCTATGAGTATATCCAGTAGATGTGACTGACATCCACATTCAGTTAACTTTAAATAAAGGCTAGTATCCATGATAAGGTGAGTGGGCTTCATCTCATCAATCAAAGGCCGTAAGAGCAAAACTCTGGTTTCCTGGAAAAGAAGGAATTCTGCCTCAAAACTAGCCTGCTGGCCTATCCTAAAGATTTGGGGCTTGTTATTCCCACCAGAGAAGGTAATGGCACGCCACTCCAGTACTCTTGCCTGGAAAATCCCATGGACAGAGGAGCCTGGTGGGCTGCAGTCCATGGGGTCGCTAAGTGTCAGACACGACTGAGTGACTTCATTTTCACTTTTCACTTCCATGCATTGGAGAAGGAAATGGCAACCCACTCCAGTGTTCTTGCCTGGAGAATCCTGGGGACGGGGGAGCCTGGTGGCCTGCCGTCTCTGGGGTCGCACAGAGTTGGACACGACTGAAGCAATGCAGCAGCAGCAGCATTCCCACAACTCGGAGAAGGCAATGGCAACACACTCCAGTACTCTTTCCTGGCAAATCCCATGGACAGGGGAGCCTGGTGGGCTGCTGTCTCTGGGGTTGCACAGAGTCGGACACAACTGAAGTGACTTAGCAGCAGCAGCATTCCCACAACTGGGGCTTCCTGGTGGCTCAATGGTAAAGAATCTGCCTGCCAATGTAGGAGACACAAGTTGCAGGTTCAATCCCTGGTTCAGGAAAATCCCTTGGAGTAGAAAATGGAAACCCACTCTAGTATTCTTACCTGGGCAATCCCATGGACAGAGGCACTTGGAGGGCTACAGTCCATGGGGAGGCAAAAGAACTGGACAAAGCTTAGTGACTAAACAACAACAGCAATAACATCCCCAGAACTGAATGAGCCAATTCCTTAAAATCTCTCTCTGTATGTAAATATATTCCATTGGTTCTGTTTCTCTGGAGATCTCAAACTGATACAGAAGGTACGACAGAGACGAAATCTTGGTCCTCTCTAGAGCATCCTAACAGAGGCACATGGTATCAGTTTGCCCCAATTCTGCAGATCTTAAGACTGACTATTTAAAATGATATCCATCAGGACTTGTAGTGTGAAGTCATTATTCTTCACACATAATGAATACGTAATTTGTAGAGCATTTGAGATTGTGTACAGCTCCTTTTTAAACCCCTCCTCACCAGATTCAGCATCCACTGATTGTTTTCTCCTTCATCATTTCTTCTATATTTATTACTTAAATTTTTACTGTAAGCAAGAATTTTCCCCTGCTTCCCTCATAGCTCAGTTGGTAAAGAATCCTCCTGCAGTGCAGGAGACCCTGGTTTGATTCCTGGGTTGGGAAGATCTGCTGGAGAAGGAATAGGTTACTCACTCTAGTATTCTGGCCTGGAGAATTCAGAATTCCAGAAGAATTTTCCCTTCTATTCTATTAAATTATTTATTTAATCATCCATGTATTGATAAAAGTGTAGCTATACATATCCTTATTTAATTCTATGGTTATAATTAGTGGTGTTCTGTGGCTAGCTCATACTCATGAGAATTCTTTTTTAATTAATTAATTAATTTTAATTGGAGGCTAATTACTTTACAATATTGTAGTGGTTTTTGCCATACATTGACATGAATCAGCCATGGGTATATATGTGTCCCCCGTCATGAACCCCCTCCCACCTCCCTCCCCACCCTCCGGGTTGTCCCAGTGCACCCGCTTTGAGTGCCCTGTTTCATTCATCAAACTTGGACTGGTGATCTAGTTCACATATGGTAATATACATGTTTCAATACTATTCTCTCAAATCATCCCACCCTCGCCTTCTCCCAAAGGGTCCAAAAGTCTGTTCTTTATATCTGTGTCTCTTTTGCTGTCTTGCATATAGGGTCATCATTACCATCTTTCTAAATTCCATATATACACATTAATATACTGTATGGGTGTTTTTCTTTCTGACTTACTTCACTCTGTATAATAGGCTCCAGTTTCATTCACCTCATTAGAACTGATTCAAATGCATTCCTTCTAATAGCTAAGTAGTACTCCACTGTATATATGTACCACAGCTTTCTTGTCCATTTATCTGCCCATGGACATCTAGATTGTTTTCATGTCCTAACTGTTGTAAACAGTGCTGTGATGAACATTGGGGTACACGTGTCTCTTTCAATTCTGGTTTCCTTGGTGTGTATACCCAGCAATGGGATTGCTGGGTAGTATGGAAGTTTTATTTCAATTTTTTTAAGGAATCTCCACACTGTTCTCCATAGTGGCTGTACTAGTTTGCATTCCCACCAACAGTGTAAGAGGGTTCCCTTTTCTCCACACCCTCTCCAGCACTTATTGCTTGTAGACTTTTGGATAGCAGCCATTCTCACTGGCATGACATGTTACCTCATTGTGGTTTTGATTTGCATTTCTCTGATAATGAGTGATGTTGAGCATCTTTTCATGTGTTTATTAGCCATCTGTACGTCTTCTTTGGAGAAATGTCTGCTTAGTTCTCTGACCCATGTTTTGATTGGGTCATTTATTTTTCTGGCATTGAGCTGCATGAGCTGCTTGTATATTTTTTAGATTAATTCTTTGTCAGTTGCTTTGTTTGCTATTATTTTCTCCTATTCTGAAGGCTGTCTTTTCATCTTGCTTATAGTTTCCTTTGTTGTGCAAAAGCTTTTAAGTTTAATTAGGTCCCATTTGTTTATTTTTGCTTTTATTTCCATTACTCTGGGAGGTGGGTCATAGAGGATCCTGCTGTGATTTATGTCGGAGAGTGTTTTGCCTATGTTTTCCTCTAGGAGTTTTATAGTTTCTGTTCTTACATTTAGATCTTTAATCCATTTTGAGTTTGTTTTTGTGTATGGTGTTAGAAAGTGTTCTAGTTTCATTCTAGTGGTTGGCCAGTTTTCTCAGCACCGCTTGTTAAAGAGATTGTCTTTTCTCCATTGTATATTCTTGCCTACTTTGTCAAAGATAAGGTATCCATAGGTGCGTGGATTTATCTCTGGGCTTTCTATTTTGTTCCATTGATCTATATTTCTGTCTTTGAGCCAGTACCATACTGTCTTGATGACTGAAGCTTTGTAGTATAGTCTGAAGTCAGGCAGGTTGATTCCTCCAGTTTCATTCTTCTTTCTCAAGATTGCTTTGGCTATTAGAGGTTTTCAGTATTTCCATACAAATTGTGAAATTATTTGTTCCAGCTCTGTGAAAAATACTGCTGGTAGCTTGATAGGGATTGCATTGAATTTATAGATTGCTTTGGGTAATATACTAATTTTCATTGTATTGATTCTTCCAATCCATGAACCTGGTATATTTCTCCATCTATTTGTGTCATCTTTGATTTCTTCATCAGTGTTTTATAGTTTTCTATATATAGGTGTTTTGTTTCTTTAGGTAGATTTATTTCTAAGTATTTTATTCTTTTTGTTGCAATGGTGAATGGAATTGTTTCCTTAATTTCTCTTCCTGTTTTCTCATTGCTAGTGTATAGGAATGCAAGGGACTGTGTGTTAATTTTGTTTCCTGCAACTTTACTATATTCATTGATTAGCTCTAGTAATTTTCTGGTGGAGTCTTTAGGGTTTTCTATGTAGAGGATCATGTCATCTGCAAACAGTGAGAGTTTTAGTTCTTTTCCAAGCTGGATTCCTCTTATTTCTTTTTCTTCTCTGATTGCCGTGGCTAAAACTTCCAAAACTATGTTGAATAGTAGTGATGAGAGTGGGCACCCTTGTTTTGTTCCTGACTTTAGGGGAAATGCTTTCAGTTTTTCACCATTGAGGATAATGTTTGCTGAGGATTTATCATATATGGCTTTTATTATGTTGAGGTATGTTCCTTCTGGAGATTTTTTGTTATAAATGGATGCTGAATTTTGTTAAAGGCTTTCTCTGCATTTATTGAGATAATCATATACCCACTCCAGTATTCTTGCCTGGAAAATCCCATGGACAGAGGAGCCTGATGGGCTACAGTCCATGGGATCACAAAGAGTCTGACGCAACTGAGCGACTTTCACTTTGACTTTATGGGAGCATAATGTCTGTGAGAGAAATCCATGTTGTTGTGTAGATCAGCAAGTTATTCCTCTTTATTGTTGAGTAGTATTTCTTGTATGGATATGCCACAATTTGCTTACACATTTTCATGTCATTTGGAATTTGAATTGTTTTCATTTTTTGGTTACCATGGATGAAGCTGCCATGAAAATTCTCCTACAAGTCTTTTTGTGAGCATATGTTTTCATTTATCTCAAGAAAACACCTAGGAGTAAAACTGCTGGGTCATAGAACTTCAATAAATTTTGCTTAGCTGAGAAAATTTTTTCAATAGTAGTTGTACTGTACTTTCTGTTCTGACCAATATGGAATATCAGGGACTGGATTTACCTGCTAACTTTGAGCAACAAGCTAAACTGGGCAAGTATGTGAAACCATGGATTTTAAACAATGGATCGCTGGCAATATGGGATGGTGATCCCCTAGAGAAAGAAAATGAGAAAGATGACCTCCATCATTTCATGAGTGTACTAACTGGAGGATAGAAAACTAAAGACAACTCCAAGTACTGATGTAGTAGGGAGGCGACAGAAAAGTAGATCAGAGAAAATTAAGCACCAGCAGACTGAGCTGACAGATCACTGAGGCGAGGAGGAGACCAGCACGCAAGATGAAAGAAAGACAAATCCCAACCACGGTGTTAAGTTATCTCACACCTGTTAGAATGGCTATTAGCAAAAACACAAGAAATAACAAGGGCTGGTGAACATGTGCAGAAAAGGGAAATGGTTGGGTGGCATCACTGACCTGAGTTTGAGCAGGATCTGGGAGATAGATGGTGAAGGACAGGGAGGCCTGGTGTACTGTAGCCCATGGGGTCGCAAAGAGTCAGACATGACTGAGCGACTGAACAGCTACAGCAACATGCACTGTTGGTGGGAATGTAAATTGGAGAAGCCACTATGCAAAACCATATGGAGGCTTCTCACAAAATTAAAAACAGAATTACTATGTGATCTAGCAATTCCACTTCTGGGTATGGGTAGCTAATGAAAGAAAATGAGAACACTAACTCAAAAAGATGTATGCACCTCTATGTTCAATGCAGCATCATTTACAGTAGCTGAAATGCAACCTAATATTCACTGATGGATGGATAGATAAAAAATATGACATATGTGTGATATATTCCACACAATGGAATATATATCTGTATATACACTTATATAATATGCATAATATGTAATTCAGCCATAAAAATGAAAAAATCTTCCTATTTGTGACAGCATGTATTAATTGGTGATAGTTATTATACTGCGGATCCCTATGTCTTAATTTGGAGAAGTACATTTAGAAACCAATGTCTGGGTTCTAGGTATGTTCACTGCTACTGGGGTATCACTGTGTCCTCATCCTGTCATTGGATTGATCTGTGAAATAAAACATACAACACACATGCATGTGCATAAATATCTACATTTCCACATACATAAGCACTCATATCTATATTCATTTATGTATCTATGCATGTATATATCTATTTATCTATTATCTGTATATTAAAACCTATGAGTCACACTCCCCATTTCAACAACTCCCCATTTAATTTTTAAATCCTTATTTTGACAGTCAGAAATCTGGCTCTTATTATCCATAATATATGTATTTGTTTGCTCAATCATAAAATATACAGAAAGTAGTTTCAGAAATGCCAAACCTTGCCTCTGTGTAAAGAAAAACAGAATAATTATTTTTTGCTTTTAGCCTAAAGACATAGTTCAAACATTGTGTTGTAAAGTTAGTTGAGATAGTTCTTCCCCAATCCCTTAACTGTAGTAATGTTATCCATTTGATATATGGTTCAGTTCATTGTGTCTGTATACAATTTTCAGATTTTCCCCATATCCTGGCATCAATAACTGTGAAGTATCTGACATTCTGCCCCACTTACAAGGTGGCAAATTATTTTGCCATTGTTTCATGGATGCTAGCAGAAGACACATGAATCTCAGTTCTTAAGAAAGTTATTCATTTCTTACAGCACAGCAAGAAGCATGATTATCATCCCAAGTCTCACAGAAGCCACGCAGAGGGATGTGGTTAATTTTGCATATAGGTTTCCTTCACAAGTAAGGAACTCTGAACTTAAAGAACTGGAAGATTTTGCTTCTTCTTCTTCCCCTAATGGTCCACTATCAAAGTTCCCCTACCTGAACTTTGCTCCGTTTTGCCTTCTGGCAAATTTACACATGAGTACACCACTCCATCAGCCACTCTGATTAATCTGATCAACAGAGGCTAGGAACAAGTCCATTCAATTTGTCTCATGCAATATTTAATCAAGACTACAAGAAACAGAACTCCAAACAGCAGGTTGACAGCAACCTGTAGCATTGACTTTAGCCACTTCCTGTAGGGTTTCAGATCCAGTTAATTGAACAAATCCTATAAACCAGCAGAGTCTACCTCAGATAGCCAGGTGGGTTTCTTTTTCCATTTCTGCACTGACTTGAGCATTTAACCCAAAGAATTAAACCAGATTGAGAAAGATGTATTAGCAACTTCACAGACTCTACCTTGACAAACAAGGAGGAATTCTGGGCCAGTGCCTCAATCCATTAAACTCTCAACCTTTGAGTAGAGGCTGACCTATGTGCCTTGCAAGGATGAGATGGTATCATTGAACATACCATTTAAATTCAAGGACAAATCTTGTATCATCAGTTCTAATGGGATGACTTCAGTTGGAAGGAAATTGTCCAGAGAGTAAGCATAAATAAAAGGCAGTAGTCACTCCAAGAAAAACTCCAGGCAATTTTGAATAAACTCATTTTGGAGGAAACTCTTTAAAATATACACATATTCAGAAAATGTCTTTAATTAAAAAAAATTTCATCAGCAGATCTTGAAATTTGTCAAGGGTTTTCAGTTTTTTACATAGTCATATGATTTCTTTTTTCTTTAAATGTATTAAAATGCCTGCTATAGTAATGGATGTATTAATACTGAACAACCTTTATTTCTGGAAATACATTTACAGGTAATGTAATATTTGATATTATTAATTTAAATCTATAACATTTTTCTATGGGCCATTTATTTGTCTCATTTATCTCTGTTGCTATTATTATTTCTCTATTTATACTTTCTTATTTTAGGATAATCAAAAAATAGCATTACATTTTTATTTCTCTGCTTCATTTCTAGGTGTGTCTTTTTGCACTTATTTTTTAAGTTGTTGCTCTTGATATTAGAATAGGTATCCTTAACGCTCTTCTCTTTTTGGAATTCCACAACTGTTACACAAGTCTAATTTTTAAAACTTTTAAATCTGTGTTTTCATATTGGGTACCTTCTTCAAGACTCTTGAGAGTCCCTTGGACTGAAAGGAGATCAAACCAGTCAATCCTAAAGGAAATCAGTCCTGAATATTCATTGGAAGGACTGATGCTGAAGCTGAAACTCCAATACTTTGGCCACCTATGTGAAGAATTGACTCATTGGAAAAGAACCTGATGCTTGGAAAGATTGAAGGCAGGAGAAGAAGGGGGCAACAGAGAATGAGATAGTTGGATGGCATCACTGACTTGATGGACATGAGTCTGAGCAAGCTCTGGGAGTTGGTGATGGACAAGGAAGCCTGAAGTGCTGCAGTCCATGGGGTTGCAAAGGGTCAGACACAACTGAACACCTGAACTGAACTGAACCTAATTCATGCAACTTTACACTCAGTGACCTTTTCTTTTGCTGTCTTTGATCTGCTGTTAATCTAATCCAGTCAATATTTTATTTTAAAATATTTGATTTTTTTTATTATTTTACAAGACATTTGAAGTTAGTTGAAGATATTTACAAAAAAAATCTTCACAACCAAGATAATCAGGATGGTGTGATCACTCACCTAGAGCCAGACATCCTGGAATGTGAAGTCAAGTGGGCCTTAGAAAGCATCACTACAAGCAAAGCTAGTGGAGGTGATGGAATTCCAGTTGCGCTATTTCAAATCCTGAAAGATGATGCTGTGAAAGTGTTGCACTCAATATGCCACCAAATTTGGAAAACAGGACTGGAAATGGTCAGTTTTCATTTCAATCCCAAAGAAAGGCAATGCCAAAGAATGCTCAAACTACCACACAATTGCACTCATCTCACACGCTAGTAAAGTAATGCTCAAAATTCTCCAAGCCAGGCTTCAGCAATATGTGAACCGTGAACTTCCAGATATTCAAACTGGTTTAGAAAAGACAGAGGAACCAGAGATCAAATTGCCAACATCCACTGGATCATCGAAAAAGGAAGAAAGTTCCAGAAAAACATCTATTTCTGCATTATTGACTATACCAAAGCCTTTGACTGTGTGGATCACAATAAACTGTGGAAAATTCTGAAAGACTTGGGAATACCAGACCACCTGACCTGCCTCTTGAGAAACCTATATGCAGGTCAGGAAGCAACAGTTAGAACTGGACATGGAACAACAGACTGGTTCCAAATAGGAAAAGGAGTTCGTCAAGGCTGTATATTGTCACCCTGCTTATTTAATTTATATGCAGAGTACATCATGAGAAACACTGGACTGGAAGAAGCACAAGCTGGAATCAAGATTGCCAGGAGAAGTATCAACAGCCTCAGATATGCAGATGACACCACCCTTATGGCAGAAAGTGAAGAGGAACTAAAAATCCTCTTGATGAAAGTGAAAGAGGAGAGTGAAAAAGTTGGCTTAAAGCTCAACATTCAGAAAACTAAGATCATGGCATCTGGTCCCATCACTTCATGGCAAATAGATGGGGAAACAGTGGAAACAGTGGCTGACTTTATTTTTGGGGGCTCCAAAATCACTGCAGATGGTGACTGCAGCCATGAAATTAAAAGACGCTTACTCCTTGGAAGGAAAGTTATGACCAATCTAGATAGCATATTCAAAAGCAGAGACATTACTTCGCCAAAAAAGGTCCGTCTAGTCAAGGCTATGGTTTTTCCAGTGGTCATGTATGGATGTGAGAGTTGGACTGTGAAGAAAGCTGAGCCCTGCAGAATTGATGCTTTTGAACTGTGGTGTTGGAGAAGACTCTTGAGAGTCCCTTGGGCTACAAGGAGATCCAACCAGTCCATTCTAAATGAGGTCAGTCCTGGGTGTTCTTTAGAAGGACTGATGCTAAAGCTGAAACTCCAGTACTTTGGCCACCTGATGTGAAGAGTTGACTCATTGGAAAAGACTCTGATGCTGGGAGGGATTGGGGGCAGGAGGAGAAGGAGACGACAGAGGATGAGATGGCTGGATGGCATCACCAACTTGACGGACATAAGTTTGGGTGAACTCTAGGAGTTGGTGATGGACAGGGAGGCCTGGTGTGCTTCAATTCATGGGGCTGCAAAGAGTCGGACACGACTGAGTGACTGAACTGAACTGAACTGAAGATATTTAAGATTTATCTCAAATGTAATAAGGTAAATTTTTTTTTCTACTCACTGGATAACAGCTAGGGGAGTTTTATTTCTATAATTTATGCTCTTCATCCAGTTTAATTCCCTGAAAGTGTCTAAGAACAAACATTAAAATTCTACCTTAATATGGTATAAATCATCTGGGCAAAGTTTCATATGTCAAGATCATCAAAGGACCTTGCATATCACAATGTTGAACCATGATTAATGCAGTCAGAGTTTGTATAAACTTTTCACATTTAAAAAGGAATTGCTCCCTGTGTAATCATCTCCAAAGCTGTATGCTTTACTAACTAAGCTTGGTAAATATAATTAATAGGCCCCCTCTAATACTATTTGAATCTCTGTGACTATATAATAATTTCTTATTTTGAAACTGTTACTTTTATCATATTTTTATATATTTGGATAAATCTAGATAAATTTAGATAAATCCGACCATTTCCTTATTTTGCGTATTAGCCATTCTGAAAATTCCCAGAGTAGTCTTGTGATAGCTGGTCTCCCTGAGAAGAGAATTTCATGTGATCTTACCAGTATCCATGTCTGTTGACAGTTACAGGAATGATATGTCAACATTTTATGAATAGTCAGCTTTGAGAAATACTCACATGCCAGGATGTGGATTTTTTGGACAATTTAATGTGCTGCCATCTGACAGCAACATAGACGCCTTTGTAGAAAAATGTTTTCTTTCTTCTGGATTGACCTACAGTGAAATAAAGATTTTGCCAATATGGAATTTCTGATAACTGGCTTCTTACTCATAGGATGAGAAACCTAGATACCTTGCTTGCTTGCTCTCTCCCTCTTCCACATGCTTTGAGCTGCTGGAACTGAATGATGAATAATAGTTCATTCTTGACTTAGGACTTTGAAACTCTTTAACAAAGGCAAAACTTTTTGCTTACTGAAACGACCATTGTTTGGTACTCAATATTGGAATGACTAGAAATGTTCAGTGTATGTTCTGCAAATGAATAATGGCAGCCATATTCCTTATTGAGACTCCTTCTCCAAAAACACTTTTGGTAGTACAGCTTGATGTCTGTCATATCCTTAATTAATCAGCATTTGTGAGGATGGCAATCATTTTATTCTGTCTCATTCACCCTGTCTTCCTATTCATTTTTCACTGCTGCTTTTATTTTGAAGGACAAGAAAGGAAAAACATGTGTGGCCTGTTTAACACCGTGTTACTGGTTATTATTGCTCAAACATGCTTATAGATGTTGAAACTAACAGTCACACTGCAGACCCCTATGCATTCTATTTTTAACAAAATATGCTTGCTCTTGAGGAGGTGAACATAAGTTGTTCATACGTTTAAATCATGTAGATTCTCAGAACTTGTGTAGTAGTGTGTTGCCTTTCCTCTTATTTCACTGAAATCACTAATTTACATGTGTACTTTCATATAAGGTTTTCTGATATCATTAAATTTGTTCTGTGCCCATATTTTTAAATAAAATCAAGGAATGTATGTTTAAAATCTTTTTTATCTGCTAAAACATGTCAGGGACTTTATAGCTTCTGCTTAAGATGTATAAAGCTGGAAAAGCTTTTCTTCCAAGATTACAACAAGAAGACACAGATAATTGAAAAAAGAAAAATCACAACGTACTGTAAGATATGGAATTACAGGGCAAAGAATTAACTTAAAATCTAGTAAAAGATGGGCACCTCCAGTAAGAGAGAGAGCGCAAACAATTTCTTATCTGGGTCAGATTCCAAATAATACACATCAACAGATGAATTTAGCTGAATTTTCTAGTGAATTAATGAAGGCAAAGTGTGGAGTAAGTGTGAGAAACCAGCATCTCTGGGAGCCACTCATCCAAATGATTTACACTCACACAGCCAACTGGAGGGCTTCCCAGGGGGCACTAGTGGTAAAGAACCCGCCTGCCAATGCAGGAGACATAAGAGATGCAGGTTCAATCCCTGGGTTGGGAAGAGCCCCCGGAGGAGGGCATGGCAGCCCGCCCCAGTATTCTTGCCTGGAGAATCCCATGGACAGAGGAGCCTGGTGGCAGGCTACAGTCCACGGGGTCACAAGGAGTCGGACACATCTGAAGCAACCTGGCGGTAAAGAATCTGCCTGTAGTGCAAGACACCTTGGTTCGATCCCTGGGTCAGGAAGATCCTGTGGAGAAGGAAACAGCTACTCACTCCAGTATTCTTGCCTGGAAAACCCCATGGACAGAGGAGCCTGGTGGGCTATAGTCCATGGAGTCTCAAAAGAGTTGGACAAGACTTAGTGACTAAACAGCAACCACAAAACCCAAAACTGGACCATGAGAAAACTCTCAGACAACACGCAGGATGTGAACTGCACAGAACCTATTGATGAGGTGTGTGTGGAACGAGGGAGAGAAAGTCTTTCCAGGTGACTTACCGGTTTTCTCTTGCCAAATTGGAGGCCTGTTTGTACCATTCTCCAGAGACCTGGTCAGTTGATCGAAACCCATTTTTGTCAGGAAAGATCATGGCTTCATGAATTTGTATATTCATGACAAAATCGTTACGGGGCACCATATACTAGAAACTGCTCTATATATTAAAAAAAAAAAAAGATTAAATTCTTATTCTAGTAGGACTTTCCTCAGATTTGATTATTCTGCTTATTTTCCAAATAAGTCATTTAACCCCATGATTAAATTATTATTGTATGGTAATATATTTGTATCCAAAGTTGATCACTTCCCTTTAAAAAATATGTAATTTACTGCAGCTATACAAAGTGTAAGAGAATAACCATCCTTTTCAGCTTTGTTTGAACAATTGTGTGACCTAAAATAATGCCTTATGTACAGCCTAATTCAACCAGGTCTGGATCAACTTCAGTGAAACTGGAACATAACTGCATGGTGGTTTCATTAATTTAAGCACATATAATACTTATTATTCATCAGGGACTGAAGTTTTAATCCATGATCTATTGCAAATATTCAAGAATTCTATTTGTAGACAAGTTCAGATTAATGACTTATAGAATAATACAGAAATAACAAGGGATGTTTTCTTCATTCATCTGTTTGCCAGGACAACGGAGTTAATTCTTCCTTTGAAGTAAGTGTAAGAAAAAGGAGAGGTTTGACTTGATCTATGAGTTATATATTATATTCTTGAACCATCTTTTATTTCCTGTAGCAAAGACTAGTATTATTTATGAAGTTGATTTCGATTCCAAAATAATATGACTTCCTGCCAGCAATTTTTTTCATCATCATCACAGCGATTACCTACAAACCAAATTTATCAAGATCCTGACTCAAATAAGCTAAGGGCAAAAAATCCCCACATAGTATTAACGAGACAGCTTGAAAGTCTGAACACTGACTTGATATTTAATAACAAGGATTATTACTACTTGGGAGGCATGGTAATAATTTATGAATATAAAAGAATCCTTATTTTTTAGAGATACATATTGAACAATCACTGTGGATGGTGACTGCAGCCATGAAATTAAAAGATGCTTTCTCCTTGGAAGGAAAGCTATGAAAAAGCTAGGCAGCACATTAAAAAGCAGAGATAGTACTTTGCTGATAAAGGTCCTCATATTCAAATTGTTAGTCGCTCAGCCATGTCTAACTCTTTGAGACCCATGGGGTGTAGCCTGCCAGCCTCCTCTGCCCATGGAATTTTCAGGCAAGAATACTGGAGTGGGTTGCCATTCCCTTCTGCAGGGGATCTTCCTGACCCAGGGATCGAACCAGCCCAGGTCTCTTGTACTTAGTCATGTTTGAATGTGAGAGTTGGACCATAAAGTCTGAGTGCCAAAGAATTGATGCTTTCAAACTGCGGTGCTGGAGAAGACTCTTGAGAGTTCCCTGGACTGGAAGGAGATCAAACCAGTCCATCCTAAAGGAAATCAATCCTGAATACTCATTAGAAGGACTAATGCTGAAGCCGAAGCTCCAATACTTTGGCCACCTGATTCGAAGAGCCGACTCACTGGAAATGACCCTGATGATGGGAAAGACTGAAGGCAGGAGGAGAAGGCAGTGACAGAGGACGAGATGGTTGGATGGCATCACCGACTCAATGAATATGAGTTTGAGCAAACTCTGGGAGACAGTGAAGGACAGGGAAGCCTGGCGTGCTGCAGTCCATGGAATTGCAAAGAGTCAGACACAAGTTAGCAACTGAACAACAACAAAAGATGAAAAGTAACGTCCAGGACTTGCTTCCAAATGATACAGGAGGTGGAGCAGATGTAGATTTGGAGGAAACAAGATTGACCATACATTTTTAATCACTGAAGCTGAGTAGTAGGTTCATAGGTAAACATTAAACTACAGTTTATACAGATTTGAAATTTTCTTCCTAAAATATATGAAAATAATCATATTTGCCTTTTACTCTACATTTATTTTATGCCACTAATTTTAAGTATATGACTTTATTTAATGCTGAGGGTGAGTAGGATGGTATTAATTATTTGTCCCATCTTCTGCCTGAGATTGCTCTAATCAGATGAGTTGAAGTGTGTAGCTGAAAAAGGGCAGAGCTCAAGGCTCACATGACTGCAAAGCCTGCATTTTTTCTACAACGCAGGACTGAATAATCCCAGGCGCTTTTCTTTGGGACAGTAACAGCTTCTCTTCTACCCATACACATTGGCCTTGCTCTTCTTTAGTTTCATTCACAGAACTTACCTGTCTGATGATCTATTCAGACATGTCTCTTACAACTTCTACAATTACAAAATGCTGGAGCAGCAGTTTGATTGGCAAGTATAATTGAATTTTTAGCTAGAAATGCTATTTTCCTTTTCTCCTCATTTTCTTTTCTGCACAGTCTTGGATAAAGTAAACAATATTGAGACAGTGATTGTAATTTTTCACTTCTAAGTTACTGTCATATAGTGATGGGTACAAACAATGGGGCCGCCTTGGTCTATTTTTAAAGAAAACTTTATTTGCTACCTGCATTGTAGTGATTATTCTGCTTGCTTTCATCACATCTTCTGTCTCAGCAATTTGCAGCAAGATCCGGTGGCCTATTTCCTAATGCCTTTTGAGGGGAGGCCCTGTGCTCTAGAGGAAAGAATCCTCAACAGGCAAGGGGGTAAGACCTGAACCTCTGCTGTTTCTTAGGTGCTTTACCTGGAACAAGTCAATTTGTCCATCTCTGCTTCATTTTGCACATCTACGAAATAAAGAACTTGGCAATAAATAATGATAAATTCCATTTCAGGCCTATTTTTCCCCTCTTGTGCTTTTCTCCTTGCACTTTATAGTAAAGGCTCCTTTACCCTCTTGTCTTCTATTCTCTGCACTAGTCCCTAAATTACCTGATTATCTATATAAAGGCCAACTGGAATAGGTACAAATGAAGAGAGAACCCCTGGTTAACTTTTTGTTTGCAATGGAAGTTTTACACTCGAGTGATAGCATCGCTTATTGCTGTAGAAAAACAAAGGAGTAACATGGCGTGTTCTGCAAAATAGACTCTGACAAGGAAGCCCGAGAAGTCTGATTAAAAGTGCAGATTTCCAGGCTGTTTTCAGCATCTGATGCCTTTCTTAAGCATTTATGAATATATTTGTCTAGAAAGATGGTTTGTTTATATGCTGCTCAAGTCAGGACATAATGGCAAAAATCACTGTATCATCTCTTATTGCCAATTCCTCTGAACCATCCAGTTCCCAAAGAAGCCATTTGAGAAACATTAACTAGTCCCCGAAGGGAGAGTAATAGAGGAACCTGCATTTACAGGTCATTAGTTACCTCCTGCATTACATTACCTCAGTTATTTTTAGATAATCTCACTAATCTGGTATTCAGGGTAATTTGTAAATAATTTAGTCCCTGATGTATTTGGACCTCCAAATTCAGAATCTTAAGAAAGTACACAGGGAAATCTCAGAAAAGGGAAAAATTGATGACTCGTGCCAAAGAATTTCCCATTTTGAAATACAAGGGTAGTTGATTCTAGCACAGAACTTTTTTTTTTCTTCCCCCTATTTATGCCAGAAAAATAATCTAGCAATTCTTTTTATTTACTTCTTAAAGTTTTTAACTAATTAAAAAAATTAAGCCCATGTACTGGGCTTCTTAAAGACAATCTTTGACTGCTTTCCACTGTCCAAGTCAGTCTATGACCGCATGACGGAAGGTGTCTTCCCAGAAGGATGAGAACTAGGAAGATGGAAAACTGAGCTGTGTTCCATGGAGATGAGGGGACTTGAACTTTTCAATCCCCACCTTTGGGCAGCATAAAATTGGAGTGGATTCTCCTCTTCTCACAGTGAGATTTCCATCACAGGGTCTTGAGGAAGGAGAATCAAGAATGAGGCAAAGTTCATAGATGTCCACAGAGGCTCCTAGTGCCTGACCAACTGAGAGATTCCTTTAGGACTTGATACAAACAAATGACTCTTGCCCAAGAATATTAAGCCTTGAATCTAGCATATCTACTTACCCAGCAAATGAGGAAATTTGAATTCATTCAGGCCAGGTGGTTGCCATGTAATTACATGTTAAATTACCATAACATCTGGGGACATGACCTTGACCATTGGCTGCTCACATCAGCTTCCTTTAACTCTTTTACGTCATCTTTGATATACAGGGTAGAACACAGATATGATCACATGTATGTATGTATGGTCACAGATAGAAATGTCCTGACATTACTTAATTGTCACTTACAAATAATAAAATGAGAATCAGGTTTCTCAATAATACAATTCTTACTGAATTTACTAAGAAGATTTCTCTGGGGCACTGGTAAGGGGAACTTGGGGAATAGGCAAATATATATGAACAGCTGCTATTATAAGAAAAATTCAGAGAAACCTAAATTCATTCCATCTAAAGATTAAATTTTTTCTTCAAGGGTGTTTAAACTAGATATTCATGTGAAATGAATAATTCCAATGAGATTTCTACTACCAACCCAGATATGTTGTTAATATGTTGGGATAATAATTATGTGGATTTGTTTGTTATGAGCAAGTACCTATCAGAAATATGTATACTTATCCTTTTTGATAATTCTTCTTATATAATTTCCCTACTTGCATCCATTTTTTGTTACACTAATGTGCAACCATTTCACACTCTGTCTCAACATTTCCTATCTTTGCTATTACAATTGTTCTTTCTAAACCATAGACTCTGCTCTTACAGGATATGACAAAATTTTATTAAGTACCTGCATTATAATAAAGAATATATCTGGTCTTTGTCCCCATTCCTGACACAGAGCTTCAAGAATCTGGAATCTCCTGAGCAATAGAAACATCTTCTTTTTATACAATAAGCCCTTTTCAGCCATACCCGAGTTAATAATTCTTGGTTGTGGTTTAGTCACTAAGTTGTGTCCAACTCTTGCAACCCCATGAACTGTAGCCTGCCAGGCTCCTCTGTCCTTGAGATTTCCCAGACAAGAATACTGGAGTGGATTGCTATTTCCTTCTCCAGGGGATCTTCTGGACCCAGGGATCTAACTCCTGTCTCCTGCATTGCAGGCAGATTCTTTGCCAGCTAAGACACCAGGGAAGCCAATATATTAATACCTCTCCCACATTTTGACAGCCGTGACATGACTGTGGGGCTAAGACTTGGCTCACTGAGTCTGAGCCTGTGACCAAAGGTGGAGGGTTAGCTGAGGACCCATCACAGGAGCCCACCATGGTTCAGCTCAGCCAGGGAAGGTGCTGTTCCATCAGGGCCATCCAGCCAGGTGGACACCTGTCCTGGCGTGAAGGATGCTACAGCCAGCTTCTACTGACTCATGTGTCCAGTCTCCAGAGTGCCGCTGGTTTCTGTCCACTTCAATCCTGTGAGTTCCTATTCTTTTCCTGTATAAAAGAAGAAGGTAGCTTAAAAAAAATTTTTTTTGTACCTAAGAATATCAAAGTCTTTGGGCCTGAACTCACATTTCACCTCTTCTGGTCCCCAGTGATGCATCCGTAAGCAAATTTCTCAGTTCTCTTCCTTGAAAAATTAGGTTATTTGGATCTCTTGTGAGGATGACATAAAATAAAGAGGCTGTCACGGGAACTGGAATGTGAGAGGTACAGTCTGAAGTCAGGTACTATCACTGAACTAATGCTCCTTAAAAGTAAGTCTAGGTCCTTGGTAATGTTCTTGCTAATGCTCCTGAAAAACAGTCAGGTCAAGTGTGACTAGTCCAAGAAATGTATTTTCTCTGGAGCTTTTGTAAACTCAAGACTAGTAAGTATAAGGACTGTCTTTGGATAACTTTTTCTTCCTTATTTATTATATGTGTGTATATACATATACCTGTGTGTTCTGTTGCTCAGTCATGTCTGACTCTTTGCAACCCCATGGGCTATAGCCTGGCAGCCCCTCTGTCCATGGGATTTCCCAGGCAAGAATACTGGAGGGGTTGCCATTTCCTGCTCCAGGGGATCTTCCTGACCCAGGGATCAAACCCAGGTCTCTTATGTCTCCTGCATTGGCAAGCAGATTCTTTACTACTAGTACCACCTGGAAAACCCTATATATACATGCACATGTGTATTAATTTTTTAAGAACTCAGAGATTTCTTAACAGTCCTGCAAACTTTTCTATCTTGGATAGCATAAAAATGCTAAGATACGTCCTGTTGACTATTTTCTTCTTTGGCCAATTGTCCTAACGTTTAATGAGCTCAGATGGCAGCAATCTCATTTTTCTCAGAAGTGTCTTACACCGTGTGAACCAAATTCTTTTCAAATAAAGTTGATTCCCAGCCTCATAAAACTTAAACTTGTAGCCCACTGCTCTCATTCTTCCCATTGAGAGATGTTTCAAACAAGAGTAAACACAGACACTCTGAACTTTTGCCATTTTACAACGCTTCCAAATCTATTTTAAACAGATCTTTCAAAACGACGTCTCATAAAACTTGATTTAATTACTTATGTCTTATAAACCAAAAAACTGAAAATAAACTCATGTTTTTCCATGAATATCTCATGGGTAATAGACTGTTGTTTACTGTGTCTAATCTTGGTTATTCAAGAGGAGTGCTTTATTTTTTAAATGTACATTTTTTAACTTTTAATTGGTGGAGAATTGATTTAGAATATTGTGTTGGTTTCTACCCTACATCAACATGAATCATCCATAGGTGTATATATATGGCCCCTCCCTCTTGAACCTCCTTCCACATCCCACCCCATCCCAACCCTTTTAGGTTGTCACACAGCACCAGTTTTGAGCTTCCATGTCACACAGCAAATTCCCACTGACTATTTTACATATGGTAATGTATATGTTTCAGGGCTACTCTTTCAATTTGTCCCAGCCTCTCCCCCAACAGGATCCGTAAGTCTGTTCTCTGTGCATCAAGAGGAGTGCTTTACTAAGTTCTCTGATGCCCATGTGGCAAGGGTTAAAATAGAAGAGTTTATATGAGTTGGAAAATCCTTGCGGACACAATGTATCATGTCAAAGACTTCCAGAAGATTCAACAAGGAAACTCAGAATCAGACTTGAAATCATCTAAAGTTACATTTAAACAATATGCATCGTCCCTGTGCTTACCTAATGTTAAGTTAAAAAATTCATCAGACCTTACTGACTAATGCAGGTAAAGTTCGTGTGGGTAGCCACAACAACATAATGTTAATGAGAAGATACAAAATGCACTATATTTTTATACAAAGTAGATTAGTTAATCAAATTGTGAATTTTTTAAATTGCATCCTGTTAACGTTTTTTAGTAGATCTTTGGTGAGTCGCATAGCTTGTCGCTTATAAATGGACACATCTCATCAGAAGGTAAGTGTGAAATCCTTGGTTGGGGGTGAGGGATGGAGGAGAATATGTTGACAGGACTGGTATTTGAGTATCTAACTGGCCACTTTCTAAGCACACCATATCCCTTCCTAAGCATTTATGAGACCCACTGGGAAACAAAGAAATTTAATTCTAGTCAGCTTATTTACTTTTTGACAGCCTTAAGAACTTTATTTGAAATTTCCATCATGGAACACCCAGTATTTGATTAGGAATGCATTAGCTGAGCAAACATTTCTGTAAAAATAAATATAAATCTGATTATATTTGGTGGGTCTAAAAAAGCACTCAAATTCTTAGACTAAAACCTAATGTTTGGTTTCCTTTTTGTTTCTTTTTCTAGTATCAGTCCCCTAAGAACACTTGACTTGTATCTAGGATTTATACGGGGAGAGGAATTTCAATTCAATTCAAAAACCCCATAAATACCTCAGTGGAACAAGATATTTAATATTCTCCACAAAGTTTTATTTTTCCTTTATATAGAAAAATAAATTTGTTTCCCACTATCTGAAGGATATACCCTAGACATTTTTTCTGAAGTGATGATGGATTTATACTGACTCAGAAGCATCAGATCATTTATATATTTATGTTTTGCCCACAATATTTCAGGTAGTATATTGGTTGCTGCTGGCACAAAGAGCAAGGCAAGGGTCTTGCCCTCAAGAATGTCAAAATCGAGAGGAGAAAAGAAATGTTAAAAGAAAACAAAACAAAACAAACTTTTAAGATTTGATATTATATGTGCAAAATACTGTAGGAAAACAGAGGGGAAAAATGGTTATAATTGTCTGAGGGTAGTGACAGAAAGCATCATTTAATCTGAGTTTTGAGTACTGAGTATGGTAAAGCAATTCAAGCTACATTAGAATGGGGATAGACCATGGAAAAAAATGGTGACAGAATGGGGTTTTGTTAAAAGATATTAGAGGAAAAAAAAAAAAAAAAACTCCCCAAAGAACCAAGGAAAGAGTGCATTTTCAAAAGTCAGATGAAAGTATCAGAATGAGAAAAATGAAAAATAATTATAGTGTACTTGCCTGGTATTTCAAAGAAATGCCAAAAGTGGAAGCCACATAGAAATTATAGGTGGAGTCAGTTTTGGAGAAGTAAAATGAGGAAACTGAAGTAGGTAATAAATGATCTCAGGGAAATATGAAAAGTAAGACTGGATCTACAAAAGAAGGAATAAACTATAGAATTAATACAGTTGTGTATTAAATTATGGATATGGAGGACAAATCTGTGAAAATCACCAAATGCAGAGGAATGAAATGAAAATGAGCTGTAACATGACAGATATGCAGGATTACAAAATCATGTCAGTGATTATAAAATGCCCAAATGTCTAAAAGAAACAAGAAAATGGTAAAGGTGGGAAATGCCATTCTGTCAATTTCCCTTCATTCCTCACATCGATACAATAAATGGTTCATAGGAAAAAAAAAAAAACACCAAAATTTAAAATCTATAACTAGGTATATGAATTGAACATCACATACGTGCCTTTAAGATGACTACAGAAAAAGATATTTATGTAGAGCAAAACTATGGAAATGGAAAAAAGCAAGGAAGCACAAAATTAGAAAAAATATAAAACACAAGTGGCAAAAAATATAAATGATCTAGACTCTCCCACTTTGGAGAAGGCAATGGCACCCCACTCCAGTACTCTTGCCTGGAGAATCCTGTGGACGGAGGAGCCTGGTAGGCTGCAATCCATGGGGTCGCTAGGAGTCAGACATGACTGAGCGACTTCACTTTCACTTTTCACTTTCATGCATTGGAGAAGGAAATGGCAACCCACTCCAGTGTTCTTGCCTGGAGAATCCTAGGGACAGGGGAGCCTGGCGGGCTGCTGTCTATGGGCGCACAGAATCGGACACGACTGAAGTGACTTAGCAGCAGCAGCAGCAGACTCTCCCACTTAGACAAAGATTCACAAAGTGTAACATTGTTTTCCCAAAAGATGCATTAGAAAGCCAAATTTACTGAGTTGAATATCAACGACAGGGAAATTTTTAAAGGCAAATGTGAAACGAAATCTGGGTTAAGGATAAGACAGAGTAAGTTCAAGGAAAAAATCATCAGCTAAAATAAAAAGGGTCAAAATTAATTAAGCATACACTGGAGGTTAAAATATAGCTATTAGGAAGAAAAGCTATGACCAACCTAGATAGCATATTAAAAAGCAGAGATATTACTTGGCCAACAAAGGTCTGTCTGTCAAATCTATGGTTTTTCCAGTAGTCATGTATGGATGTGAGAGTTGGATTATAAAGAAAGCTGAGTGCCAAAGAATTGATGCTTTTGAACTGTGGTGTTGGAGAAGATTCTTCAGAGTCCCTTGGACTGCAAGGAGATCCAACCAGGCCATTCTGAAGGAAATCATTCCTGAATATTCATGGGAAGGACTAACACTGAAACTGAAACTCCAATACTTTGGCCACTTGATACGAAGAGCTGACTCATTTGAAAAGACCCTGATTCTGGGAAAGATTGAAGGCAGGAGGAGAAGGCGATAACGGAGGATGAGATGGTTGGATGGCATCACTGACTCGATAGACATGAGTTTGAGTAAGCTCCAGGAGTTGGTGATGGACAAGGAAGGCTGGTGTGCTGCAGTCCATGGGGTCGCAAAGAGTGGGACACAACTGAACTGAACTGATTAGGATGATTTCTATACTTCCTTAGATTAAAAAATCCAAGATAAGTGTGTGGGTTTGATCCCTGGGTCAGGGAGATCCCCAGGAGAAGGAAATAGAAACCCCCTCCTGTATTCTTGTCCATGGAAATCCCATGGACAGAGAAGCCTACCAGGCCACAGTCCATGGGGTTGCAAAGAGTTGGACACGACTGCGCGACTTAAGTACATCACAGCAAAGCACATAGAGTTGCAATACACTGGATTAGTTATCTGTTCCTGCATACCACATTGCCGCAGAGTTAGTCTTAAACAATACGACTTAATCTCAACATTTCTGTGAGTCAAGGGTCTAGCACAGCTTTATTGGGTCCTCTCTGTCTCAAGAGTCTCCAGTAAAAGCTGCAATCAAGGTGATGCCTGGCACTGCATTCTCAGTTCAAGGCACAACCTAGAAGGCTCGGCTTTCAAGACCACAAATTTCTGAGCAGAGTTTTGTTTCTTGCAGTCATTTGGACCAAGGACCACAAGTGTTTGCCACCTCCTCTCTAGAGATTACTCTTACTTTGCAGCTGGTTATCAGAGTCCCAGTTTCTTGTCTTGTGGGGCTTCCTCATGCTGCTTATTGATCAAAAACAGCAAGAGAAATTCTCCCAACAAGGCTAATGGTACAACCTTGTGTAATATAACCATCATACTCTACTGGTTAGAAGCAACTCATGGGACCTACCAATACCAGGGGAGGGGATACCATAAGGGTTTGATTATCTCAAGGCAAGGATAATCATAGGCCATCTTTGAGTATATCCTTCACAAACACTGATCTAATTGACATCAAAATACTTCACCCAATGACAACAGAATGTACAAGGCATATTTACCAAAATTGACCACATATTGGATCATAAAGCAAACCTCAACAAATTTCAAAGGCTTTAAGACATTCAAAGTATATTTTCTGACCACAGTAAAATTAAGTTAGAAATCAGTAAAAAGAAAAAAACTAGAAATTCTCCCCAACTTCTTGGAAATTAAACAATGAACTTTTAAGTAATGCATGAAATTTTTTTTAAAGAATAGAAATTAGAAAACATTTTAACTAAATAACAAGGAAAATATAAAATATCAAAACTTTGGAAATGCAGCTAATAATCCTTACAAGGAGATTTACAGCCTTAAATTCATATTTAAAAAAAGAATAAAGTTTAAAAATAAATGACCCAACTTTCCTTTTCAAGAGGATGGATAAAGAGCACACACTAAATCCAGAGTCAGCAGAAGTAAGACAAGATAATAAAATTTAAAAGGAATATTCAGTAAAGAAAGCCCCAAAAGGTAACCATCAACTTCCTTAATCATCAGACTACAACACGCACACATGCATAGTCAGACACCACTACACAGAATAACCAACATAAAAATGACAGATACACACTGCTGATAGGAGTCAAAACTTCTACAGTCACAGTGGATCATTTGTTGATAGCATTTACTAAAGTTGAGTGTATGTATACCCTATGATTCAATAATTCCACTCCTAAGTATTGTCAGCAGAGATATATACTTATGTTCTCTTTATAGACGTGTATGCAAGCACATTCTTGCATAAGGTGAAGAAGAACCAAAGAACCTCTTGATGAAAGTGTAAGAGGAGAGTGAAAAAGTTGGCTTAAAGCTCAACGTTCAGAAAACTAAGATCATGGCATCCGGTCCCATCACTTCATGGCAAATAGATGGGGAAATAGTGGAAACAGTGGCTGACTTTATTTCTCTGGGCTCCAAAATCACTGCAGATGGTGATTGCAGCCATGAAATGAAAAGATACTTACTCCTTGGAAGGAAAGTTAAGACCAACCTAGACAGCATATTGAAAAGCAGAGATATTACTTTACCAACAAAGGTCCATCTAGTCAAGGCTATGGTTTTCCAGTGGTCATGTATGGATGTAAGAGTCGGACTATAAAGAAAGTTGAGTGCCGAAGAATTGATGCTTTTGAACTGTGGTGTTGGAGAAGACTCTTGAGAGTCCCTTGGACTGCAAGGAGATCCAACCAGTCCATCCTAAAGGAGATTAATCCTGAATATTCATTGGAAGGACTGATGCTGAAACTCCAATACTTTGGCCACCTGATGTGAAGAGCTGACTCATTTGAAAATATCCTGATGCTGGGAAAAATTGAGGGCAGGAGGAGAAAGGGACGACAGAGGATGAGATGGTTGGATGGCATCACTGACTCAATGGACATGGGTTTGGGTGGACTCTGGGAGTTGGTGATGGACAGGGAGGCCTAGCATGCTGCAGTTCTTGGGGTCACAAAGAGCTGGACATGACTGAGTGACTGAACTGAACTGAACTGAGCTGAAGCACATTCTAGGAGCACTCTTGAAGTTGTCAAAGAGTGAAACAGCCTAAAAATACCTCAACAATTGATGAATAAATTATGGCTATGCTCATGTTGCTGTCCACATATGAGAGAAGTAATTAATACACATGGAGAGAGGTTTTTAACTGTTTGCTTTTGTTTTGTGCATCACTCACCCCCCACCCCAAAACCTCCCACCCCCCACAAAGTAATGTCTGCTTTTTAATGTGCTGTCTAGGTTGGTCATAGCTTTTCTTCCAAAGAGCAAGCATCTTTTAATTTCATGGCTGCAGTCACCATGTGCAGTGATTTTGGAGCCCCAAAAAATAAAGTCTGTCATTGTTTCCATTGTTTCCCCATCTATTTGCCATGAAGTGATGGGATCAGATGCCATGATCTTAGTTTTCTGAACATTGAGTTTTAAGCCAACTTTCTCACTCACTCTCTTCTTTCACTTTCATCAAGAGGCTCTTTAGTTCTTCTTTGCTTTCTGCCATAAGGGTGGTGTCATCTGCATATATGAGGTTACTGATATTTCTCCCATAATCTTGATTCCAGCTTGTGCTTCATCCAGCCTGGCATTAGACTAGTGCTTGACAAATGTCTTTAGCACTCATTGGAATCACCGCCGGAGTTTGTTATAATTCAGACTCCTGGGCCCTGACCCCAGGGTGTTCTGGTTCGGTTTGTGGGTTAGTGGAACCTGAGAACATGCGTTTCTAACAACCTCCCAGGTGCCGCTGATGCTGTCAGTCGGTTGACCACACAGTGAGCAGGGAAGGACTAGAGCAGGGCTCTGTGCGTCTTCCACTCATTATCTCATCATGTTGTAGTTCCTCTTCTCTCTACTTCAAAGGGCATTTTCTCCATTATTGTGATAAACAATGACAATGAGTGTAAATACATTCATGGTTTACTCACCTCAGGTATTAATTATATGCATACACCTAACAAGGGTCTTCTTGAGATGATTTAATTCAAAGAAGTCAAATTAACGGTGGAAGTTTCCTACAATGAAAAGGATGTATAGTTTAGGTACATAGGACTTTCATTGTGTCCAACAGCAGCCACTGTTAAATCCAGTGGATCAGCTGGTGAACAATAGCATTCTTTCGGCATTTTAAAAGACTAATAAAGGTGAAGTCATATCTATAGATGTAGCAAGGCATTTAAAAATATGTACAAACATACACATAGATGTATATATACATTTTTCGAACCGGCTGCAGATAAAATTGCACTTTTCCAGAAACGCATGCATCAGGATGTGTAACAGATGTCAACCAAAGTGACAGGGTTTAGGATGATGCTTGTGAATTAAAGGGCAGATGTCAGTTTCGAGTGACATGTTTCCTGTAATCTACTGTCTCTCTTTGTTTATCCTTCAGATACAATCTATAAAGCAACTGTTCATCTATTTAGTCTTGGGTAGGGTATAGAAATGCAAGCCAGATCTCAAATTTAGTTTGTCTTTTGCCTTCTTGAAAGGAGATGTGATTTATGTTTATAATAAAGTATTTGAAATGTCATTTAATAGGAAAACAAATGGCAGTATGATTCCCACGAGCAAAAAAAAAAAAAAAAAGTGGGGTTTGGAACTCTGACTTAGACATTTTTATCTCACCACACTTCAAGTTACATATTTTTATTCTAATTGTAAAAATTATCTCTCTTGATATATCTTCCCCATTATTTTTTTGGAAAGAGAATTCATCAGCTGGGTTAATGATGACACAAAATTTTAATATATGCATTAAACATTTAAGTTTTAATATGTTAACATGTCATAAGATGTGAATAATAACAATGTTTTATATATGAAGTGAAAACATATTTTATGTTAGAAATAGTTATAATGCCTGGAAAGTGACTTATATCCATAACAATTTCATTTAAATATTGCTTTTGCTCCCCATCTATCTTAGATGCAATTTTATAGTTCTTTTAAAAAATTCATTTCAGTGTGACCTCTTTGAAGCTGCAACTTAGTGCCTCTAGCCTACATATCAGTTGCACTTAGACTTGCTCCTATTCAATTACCTTTTAACATGCAGAGAGCAGCAAGCACCCAGGTCTGAACTGCATTTACCATTCCAAAACTCTCCAAGAATTACAACTTTGGTTCGTTTCCACTGCAGTAAGAAAGAAGGGCAAAAGGGACTTTATCAGCTTAATCAAATGTTAGAGACCATGAGTAGCTTTAAATATCTAAAGTTTGACCTTTACCTGGCCCTAGAATGGACTTCAGGTACTTTATTATGAAAAGCGTGGAAATATCTTCTTAAAGGAAACTTTGAATGATCTCTATGGTTCTCACATTGTGGAAAGAAGAAAAATAGTTGCCTGACTGAAGAAAGAACTAGAGTATCATCAAATAGAACCAGACACTTCCCTTTCCTTTGAAGATTTGACTTTTCACATAATTACCCAAGACTCAGATATTACTTCTGCAAAAATTGTTGATAATAACATCTTTATGCAAATGTGATAATAAAATGAGAAAGTATAGAAGTACTGTACAAGGTTTGAAAAGATCTCAAAATTGAAAAACAAAACAAAACAGGCATTATTGCTATAATACATTTAGTATGAGCCAGAGGTGGGGCTTGCTGCACATACTTTCTATAGATTAGAACTCCACCTCTAGGAGTTTTTTAATAATTTTAAAACTTTGGCAGAAAACTTTTCATTTCATATCCTACTGACCTATCTCAGTAGAGCTAAATCAAAATCCAGCTGCTCCTGGCTCTTTTGCCTTTCAACAGAAGAAAAAAACAATCATGAAATATACTCATGAAAACACACACCAAAAGAACCCTGCCAAAATATATTGTTTGACTTTTTGTTGGATTATAAATAACTCAACCAACCGCAGAATTCTGACAGATTGCTTTTGGTATTGACAATGAGCCTGGTAGAAAATTTCTTCCTACTATGTTTCTGTTAATCTATGCAGGGGGGTTCTTGGGTAAATTAAGTGCATTCTTAAAATCACTTACAAATGTATCTAGTCTAATAGAAACTCTGGAAAAAAGCAAAATCGATATTCCTCCATCAAAACTTATAATCCCTGATAAGAATCTGATAAGCTTGATTACTAAGGTTCAGTAGTTGAGAAGGACTATTATACGTCCTTTCAAGGGATGATTAGAATTGTTTTAGAGAACAACTCTTTTAGCCAAAGAAACAAATCTCTAACCATGGATTTTCAGATTTCAGTGACAGGCTGTATAAAAATAGAGTCTTGGGCTAACCATGCTCTATGTCACTAGCAACTATCTATTTCACAGGCGTGTAGCACAGTCCCTCTGGTTCTTTTCTCCCTTTTCTTCTCTACACCTATGGTTGCTTTGGGTTAAGCAGTCATAGGTGATTAAACAGATAGATGCATGATCCTGATTTAAGGTTCAGTCTGAAAGCACTGGGATTGCCACTGAACTGTGTCTGAGCTGGCTTCTTTTGACTAAGAAAACAAGAGTGTTACCCATCAATGTTCTCATCTCATTCAGTCACTCTCACAAACTTACTAAATGGAGCTCTTTCTCTTTTTATAAATATATTTTGGCATGGTTTCATCACTAAATGCATCTTGAGTGATTGTACTTGAGTCACCATAGATGTGGAAGAACCCTAGTGATTATGCACACTTCTGCTTGACTTAATCATAAACTTGAATGTGCTCTTTGTTCATAAATGGAAAATGAAGCTATTCCACAAATGCCCTTACTGGTTTGTGTCCAACTCTTCTCTCTTTCTTACCTTATACTGTTGCACTCAGGGTCTGATGCCTATAGAAACAATGCATCTAGAGAGTGGACGTGCAAAGAGGCAAGATCTGAAAAGAGTTTTTTTCCTTCCAGACAGTTTTGTAATGTCCTGGCTAAAAATTAATCACTTTGTTTTACAATGGAAATAAAAATGTCATTGAAATAACTCAAAAGAGTTCTTTAGAACATAAAATATCCATTAAAAACAACAATGTACTTTAACAATTCAAGTTGATGAATCAAAGTGTATGGGTTAATTTTTTCTTCAAATTGCACTCTGGTTTCAAAACTAAATGAAAATTAAATTTCAGAAAATGTGCATTTGATAGAATATCAAACCGAAGTTTGGATAATAATTCAATTCAATACATTCTAAAATTAGAAGCTTAAAAATGTACATTAATGATGCTAAATTTGACATATGGAATAGAGGCACCAAGAATCCAAGGCATGAATATCGAGTATTTCCACCCCCACTTACAACAGGGGACAGTAAAATAACATAAAATAGCATCACTTACAATGAATGCAAATAAAATAAATTTTATTGTTTCAAGCTGTAAATATTTCCAGCCATCTCGAATGGAAAAATTTCACCCATCTATGATTTATTACTGCTGCTACTGCTAAGTCACTTCAGTCGTGTCCGACTCTGTGTGACCCCATAGACGTCAGCCCACCAGGCTCTCCTGCCCCTGGGATTCTCCAGGCAAGAACATTGGAGTGGGTTGATTTATTACTACTTTTTATACTTGCTTCTTACCGTCTGTAGCCCAGCATTTGTTTTGTCGCACGCAGTGGCACTTCACCGTATCGTTAGCTCCTATATAGCAGGGCACTAAGCCTATGCATGTTGCGCCTGTCCCAGCACATAGGATGCTGTCAGATCTATAGCATATATGTAAACTCAAGATTTGTATTTAAAAAAAAATAGATCACTTTAGTGAAACTTAGAAAATTTTAATCAAACAATAAAGTGGAGAGAAGTTGAAATATTTACATCTAATATTTAATGCTATATCTGTTTAAACCTAAGATTTATTGAAGTACCTTTTTTACTTTCCTTGCTTCATTTTCATAACACCTTATTTTGAATTTTATTTAACATAGAAATCACAACTTATAATTCTAAACTTAACAAATAAGATAGTCTCAATCCTGGGTTCTGGGCTAGACTTAATGTCAAAGTTTGTGAATATCTTGTCCTGAATCTTTTAACTCTGATATTAGTTTTGAGCCACTACATTTATTTAAAGTCAGAGGTACTTCGTTTCAAGATATCAGCATTCTATTTTCACGTTAGAATGAGGAGTGCAAGAGGGATCAGGACAGAGGAGAAGAAAAAGAAGGAAGAAGAAGGAGAAAGAGGAAGAGCAAGGAGAAGGCAAAGGTGAGGAGGGAGTTTGGGGGAGGAGGATGCAAACAGAAGGAGGAGGAAGGAGGAAATAAAGAAAAAAAGAAGGAAGGTTGTGAGGGAGGGAGGGGAGAGGAAAGAAGGAAAGGAAACAATAGAGGGAGCAGTTTTATTGTCATTTTTCTACTGGAAACAGAAAATCCCTGGCTTTAGATTCTTTTTTAATACAGAAGAATATTTTTATTAGCTCACATTTTGGTGGTGGTAAATGGGGAGGAGGGTGCCAGTGTTCTTTGGTTACTTATTCACTCATTTTCTTGTTGTTATTTTTTTTTTTTTAATAAAATAAACTAGTAAGACATCCTGTCTCAGTTATTAATACTTTCTGAAGGGGTTTTTGTTTTTACTTTTTGGTATCTTATATTCCTGCTGTATGTAGAAGAAAATTAGATAAAATGTAACAGCTTGATTTTTAAAGTATTTTTTATAATATCCTTGTGATATTTGATGTTCTAGTACTATTCAAGTAGACATTCTTCAATGGGCCTTGAGCTCCCTGGTACTCGGATCCAACATCTGGCATAGAGCCAGATGCAGGTCAGGGCTCATTGCATCTTGTTTGGATTAAACCATTCATTTCAAGCTTTTCTTTTCAAAGTCAATATATACATATTGTATTCCTGTGTAAGAATCAAAGAGAGTCTCTGATTCTATAACTTGTTGTTCAGTTTCTAAGTAGTGTCTGACTCTGCAATCCCACGGACTGCAGCACACCAGGCTTCCCTGTCCACTATCTCCTGGAGTTTGCTCAAATTCATGTCCATTCAGTCAGTGATGCCATCCAACCATCTCATCCTCTGTCACCCCCTTTTCCTCCTACCTTCAATCTTTACCAGCATCAGGGTCTTTTCCAAATAGTCGCTCTTCACATCAGTGGCCAAAGTATTGACTCTTCAGCTTCAGCATCAGTTCTTCAAATGAATATTCAGGATTGATGTCCTTTAGGATTGACTGGTTTGAGCTCCTTGCCATCCAAGGGATTTTCAAGAGTCTTCTGCAACAGCACAATTCAAAAGCATCAATCATTCTTCAGCACTCAGCCTTCTTTACAGTCAATTCTGACATCAGATTCTGTAACTAGGATGGTCTGATTTTATAATTGAAGTGAAGTGAAGTGAAGTCACTCAGTCATGTCCGACTCTTTGCGACCCCATGGACTGTAGCCTATCAGGCTCCTCTGTCCCTGGGATTCTCCAAGCAGGAATATGGTCCGATTTTATAACTAGGAGGATACAATTTTAATAATTAAAATCAAAATATTCTCTTCTAGATATTTTCTGACAACATAACTATTTTCAGCCAGAACTTTTCTTTGTAATAATATTCGCTGAACTACAATTTTTAGATTAACCAAAGATCTTCAGTTACAGAGAGTTCATCCTTCATTTAAGTAGTGAACAGATAATGCCTCTCCTAGAGATTCTCCAAATACGAGCAGCTTGGAGTTTTACTGGGGAGGGTCCACTTCCACTGGCCTAGCTCCATTGGCACATGGGTTCAGGCTGTAAGGGTCAGCTGCCATAGTGTGTTAGGCTATGAAAGAGCAGCAATCAATTTAATAGAATTGAAATAATTGAATGCATATTCTACAACCACAATAAAATTAAATTAGAAAACAAGAAACTATAATTTTGGATATGCACAAATATTAGGCAATAGTTGGAAATTAAGCAACACACTTCCAAACAATCCATGGGTCAACAAAATTACAAAGAAAATTGGAAAAATAGCTTTAACTGAACAACAAAAAGCACAGAAAATACATAAATACTTATGGGATAACGCTGAAGAAGTACTTAGAGTCAAATTTATAGCATCAAATACCTATATTAGAAAACTACCCTTTCACTTTAAGAAATTTAAAAATCAAAACAGAATAGAAAACTAAATCTAAAGCATTCAGAAAGAAGGGAGTAAAAAAGACTAGAGCAAATACCAATGAGATAGAAAGCGGAAAAGAAATAGAAAACATTAAAGAAACCAAGTTGATTCATCAACAAGACAAATAAAAATGACAACACTTAGCTATACTCCTCAAGGGAAATAAAAAGATAACACATAAATTACCAAAATCAGGACTGAAAAACCAGCATACCACTATACCACCTTGGAAGCCCAAACATTCCTACAGATCTTATAGAAATTAAAATAATTACAAGAGATCACTAAAATCAACATTATACCAATAAATTAGTCACGTTAGAATAGAATGACAAATTCTTAGAAAGACACATTCTACTAAAATTGATTCAAGAAAAAACAAGAAATCTGAATAGACATAAATTAAAAATGGATTAGTAATAAAAATCTCTGCCTACAAAGAAAAAAAATCAAGTTCAGATGGTTTCACCACTTAGTTCTGTCAAACATTTAATAGAGATGACATTTCATCACAAACTCTTACAGAATAATAAAGGAAAACAGAAGACTTTCCAATTCATTCTGTGAGATTAGTATTACTCTGACACTAGAGACAAACAAGTTACAAATTATAACCCAATATCTCTCATGAGTATAGGTACAAAACTTCTCAACAAAATATTAGGAACATAGAGGAAGGAATATAATCCTTGACAAAGTATGATTCATATCAGAAATGCAAGACTTGGTTTAATATAAAAATCCCAATGAACATAATACATTCTATAAATAAAATATTCTATTAATAAAATAAATGATAAAAACCACCATGAAAGTTACAACAGCCACATACACAAATCCAATATCCATTCATTAGGAAAAAACTTTCACAAAAGAAGAAAAGAAGGAAATTTCCTCAATCTGATAAAGTGAAAGTGAAAGTGGAAGTCGCTCAGTTGTGTCCGAATCTTTGTGACCCCATGGACTATACAGTCCATGGAATTCTCCAGGCCAGAATACTGGAGTAGGTAGCCGTTTCCTTCTCCAAATCTAATAAAGGGCATCTACAAAGAAACCCTACAGCTAATAACATGTATAATTACATGCTATTAAATGAACCTTTACCCAGATCAGGAACAAAAGAAGGATATCCATTCTCATGTGTGTCTTTAATCCTATGCTGGAAGTTGTGGTCAGTGCAATCAGACATGAAAAGTTAATTTAAAAATCCATATAGGAAAGAAGAGGCAGAACTGGTTTTATTTGCAGATAACTTGATTCTATATAGAGAAAGTCTCGAGGAACAGCCTCTCCTACTCCCTTTCTCCCTGCAAAAGATCTGCTGGAACTAATAAATGAGCTCAGCAAGGCACACAAGAGGAGTATAAGAAAAATATCTGTATTTCTATGTACAAGCAATGAACAGTATGCAAATGAAACTAAGAAAACAATTTAATGCACAATAATAATAAAGATGAAAGCACCTAAGAGTAAATTTAACAAAAAAGTGCAAGGTTATACCACACTGATAGAAAAATTAAAGAACATCTAAATAAGATTTAAATAAAGGAGAGACATTTTATGTTCAGGAAGACTCAATATTGTCAAGATGGTAATTCTCCTGAACTTGATCTAGAGGTTCTCTGAAATCCTTAACATCCAACTAGGCTTTTTGTAGAAATTGACAAAGTGATTCTAATAAATATGTGGAAAAGCAAAGGACTCAGAAGAGAAAAAACAAACAAACAAGTAAAAATGGAGGACTCAGAAGAGAAAAAACAAACAAACAAACAAAAATGGAGGATGCATCCTTTCCCAATACAAAAATTAGTCAAACTCATAGAATCAGAGGATGGTGGCTGCTAGGGGCAGACAGGAGGGGGAAATGTGGAAGTAATGGTCAAAGAGTACAAACTTCAACTCTGTAAGATGTAAGATAAGTTAAGTTCTGGAGACCTACTGCACAGCATAGCACCAATGGCTAACAGCACTGTGTTGAATACTTAAAGAGTGTTAGGAGGGTAGGTAGATCCCCAGTGGCTCAGTGGTAAAGAATCTATTTGCAATGCAGGAGACACAGGAGATGCGGTTTCCATCCCTTAGTCAGGAAGATTCCCTGAAGAAGGAAATGGCAACCCACTCTGGTATTCTTGTTGGGAAAATCCCATGGACAGAGGAGCCTTGTGGGCTAGAGGCTGTGGAACTGCAAGAGTTGGATACGACTGAGAAATGCTCTCTTGCACACGCATCACACAAATAATACTAATAAAAATGATAAAGGGGGCAGGACGGAAGTTTGGGATGTGATGGATACATGCACGACTTTGACAGTGGTGATGCTTTCAGGGGTATATACTTATCCTCAAACATACTTAATTGTATGTATTAAATACATACAGCTTTTTACATGCTTGGAATGGAAAACACAAACATCCCTGAGCTAACTTGGGAATCATTAAGCATTAAATGCATGGATGAAGAAAAAAAATTACTAATTATTCAAGGCATACAGTTTTTGCAAACAAAAATTGAAAGAAAGTTTCTAATTATATTCACATTTCCTTTTCACAGCCTGATATTAATAAAGTTTTGAGCCAGTTTCTAAACCATAACAGTGGTTTGGCACATGTTTAGAAGACAGAAAAAATTGGGGTTAAATAAATATTTTCAGCTCTAAATGGAAAACATCTCTCATGGTGCTCTTTAGTAGGAAAAAAAAAAAAAAAAATCCTCTATTTGTCCCAGGAGATGGGAACTGGATATATGGGCTTGATAAACATTGTAGGCTGACCTTAAGATCAAAGGTCAGCCTTTGATTGAAAAGAAAAGGGGTACCCAGGAAGAAGGTGAGATGAATAAATATGAGAAGAGGGATTATTTTTATTCATGATCAGTCCTCCAGTGTGATTTCTTATCATTTGACGCCCAGCCTCCTCTCAGCAATTCTTGTCTTTCCAGCAATTTCTGGTAGAATTTTCACATTTTGTGGGTCCTTCTTTAAGAACCACTGGCCCTAAGGCATAGATGAGCTGCAAGAGGAAGTGGCTCAAATGTCCATGGTTCCCATTCCGGCTAGACTGTCTTCTATCTCCCAGCCTGGACTTATGGCTTCACAAGATTTTCCTACAACCAAGTAAGTGATGCAGGAAGAGAAAACCCACCCTGGTTATCAACTGTTCTGGCAAGATTTGAGGCGGTCCACAAACATGGAGAGTACTAAAGCCCCTTCCTTGGACACTCTTCAAGGTGGTAAAGGAAAATCCTCCCAGTAGGCAGAAATGCAGGCAGTCCACCTGGCCATTTACCTGAAAGGACAAAGAGCCTGACTGAAGCAGAACTGGCGGCAACCCCTGCTAGGAACCCGCTGTGTCAGAGATGAGCACGGGGTCCTCAGTCCTGCACCATTCACCTGGAGGATCAGCCAGCTAACTGAAGGCAGTTTGATTCCACTGAACCACTTCCATCATGGAGGGAGGGACAGTCTGTTATCAGTGGAATCTTCAGTGGGTTGATTGCACAGTCCTCCTGCCATTACAACCATGGGTGGACTTACAGGATGCCTTATCCAAGGTCCCTGTGTTTCACACGACATTGTTTCTGATGAAGGAACCCACTTCCCCTCGACCCCCAACCTTTCTTCTTCTTCTTCTTCTTAATGAGAGCTACGGTTTTTGAAAATTCAACAGGACTAATTAGCAACTCAAGTTTGAGAGTTTTCTACATTTATCTCATTTAATACACTAAGTGTTCCTATATGATGCACATGTGCCTCTGGGGATCAGAGAGGATAAAACAATTGCCTAAGGCATTTGTTTGAACTGATTGCCTGAAGATACCTGCCTGGTGTTAGAATACTGGTCCTATTCTGTTTATAACCTGTGGGCTCTCTACTGTTGCATTGTCCTGTCTTCAAAGGGAAATAAATTCCATAGAGGCATCACTAATGTCTAGACAGAGGACAGTTTGTAGTCAAGGAAGTCACAGTTTAAAAAGATCTTAGGAAGACAGGAGCACATTGATTTTGAGATTCTAGTTTGTAAGAAGCAGGGTATCTGTCTGATTTCCAGCATACCCTGATGATGCTTTGCTTCTGCCATTTTAACCCAGATTCTTTGTTTTCATTTCATCTAATGTCACTTTTTCAACATAGGTCTGCTTTCTGGGATGGATTCCTTTTAGCAAACCCTATCTCTTGCCTGGAAAATCCCGTGGGCGGAGGAGCCTGGTAGGCTGCAGTCCATGGGGTCCTTAAGAGTCAGACACAGCTGAGCGACTTCACTTTCACTTTTCACTTTCCACTTTCATGCATTGGAGAAGGAAATGGCAACCCACTCCAGTGTTCTTGCCTGGAGAATCCCAGGGACAGGGGAGCCTGGTGGGCTGCCGTCTATGGTGTTGCACAGAATCGGACACGACTGAAGCGACTTAGCAGCAGTCATGTGCAATAATGAGAGGAAGGATGGGAGATGGGTATCACATGCACGCACGCTTGAAACTCACTATTTAAAAAAGAGAATGTTCAAGTTAGGAGTTGTTCCTTTCCTCCTATAACCTAATAGTGGGTCTTTTCAAAGATTTCTCTAGTTTTGAGTTAATGGATTTGCAAGCCCTCATTCAGGGAGAATTACACTTTTTCTAATCAGGGAAACTCACTGATAATGCCAGCATGTGAGAAACCTGGCTGGGCTAAAGCACATTAATTCAGGTAGATGATAAGGAGGTCACAATAATATATTAAGAGCAAAAAGAATATCATTTCCCACTATTTAAATTTTAGTGTTTCTTTTTTTCCTTTAGTCTCATCCTATCTGCTTTTAAAAATTGTTTCTAACATATCATCATTATGATAACAGCAGTAAAGGAAAATTCTTGGATTGTCATTGGTTTTACTTTCACGGAAAGAATTTTATCAAAGTAGAGGTTCTTTAAGTGCACATCTCTGTCTTTATCTTCCCTATCTTTTCTCCATTCTTGACGGAATGTGCCAATTAGCTTCCTGAGTTGGGACATTACTACTATATTTTGTTCTATTTATTAGAAATATTTTCCATTGCTTAGGGATGAAAATAAGTTCAGTGTTTGCTCCTGAAAAACTGATATTTCCAAATCATTTTCAAAATTTAAGAATCAGATGTTTCTCCAAAACTAACTTGACAATTAATAACCTTACCTGATGGTAAAGAATCTGCCTGGCAATGCAGGAGACCTGGGTTCCATCCCTGCATCAGGATGGTCCCCTAGAGAAGGAAATGGCAACCCACCACAGTATTCTTGCTTGAAGAATCCCATGGACAGAGCAGCCTGGAGGGCTACAGTCCATGGGGTTGCAAAGAGTTGGACCTAACTGAGTGACTAACACTAATTCAACCTGACTTGGAATTTTCAACTTTGGCTAAGTTCATTAATTAAGACACTATATGTTTTCTAGGAATAATATAGTCTTCTCATAGCTTTAGACTTTCAGCCATTCCTTACTAGCAACAGACATATTATTAGGAAAGTTTCACATGACTTTTTGTGTATGTGTGTTTGTCCTTTCCAGACAATATCTGCTTCTTATTAAAAATAATTAACAATTCTAAGAAAATGCCTTGAGAACAGAAAAATTAGTATAGGATTATAATAATTATGGCAAAAACAAAGCTTATTTTTGTTTGTTCTTTTAATCCTAAAGTTGTCACAAAAATATGCAGTCATTAATAAGATCTTGTTGAATTCTTAATGTCTTCCTTTCCTCATTACACTAGTAATTTAGCTTTTTTTCTTTTAACGTTTAGGAATGCTCAAACTTCTTTTCTTCTAAAAAAATCCTCTCCAATTACTGTTTGAAAAAACTGAATTTTGAGTAAAATGTTTGTTCATGTTCCTGCTCCATAGTCCACTGACAGACAGTGATACTGGGCAGGTCAGCTGGCCTTTTGGCATTTAAATTTCCTAATCCAAGTTCACAGGGATATTAACCTGACTGACTGGGTGATTGTGACAATAAGTTGATACATTGTGCTCAAAGCCCTTTGTAAAGTAGAGGACAATAAACAAAATGGTGAATTTAGAAAAGGAAGGTATCAAAGATGACTCAAGATTTCTGGCTTGGATAATAAAATAGATGGTATATTTTGGAGGAGGAGCATGGAGAAGGGGGTCAAGGGGATACAAAAGAGTTCTAATTGGATAATTTTAGTTTTAGATGCTTTTGAGTCTCTGAAATAAAATATACGTTGTATGTATATATGAGTCCAGAAGTCAGAGGATATCTGGGCTCAAGCTGTATATTTGTCAGTCATCTATAAATATGTTGCTTCAAACCACAGATATTCTTGAAATCAATAAAAAAGAAAATACCCACTAGGAATAAGAGAGTACTTAGGATCAGTATGCTGTGTCCAAAGTAGATGAGCTTGATCCTGAAAAGAAGATAGAAATGAGAAGCAGAGAAGTAGGAAGTAAAACCTGGTGATAGTAAAGGAAGAAAAAAATTTTTTTCAATTGTCAAAAATGTGAATGCAGTTGAGGGGACTTGTACAAATATGACTGGAAATCGCTCTTATATTCTGTGAACAGGAATCAGTATTAACTTTAATGAAAATTATTTGAATAGTCCGTAAAATAGACAAATCTATTCTGGAATAAAGTGAGGAAGTAGAGACAATGACAAAGAATATGTTTTCAAGCAGTTTGGCCACAAAGTGGAAAAAAATAGAGAGGGAGTTTACTAGAAGATGAGATTCTAGAAATTATCTGTTACTGTGGATGTCTTATGAAGGAGCCAGGAGCACATTTAAAAGCCAATGGGATGTTTAACATCATACACTATCAGAGAAATGCAAATCAAAGCCACAATGAGGTACCATTTCACACAGGTCAGAATGGTTACTATCAAAAAGTCTACAAACAACAAATGCTGGAGAGGGTGTGGAAAAAAGGGGACTCTGTTACACTGTTGGTGGGAATGCAAACTAGTACAGCCACTATGGAGAACAGTGTGGAGATTCCTTAAAAAACTGGAAATAGAACTGCCATACGACCCAGCAATCCCACTGCTGGTCATACACACTGAGGAAACCAGAATTGAAAGAGACATGTGTACCCCAATGTTCATCGCAGCACTGTTTATAATAGCCAGGACATGGAAGCAACCTAGATGTCCATCGGCAGGTGAATGGATAAGAAAGCTGTGGTACATATACACAATGGAGTAGTACTCAGCCATTAAAAAGAATACATTTGAATCAGTTCTAATGAGGTGGATGAAACTGGAACCTATTATACAGAGTGAAATAAGCCAGAAAGAAAAACACCAATACAGTATACTAATGCATATATATGGAATTTAGAAAGATGGTAACGATAACCCTGTATGCGAGACAGCAAAAGAGATACATAGATAACAGACTTTCGGACTCTGTAGGAGAAGCTGAGGGTGGGATAATTTGAGAGAATAGCATTGAAACATGTACATTATCATATGTGAAATAGATCACCAGTCCAAGTTCGATGCATGAGTCAGGGTGCTCAGGGCTGGTGCACTGGGATGACCCTGAGGGATGGGGTGGGAGGTGGGAGGGGGTTTAGGATGGGGGACAATGTACAACCATGGCTGATTTGTGTTGATGTATAATGAAGGCCACTACAATATTGTAAAGTAATTAGCTTCCAATTAAAATACCTAAAACAATTTTTTAAAAAAGAAACATTAAAAAAAATTTTAAAAGCCAGTGGGAAAGTTCCAGTATCAAGAGAGAGAAGAAGTAGTCAAATACATAAGAGAAAGATGGCTTGCTTGTAATTAAGTAGTCGAATACATAAGAGAAAGATGGCTTGCTTGTAATTCCAGATTTCTAAGGATGGAGTCCGTGGCACAGATGTATAAACTAGCCTTAGGTAGGAGGAATGACCATTTTGAATTTCTGCAAGAAGGAAATGAAATAATAATAAAACTTGTCCATAGATAACTCTTATAGCCATTTATCACACTTTTATAGCCATTTATAAAACATTAAAATTCCTCTAGCTGGGCTACCCTTACTAAGTATAACACTATCATGATAAATTTTTCAAAATTGGTTTTGAGGGACTTTACAGATGGTCCAGTGGTTGGCACTCCAGCTTTCAATGCAGGAATTGCAAGTTCGACCCCTGGTCTGGGAGCTAGGATCCCACATGCCTCACAGCAAAAATCCAAAACATAACACAGAAGCCATACTGTAATGAATTCACAAAAGACTTGAAAAATGGTCCAGACCAAAAAATAAATCTTATACCTGTGGCGGATTCATTTTGATGTTTGGCAAAACTAATACAGTGTTTCAGGTTTAAAAATAAAATAAAATTAAAAAAATAAAAAAATAAAAGATGATAATAGTAAAAAAAAAAAAAAAACAACAAAAAAAAAACTGGTTTTGAAAAAAGTGCAGCAAAGCCCAGGATGTATAGCAGAAATACAATTCAGTTCAGTTCAGTCTCTCAGTCATGTCCGACTCTTTGCGACCCCATGAACCGCAGCACGCCAGGCCTCCCTGTCCATCACCAACTCCCAGAGTCTACCCAAACCCATGTCCATTGAGTCCCTGATGCCATCCAACCATCTCATCCTCTGTCATCCCCTTCTCCTTCTGCCCTCAATCTTTCCCAGCATCAGGGTCTTTTCCAGTGAGTCAGCTTTTTGCATCAGGTGGCCAAAGTATTGGAGTTTCAGCTTCAGCATCAGTCCTTCCAATGAACACCCAGGACTGATCCCCTGCAGAAATACAAGCACTTCCTAAAGAGTGTTACTCTGTGATCATCTCTGCCTTCCACAAAAGAACAAAGAAAGAGACTCAAGACATTCATGTATTCATAGAATATTGGGACATAGATGGGTAAACAGAGCAATTTAATTAGCAGAATCCTCTAGGTAGGAGTAAATGGTCTGCTTGCGTGGGGTTAATGAACTCTTCCAGGGTGCTGAATAGAACCACCGTACCTTCAAAGGACTCATTGACCTCACAGGGATGAGCACGTTTTTCTATCAGAGAGTTCTTTATTTACCAATCTTCACACTCCGCAGGAGAGGGCCACATGGCTATGAGCTATCAGATCCCCATAGGTAAAGGAAGTGCTGTTCACAGTTTGCATCCTGACACACACAAAGAACGTGAGAATTTCTGATAGAACTGTTTTTCTTCGTATTCACAAATAAGTGGTCCTGTCCAGCATTGCTTAATTTCATCAGTGTAACACAGATATAAATTAACAGTCGTTTCTTATATTTGATGACATCTCTGAACCACAGATGGATGGCATTCAGTATTGAAGGTGTGTGCTTGAGGTCAGAGTAGGGATGAGCCCGTGGTGGGTGACCTGCTCCTTCTTCTTTAGAGATGAGACATGGCAGTGCTTATTTTACACCTCCCTGAGCATTCACACAGGTCATAAGCAGTTATGAGTCCTCACTGTAGGCAAATATTTCTCTGGGCCATGATAGAGGAAAACAAGACGGCAGCCCCCCAGGTTCCCCCGTCCCTGGGATTCTCCAGGCAAGAACACTGGAGTGGGTTGCCATTGCCTTCTCCAATGCATGAAAGTGAAAAGTGAAAAGTGAAGTCTATCAGTCGTGTCCGAATTTTAGCGACCTCATGGACTGCAGCTTTCCAGGCTCCTCCACCCATGGGATTTTCCAGGCAAGAGTACTGGAGTGGGGTGCCATTGCCTTCCCCAGAAGAAAAAAAAGACACACTTAAATACCTGATCTTTGATGTTAACTGTAATAACACAAACATCTAGTTTTATTTGAAATGTTCACTTTATACATCGAAGCCAAGACAGAAGAAAAGGAGAAAAAATCCACTTTCAGTCTCTTCCCTTTATTTGACAGTTATCTAATGCTCTCTCACTTTTTTGTGTGACTTATGAGCAGAGGGGCTACACTTCCAAGCCTTGGAAATTAGAGAGCGCCCTCTCCTCTGACAGGCAGGGTAGATGTGTTTGCAGCCCCTCATACAACATTCAGATTGCCCAAGCCTGGGATTCCTCAACTATGACACAAACCCCTGAGTGTGCAAGGCCCACCAGGGCCCTTCGGTGTTACCTGTAGGATCTGGGAGGCAAGGGCAATCGGCACAAACACAACACCCAAGTTGCCTGCTGAGCCATGAGTCATAATGCCCTTTGTTTCTGACTCAGAAATCTCATGTCTTGTGCCAGCATCCATGAAACTATGGCAGGCTAACTTGTTAGTTTGAAAAAAATCTCTGAGACCTCACAGTTAGTTCTCCATAGTCCGTCTCCCTTAATTTGTTTACATGGTGTGTGTGTGTACACACAGACACACAAAAACATACACACACACACACACACACGTATATATTCCACCAGGAGTAACTCTGTAGATCATTTACAGTTTCCGCCTCTCAGAAGAAAGTTGTATAAACAATTTGACAGAACAGGCCTATAGCATAAGCCAGATGATCTTGACTCTCTCTGGGGGTGAACTATATCTTCAAAATTCAATGATGTTTGAGGCTACATTTGGGGAAATTAGAAATCCTGAAAAATTAAAACTACAAAAATATATTTTGTATTATGTTAAACATTTAACAATAATCTTTGGAGCTTTGTTTCGTAATCAGCTCAGTATTCTGCCTTGTGGCTTTACATTAACATATAAGTAGAGATATACCTAAATATTAACAAGATGTCTTATCTTACATTACCTTTGTGTCTTAAGTGTATGCTCCTTAGACTCTAAAACTTTAAACAAGAAACTATAACAAAGTTTCTTCTACCACTCTTGACTAGCATGGTGGATTGCCAAAGACTTTGGGTCACAAGTGAAAAAAGAAAACAATCCAAATTGACTGCATCTTTTCTTATTGCTTAACAACTGTCAAACAGTTGAGAAATTTGCTTTGGATGAAGCATGAACATTCCTTCTTCCATTTCCAGCCCCACTCCGCACAGTCCGCAGCTCTTCAGCTGACCACTGATTGATGTCAATGAGAAAATTCTCAGACAGAAGACAAGCAATATGTCATGAGTTTGTCGTTCTTCAAGCTTCTGATTAGGACCAGAGCCAGCAATTACCCACATGCCTATTCTCTTCTTGAAGACAGAGAAAGCAAAATCTTCTTGGGGTGGTGAGAATAATGACTCTGTTCCTCACACAAAATGAATACAGCTCATCAGCTTATAAAAAAAAAAAAAAAAGCAAAGTCCAGGGCATGTCAGGACAAAGAAGAATAGAACGTTATTTTTCTGTCTATTCTCTATATTCTTTTGCAAGTGGGCAAGACTCAGGCTTACAAATAGTTGGATATATGCAGAGAGAGAATGGATACACGAACCAATGCAGCCCCATTCATGACTTAGCTGACACATAGGTATTGGATAGGGCTTCCATGGTGGCTCAGCTGGTAAAGAATCCACCTGCAATGTGGGAGACCTGGGTTTGATCCCTGGATTGGGGAGATACCCTGGAGAAGGAAATGGCTACCCACTCCAGTATTCTGACCCGGAGAATTCCATGGGCTGTATAGTCCATGGGGTCACAAAGAGTTGGACACAACTGAAGGACTTTCGCATGTATTGGGTGTCTGCAATGCAACTGTGTTATTGTAATAGCTGCACGCTTGTTGTCAGTTTTGGGCACAAACTAACACCAAGCAAGGCTCTTGCCCTCTTTAAATCTCTAGGCAAGAGGAGATGACAGACATTGAGGATCTAACACGTGCTACTGAAGTTTAAAAGAAAGTAAAGGCAAGCTGACCTAGTCTGAGGGTAAGTGTGGATCAATGTAGAGACTCTAGGATAAGTGACACAAAAAACTGAGAACTAAAATAAGAATAAACATTAAACTAGGAAACAAAACAGGGGAGTATAAAGGGAAGCATGATGCAAAGACCCTGATGCCAAAAGTCTGATGTGACTGAATTATGCGAACAGAAGAGGAGATACGTTAATGAAACGGAAAAGCTACACAGGGGCTAAAGAGCCTTGTAGGTTTTAGTGAGAATTTGTTTCAGGATGATAGATATCTATTTCCATACAGTGTGTGTTTATAAAGATAACTATTGCTGTAGTGTAAATTATAGATTGAGGAGATCAATGGTAGGTGTGGGGGGACCAATTTAGTACTAGGTGAGGAAAGAGTTGATGTTGGGTTAAACCATGAAGGAGCTGATGAAGAGAATTACAAGTGGACAGATTCCAGGATGACTTAAAAGCTGGAATTAATATCTTTTGGTAATTAATAGAGCATGGGAGAAGAGTGAGGGGAGGGAGCTACACAGGACTCCCAAGTTTCTATCCAAAGCAATCAACAGGGTAGAAGATAGTCTATTTTCTGCACACAGAACACGAGAAGACAATCAGGACTGGAAGAAAAGATGAAGAGTTCTCTTTTTGACATCCTGGTCTTGAGGGGTCCATCTATGTGTGTCTGGAGCTAATGAGAAAAGTCATGGGTTCCCCCAAATGATAAAAACTTAGGTTTTGGCAACATTTAAGTATTAAAGTCTTGAGAATGCTCAGGAGGATATTATAAGGTATTTATTAAGTAAAGAGCTTAGGTGAGAGTTTGAAGGAAAACATAAATTTAATAAATAAAAAGAAAATAAGAGAAAAAACTGACAAAATAACTGAACCATGAAATTCCAGATGTTCAAGCTGGATTTAGAAAAGGCAGAGGAACCAGAGATCAAATCGCCAACATCTGTTGGGTCATTGAAAAAGCAAGAGCATTCCAGAAAAATATCTATTTCTGCCTTATTGACTTTGCCAAAGACTTTAACTGTATGGATCACAACAAACTCTGGAAAATTCCTAAAGAGACAGGAATACCAGACCACCTGACATGCCTCTTGACAAATCTGTATGCATGTCAGGAAGCAACAGTTAGAACTGGACATGGAACAACAGACTGGTTCCAAATAGGGAAAGGAGTATGTCAAGGCTGTATATTGTCACCCTTATATGCCGAGTACATCATGAGAAACGCTGGGCAGGATAAAACACAAGCTGGAATCAAGATTGCCAGGAGAAATATCAATAACCTCAGATATGCAGATGATACTACCCTTATGGCAGAAAGCAAGGAAGAACCAAGCCTCTTGGTGAAAGTGAAAGAGGAGAGTGAAAAAGGTGGCTTAAAATCCAATGTTCAGAAAACTAAGATCATGGTATCTAGTCTCATCACTTCATGGCAAATAGATGGGGAAACAGTGACAGACTTTATTTTGGGGGGCTCCAAAATCACTGCAGATGGTGACTGCAGCCATGAAATTAAAAGACGCTTGCTTCTTGGAAGAAAAGTTATGACCAACTTAGATAGCATACTAAAAAGCAGAGACAGTACTTTGCCAACAAAAGTCCATCTGTCAAAGCTATGGTTTTTCCAGTAGTCATGCATGGATGTGAGAGTTGGAATATAAAGGAAGCTGAGTGCCAAAGTATTGATGCTTTTGAACTGTGGTGTTGAAGAAGACTCTTGAGAGTCCCTTGGACTGCAAGGACATCAAACAAGTCCATCCTAAAGGAGATCAGTCCTGAATATTCATTGGAAGGACTGATGCTAAAGCTGAAGCTCCAATACTTTGGCCACCTGATGTGAAGAACTGACTCATTTGAAAAGACCCTGATGCTGGGAAAGATTGAAGGCGGGAGGAGAAAGGGAACGACAGAGGATAAGATAGTTAGATGTCATCACCAATTTGAAAAATGGACATGAGTTTGAGTAGGCTCCGGGAGTTGGTGATGGACAGGGAGGCCTGTCCTGCTGTAGTCCGTGGGGTCACAAAGAGTCAGACACGACTGAATGACTGAACTGAACTGAACTGATGAAAGGGACCAGAAAGTGGCCAGAGGAAATCAGGAGGGTATGTTGGCATGGGCACCCAGAGGCAGAGTATTTCAACAAGAATGTGGTTAGCAGTGGAGAATGGTGCTAAGCTGTTAAAGACAAAGACTAAGAAATGTGGGTTTACTAAGAAAGACGGCATTGATATTTCAATATAAAAACCAGAGAAGAGATAAAGCTTATAAAAATACTAAAGAGGCAAAGCCAGAACTTGGAGAAGACAAGATATCTTTGAAACTAAAGACTAGAGCATAATCTATAAAAACACTGAGTCACTATATTGTACACTTGAATTATATCTAAACAGTGTAAATGAACTATACCTCAATTAAAAAATAAAGATAGATACAAAGGAATATAGTTGAAGGCAAAGGCAGAAAAATAAATAAAGAAGTCAGAAACTCACTGACTTAGACTCCAGGCACTATTTGTGGAGAACGCATCCCACGCTAACAACTTTCAAAATCTCTTGTTTTATATTTACTTACAACTTATAAATGTTAGAATATTATTTTTTTAGTTATCTGTGACTGGAATACACATTATCTTTGTGAAATAATTTAGACATACAGAAAAATAGGAAAGTAACCCATTTTTATTCATCAGAATTTTTAAATTGTTACTACTCTGTGCATAGTACTTTGAAATGCATTTTCTTTATAAGTTAAAACCTATATAATTATGTTTTATTTTAGCTTATGTTTGTTAGATCATTGCATCTAAAATAAATTTAAGCGACTAGTAATCAAAATTTTTAAAGGTTTCCAATCTTTTTAACTTTCATTTTATTTTTTCCAAATATATGCTTCAAATGAATAATCCATTTTTCCAGAGTTATTTGAAGTAATTATGAAAGAAAATATTTTAGTATACACTATGTCCTGTATTGGTATCCACTTCTTTTATGGAAAAATACAAAAGTGTTGCTCTTTTTTTCTGACCTATATTGTCCTTCATAATATGGAAAGTATAATGGCTAAACATCTGTGTAACAAATACCTTTTACCTGATTGATAATAAGGCTACTTCAATTATTTTTAACAAATAGAATCATAATAAATACACAATTTATAAAAAATTTTTAGCAAGGGTTAACAAAATTAATTAGCAAAGCGTAGTTAACACTGCTGAATGCTGTATACAAAAGTTAAGAGAGTAAATCCTGAGTTCTCATCACAAGAAAAAACTTTTTTTTCTCTTTCTTTAATTTTGTGTCTATATGAGATGATAGATGTTTGCTAAACTTATTGTGATAATCATGTCATAATGTCATAATGACCCCACTCCAGTACTCTTGCCTGGAAAATCCCATGGACAGAGGAGCCTGGTGGGTCTTCCATAGGGTCGCGAGGAGTCAGACACTACTGAGCGACTTCACTTTCACTTTTCACTTTCATGCATTGGAGAAGGAAATGGCAACCCACTCCAGTGTTCTTGCCGGGAGAATCCCAGGGACGGGGGAGCCTGGTGGGCTCTATGGGGACCCCTGCCATCTATGGGGTCGCACAGAGTCGGACACGACTGATGTGACTTAGCAGCAGCAGCAATGTCATAATGATATAGCAAATCATTATGCTATAACTTTAAGCTTATACAGTGCTGTATATCAATTGTGTCTCAATAAAACTGGAAGAAAATATTTCATGAGCAAGCGATTCTACATGCAGTCATTTATTTTATATACTTTACGTGTAATAGACAAATACTGAGCATAGATCATCAGTTTAACTTGTTCAAAATATCACTTCTCAGTGGGAACAATTGGACCTGGATAAGACAGGAGTATTGCAAACCCCAAGAGGAACCTGGAGCCCTCCAGGAGGATCCAAGGCACACAGTATGGGCCTCAAAAACAAAGAAAAAAAAAAAGACACGGACACATGTAAGGCATGTAAGGCATGTAAGGACAGACTCGGGAATACCAGGAACAATCTGAAATACCCACTCAAAGACTCAAAGATGAGCAGAAGGCTAAAAACCCCAAAGAAGCAAGCCCTGCAATCGAATCAAAACAGTATCAAAACAAGTCAAAAACATCTGTTCTGGAGATTGATCAGGGGTTGAAGCCAGGGGACTCTGCTCTGAAAGTCAATCCCAAGTACCTGAGGCTCCCATGTTATGAAGGAAACCACACTGGTTACCTCGTTCACAAACATCTTCGCTTCTAACCAGAGAATTCTTTTGTTGTTATCTTAGCTACTGTGGAAAACATCTTCAGCTTTCTCTATTGCACTTATTTTTGCATTCCTTTGTTTTCCTTTTGTAGGTGTGCTATGATCAAAATAATCTTGAACTCAGGAATCAGAAAATCTGAGTTCGTAGTCTAACATGGCCAATCACTAGTTCATCTAATCTATGGTTTAATTTATTCATCTATAAAATGGTATAACACACACCCAACACACAGGACCATGAAAATGTCAACAAAGTCTAGTATTATAGACCAGCAATGATATCCATTATGTTAAAAATAAAGACTGCATTTCATATTAAACTTTCTTTATTATAAAATGGGCTTCCCAGATGGTGTTAGTGGTAAAGAACCTGCCTGCCAGTGCCAGAGACCTAAGAGACCTAGGTTTGATCCCTGGGTTGGGAAGATCCCCTGAGGAAGGAAATGGCAACCCATTCTAATATTCTTGCCTGGAGACTCCCACGGACGGAGGAGCCTGGTGGGCTACAATCCATAGCATTGCAGAAAGTCAGACATTACTGAAGCAATTTAGGATGGATGGATAGATTATGAAATAAAACAAAAACATTATTTCCTATAACTTACAATAGTTAAGACAACAGCAAATATGTTTATGTACATCATAGAAGATATAATTTTATGTTGTTTTATGCTGAATAAATAAAAAAGTATAAGCTGGCACACTACTGCTTTTGTGTTTAGAATAATGGATAATGGCTCATTTCCTTTATTTAATACACATTTGCTGTTTAAATGTAGGACCATAACAGTGAGTACTTACATGACTTAATCTGACCCCCATCTAGGCCAATCATCAATATAGCTGAGGCTTTCTCTCCTTAAAATTAGTAGTTTAATATTGCTGCATAACCAGTTATCACAACTCAGATACTTTAGACAAATTTATTATCTCATAGATTCCCTGGGTCAAGAGTCCAGGAAGAGGTTAGGTGGGTAGACCTCTGCATAGGGTCTCACCAGGCTGAAATTAAGGTATCAATTTCTGGACTGTGGTCTCATCTGGAACTCGAGGGTCTCTACTCCAAACTCACCGGCTGTTGGCAGAATTCAGCCCTTTGAGGCAGGAACGAGGTTGCCGTTTCCTGTGGTCTGTCAGCTGAGGGCCTGTCTCAGCTCTTAGCTGTGTGGCCCGCTCGTAACTTGAAGGCTTCCTTCAGGGAAGCTGGCAAGAGCGTCTCTGTCTAGTCAGCTAAGGTGGAGTCTTATATAACAGTGCGATCTCGGGAGCGACTATCCTCGTATAGTCTTTGACTCTGCCCTCACTCAAGGGCAGGGGGAGGACATCTCAGGAGCCATTTAGGAATTTCTGCCTATCACACTCCTCACCTCTTTATCACAATCTGTGGAAGCAGGTGCCACCTCCATTTTGCCCTGTGTTCACCTCCTTGTCTTAGCGTCCCATGCAGACAGAATCCAACACACCCATGAGCACCCTGTTCCTGCAGGGAGCTCTGAGCTTGGAGCCAGGAGCCCAGTTATGTGAAGAGATCAGTGAAACCCAGAAGGTAATAGTTAGTCATATTCTGCAGTTGTATTCTTTTTTTTTTTTTTTTTTGGCCACCACATTGTCTTTTGTTGTGATAGTAGAAGAAGCTAATCTCTTGTAATATTTAACAAACAGATGGTGATTGCAGCCATGAAATTAAAAAACGCTTACTCCTTGGAAGGAAAGTTATGACCAACCTGGATAGCATATTAAAAAGCAGAGACATTACTTTGCCAACAAAGGTCCGTCTAGTCAAGGCTATGGTTTTTCCTGTGGTCATGTATGGATGTGAGAGTTGGACTGTGAAGAAAGCTGAGTGCCAAAGAATTGATGCTTTTGAACTGTGGTGTTGGAGAAGACTCTTGAGAGTCCCTTGGACTGCAAGGAGATCCAACCAGTCCATCCTAAAGGAGATCAGTCCTGGGTGTTCATTGGAAGGACTGATGCTGAAGCTGAAATTCCAATACTTTGGCCACCTCATGCAAAGAGTTGACTCATTGGAAAAGACCCTGATGCTGGGAGGGATTGGGGGCAGGAGGAGAAGGGGACGCCAGAGGATGAGAGGGCTGGATGGCATCACCGACTCAATGGATATGAGTTTGAGTAAACGCCGGGAGTTGGTGCTGGACAGGGAGGCCTGGCGTGCTGCGATTCATGGGGCCACAAAGAGTCGGAAACGACTGAGTGACTGAACTGAACTGAATATATATATATGTATAAAATTTCTAAGCAATAATAATACATATATTTATTACTTAGAAATCTACAGGCTGTTCACTTACTGTATTGTTTTCTCTTATTTTTGTGCTCTAATATCTCAGAGGTATTAACTACCTCTGAGTTATGAGCCCCTGTCCATAGCACAAGTAAACTCAACTAACTCACCAGCATCCAATAAAATGGGGCTCAGCCACATTCTACTGAACAGTTGATAAGCTGTGTGCTCAGTCACTCAGTCGTCTCCGACTCTTTGCGACTCCAGGGACTGTAGCCCACCAGGCTCCTCTGTCCATGGGATTCTCCAGGCAAGAATACTGGAGTGGGTTGCCATTTCCTTCTCCAGGGGATCTTTCTGAACCAGAGATGGAACCTGAGGCTCCTGTGTCTCCTGCCTTGGCAGGCAGATTCTTTACCACTGCACCACCTGGGAAGCCCCTACAGTTGTTAAGTTAAATAGTCACAAACTATACTTAGGCACCAACCAGCCATTGAAATTCTCTTTCTCGAAAGTGCAACCTATTCACTTTCAAAAACTAGGACAAGGTCCATTGGGCTTCACAAATGTGGACTTATGATCAGGACAGCATTGTCTTACTGGCTAAATGTTCACAGGTGCCACAAGGACATCTTCATAAAGATGTATACAAATGCTGACCACATAGGTCCTGGAAATTAAACATGCTCAAATCGGTGAAAAATGCAGAAGACTATCCTCAAATGAAGGATCTGCAAGTGCATAATAAATTCATCCAAAGGTACATTTTAACTTGCTGTTGTATTTAACCCTCTGCTGAGCACCGCATATGGGACATTTTGAACCAATATCACCAGAAACATGTTAAATCCATCTCCTGGTAATTGTCCTCCCTGGAAGATGATGTTTCCTGTTAAATAAACAAAGGGCTCTAGAGAGCAGTTATTTTTAGAAAGAATTCAGGAGAGAGAAGAATGAATGAATGAGGTTAAGAAGAAAAGGTCCTGGGAATGGATATGACGTGTCAAAAGAAGGAATGTATGCTGTTTTCTGTCTTTAGGGATGAGATGAGGAGAAGTTTTGTCATTGGCCTTTAGTGTTTATTGCTGAGTAAGTGAAAATACATGGAAAATGAGGTTCTTTCCAATTTCAAGCTGTTACAATATGGTTACTTTCATGCCCTACAGAGAATTCCTGAAGGCGCGAACCCAGTCACAAATCGGTACACATCAGCATTTTGCATAAAAGGAAAACATCCATATCTGACTCAAGCTACGATGAAATCAATACAGAAACATTTCCAGAGAAGTCCTGCAGGTTTTTTATGCATTTACAGCTAGTATATCGCACAAAAAATCTTCTGACTCTTTAATAAATCAACTTTAGATCCACAATCCCTAAACTTCCACCATTTTCTTTACCATCGCCTTGAGAGCACCCTGCAGATATTAGGTTGCATTTTCCCCCTACTGTGTCTATCCTTATTACATGGTTTATCTCTCTGCTGTTTCTTTTTTTTTTTATTTTTTGATAGGTTTGAATACAGGGGTTAAATTCATATCTTGTTGTCTTTCTACCACCGCCTCCTCCAAAGCCTGCAGAATATCATAAAAAAAGCATCTGACCGACTCCAGGGCCAAAATGCTGTCCTCAGCTCTCTGGTTAAGCCTGCACCTCCCTGTCAATAAAATTATGCCCAGGCATGTGATTGCATTTGATTTTATTTACCACTGAATGTCTGTTCTGCTGGCATGAATCAAATGATTATTTGAGACACTCCAAAAAAGAACACTTGAGAAGGATTTTACAAGTATATTACACAAAGACAGCATTTAAATAACTTCAGGAATTTTATCGGTGCAGAAATCTATTGCCCTGAATGTCATTTTCAAAGGGAGATTTGATGTTTTTAACAAAATGAGAACGTCTATATAAAACAAAATGGGAATGTCTAATAAAATGTGATTGGCTCATCATATGAAGATGTTAGTATCAGGCAAGAAGAAAAAAGTATTTCCTTCATAATCATTCAGTGACCATGGTCACCTAGGCAGAACAAAGATATCAATCAATCAGCTTGGTTTAAGTTAGAGTCCTCAGACTTTATAGATTAGCTCCCCTTGCTACAGTACCAAACTCTATTGTAATGCTGATCATATTCTGTTTGTATTTTAACAGACCCATGTAATTTTGATTGTACCTCAGTTTTCTCACCTGTAAATTGGGCATAGTACTGATTGTTTTGCGGGCATACATGAATTAATGTTTAAAAACATTTAATCAATTCGATCAATACCTGCCACACAGTAACTGCTCAATACACTTAACTGTTAACTATTTCTAGTGTCTCCTCTCATTGTAAAATCCTTAAGGGCTTAAATTCTGTTTTGTTTACATTGGGACTTCCGAAACTGCTAAGCACTTAACAGCACCTTAACTAGAATTTACTAAAATAGCCATATGCATTATATTTGTTTGCTCTAAGACTCTTAGTCCAATGCCATGTTTATAGCACAAAAAACATTTGTTGACTGAAGGAACGATTCAGTGAAAGCACCCTCAGCACCAGGCTGGGTACCTTGTTGGCACAAAGACTTGCTAAGACACTCTCTCTGCCATCAATGCCTTTGTAACCTCCTGTGATCTGTGTCTTCATGTTCACGGGCCCAGAGTAAGAGACCCTGAGAGCTGCCTGGGAGTGGACCTGGGAGCTGGAATAGGGCTGACCCTGTGGCACCGGAGAGGAGAATGGAGATGAAGGGTGGTCAGGCAGCTGAAGGCACGGGGCTGGGTGACTGATCACAGGGACCGGGTAAGAAGGTGGGTGAGAAGACAAAGCAGGTTTCTGCAGTTCATGCTTGAGGGCCTGGGGGGCACTGGTCCCTGAATCTGGGGCTGCTGGGGGATGCTGTTGCGCTTTGGCTGGACATGCTGACTAGGTGACCTGTGGTTTTGCTAAGGTGCGGTGCCCAGCAGATTTTAAGTTCCATTCTAACTATGATCAGAGGCAATATCTTATGGGAAAGCAAACTGTTGCTCTGGATCAGCACTCCTCAAAAACATTATTTGCCACCAAGAATGCATCTTAATTATTTCCTCAATCGAAGTTTTAAACTGAGACTGAGAAATTTCCTTTATTCAGACATATTGGTTGGCCCCAAAGTTTGAGTTGTTCTGTAACATCTTATGGAAATACTTGAATGAATATTTTGGCCAACCCAATACTTCTCTCTAATTTCCCAGTTAAGCCAATGGATCAAGTCGTTACCTGGCGTGATGGTTTAACTGCTGACAGACTGCTGGGTTGTAAGCCCAGCTCTGTCCCTTACTATGCAATCTTAGACCTCACTTGATTTCTATGTACCTCAGTTTCCTCAGCTGAAGCAGACAGATAAAATGCTCTGAAAGATCACTAGCATATATCACACACAATGTAGACGTTAGTTAAAGAAACATGCCTTAGGCAACCTTAAGGAACGTATGTTTTTTGAAAGTAGGGGTGCCTATAATTTCATTGTCTAAAGCATTTAGATCTTATTTGCATACCAACTGACAAAAAATGTTGCTACTCTCAAATTAATCCAAATATTTTCATTAAAGTGAGTGATCATAGAGTATCTTTTTAATTCTATTTTTTACCTTCTGAATGTGACCTCTATAACAGCAAACAGCCTCTAGTAACTGATAATTATTTAACATTAAAAAAAAATTTAGTAAAGAACAATGACAAAAAATAATAGATGAAAGCAAGACTTCTTTTAAAATATTTTTATTTATTAATATTTTCCTTCTTATTTTCTATAGAAAATAGAAAGTTCATTTTTATCCCAAGGTCTTGGGAGAATAAAAGCATTAATAAAAGGAAGTGCCCAATTTGATTTGTATTTTGTTCTGTTTTATTAAATACCCATTATATTCTATATGAGATACTGTAAGATAATTAAGTCAGGAATTACCAAAAAAAAAAAAAAAATCTAGTAACTATTTCAGTAACTACTGTGTTCTAAATTCTATATTATAATGCTGTCTAATAGGTGCCAGACTCCATATTAAAAAGTTTATGAAAATACTGGAAAATCACACTGAACAGGTTGGAATGTGGTTAACCCTATTTGGGGCACGTAAGTTGGGGAGCAAAAGAACACACACATGGCAGAGGAGAATCAGGAATGTGTGTTTCAGATGGGGACTGGACTTGGAAAGGCATGAGTGTTCCGGAGAGACAGGGCCTGTGACCTGGGAAAGAAAATGAAAGTGAAAGTGAAGTCGCTCAGTAGTGTCTGACTCTTTGCGACCCCATGGACTGTAGCCCACCAGGCTCCTCTGTCCATGGGATTCTCCAGGCAAGAATACTGGAGTGGGGTGCAATTTCCTTCTCCAGGGGATCTTCCCAACCCAGGGATCAAACCCGGGTCTCCCACATTGCAGGCAGACATTTTATCCTCTGAGCCACCAGGGAAGGGTTGTGACCGGGGAACGGGGGAGGAGATAAAAACATGGCGTGCCCTCAAGATGCTGTTAGTTGGCGGCAGGCTTGCAAGTGACAATTGGAAGAGTGTCTAGCCAATGCCTGATAGATGGGAACATCCTGTATTTTAGAAGGTGAGAGGCAAGAGAAACAGTTTCCTTGGGAACATACCTTGTGTGTGAATAAACTTCCAATCTCCCATGCTTACAGCAAAAATTAACTGAGTGGAGAACTTGTTGAATTTAATAGTCATCTCAGCTTTCTCTCTGATAAAGTGTTAGTGATAAATCCCCGTAGAGGCCTGTCCCTGACTCCCCCCATGTTGGAGCATGCACGTGCTCTAGGTGAAGGACCTCACCCCATCTGTTGCATTTGGGAATTCAGGGAACTTTTGAGCAACATATAGTTCTATTAGCGAGTTCAGTTCAGTTCAGTTCAGTCACTCAGTCATGTCTGACTCTTTGCACCACCATGGATTGCAGCACGCCAGGCTTCCCTGTCCATCACCAACTCCCAGAGCTTGCTCAAACTCATGTCCATTGAGTCGGTGATGCCAGCCAACCATCTCATCCTCTCCTTCTCCTCCTCCTTCATCCCCTTCCCCTCCTGCCTTCAATCTTTCCAAGCACCAGGGTCTTTTTAAATGAGTCCCTTCTTCTGTTAGAGAATGTCACCACAAATGATATTTTTATCCACCTTTAACTTGAGTGCAACAAGGGTAGCATCAGGCCTATGGGACTAGAAATCAGGTTTTCTGTGTGATCTTGAGCAAGTCATGAATTCATTTATAAAATAATATCAGCTTGCAGTTTCCTAAGCTTACCTTCTGTTCTGCCATTTTGTAAGTAAAATACCTACATATCAGATAGCTTGGGTGGTTGCCAAATTTTTATGCTGCAAATCTAGTAAGATTATTATAAATACAAGGTTTCTTAATTGAAGAAAAAGAATCTCTGGCATCGTTTTTGATCTGCTAATTTAGTAACCTAATTTATAAACCTAACCAATTACTAATGATGACTTCAGGGTTTTTGTAGGATTATGGTAATAAGTTAAATGAAATTCTGCTAACTTATGGTCTTAAACTTTTATATAAACATTTTTGGCATATCTTATCTAATTTATGATCTACCATTGACAACTTAATCCAATTACAACAAGAAATAGTTGGCTGCTTGAAATATGCATTTAAGAACCTAAACCAGGGGTTTGGTACTAAAAATTAGGTATGTGAGGAATCAAGTATTAATATGAGGTTCTAAATATAGAAATTTATTCACTAATAAGGTCTAGAGCTTGAACATTAGGCCAGAATTGTGCTTTACAAGCTAAATAACCACAATTAAAACTAAAACTGGGAACTCCGGACAAACATTTAGATGCTGCTGCTTTGAAGTTCAGAAAAGTAATATGAATAAGTGCAAATGAATGTCATGTTGGTTTTTATTTTGGTTAATTACCAACTTTTTAGTGTTTTTCTTTTCTATATATACTGTATTTTGAGTAACAGTCTTTAAATGGTTATAGAGATCTCTTGCTTAGTTTTTAAGTATAGAAAAGTTTCATTTTCAATTAGCTATATATTTTGTTATTTTATAAAAACTAATTTCTTGCCAGTATTCAGGGTAAGCAGTAATATTTTTTAAGTCAAATCTTATCTGTAAAAAACAAACATAATAAACTGAGATATATAGAGAGAATAAGCTATTTGCCCTTGAAAAAGAAGTATTTATGATTTTATTCTAAGGTGCAAATGTTCATGATTTAAAACATAATAATCAAATTATGTACATTAAGAATCTTCAACCAATAGGGTACAAAATAATCCAGTCTATGTACCATGCTTAAAGACCGTGCAACATAGTTATAGATGGAACACAGAATTTTGAATCAGAAAGACCTGGATTTAACTCAGAGCACTGTTATTTTGTAGCTATTTATTTTTAAGTACATTTGATTTCTCTAAGCATCAGTTTCCTCGTGATTTAATAATGTATGAAAGGGCTTAATAAAAATCTGGCACACAAAGATGCTCAACAGAGAGATTTATATTTTCCTGATTAGGAAAATGGCATTCTATTCACAACAGTAATAGGCCCTCCCAGTAGTAATTTCTTATAACAATATCCAGGAGCCTTGATTTATATTGAATATTGAAAACACATACATAATTAGGTTTGATCTGTGCTCTGTGTGTTTTCCCTGAGTCTTCTGCTTAAATGCTTAACCTTTGGGCCTCACTGTGTTATAGGGACTTCTGCCCTACCAACTGGTTCACTGAGCTTAACACAGGACCCTCTTGAGAGAACACTGGGCACTTCTGCCCAGTTAGTGGGAATCTTAGTTTACAATCAAGTTGATGATGGTGTTGTTAGGAGGATGTAAGCTGCCAAATACCATTTAAGATACACTTATCATCTGCTCTGAAAAAGCCTCATTGCTTTGAAAGTCCTTCCAGATTTCTTTAAATGAAATCCAGAATACATTAAATTAGAACCATTCCTTGAAGATACTGATTACATACTGATCTTTCAGCAAAGTACACAAATTAAGCCAACTTGCTGAGAAAGCGCAATTATTTCAAATAATATTCTTATAATGAAAAGAACCACCTAAATGTACCCCTACTTATCAACTGGATGGAATGGGTTTAAGCACTTGTGTTATTTCAGAACTGCACATGCATGGTGCTTGGCCCCAAAACACGGGTTACCCTGGAGGCTCACAATCCTACTCAGAGCAAGCAGGGCAATGTGCTCTCCACAGGCCCGAGGAAGCACGTGTTCACTCTGGAGCGTGGGGTAAGGTCCTCGCTTATTTATTCAGGATTCTGCCCGGGGGCTGGGCTACTGAATAAATGATATGGTGCTGGAGACACAGAAGAAAGCAAAGGCTAATCCATTTTATCAATATGTTCATGATTCTGTTTGTGCTTCTGGACTTTGTTATTTTAGGTGTTATTTGTTATGACCTGAAACCTGCCTATTTTCATCACTATGTTCTTTTGCAAGGGCAGATTCAAACACCATATGCTTCCATTAAAGGAGAGAAACTTTCTTCTCATGTGGGATTTATTCTTTCCCATCTATAAAGTGAGATGGTTTGCCTTTCAGAGCTGCAGGTGTTGAACACCCTTCTTTTCCTTTTCTATTCTCGTAGCTATTTGGAAAGCTTTAAAATAGAATTCTGTTGCAAAATGCAAACTTTCTTTTAATAACGCATATTTTTACATTTGCTTTTTGATAATATGGAATTCTAAATCTGGCAGCAGTGTTAAAGTCAGTTATTTCCACAAAACTTGTAAAAGGATTGTTTTTGAGACCAACCTTCTGATAGAAGCATGTTTGGATAAATGTTAGTACATACCTTGAGATGTCACTTTGGATTAATTAAGCTTAAAGTTAAATTTGCATTTTTATCAAAGTATTGAAATTTTGGTTTTGACATGACTCGTTAAAAATAAGGACATTATTTTCACAGCTTTACTGGGAGAAACAGTAGAGATTATATTATTAGCTATATTATACTTCATTCTGTGGCTAATAGGAAAAAGGGCCCCCATTTTTTGTCAAAGTGAATCAGTGGAGGCCACAAAGGTGAACCCCAGTTCCTGCTAGGGTTATTCTTCCTAAGGACCCAATGTTCAATTCTGATTAAGGACAAAGGCCTAAAAATAAATTAGAACAATTTCTAAAATATTACATGCTGCTCAGTCGCTTCAGTCGTGTCCGACTCTGTGCGACCCCATAGACAGCAGCCCACCAGGCTCCCCCGTCCCTGGGATTATTTTAAAATACAAGTTCTTTTTTACATTGAAAACACAATGCACAATGTTATAACTATACTTGAAGAGGATTAAGCAATTTTCTAAAGTTAAATTCACTCTTTTTGTGGCTTTATATCAACCCCTTATATTATTTAATTTTGACTTTGGCAACTAGACTCTATAATGTAAAGGCAGTGGTCGTTTATGGAAGAAAGAGTAGGTAGTACAAAGGGTGTAACTTCGGAAATTAATGAGTCTAAAAGTCAATACAATCTTAAAGGATCTTGAAGGGAACCCTGTAAGTGTGTTACTACGCTAGTTAAGTATATAAGTGACTTTCCTACCTACACAGACTTCTGCACAGCTCCTACATATGTCTTGCAAATATTAATTTATCATAGATACTTTTAAGAATATATCATACCTGAGAGCTTCTGCTTCAGTTACTTTAAAACATACATTAAAGAGATGATTTTTATTCAGAAAATTAGCACTGTCAGCATCAGCTTGTGATATAGTATATAAGCAGATAGCCTAAACCTCTATGAAGAATGTATTTGCTATTCACATAACGTTAAAAATCCAGGTCAGAAGACAAGAAAACCCTACCTTTCTCTAAATTATACAAACAGAAACCCATCTGCTCTTAAGCTGAATGGCTTTCCCTATCAAGATCAAGTCTACGATGTAGAAGAAAACACTTCATTATATTTGTAAGGAATAGTTGTAGAAAGAAAACATTATGTCATAAGTATCCACAAGATGCAACATAATATTCCATTTTTTTTTAAACATCTTCACCAACCTGAAGATCCATTACTGATCAGTCACAAATTAACTGTCCTGTTTGCAATGTGGCTGAACAACATTCTTAGTCTCATTTATAAAGTCAGATGATCTCTTCAGTTCCTCCTGAGCACTGTTTTTTTCCGGTTGATGTAAATAGGGAGTAGAGAGTTGGTTGGACGAGAGAAGAGTGAGCAGCTTTTAAGTCTGATTTAGTGTAAATGTAATCAATTCCATCAGGATGATGTGATCTGTCACAGCTATGTGTGTGAGAGGCCGTATGATCTTTACGCACGTCTATTTCACTCTGAATGTAACCTGGCAACGTGTATCATGCACTGAGAACCTCCCTGTCCTTCCCCCGTTCCCCCCTTTTTTTCCAGGAACGACCCAGTTTAAGAGCATGCCAGTTTATAGTCTTCTTTCTGCTTTTTATTCGTCTTTAGAAAAGGGAGATCACAAATGCCTTAGCACAGACAAACTAGTATAATCAGTAAAGTTTGAGGCTGACACACTTATAGAGTCCTGCTTGCCAAAAATAGGATTTCATTTGTCCTGTCATCTTTTCCCCTGAACCAGTTTTGCCAACGCTGTAGTAAACGCCAACTCTGGGCGTGCAGGACTGGGGAGCACGCCGTTTCAGTAGGTGGCGCTTCAACACAGCCCACCTGCTCCAGAGCATCCCTGTGTACTCAACTTCCCAGTACCTGCGGCGCATCCAAGAGGTTTGGCCCAGTTTGCTCTCATTACAGCTAGATTGTTGTCTCTGGCAATAACTAGGCAGCTGAAACATCGAGGCAGTAAGCACTGTTAGGGTATATCTGTGGTAATTATTTTAAGACTAATGCATGCAGACACATGCACACACACATACACGCATTCATACATACCTATACTAGCTCTACTTCTAAAATTAAAAACCAGAGAAAAATGATTTTTAAATTGCCATAGGATTTCAGTAATTTCAGCTACATGTTTATTTCCTTTTAGATGGGGTTATTAGCTTATATTGCATTTTCATCTAAGTGTGTCATTATCTTTCTTTAAAAAATATTTTTGCAGCATTCATGCTTAATAAAAAAATAGGGATTTCTTTTTTTAAATAATTCTATTTAAAAAAGTAAAAGAATGCATGAAAATGACAACTTAAAAAAAATTCAGTTAAAGAAACCATCTGCAGTAATGCTTCTTAGCATATATATAAATTGACGTAAACCAGGGTAATTAAATGGATGATAAACCACGTATTGTTGACAAACAAGAATAGAGACACCTGGAGTGAAATGTACTGAAAGGAACTTCAGTGAACCAAGAGAGCTCCCTATGGTCCACTGACCTAAAGATATCTGAAAACTTCATTCCAAGAGAAGATGAGGAGAGAGAATAGAATATTTTAGCAATAATTACCTACTCATCTCTAAACAGATGGGACACTGACAACTATTGAGTTTTTTCCCTTTGATTTGTTGTACAACATTCAGAGTTCAGAATATCGTTACAGGTGTTTTAGATTGCTGTGTGCTTTGCTAATCTTTGCTTGAAATCTAAATATACAGTAAACAGCATTTCCATGAAAATATAGTGATTCTAGGAAAATACCCCTTGCATTGTTTTTTATAAACTCTTTGCCTTTCAATCTGCTGCTTTCATATAAATTTAATTGAAATATGCATGCCAGGATATTGGGCAGAAGAACTAGTGAATATAAAATAACATGCACAATTATTACTTAATATATAATACTGATAAGAAGACTAAATTTATATATTAAGTAATGACATTTATAATTGATATGAAACAAGTTAATACAGTGAATGGAATGAAAGAATTAAAATAAAAGTTTTTGTTTCTCCTGGATCATCTGTTGCTCATTTTGTAATTCATAGAAACATAAAAAAATTAACAGGATTCATTTTGGGTTCTGTTGCATTTTTTCAAACTTTCAGAGAATAAAGCCAAATAACATAAAGCATAGTGACATAATATGATTTTTAAATAATCAGCGATTCAAATATTGAACATGATTTTTCCTCTTTTAAAGGGCCAATAGAAAAAAAAAAAATCAGTGTCAGCTGTCTTCTTTCTTTGCTTTATATTTTTTGATAGAATTATTACCGATTTAAAAGAAAGAAACTCAAATTCAATTTTGAAAGTTCTTTTTTTCTTAAAACCACAGCATGTTATCATTGCTGTTAGGGAAGTTTCAGATTCTTTTTGTAAGAAACATATCTTTCTTATGTGTGCATGTCTGACTTTAATTCTCATTCTATATTTCTGTCTATTTTAACATAACTTACCAAAGAAGAAAAAGAAAGGCCCTAGAAATTTCACATCTTTATTATTAGAATATATTGACATCCCTTGCTTCGTTGACTTTTTATTACAGTCCTGAGGTTAAAAAAAAAAAAAAAATTGCCCGTGTCAACTCAGCTCTTTGCTAGGGTTCCAAGTGAAGATTACTGGCATTTCATTTTTGCTTGCAGCTTCCTGGATTTTTTTTCCCCCTCCATCTCATTTTCAGTAGAGTAAGGTTTAAAAACAAACTTGAAGGGTTCAGGAATTTTGTTTTTTTCCTTTCCAGAAGTTTCGTGTCACAAAATGCCAACGTGACCGGGAGCCGTGCACCAGCATTTTTCGCCAGCCGTCTCCGCTGAGCCCTGGCACCTGGCAGAGAGGAAGGCTCCAATCTGGGCTCCCAGCTGAGCTGAGATGCGGCCGCCTCCCCCAGCGCTGGACCACACGGCTCCGGAGCCAAAACACGAGACCATCTGATGCGAGTCTGGCCTAATGAAAGTCCAGCATGGGGCTAAATGAGTTTCACCACTGCTGGGTGAGGGGCTAATGATAAACCAGCTCCCCGCGCTCGCTGCTGCTGTCTGTATCTTTGTCAGGGCATATGGCGGTTGGCTGCCTGCCTTGCTGGGCCGCCTTCCTCTCTGATTCACTCTGAGAACGTGTTGTTCCTCTTGCTTTATAAACTCTTCTGTCCCTCATCTCTCTTCCGCCTCTTCTTTTCCTGACTCTTTTCTATTCTGATGGTCTCTTCCTATGACTGTTGGGTCATAAATACTTTTTTCCAGAAGAAATTGTAAAACTGTTATTTTTATATTTTGAAATGTGGGTGGAAAAGCAGGAAAAAATGGAAGAGAAGGATATTGACTGTTACACCCAGTGGGTGGGTCTGCATCCATTGGAGCATTTAAAGGCCTACATTTCACAGAACCAGAGGAAAGATCAATCTGAGACTTGTTGAATACAGTGATGCTAATTAAAAACTTTCCCTTTACCCCTGGGTTCTTCCCCCAACTACATCTGATCCATCACTCCATGCATAAATTTAGAATTTTATTAAGAAATGATAAATATGTAGTTTCAGATTTTTATTCATTAACATTTTTGTCAATTTAATGTTAGGTTATAATCAAAGACTAGACAAAGCAATAGTTACTTTTGTTTATTTTCTATTCTTATTTTTTTAATGTTTTAAGAAAAGGACAAATTTTGCAAGATTACAAATTACCAGTACATTAAGTAGGTAAGTTTTGGGATTTGGGGATATGCTTTTGTTTGATATGTGTAAATTCACATCATGATTTGAACAACAATGGGAAAATGTCTACAATAAAAACTAAAGCAACTTTCCAAATCCTCAAAATATTTCAAACATTTATGTCTTCTTCTTTTAACATTTATAAGCTCACTCTGTGTGTGTGTGGGTATGTCAGTTACTCAGTCATGTCTGGCTCTTTAAGACCCCATATGGCCTGCCATGCTCCTCTGTCTATGGGGATTTTCCAGACAAGAATACTAGAGTGAATTGCCATGCTCTTCTCCAGGGGCTCTTCCTGACCCGGGGATCGAACTTGTGTCTTCTGCATTAAAGGCAGATTCTTTACTTTATGAGCCACCAGGGAAGTCCTTATAAGCTCATTGTGCTGTGCTTAGTCAGGTGTCTGACTCTTTGTGACCCCATAGGACTCTGTCCATGGGGATTCTCCAGGCAAGAATACTGGAGTGGGTAGCCAGGCCCTCCTCCAGAGGATCTTCCCAACCAGGGATTGAACCCAGGTTTCTTGCATTGCAGGCGAATTCTTTACTGTCTGAGCCACCAGGGAAGCCATGAATGCTGGAGTGGGTAGCCTATCCCTTCGCCGGGGGATCTTCCCCACCCAGGGGCTGAACTGGGGTCTCCTGAATTGCAGGTGGATTTTTTTTTTTACCAGCTGAGCTACCAGGGAAGCCCATAAAGTCATTAAACATGAATAAATAATCTGACGCCAATTCTTATATTTTAATATGGCTTGCATATAACCCTCTGTGATTTGTTCAGATGTGTGATTTATTCTTAGGTGGGTTCTTACTGCCCTTATTAAATTGCATGGAGACTTAGGATAATGGTATATTTTCTCTTTTTCATGAGAAAGTCAGACATCTAAGAGCAACAGGGTTAGGCAGAAGATCCTAAAGCTTAGAATATTTTGATATTTAAATGATATTTGAAGTCCTGGTTTCTTTTTTTTTTTTTTTTATTAAGGCATCTCATTTTCTCTTGTATGTCACTGTCATTCAACTGATATTTTTGGCAGAAAACTCTAGGACTTAAATACAATGTGAAATTTGCATAGCTGCAAGGAATTGCCCATTCTAATCTAAGTGATCTGTTCATAAACTTCTTCTGAGAAATTCTAAATGAAATCTGTTAAACATCACAAACTTCTTACTGCATGAACCCATGTGCTCCAGGTGATCTCCCGTGTGGGTCACTTGGTCAGTGATATAATCTAAATGAGATTGTTTTCTTGTAAACCACATGGTGTGGAAATGCCATCACGTTCTACATGGTGTATGCCCCATTTTAATTTATTCCCATGACAAAAACTCCATTAATATAATTTTGGAACAAAGTGAAAATGATAGGAATTTTCTGTGTCACTGAAAACCTAAGCCTGCTTTCCTCTTAAGGAAATATTGCTTTAAAATCTCAATAAGTCAGTTTCTAATTTACAAAAAATTTTCTCGGTCCAAACACTTTTCACAAAGTATTTTCAAATCTGCAGGATTGAAATACATTATATTTTTATATGCTACTTTGTAGGCTGTCCAGAAGTTTTTTAAAAGTCACATTATTTTGTTTGTTTGCTCGTTTTACCCTAAGAGGCTTTTTAAATATGCTTATAGTTATGGAGGTTTGTCTGAGCTCAGGAAAACCACATCTCTCATCTAGCAGAGATTTAAAATTGAGCACTACCATATGATTTGTTATCTCCAGATAAATGTAGGATAATGTGGAATAGTAAAAAAGAATAATGAACTGAAAGCCAAGAAGCCTGAATTATCGCCATGATTCTGTCACCTCATAGCAACATGGCCCTTTCTATTAAAATTATGGTTAGCAGTCCTGAATTCACTCAGTCCAGTGTGTGTCAGATGCTTTTTTTTTCCCTCTATGATCTCATTTAATCATCACAGCCACCTTCAATGCATATATTATCTTCCCCATTTAAAATTCACTGAAGTTTAAAGAATTTTAGACACCTGTCCAGAGCATCATAGATAGCAGAAGACACAGGAGAGCTTCAAACCTTCACACCTCAAAACTTGAAATCTTCAAAATGTATTCTCATTACACCTTCAGTTTAATCTCTTGCAATGACAAAGCTGGACCAGATAAGTTTGCCTTTGGTCTAGAACATTTCTGATCTGTATCTCAGCTATAAAATTCTGAGCCTGTCAGAATCTGATATTACTGCCTTCTCAACTTAATACAGAGATGCTGTCATTCTACAGAAGGGTTGCCCAAATCACTGGAAGGACCTAAGCAGCCTTGGGTCCAGAGAAAGTGTGAGGCTGGGATTAGCAATCAATGACCTAGTCGCGGACAGCTTGATGGTGTACTCTCAGTACTGAAGACGTGGAGAATATCTGAGACTATTGTAACTACTGATGCTTTTTATAACTTACATTATATATTGATAAATGTAAGTAATAATGTAATGTATAAAGTTATATAACTTGGGAATTTTCCTAGCAGTCCAATTTCAAGACATCGTACTTTCACTGCCAAGCACCTGGGTTCAGTCCCTGGTTGGGGAACCAAGATCCTGCAAGTCATAAGTAAAAGTGAAAGTGAAGTCACTCAGTCGTGTCTGACTCTTTGCGACCCTTTGGATGGTAGGCTACCAGGCTCCTCCCTCCATGGGATTCTCCAGACAAGAATACTCATAAGGCAGAGCCAAAAAAAAAGTCTTGATAACTTAAAAGTTCGTATTAATTTCGTTTTTGGCCTTTCAGAATCTGAAGAGATAATTTTACCAAAGAGCAATCTTATACTCCATAATATTGATTGAATAAGTAATAAACAAAATAGATTATATATATATATAAAATTTGAATTTCCAAAAAAGAAAATTATGATCATTTATATTCAGTAGACTATGCCTACCCTAGATTTTCGGGTTTTAACTATGCAAGGTTTTTGCATTTAGAGAGGGAATAGTCTAGGTTTTGAAACCACAGGTTCAAGAAAGTTAGACATGTTAGCCAAGGAAATATTCAATTTATGTAGTGTATACATTAAAGTTATGTTTACATGTAACATGTCAACTTCCAACAAATTCCAAGTTTTGCTCAATTCAATGGTGAAGTTTCTCCTCAATCAGAACTTCTGGAGACTCCTAATTTGCATGAAAAATACATTATGTGGTTTGAAGATCACAGAAATGTCTAATTGCAAGGAAATTATTGATGAAAGACAATACAGAAATATATTACATCTCAGGGAAATATGGGGAAAAGGTACCATTTTATGTCATGTAGTTGCTGAAGGAACAAATATTTATTTTGCTTATGGAAACTGTATACTCACATTTTAAGTTGTGAGCAATATAGAAATATATTAATCTACCAGACTCAAACTTTGAGCAATTATTTTTGAATCAATAGCACTGAGTGGTATCAATAAATCATACCGAGCTGATTTTAGGTTAGCTATGTGACCTGCAATTTCAGATGGCACAAAATTTCTCTCACTTGTCCACTGTACCAAGGCAAGTGAGAACAAGTGAAAACACGGATGGCAAGGCAGGTTTCAAAACCATAGACATTAAACAAAGGGGTTTTGGAACACACCTTGATTATTCAGAATCACATCCAAGGATCATACCATATAACTCTATATTTTGGATACAGGTGTATACAATAACGCCCACAGATTGCATTTTCCTATTATTTTTAACTATCTTCTTGAAATACAAGTTTGCTTCTGCCAAGACAGGTTGAGGCAAACTCATTATTTGACAGACTGCAAGATACTAATAGCTGGTTATACTTTTTCTTTCCATTAAGAATCTTTTTAAGAAAGTCCCACTTTTTTCCTTTCTATTTAAGGTAAGTATTCTTCTGTTATTCACTGTAGAGTACACAGAAATTCTTTGGAAGATGTCTTAAAAAAATTTTTTTCACACATACCGTAGTATATCTTTTTATTTTTATTTTTTTTAATTTATTTATTTTAATTAGTTGCAGCCATAAATCTCATGATGCAGTTTTGTTTTGTTTTTGCTACACAAATGCTATTATTTATTTTATTTTTTTTTTTTACTTTACCATATTGTATTGATTTTGCCATACATCAACATGCATCCGCCACGGGTGTACACGTGTTCCCCATCCTGAACCCTCCTCCCACCTCCCTCCCCATACCATCCCTCTGGGTCATCCCAGTGCACCAGCCCCAAGCTTCCTGTATCCTGCATTGAACCTGGACTGGCGATTCGATTCTTATATGATATTATACATGTTTTAATGCCATTCTCCCAAATCATCCCCACCCCCCACAGAGTCCAAAAGACTGTTCTATACATCTGTGTCTCTTTTGCTGTCTCGCATACATCTTTCTAAATTCCATATATATGCGTTAGTATACTGTATTGGTGTTTTTCTTTCTGGCTTACTTCACTCTGTATAATAGGCTCCAGTTTCATCCACCTCATTAGAACTGATTCAATTATATCATTTTAAAGCTTCCACATATTATTTTATGTATGGGACAAAAAAATTTGTTTTCAGTCAATAACTTTAAGACTCTACACAAACACTAACAATTCCTATATATGCCCAGTGATCACATCACTGGGGCACGGAAATATTTTATTTGCTTTTCATGAGTAGAGTGATTTGATCATTTATGCTTATTGCAAGTGAAAGAATTAACAGCTCAGTTGTGTTCCTACTCTTCGTGACCCCATGGACTGTAGCCCACCAGTCTCCCCTGCCATAGGATTCTCCAGGCAAGAATACTGGAGTGGGTTGCCATTCTCTTCTCCAGGCGATCTTCCTGATCCAGGGATCAAACTCAAGTCTCCTGTATTGTAGGCAGATTCTTTACCATCTGAGTCACCAGGAAGTTGGTGATAATTCAGGATAAAAACAAAAAAAAATCAAAAAACCCCAAGACTTCATTACCTCCCATTGGGAAATTCATCAGGTCTCCTCTTTGTAGTCAAAATACTGTGCTCGTTCTTTGAATTAGGATTTATAGTCTCCGGTGGAATATAAACGTGTTTAAGTGGTGCTATAACCACAGCTCATGTGAGTAGCAGTGAAAGCCCTTTCAAAACCGGGCTAGCCTAGCCATGTTACACTCCACGAGTCTAGCTTGAAACTCTAACACAGTTCCCAGAGGGGCAGTGAATGAACTCTGCTGCTCAAAACCATGAATGGGACCTCGTTTTGGCCAGACGCAGGCACAACCAGAAAACCTTCAACAGTAACATGGGGCAATTAGCATTTATACAGTGTTTTACAATCAGCAGTTAATGTACAAAGCGCCCTTACAAGCCAGGTATTACAGCCCCATTTCACAGCTGTGAAAATTAAGAAAAGCAATTGCTCTGTGACACTAGAAGAGGTGGTATGATCTTGATTCTTACTCTTCTTGATCCTGATATTTAAATTGGAGATAAAGTACTAAGTATTAGGGAATGGTTTCTGGCATTTAATTAAAAAGAAACTAGACACAAAATACAGGACTATGACAGTTTTAAGAATTCAGGTTCTTCCCTCTTCCTCCAGAGATTCACTGTTCAATGCATCCTCTCCAGTGGAGAGACCAGAGTCAACTGCGTTTATCCCATTTTCCTTCTGTTTTTATTTTTGTTGCTACTCATTCTTCTACATCCTTCAATAGGTCGACCTCTCTCAGCAGTTTACTATAAGCAAAAAAAACCAAAAATTTTTAAAGTAACTTCTAAGTCCAAACAGATTTGCATGGCAAACACCAAGACTGAAGTCAGTTCTCTATTCAAATTGCAGTTTATTGATAATAATCAAATAACTCAAATGTCAGGACAGTTTCAAATTGTGAGATGTTCTATGAAGGAAATAAGGAGAGTGATGTGATGGGAAACAATCTGTAGAGAGGTTGTTTGGATGAAGGTGAGAATATACTTCTACCACCAAGAACTGTGAAGGTAAATAATCCTAAAAAAGATAATATAAATGTTGTGCTATATTTTATATCCGTGCAAAGTTGGCACCCTCTATTTACTTCAATAGTAAAAATTTTCAGATTACTATCAAAGTGACTGAAGTTCCTCCTCAAATATCTGAATAAAATTTATGACCCAGGAAGCTATTGCTTATCCTGGGCTTCAAGTATTCATTCTCATTATGTCAGAGGGAAGAGCACTTATTTGAGAAGAGACTCGTGAGTATCCAGTTATTGGCAGGGGTGTACTCTACCCTCTACTGTTGTGTAAAGATCAGACAGACAAGGTTTCCTGGACAGACAAAGTTTTAATAGAACAAGAATGGGTTTAGTCGTTTCCTTACAAGATGTTCAAAACTAAAGCTAATCAATTCTTAAACAAATATAACATTCTGTAGCCGAAGCAGTAGGAACATACCTGCAAGACTCTAAAATTTGACAGAAAATAAGCAATGTTTTGAAACATAACACCAAGTCCATATATGACATAAAAGACGCTGAGGGGGTGAGTCTCAACTCCATTTTGGTATAAAGTGAAAGTGAAGTTGCTCAGTCGTATCTGACTCTTTGCAACCCCATGGACACCAGGCTCCACTGTCCATGGGATTTTCTAGGCAAGAGTACTGGAGTGGGTTGCCATTTCCTTCTCCAGGGAACTTCCCGACCCAGGGATTGAACCCAGGTCTCCCACACAGACTTAAAGGACTTTTCATACCTAAATGGCTTAAATGATGATGAGTTTACCATAGATGTAAAGTTGGCATCTATGCCATATATATAAAGAATAATTTAAAAACAATTGTGTGGAGCTGGAAACATTGTTTTCCCACTATTTCAACTCCTTAACAGAGATATGCATTAATTTTCAGAATTATAGCACACTTTGCAGTGTCTTAATCTCCGGACTGTTGACTTTTTATTTTCCTCCAAGAAAAGCTGCATGGCCACTTGCCCTTCCACCAGATCATCACTGTTGAATCTGCTTAGCCTCTGACTGTGATTACTTGCAGCTGGGGTCCATTTGCAACACCATTTTTATATCGTGTACAAGATTAGAGCAAACAAACTTCTTTGACTATAGTATTCTCCAATTACGTTAATTTCATTCACTGATGTCTTTATTTCCTTCCTTTCCAATTTAGCTGTGTAATGTGAAAATTGGCCCTATTTTTGTGCCTATTATGATGTTCTTAATACTCTCTTGCTTCCCACAAGATGTGAGTTGCATAAGAGTACTTCACAAACAAACTTATAATGGGAACAAGTGTAGTCTGCTTCTTGTGGATGATTCCCAAAATAACTCCTACAGTTAAGTCTCCATGCCTTGAGTTGAAGGCATATTCTTAACATCTATAAAGAAAACACAGAGCAGTAATATTATCTGTGGCACCTAAACTTTCCACATCTAAGAACAGAATCACAGCAGTATCATATGTGTGTGTGTGTGTGTGTGTGTGTGTGTGTGTGTGCTGTGCTCAGTCACGTCCAACCCTTTGCAACTGCAGGGACTGTAGCCGTCCAGGCTTCTCTGTCCATGGGATTCTCCATGCAAGAATACTGGAGTTGGTTGCCATTTCCTACTCCAGGAGATCTGCTTGACCCAGGGATCGAACCTGCATCTCTTGTATCTCCTGCGTTAGCAGCCAAATTCTTTACCACTGAGCCATCTGGGAAGCCCCTGTGTGATGCAACATAATGGAGAAAGCTGTATAGGGGATCATGGGATTGAGTACAGCAAACTCTGACTAGAGGAATGGAAGAGAAAATACAAATATTAAAAATAGAAAAGAGAAAGAGTGAAGGAAATATTTAAAGAGGAATAAGGGAAAATTTTAAAACGGTATTGCACAGTCTGTCAACTGTAGAGAATCAGTGTGGTAGTATCCGTCACAGGATTCATGAACAGGATGGTGAGAGGACCTCCTGAGATGTCCGTCCTCCTCTGGATGAAGACATACAAGAAAACGCCACACCAGATAAATGGCTGAAAACATAATTAAAATGAGACTTGTACTTTACGAATCGAGAAGTAAATATGTGTGTTATGATACTTGGTATATGGTGACGACAGCTAACTCTGCTGTGTGAGGATATGAAAGTTGTTAAGACAGTAGATGCTGAGAATTCTCATCTCAAAAAAATACATTTTTCTTCTATTTTGTATCTTTGAAGTGATGGATGTTAGCTGAATTTATAGTTGAATCATTTCACAACATATGTAAGTTAAATCATTACGCTGCACACCTTAAACTTATGTAGTACTGTATGTCAATTATATCGCACCAGAACCAGAAGATATCTGTGTTCACAAAAAAAGAATATTTTGTAACTTAAAAAGATACTTATTGTAGCACCCATTATCATCCATATTTAATTGGGCAGATACTATTTAGTCAGAATTCAAGTACTGCTATTTTTTCATAAGGTATTTCTCACATGACTTCCCGGGTTTCCTGAGCCTGGAACAATATTTTAAAAGAAGGCTGTAATATAACAATGGGAAGAACTACATAAATATATCACTTGCATGTAAATACATAATTAAACATACTGCTGCTGCTGCTGCTGCTGCTGCTAAGTTGCTTCAGTCGTGTCTGACTCTGTGGGACCCCATAGACGGTCTCCTACCAGGCTCCTCTGTCCCTGGGATTCTCCAGGCAAGAACACTGGAGTGGGTTGCCATTTCCTTCTCTAATGCATGAAAGTGAAAAGGGAAAGTCAAGTCGCTCAGTCGTGTCTGACTCTTGGCGACCTCATGGACTGCAGCCTACCAGGCTCCTCCATCTTAAAGGGAAAAAACAGGTAATATTAGTATTCTATTTGTTGGGACATGTTTGCAGCAGAATCATTGTCAACCTGGGGTTAGGAAACACAGGCTCAGTCTAAGAGCATTAGTTTTCTCACCTAGACATATCACTCCCAGGTCTGAGCCTCCTGCTCACACAAAAATCAGTCTGATCACTTTAATATTCCTACTGTACAAGTAAGTAGATCCAATGTATCAGGCATTTATATGTAGAATTGAGTGACTTTGGTGTTAATACATTTATACTCTAGTAATTGCACATTTCAATAAAAAATATGTGACTCCAGACTTATGTTCGCCTATTCAAACTGAGAAGATGGTTTTTCTTTATTCTCAGCATTATAGTGATAGGATTATATAGACATGGATAATAAGCAATCTTAAGAGTCATGTTGTACTTCTTGGGTCACTTCCCCTGAAACTTTGTGGCTGGAACACTAAAAGAATTGGGTTCCAGGAGGCTTGAATTCAAGTTCTACCTCTGTAACCTTAGGAGAAAAGCTTTGTCTTCTTGATGTTCACCATTATTTCACTGTTTTACAGGGCTCCTGAAAGAATATAAGGCAATAATATATGTAAAGACTCTGTAAAAAAGAAAATCTTGGCAAAATCTCTACTACTTATAATAATCAGATGTATACAAATATGCAAGCTTAAAATGATCTTCTGGTCTTCACAGTCACCTGAAAGCATTGATTATACTCTAGTCGCAACTATCTGCATTGTATTTGTAAAAGCAAATCAAATTGTAGTTGTTGTCATTAAAAGTCACTATTAATGTACTAGTAAAAAGACTTGTGAAAAGAGCCGTAAAATCTGTGTTTTTGGAAACTGGGTTTTAGCCTAGATCTAATGGCTTCTCACAAGGATTTGGGCTTCAATTATCCATATAAGAAGTGAAAGGACTTTGAATTAATTTCCAGAAGTTGGATTTTTCTCCTATTTTGTTTTTAGGTTCCTAATGATATAACTGCTAACAATGAAATAGAATTATTTAAAGGAAAGCAATTTATTTTTTCTTTTCTTTTTCCTACTATTTCTCTATTCGTCCCCCTTTTCATTGGATTCTAAATTCTTGAGTGAGTTTGTATTTGAGGCTTTATAAATAACTATAAAGAAATACAGAGGAAACTAATACAATATTATATGTTAATTGTAACTAGCTAAAAAGAAATATATCTCCACAAACTCAATGCTTTAATTTCTTCCACGATTTATAAGTTGTCTCAAAAGTCTTATGCCATGACTATGAAGAAACTTGCGACATACTTAACATTATTAAAAAATACATATTTTAAAATGAGAATGTATAAATTTTAACAAAAGGAAGCTATCAAGGAAGAGACTACTCTATGTGATTTTAACAATTTATGCGTGGCCAGTTGCTCAGTCATGTTTGACTCTTTGTGACTCTTCTAGTCCCAAGGACTATAGCCTGCCAGGCCCCTCTGTGTATGGAATCTTTCAGGCATGAATACTGGAGTGGGTTGGCATTTCCTACCCCAGGGGATTTTTCCCACCCAGGCATACATAAAACTAATTCTCTACCTGACTTTCTGTTTAGGTCATATTTCTTAACTTTATCTTTCTTTACCCATTGAAGGATAAAAAAAAAAAAAAAATACGAGCTCGAAGATCTTGTGAGAACTTGCCCAACTTTTAACTCCTGTCCCAAGTCTAAAACCAATAGTAATGGTTCTTACGGCATCTTTTCCGAAGCTTCCAAATGATGATCCTTCCATTTTTTTTTAAATGAGCTTTGGCATCCTGATATCATAAAATATATCATAAATTAAAAGAACAGTAATTACAGTCTCACAAATAAGATTGCCCTTGATTTGGTTTAAGATTATATACACTCATAAACACAATCTAAATTTAATACTCAAGATCAATAACATAACCATTGCCAAACTTTGTACTTACTCCACCCAGCTTCAGGTTTTTTCTTGCCTGAAAACTAAGCTTGTTTGATCCACAAACATTTTGATTCCCAGTTAAACTCATAATTTATTACACTATGAGTTTGGTTGTAAAATTTCATTTTGGATTTTCCTTTTAAATAGAAACATCTTAATGAATGGATAATATATTACTTTTACATTCATGAGCAGATTTCTACTTAAGGATTTCATATATCTATTCAATATATGATAGAGATAGTACCATGACTTGGATTTCACTAATGAACATACTTGTAGTATAAATTGCCAAAGCCTCCGTTTTGCCCTCAGCTTCTATTCCGTCCAACACACGGTGAACAACTCAACATAAATCACAAAAATTTTAAAAAAAATTGAACTTGGACTTCTGGTTCATGGAATCCAGACGCAGCAGAGAATTAACTCTGTAAGTTCCTAATGTCAGGATGAGGTCATCTCTTAAGCACCTTCTACACCAGTTTTTGATTCTATAATTCCTATTAATGTGTTTGATTTCAGCCTCTTGCAATACTTCAACACATACTCCCTGCCTAGAAAATATATCTACATCCACACCATAATTTTTATGTGTGTGTGTGTGTGTGTGTGTGTGTTACTCGTGTCTTACGCTTCACGACCCCATGGACTTAGCCTGCCAGGCCCCTCTGTCCATAGATTTTCCAGGCAAGAATACTGGAGTGGGTTGCCACTTCCTTCTCTAGGAGATCTTCCCAGTCCAGGATCGGACCCCCATCCTTTGTGTCTCTTGCACTGGCAGGCAAATTCCTTACCACTGTGCCACCCAGGAAGCCCCACTGTATCAAAATGCTCCATTTCTGCATTTTGCCAAGCTATAGCCTATTCCCTTCAACTGTAACCATTCCTGTTGTTCATCATAATGATCATTTTTAAAATCAAACCTTCCTCTACAAGTATATTTGTTATGCATACATTCTATTGTGGCTGATTTTCTTTCATATTATTTGGTTCTTCTCCCTAAAAGTAGTTCTTTGATTGACTCAAAATTTATAGTGTGACTTTTTTCTGTTCCTAATAAAGTAAGCATTCAGTGTTGAATGTTGTGATTAAATTATTTTTCAACATCAATATTTTAATAATTTCAGCTGAATAATAGAGGGCTTGTTTTAAAATATTCTAATATTTACATATTTTGTTTGAAAATTTCATTAAAAGGATGAAGAATGATATTACTGGTATAAAAACAGCATAAAGTTCACTGATTAATCAGATAATTTGAGCAGTAATATATATTTAACTCTGAAACTGGCATTCAGAATTTACTAATAAGGAGACTGCTTTCTGCCAGAAAGATTTTACTGCTCTCAAGAAAACAGAAAACAAGAATACTATAAAGAAACTGTTTTAAAGGAGCTGTGATAAGTCACATTTTCCACTAGAAAACCATTGGGTCACCCAAGTATTAAGAGAATTAAAAGAAAGTTTTTAAACCTCTTACCTTTTTTGAAAAAAGAAAGGGAAAAAAATAGAGCCAGGAAGTCTGGGTATGAGATGCTTGAACTATAATGTGAAAGAAAATAACCTCAGTCAAAAACTGAAAATTTTTTTCAAAGAAGTCCAGTGAATTATTCATCTTTGTATAAACATCTCAAGGACTGGACACAGGGTTTAGCACATAGTTGGTCCACAAGTAAAGTGAATTCAGAGGAGAAAGGATTAAAAGCTTGTTCAGTTCAGTTCAGTTCAGTCTCTCAGTTGTGTCCAACTCTTTGCAACCCCATGAATCGCAGCACGCAAGGCCTCCTTGTCCATCACCAACTCCCGGAGTTCACTCAGACTCACGTCCATCGAGTCAGTGATGCCATCCAGCCAGCTCATCCTCTGTCGTCCCCTTCTCCTCCTACCCCCAATCCCTCCCAGCATCAGAGTCTTTTCCAATGAGTTAATTCTTCGCATGAGGTGGCCAAAGTACTGGAGTTTCAGCTTCAGCATCATTCCCTCCAAAGAAATCCCAGGGCTGATCTCCTTCAGAATGGACTGGTTGGATCTCCTTGCAGTCCAAGGGACTCTCAAGAGTCTTCTCCAACACCACAGTTCAAAAGCATCAATTCTTCAGTGCTCAGCTTTCTTCACAGTCCAACTCTCACATCCATACATGACCACTGGAAAAACCATAGCCTTGACTAGATGGACCTTTGTTGGCAAAGTAATGTCTCTGCTTTTGAATATGCTATCTAGGTTGGCCATAACTTTTCTCCCAAGGAGTAAGCGTCTTTTAATTTCATGGCTGCAATCACCATCTGCAGTGATTTTGGAGCCCCCCAAAATAAAATCTGACACTGTTTCCACTGTTTCCCCATCTATTTTCCGTGAAGTGATGGGACCAGATGCTATGATCTTTGTTTTCTGAATGATGAGCTTTAAGCCAACTTTTTCACTCTCCACTTTCACTTTCATCAAGAGGCTTTTTAGTTCCTCTTCACTTTCTGCTTAAGGGTGGTGTCATCTGCATATCTGAGGTTATTGATATTTCTCCTGGCAATCTTGATTCCAGCTTGTGCTTCTTCCAGCCCAGCATTTCTCATGATGCACTCTGCATATAAGTTAAATAGGCAGGGTGACAATATACAGCCTTGACGTACTCCTTTTCCTATTTGGAACCAGTCTGTTGTTCCATGTCCAGTTCTAACTGTTGCTTGTTATCGCCTAATAATTTGCACTTGATCTGATTATATGTTAAATACTTACTCTTTGACTTGCAGCCGGACTGCCTCCATTCTCCACGTCCGGATTTCTGCTTTTCCCAAGGACTTTGCTTTTCCTGGAGATTCTGCTCCCAGTGTCCAGTAAGCTGAAGGTAGTATGTTATTTTGTTAATACATACGGGATCTAGGCATCTTCAGATTTTCAAGTCTGTGGAGAGGGGGCTGTAAGGTGGTTCCTGGAGTCACTCCCCTTGGGATGTTAAATTTTTTATTAAATATTTACAATTAAACAGAGGTCTGTTATTTCTTTAACTTTTTTTTTAAACAGTTTTTAATACAAGCAGTTTCATCAGCCTACTGGGTTTGTGTATGCCCTACCTGAAATTTTCTACTACAAAGCTTAAAGCAAATATGGAGTCAAGAATATCTGTATATTAAAGTAGTGCTCAAAATTCTCCAAGCCAGGCTTCAGCAGTCCATGAACCGTGAACTTCCAGATGTTCAAGCTGGTTTTAGAAAAGGCAGAGGAACCAGAGATCAAATTGCCAACATCCGCTGGATCATCAAAAAAGCAAGAGAGTTCCAGAAAAACATCTATTTCTGCTTTATTGACTATGCCAAAGCCTTTGACTGTGTGGATCACAATAAACTGTGGAAAATTCTGAAAGAGACGGGAATACCAGACCACCTGACCTGCCTCTTGAGAAACCTATATGCAGGTCAGGAAGCAACAGTTAGAACTGGACATGAAACAACTGGTTCCAAATAGGAAAAGGAGTATGTCAAGGCTGTATATTGTCACCCTGCTTATTTAACTTATATGCAGAGTACATCATGAGAAACGCTGGGCTGGAAGAAGCACAAGCTGAAATCAAGATTGCCAGGAGAAATATCAATAACCTCAGATATGCAGATGACACCACCCTTATGGCAAAAAGTGAAGAGGAACTAAAGAGCCTCTTGATGAAAGTGAAAGTGGAGAGTGAAAAAGTTGGCTTAAAGCTCAACATTTAGAAAACTAAGATCATGGCATCTGGTCCCATCACTTCATGGGAAATAGATGGGGAAACAGTGGAAACAGTACAGACTTTATTTTGGGGGGCTCCAAAATCACTGCAGATGGTGACTGCAACCATGAAATTAAAAGACGCCTACTCCTTGGAAGGAAAGTTATGGCCAAACTAGATAGCATATTCAAAAGCAGAGATATTACCTTGCCCACAAAGGTCCATCTTGTCAAGGCTATGGTTTTTCCAGTGGTCATGTATGGATGTGAGAGTTGGACTGTGAAGAAAGCTGAGCGCCGAAGAATTGATGCTTTTGAACTGTGGTGTTGGAGAAGACTCTTGAGAGTCCCTTGGACTGCAAGGAGATCCAACCAGGCCATTCTGAAGGAGATCAGTCCTGGGTGTTCATTGAAAGGACTGATGCTGAAGCTGAAACTCCAATACTTTGGCCACTTCATGCAAAGAGTTGACTCATTGGAAAAGACTCTGATGCTGGGAGGGATTGGGGGCAGGAGGAAAAAGGGACAACAGGATGAGATGGCTGGATGGCATGACCGACTTGATGGACATGAGTTTGGGTGAACTCTGGGATTTGGTAATGGACAGGGAAGTTGCAAAGAGTCGGATACGACTGAGCAACTGAACTGAACTAAAATGAAAGTGAAAGTCGCTCAGCCATGTCTGACTCTTTGCGACCCCAGGGACTATCCAGTCCATGGACTTCTCCAGGCCAGAAAACTGGAGCAGGTAGCCTTTCCCTTCTCCAGGGGATCTTCCCAACGCAGGGATCAAACCCAGGTCTCCTGCATTGCAGGCAGATTCTTTACCAGCTGAGCCACAAGGGAAGCCCTGTGTATTAAACTGGGTCATTAAAACTGTAGACAATGAACAGTTTTGACCTAACACCTAAATAATTCTGAAGAAGTTAAACAGTAGGTAAGTAAAGCCAATTTGTTTTGTTATACCTTATTCTTAACAACAAAGACCTTCTGAGGAAGTTTTATGGAAATTCAGTTCCATGTAGAGGAAAGGTACATGGCTTTGGAATCAACAAGGTTTGGATTTGAATACATGAGCTACTAAACAGTCATGTGATTTAATTAAATCGATCAGTTCTCTGAAATTTAGGTTCCCCATTCAAAAACTGGGGCAGTGGTATTTTCTTATCAGACTGTAACATGGATTAAATGGTAACATGTAAAATCTATACATCTATTACATAGTTAAACAAAAAAAAAAAAAAGCTTTTCTGAGACAAACTAGTGTTTCAAGATAGTTTCTCTACATCAGATAAATCTTCAAATTATCAAAATGAAGAGAAGGTTAGGGTGTGAGGAAGCATTTGAGAAAGAGGACTAAGTCATAATACCTACATACAACCACAAGTTAACCTTATGTTATAAATGCCAGACTATTGTGACAGGAGAGAGGACAGGATAGGGCTTCATGGAAGAAGATTTCTTCTGAAATAATGAGTTCCCTTCACTGAAAATGGTGAAGAAGCCTCCAGATTTTTTTCAGCCAAAGATTGGTAAGAGATATTCTACTTTGGGATGAATGTTGGGATAGATAGATTGCATTTAATATCTAAGATTTGTTGATTGTACAAAAACTTAAAAACTCAATTTAGAACATCAAGTATTTGCAGTTTTGCAAAACTTAACTTCAAAGAAAACAGACTTATATAAAAGGTTCAAATGATTTCTTAGAAATCAAATAGCTCTTGCACAAGAACTGTTTGATGACTAAAGTATAAATGAATCCGAAACATATGGATTAAATTTCTTGTGAAATACAATAAGAGCAAAGTAGTGCTTGGCAAAACCTTGTTGGGCTTCTTGAACCAAGAATCTTTGGAAAATTGTTCAAGATGTTTTAATGACCCCAAAAAGCAGTTGGATTTACTCTGGCCTGCTATAAGCAATTTGAAGCCTTTAATTTCCTTTTTCTATTGTCTCTGGACAAAGTTCAATTCAATTTTCTACCAGCTGTTGACTGTCTCTATTTAGCACAATGCATTTTTACTGTTGTTGTTTTAAGTCTGTTTGCTTACTTCATATGTTTGGGGGAAAAAAGACTAAAAAGTTTTGACTGTTCAATATTTCAAAATATTTGTCATTACTATTTAAATTTTATCCTGAAATGTCTTCCTTTGCCAAATCTTTTGACTTAAGGGTGAAATTCATAAGATCAATTTGGAACAGAGAGTTGATAAAGTAGAAAGCCCTGCAAACAAATCTCCAGAGGCAGTGCAATAGTTGATGCAAATAGCATTGGCTTGAGAATTTAATAGAGAAAATGTGAATTTAGAAATAAAAATACCACTGGGAAATATCGTCATGTTAAAGCAGAAGCTATGTGTCAGTTGAAATTTACCCTGAATAGTAGAATATGATATGGAAGTTGAAGGTTTTGTAAACTGTCAAAACTTTTATTCATATTTATTTGATTTTAATTAATTATTTAAGAATTTTATTACCCTAAAAATTTAGAATGTTTTGTACTGGCATAAAGTATTAAACATATTTTTTTGGACTTTCTTTCCAAAATAATGCCCAGCTTACTAACAAGTTCTCAACAATGAAAAATTACCATTGACATTTTCCTTCTAGGGTGGTAAAAGAAAGTGTCATTGGATTATTCACTGAATTTAAAGAGTGTGAGCAAGATGATGAATTCAAACATGTATTGACTAAAATAAAAATATTATAGGGTTCCTGTCCATGAGGATTTTGTTGCACAAAAGTAATAATCAGGCTTTTGCTGTGCCTCTTTCTTCCATCCTTCAAACAAAGAGTCATAAAACTCAATAATTCTTACAGGACCTTTTACCCATCCAATTAGACTGTTGTCTTAAAAAAAGAGTATCTCACTTATTGGCAAACATTAGGGTTTCATTTGTGTAATCTAATGTTATTACATTGGGTAAGTAATAAAATAATTTCAAAATACTGAATTAACTACACTATCTTAGTATAAATAGCTCAGCTAAGTCAGTGAAAATAAACAACGCAGTTTATGGGTTCAATTTTATGTCAGAGTAAAGTACACATACATAAAACTTTCTACCAACTTGTGATCGGCTTATTGAATAGTTACTCTAAGAAAAAAGTAATGCATACTCAATTATGTAGCTAAATATATTAACCCAAATACAGATTATTTTAATACATGCTGGTCCATGAAAAAAAAAATACATTGGTTAGAGATCAATCAAAATATTCAGCTAGATTATACATTCCTTAAACCTTCATTAGCTCCTAAAATAGTTTATTATTATTTTTTCTAGTCAAGTTAGTCTGTGGAGGATGGAAAGGATTTCTGTCCTCTTTGCTAATATTTAATTATTTTTGTTAAAATTAATATTGGGGGGAGTGAGAAGTTGGAACAGTGGTGGAAACATTTAACTGCCAAGGCAGGTCACCATTCATTATTTGCTAAGATCTACTGGGATCCTCAGAGAAGGCAATGGCACCCCACTCCAGTACTCTTGCCTGGAAAATCCCATGGATGGAGGAGCCTGGTAGGCTGCAGTCCATGGGGTCCTGAAGAGTTGGACACGACTGAGCAACTTCCCTTTCACTTTCACTGGGATCCTAGGGTTTCTCTGGTGGTTCAGAAGGTAAAGAAGCTGCTTGCAGTTCAGGAGACGTGGATTCAATCTCTGGGTCAAGAAGATCCCCTGAAGAAGGGAATGGTGACCCACTCCAGTATTCTTGCCTGGAGAATGCCATGGATAGAGGATCCTGGCAGGCTACAGTCCATGGGGTTGCAAACAGTTGGATACCACTGAGTGACTAACAGATATACACACACACACACACACACACACACACACAGTGGGACCCCACCCACCATCCATCTAATTGTTTACTCACTCATTAGCTAATTATGCACAAAAATTAGAGGCCAGGAACAGTAATAGGTGCTTCGGACATTGAAACAAAATCAAAACCTTGCTGTCTTGAATGTCTCATTGAACAGGTTAAGTATAGACATATTAACTCTAATGATCTCTCAGATATGGAGAATGGACTTGTGGACACAGTAGGGGAAGGAGAGAGTGGGACAAATGGAAAAAGTAATGTCAGCATGTATACACTCCCATGTGTAAGATAGATAGCTGGTGGGAAGGTGCTACGTAACACAGGGAGCCTGGCCTGGAGCTCCGTGATTTCCTAGAGGGGTGGGTTGGGGGAGGGGAGGGAGGCTTAGGAGGGAGGTGATACATATGTACTTATGGCTGATTTGCATTGTTGTACAGCAGAGACCAACACAGGCTGTAAAGCAGTTTTCCCCCAATTAAAAATAATTTTTTTTTTAAAAAAAAAGCAAACTTCTGAAATACGTTGATACTCTTCTTTTTGCACTGCCATAGGAGAGTGAATGGGGCTTCCCGGGTGCCTCAGCGGTAAAGAATTTGCCTTCCATGCAGAAGACACAGGAGATGTGGGTTCCATCCCTGGGTCGGGAAGATCCCCTGGAGAAGGGAATGGCAACTCACCCCAGTATTCTTGCCTGGAGAATCGCATGGACAGAGGAGCCTGGCGGGCTACAGTCCGTATATTGCAGAGTCGGACAGGACCGAAGGGACTGAGCACAAGCCCGAGTAGAGTGAATGGGGTAAGTCGTAAGCTTGGATGGATGATAGCTCACGATTAAAGGCAGTTTGCCGATGACTCATGCGTATTTCAGTTTCCTCTGTGCTACCTCACGGTGCCTTTACTTCCATACCCATGGCAGTCTGTCTGGCAAGCGTGGGTCCAAGTTGGCGTCTCATCTAGTATCCCATTGTTTTCGCCCTCAGAGAAAAATGTCAGGATTGGAGAGATGTGATTTAGATAGTGTGAAAAGCATAAATTAATCATATTTTATTAACGGAGAGGTTGTTTTAAAACCAGATAATGCCGCTATCCAGCTGTCTCTGAAGTCCTGAATTGCTGCCCAATAACTCATGGAGATTTCTCAGCTTAAAATTTGATTTTCTGATAATAGATCCTGTAAGGTGTTATTTATCTCATCAGGAACAATTTTATATTAGATTTATATAAGTATATTCAAAACTTCTCATCTAGTATAGATCCATGGCAGTGGTCACTGGGTCTAGCAAATACTTATTTAGCATCTAGGCTTTCATTAAGGTGCTGAGGTGGTGGAGTCTCTGAAGGGGAGAATCCCATCACTTCCTGAATTTTGAATGCACTGAGAAGTAAAACCAACCATGGTACCTGTACTCCAAACATAATTTTATTACTGATGAAGGTTAAACTGGTAGACATAGTTAAGTGTGAAAGACAAATGGAACAGATGTGTGAAATTTGAGTATCTGATGGATTTATCTATCCAGTTATGGTAACTGACCAGGGCTGGACTCCCCGTCTGTTCCCACCACTCCAGAGAGGCAGGAACTGCTTAAGCAAGCAAAGCAAAAATTGTGTTCTCTGTTGCAACCTGAATCCAAAGAGGAAAAGCAAGAGTCAGTCCACGTTCCCTTCCCCAATGTGAGTAAGAGGGCAAAGAGACCAAGATTTACAACCTGCTAAGTTCCCTCTTCTTAGAAATAATCCTCAGAAGTAGAGGAGAAATACCCAGCCCTGCATGCAGCAGAAAAGAATTCTCAAGGAGGTGAAGAGAGTCAGAAAATATACCAGGGTTGGGAAGATCCCCTGGAGAAGGGAAAGGCTGCCCACTCCAGTGTTCTGGCTTAGAGAATATCATGGACTATACAGTCCATGGGGTCACAAAGAGTCAGACATGGCTGAGTGACTTTCACTTTCACATGTTAACAATTGTTCTAAGAGACTTTAACTTACATTAACTTGTTAACTCTCACAGTAACCCTATGAACGAGAAACTTTTCTTAATCCCACTGTACCAATTTGGAGAGGGAGGCTTACAAAAGTTAGGTAACTTTTTAAAAACAATCTGTCTCATAAGGTAAGATTCCTATAAATCAAGTAGAGTATTTCTGTGAGGGAGAAAGTGAAAAAGTGAAAAGTGAAAGTCACTAGGTTGTGTCCAATTGGACAAAGAATTTTTGAGAGTTATTGAAGGATACGGCTACCCACTCTAGTATTCTGGCCTGGAGAATTCCATCAACTGTAGAGTCCAGGCCAGAATACTAGAGTGGGTAGCCGTATCCTTCAATAACTCTCAAAACTGTGTGGTCATGGAGAATCCTGTGGCAATTCAGAAGACAGCAAGTAGATCGATTTGGAAATATAGATGCAAAGTCTCCTGCAAGTCTGAGTGTAACATAAAGATATTTCAGATATAGTAAGACAAGGGATTTTTACCAGTGGAAGAATTGCTTCAGGATGTTCTTAGTAACAATTAAGAATAGGCATGGAACTCCAGGGGCTGGGGGGTGGGCAGTGAAACTAGAAATTGGCAACATTTTAATAAATTGAGAACTAGTCACATTTTAATATAAATGCTGGAGCTTCCTTGCAGAAAAATGTCCAGTTGCCTTAGATGGTTCCCATCAAATCCTGCTACAAATTGTTGTATACCTGTTAAATTTTACTTTGTAGTACAAATTCCCTTCAACTTACTATTCTTTATCTTCTCCTTCATGCTATTAGTATTATTTTGAGGTTGATACCAAAATGAAACCTCTAGCTAGGTGGTTCCCTGCTGGTAAAAGTTTCAAGATGTGATCAAGTAGTTTGCTCTGTATTAATTTATGTCAACACATAAGAAACTAAAGTATTTAATTTTTTTCTGTTTTGTTTTTCAGTTACATTGAGATATAATTGCCACATGGTACTATATAAGTTTAAGGTGTATAGCGTAATAACTTGACTTATACATTACAAAATGATCATGACAATAACTTTGGGTTTAACACCCATCACTTCATAAGCATTTGTCATTACTGTCAAATGACTAATAATCCTGAGTATCTGTGGCATGAACTGAAGCCATAAAGTTAAAATTTCTCTTTCCTACCAAAGTTTAAACAAGAGCCGGAGGTATGAATTTGGAAAGGTTTTCACAACACATAGAAGTAGTTTTCTAAGGAGAAACAGAGAGACGCTGTCCATTTGTTCAGCTCTTCCTCCTAAGTGTTGTGAAAAAATTACCATTGTTGGCATCTACGGGGAATACAGGTAATTAAATTTTCCAAGTAGAGCCATAAACCTTCTTCTCGCAAAGTTACAAGTTAGGATCAAATGGTGAAAGGGAGCATTTAATGAAGTGAAAGGAAGCAATGTGATCTGTTGGTTTACAGTAATTTGTAGGTGACAATTTTATCTTGTTTTTGTTTTTGTCTACATAGGAAGACTACACTCACTCCCCTTTTTCCATCTCTTAGGCTCTCTGCCTTTGGGTGTTACAGATTTTTCCCTACTTCAACTAACCACGTCTGAGCAGGACAGCTGACCTTCAAAAGTAAATATGATTAAAGCTGAACAAATCAGGTAATTACAATAAAAACAGGGCTTGACAAGCAACCTCTGAACAGAATTACAGTTCTGTATACACACTACACGTTCAATTAGAATGATTGAGAATGAAGAAACTAATGCCTTTACTTAAGATTTTTAGGGTGCCAACATTCTACCTTCTGCCATGGGTTAGAGAAGAGATTAGGAGGAAAGGAAAATTATAGCAATTTTATGTGGGATCACTGTCCCCTAGATGTAGAATGTTGCTAGTTTTAGAACCTGAAGGTGCCCTTCAATTTAAAAAAAATTTTATTGTATCACATTCTAAATTCTCTGTTCATATTAAAGATTGTGTTAGTGATCTATAATTACATTAGAATTCTTATTTTATGAATGTCTTATTGTACAGATTTATTACCATGTTTGTAGAGATATAACCACACAGTCTGCTATTTTGGCCAGTGGCAAATAGGTAGATAGCTGACTTGCAGAATCAAATCTGCATGTAGGCACCAAAGAAAATGTCACTTATTTATATTTTTTAGAAAATTATTCAATGACAATATAATAGCATCTTAGTTAAGAAATCAATTAAAATCAACCTTATAATTTAGTTTGTCAAACTCAATTTTATTATTTTTATTTTTCCCTCTTCTCCATGAAAATGCACAATGGACTATTTGCTTTGGCGATCTGAGGTTATAGCAACACAAAAAAATATAGTCAAGCAACTTAATTTCATTTCCTTAATCTAACATTTCCAAAAACAGCATTTTGCGGTTGTGCTTGAAAAAAAAAATCCTTTTTTCTGTATTTTGTTGTTATAAGCATTGAATTGTTCAAAGCCACTCCAGATTCCTAAATAGTCAAAATATGCTGCTACAGATATAGCCATGGGGACAATCCTTTCAAGAACAGGTTGACCAGATTGAGGTCATTATGATGTATTAATACAACAAATCTTTTCACGTACCAGTATTAACATTTTTTATTGTCTTAAGTATAAATAAGGAGATTAGTTGAGTTTATGAGTGAACTATCTCAAGATTCACTTTTGAGAAGACTAAAATGATCATTACTCTACTATCAATTTGCTAGAGAGCTGGCAAAATGCCAGTTAAAGCCTAAAACTCTATTTTCAAACTTTTCATAATTGACACCAATGACCAAAATTCTCAGCTCAGTCCCTTGAGAGTAAAGGCAGTTCCTTTCTCTTAATTTGAAAATCTTCAGGAAATAAGTTCCTGTGGGTATGTTTTTACACAGACAAGATAACATTTGCTAAAGGCTTTTATTTATTTTCTGGTTACTTGATAAAATGTATCTCACCAATTTGATTGTCAGTTGTTTCTAAGTAAAGTCTGTGTCTTTTCCTTCATAGTCTTCGTGTTTCTAGCGGGACATAGGCAGTCAGAGTTCTGAGCCCATATCTGCTTTCCTCTTTACCGAGTCTGTTATCCTGAGCAAGTCATGGTATGGCCGTGGCTCAGGAGGCCTCATTGTTGGCACGGGTAATATTTCCTGCTGACCTATCTCACAGTTTTGTTTTATCAACTGAATGATGCTGTGTATGTGACTCTACTTTGTAAAGTCTCATGAAACGCTATGATGTCCTTATTGTGCTGTTGTACACATTTAATAAGGGCTCAATGTAGCAATGCCTACTTAATGAAGGCAATATATGTTAATGCTTAATTCGAACTTCAATTCCACCAGTGCTGCTGCTGCTGCGAAGTCGCTTCAGTCGTGTCCGTCTCTGTGCGACCCAATAGACGGCAGCCCACCAGGCTCCCCCGTCCCTGGGATTCTCCAGGCAAGAACACTGGAGTGGGTTGCCATTTCCTTCTCCAATGCATGAAAGTGAAAAGTGAAAGTGAAGTTGCTCAGTCGTATCCGACTCTTTGCGACCTCTTGGACTTCAGCCTACCAGGCTCCTCCGTCCATGGGATTTTCCAGGCAAGAGTGCTGGAGTGGGGTGCCATTGCCTTCTCCGATAGGGGCCTGTTAAACTCTCCCAATAGCTAGTTATGTGACCTTAGATAAGTGCTTTCCTTTCTCAGTTGCATCTATAAAATGGAACTGCAAAAGCCCAATTATACTCCAGATATCATTGTAAATATTAAAGTATGAGAAAGCATGCATTGATTACTATATATCAATATACCATTGCAGGATATTAGTCAAAATTATGCTTTCAACATTTTATCATGAAAGAAGTTTTAATATACGAAATCCCATATACCTACCTTCTTAATATTTTATTATACTTGCTTTATCACATATGTGTCTTTATCAATCCATCAAGACTTCATTCTAACAAAGATATAAAATTTTAGATCTGAAAATACCTTAAACATGATAGAATCCAGCCTCTTCCCTTTATGGATTCTGGAACAAAAAGCTATAGGGTAGAAGTGACCTGCAAACTATCCACTTCTCAGAGCTGAGAAGTACTTTTTGTTGGAATGGTTTTGTTGTTGTTTAAACAGGTTTTCAAGCTTTATGGCCAGAAGTCATTTTAAGTAAAAACAAGCAGAAAAGGGTTACTTTTTCCTCAGATTTGCACTACACACTGGATATTCTATACGGAGAGTTGAGGTAAAAGATTGAAACTTGTTCCTGCGATCCAGCAAACATTTCTATGCTGCTGCTGCTGCCAAGTCGCTTCAGTCGTGTCCAACTCTGTGAGACCCCATAGACGGCAGCCCACTGGGCTCCGCCATCCCTGGGATTCTCCGGGCAAGAACACTGGAGTGGGTTGCCATTTCCTTCTCCAATGCATGAAAGTGAAAAGTGAAAGTGAAGTCGCTCAGTCGTGTCCGACTCTTTGCGACCCCATGGACTGCAGCCCACCAGGCTCCTCTGTCCGTGGGATTTTCCTGGCAAGAGTACTGGAGTGGGGTGCCATTGCCTTCTCCGAGCATTTCTATAAGTACCTCTATATTTGGGTGACCATCCTCTTGTTCTAAACCTTCCCATCATTAGCTAAGTACTAGCATGTGAAAAATTGCATCTGTCAGAGATGTAAAAATAATTATGCCCACCTTGGTCTTTTCTACTTAATAATTTGGGCCACGGATTGGTAACCTTTGTTTTGCCTGCTGTGCAGTCATAAATTACTTTTATAGATCAAGAGAATTTGAACTTTCAAAACTGCTGTTTTAGCTCAAAATGTTATGATTTAGATATTCTATTTATGTGAGAGGAAACTAATGACAACTCTCGTAAGCAATTTTTTTTTATTCCTCATTCAAATTCTTGCCTTAGCATTCGGTTTCTTATCTCAAAATAGTAATATGTCCACAGAGGAGAGTTTGACTATGTATGTAGTCACTGTGCATTTAAATAATCATAAAAGGATTAGTACAGGACTTCAATAGTAATGGAAATGGTCTGCAGTCTCATCACACTGCCGCTCTGACCACTTAATGTATGTGGATTTCAAGAGACTCATTTGGAATCTTTTTAAATCACATTCAACCTTATATTATGATATTTGGAAAGTTAAATAATCATGTTGATTTATTTCCCTTGCATGAGAAAAGGCTGATACATTTTCAAATATCAATTTAAAGGTGACATGAGATAAACTTTCTAGATTACTATTATTTTTTCTAGGTTATTCACCTAAGAAGAAGCAGAAGTCCATACAAACATGAAATGAATAGCTTTCCTTAAACTACTATTGTTTTATAGTTTGAGTGTTTATTATTTAATAATTTAAAATATGACAGTTATTTTGATTTAGTTTATTTTTGCCATTGCAGGCTGTAATAGTTAATAACTGGTTCTGTACTATGGAGTATAGGTACTTAATATAAAAGCAACTTTAAATAATAAATATATAGTCATTCTGACACATGCACTTTACTACTCCATTTAAAATGTCTAAAGTATAAAAGATTTATTTGAAATTTTGTTGTTTTTATATTTCTTCATCTGACCAATATGATAAAATGATTTGTCAGGATATCTTACAATCCTTTAAAACAGCAAAAGCCATTTTTCTCATAAACTCCAAAATATTCCCACGTAAGTAAATGCTGTGGATTATTGATTTTATTTTGCTGTTGGGGAAATCAAGGCATTAGCATAGGTCAAGTAGTACTTGACCATAGACTAAAAATTACTCATGAAATGCATGGAAAATTGTTTGAGAGTGCCGATCTTCCAGCAGGCAGAGTATCGTTCCATTAGATTTCAACACATTCATCTTAAGGATAACCCATTACTTGTCCTTTGGAAGCATCATTCAAGAAAAGCAGCACAAGAGAAAATCTGTATCTCTCCTTAGCCCATAGCATTGTGTTTATCATTAACATAAAAAGCAAGTGATAAATGATTATTGAGTCACCAAACATGAAGCAATGAATGAATAGCAGAAAAGAGGAACAAATGAGTGAAAAGACAGTCTGAGTGTATCCATACTCAAAGCATTTATACATGGATTTGGAAGAAGTGCATTGTTTTGAATTATAACAGTTTTTTTTTCCTCTCCCATTCTTTCTTACTGTATTTATATTAATGGCAACCATGCTTGAAAGAGAAAGAGCAATATTGACTGTCCTTTATATCATACCCTCTGGTCCTGCTTACGGGAAATCATCCACTATGACCATAGCATGGTCTGAAAGGAAATAAGTGATGGGGAAAAAAAAAAAAAATCTGAAATTCTGGCAGGGTGCCAACTGAATACCATGTCTAATAATGTCATCTGAAAGCTAGAAAGTCTGTATTTCTTCAGGCATCACATCCTTCAGTAGCATTAAAGATGAGAAATGACATGGAGAAATAAAGTTTCTAAGAAGAGTACCTTGGGTTAGTTATCTGACGGTCAGAACCACACCACTCCAAAATAAGGTAGGAACTTCCTAGAACTTTCTAAGACTAGAGCAGTGTATAGGGAAGGAAAGCTCTCTGACTTCGATTTTAGGCTGATTTCCTTGTTAGGTACTGCATAGTGGTTTTCTCCTTCTAACTTTGTGATGGCAGACATCTGGGCATGGGCCAGTAGAAGCAAGATCTATGACTAAGATCTTGCAACACAGTTTCCTTGGGAAATAATATTTGTTCATGTAGAACTTGCTAATTCTCTTTGGTTGGGTGCAATGGAAACAAAAACATTACTGTTAATTCATCTGTTTGCAATTCTATTCTGGTCCACGGCTCCAAGAAATGCATCTCAGAAGTTGGTGAATATAGTAGCCATTAATTAGCCTTAAGCTTTTGTATTTATCCTAATTCAAAGCACTCATCTCTGAGTATTTTGTGCCTGTCCCACACAACTGATGATCCACTTAACTTTCCAGTTGTCTTTCAAGTTCACTTCCTTTTTTCTATGTATTATAGTCCTTCACCTTTGAAAGTCTAACAGAATGCTGTTTATTAATCTCACGCTATAGTGCTTTGGTCTTCTGTTTGTTTATGTGATGTCACTGGTAAAGTGCATGCTGAGACGTCATATCAGAAAGAAAGGGGGGGAGGGGGAATCTAGACTTGACCCAGAGGATCTGACAGCAAAACATATGAGCTAACCTTCCCTCTTACAGCCTTTATCTGGGACATTCAGCATGAAATGAAGTGATGACCTATATAGTTTGACTGTACTGTATCTCAGGATGCAAACTTTGATCAAGTATTTTTCTTCTGTGTAATGAAGATTGGCTTTCTATGAGGAATTTTACCTATCTTTTGGAAGGTAAAAGTTTTCACACCTTTTAGAAAAAAATCCTTCTAGTAGCTATATGACATCTATTTATAGAGGCCACGCAGAGTATTCAAGAGAAATAAAAGACTTTCCATTGTCATCATTTTTTTCCTCTTCCTTCAATAAATTCAGCTCCTTACAAAAGCGTTGCTCTTGATGTTATTATTTTTAGTATTCTAGTGAAGAAAAGAGAATCTTCAGTGCTCCTTAAGTGTCCATAATAAATGAGAACATTTGAAATGCTAATTTGAGTGAAATTTGTGTCCAGTATTTAGACTGTGGGGCTCCCCTGATGGCTCAGACAGTAAAGAATCCTCTGTTACAGTGAAGCTAGAACTCTTCCAGTGAGAAGAGGCAGGGTACCACTGAGGGGTCCACTTGCTTGGTGGAGGAATGTATTCCTTCAAGATGCCTTATTTCAATAAAATTATAGTTTGTTTTTGCTTGTTCATTGACTTGCTTGCTCATTTTAGAAAGTCCAACTGTTCCAGTTCTCTCACAATACAGGTCGCGAAACTGAATTCTGGAAAGCAAGGTGGGATCTCACAGGTGCTGAGTGTCCTCTGTTTTACCACCAGCTGATTCTTAAACTCTGGGTCTAGGTGTTCTATGAGTGTAGGAGAGATGGTTTATTTTAAATATTCGACAAAATGACCTGTCATCTAATGTATAAAGGTCTTCGAGTAACAAAAGACAGCCAGAGAAGGTTGAACACCCAGCCAATGAAACAAAGGCTCTTTGCTCAGGAACTCCGTATCAGTGGCGTCTATTGTCCCTGAAGTTCCTGTGTCTAATGGGATGCTACTGTGGCCGCAGCTCACTGCGGGGGATAATTCTGCTGAGTCTCGTGCTACGAGTGCAAGGGACCCATGGAGACCCAGAAATGGAAAAGCAACAGGAATATGTAAGATGCCCGATGGATGCTTATCTCATCAATACCAGAGACATTTGTGCAATTCCCATAAAATTTCTGGTATGATAAAACTGTTTCTCAGTACTTTAAGCTCTGCTCACTTTTAAATATCTAGGATTCTTACCTTTTTTCTGCTATTCTAAGTATGTATGCAATAGGTTACATATTCCTACATTCCCAGTGGTTATGACTCACCAATATATGTATTCCAATGTCTAGCTCCTCAAATTACCTCTTGTATGGAGGATTTTCATAAGGGTTTACCTCTGTAATTGATGTTTAAATACTATTATTTTTTAATATAATACTTAATGTGATTTTTCAAAGTACTCAGAAGCCAGATTCCAGTTATCCTCAGGCTTACACTGATGGTTAAGAATTCACAAATTGCATTTGTACCATCTTTAGAAACCTCTATTTTTTCTTGTTAACTTGTGATTTGTTGGAAAAAGCAAGGTGGGTTCCCAGCTTCTGGGTGATTTTAAGAAGTTTTAAAGCTACACTATATTACCCATGCTACTGAGCTATTCTACTTCATCTATCTAGGCAAATAGACATGAAAACAGACGCTCTCATTTAAGTCACGTGAAAGAAACTTACCAAAAAGGGTAAGTTTTTTTTTTCCTTTTATGTCCTTTCTGCAAACTCAAAACTCATCCTTTTCTACAAACTCAAAATTCTAGAGTCCTTTTACTAGAATAATCCACCTCTTTGCAGAGTGAGCCATGCTGAACACAATACTGTTCCCAGGAAAAAGAGTTCCATGATTAACTAAGGAAAGACAACAAAGGGAGAGCTTGATAAACACTTGAATCTCAACAATAAGCAGGTTTATTTGTTTCAGGTTTTCTCCCTGGGTTTATTCAGTTTTCCTTTTTTGGTAACTGTGCTTGGGGTGACTATAAGGAGACAGATAATCCATGCAAAAATTTCCAAATTTAATTGGGCATATAACATTTTTAAAAAGACATATCTTAGAGATGCAGGGTCTTGTAGAATAACTTTGAAAAAACTTTGACCAACCCCTTCTTAACCCAGCATCCTATTTAATTTCTTTCATGAATATTTTAAAATGTGCTATTTAATTATTTTTCTCTTCATGTTCAGTGAAAAAAAGAAAAATGGAAATATTAGTTGCTAAGTCATGTCCAATTCTTTGGGATCCCATGGACTGTAGCCCACCAGACTCCTCTGACCATGGAATTCTCCAGGCAAGAATACTGGAGTGGGTTGTCATTCCCTTCTCCAAAGGATCTTCCCAATCCAGGGATGGAACCCAGGTCTCCCGCGTTACAGGCAGATAGTTTACTCTCTGAGCACCTAAATGAGTTTCTGATTTGTTGCTAATAATGGAAATTATCATGTGCAACCATTTACATTTTCTGGATTCTGTTCGAGATCTTGTAAACCTGAAAAAGGACTAGAACTTGAGTGATATGGACCAAGGTCACCTTCAGTTCTAAAGGGCAATTATAATAGAAAATCATACACTTTTCTGAGTTTTTCTTTAATTTTCTTCTTGATGAGTTTGTATATCTTCCATGAAGTACGTCCATGGTAGAAAGCACTCATGCTAGGGATTTCAAAGTGTTATCACAAGTATTGATTGCTTGAAATGTGTTGTGATTGGGATATGACTGAAACCCTTCATTCTGAAACTGTTCCTGAGATGGACAAGGAAGGTGATTTATTCAGTAATTACATGGAAAAACTTGTGCTTTGGAAGGAAGTTGGGAGTGTTCGGAGATTTATAGGTTTGGGGTACACCATTTCTGGCAATTTAGGTTGTGAATTTTGTTAGGTATTGTTAGAGAGCCTATGCAATTCCTTAAATGCTAATCTTATTCCTGAAAAACCACTTTAAGTAATGGTGGACCTCTTCTGAAAGGATTTTTAAACTGTGTAAATCAGCTCTAGAATAGCAGTGGTTTTATGGTTTGCACCAGTGATGTCTTTACTGCATCTTATCCACAAATTCACCCTTCAGTACCAGCCCCTTGATAACTATTCGACTCAGCCATTTGTCTCACACAGCGGCACAATGGAAAGCTCCGTCAGAGGAGGGCACAGTAGAGACAAGGCAGGAGGGAGAGGATTGTTTCCTTCCTGGTCCTAGTGGGTGTGATTTTGCACTTTCCTGCCCGTGTATATGTTCAGTCAGGAGGGCAGCTGTGTGGGGCCACCAGCAGGTGCCCTGCCCATTCTGCGTCCAGGGTGGACTGTTCCTCCAGGACCTCACAACCTGGGCCGGAGCTTGGGATGACGTCGTGGGTCTTCCCAATGCGGCAGCCATGCTCCAAACTCCCACCGACCAGCTGTCCTCTGGCCCAGCTTGAGCTGGATCAGCCGGGCTCACTTGCCTGCAGCCCAGAGGCTTGTTGGTCCCTCCCAGAGCGGGTATCACGTACTCCTGGTCTCACATCATGACAGTGCCCAGCTCCCTTCCAGGCCTGCCCATGAGCTTTGGCTTGCTTACACCCTGAAGGTTTTCTTCTTGCTTACACCTGCCTGGGAAAACCAGTACATATCTCTGCCATTCAGTGGAAGGAAATCACACCTTCTCCGATGAGGTCAGAATCTCTGCCTTGGGAGAGGGCTTCACTTCCAAATTTGTCCTTTTTTGAGTTCTTTCTTATCCCTAGGAAACCTGTCAGAATCATCTTTACATCTTTGTACTAACTTTTCTAAGATAGTTCAATAATTCTTAATATTAAACACTTCTTTTTTAATTACTCAGATATCTCTCTTTAAGTACATGAACTATCTCTCCTGATTGGACCCTCACTAATACTAAAAAAGATATCTAGCCCTAGTTCCCTAGAGAGGGAAAGTACCATAATGGATATAGCTCCTGTTTTCCTTCCACAATTCACGTACTAGATCTGCCCCTTAGCAGTAGAATCACCTCTCATAGTCTCTCATGAGCCTCTCATAGCTTCATCCTTAAAGCCCACCAAGATGAGAAAACCTAACAATTTCATACACACAGAATGTACGAAATCTACATGGAATACAGTGACTGTAACATGGTACGTACTAAACACATAGCAGATAACGTACTAGCTAAGTGAGTTCTTCATTAGGATCCTCTTTCCAAAAAAAAAAGAAAAATAAGAATGTCATAGCTATTTTTGTCTTCCTTTATATAAATTTTATAAAGAGTAGAGAGAAAATATAATAATTACTCTGGTATAAAAATATTCACATATATGAGTAGGGAGAGAAAATGCTAGCTCTTTCTGATAAGAAGACTCAACTTCATGAGAATTCTCTAACTGTGGTTAGGGACGTAGCTCTTAAGTCTTGAAAGTCAAAGTGTAGAAAGGAGGGCTGTTTTACAAGGAGAAGTGTTTATGGAATCAAGAGTGCTGAAATCAGAATCTGAAGAAAAAAGAAGCCAGGTTCTGCAGGTAAATATCCACAGCATCCTTGCAGCTCCGGCCGCTGTCAGGGTTAGCTGATAATAACTAACAGGTGCCCCATTTCCCAGAGAACTGCCCTGAACTGTACCACTGTATTCCCTTCTTGAGGGGTAGAGCCAGTCTCTGCTGAAAGTTGACTGATCTGGTTGTAAGAGTCCTGTGGCCCCTGCTCCTGAAACTTAGCTTCAGAGCTTTCCATGGGACCCGTCTGAAAATAGTGGCCTTCACCCTCCCAATCCTGCTACCCTGAGTCCACTTCTCTCCTAGAAAAGCACACAAACACGAGGTAAACTGTGGAAGGCACTTCTCTTTGAGGCCCCCAGTGAGCTTATGCTTGCTTCTTCAAGCCCTGTGTAGCCCTCTCCTGCATTTACATTGAGCTGGGCCTGGTGTCAAGCTTTGGCTGACGGGATGTTCAGTTCAGTTCACTCACTCAGTCATGTCTGAATCTTTGCGACCCCATGGACTGCAGCACGCCAGGCCTCCCTGTCCATCACTAACTCCCAGAGCTTACTCAAACTCGTGTCCATTGCATCAGTGATGCCATCCAACCATCTCATCCTCTGTCGTCCCCTTCTCCTCCCGCCTTCAATGTTTCCCAGCATCAGGGTCTTTCCAATGAGTCAGTTCTTCACACCAGGTGGCCAAAGTATTGGAGTTTCAGCTTCAGCATTAGTCCTGATGGGATGTTAGTAAGCATAATGCAAACAGAGGTTTGCTAAGCTTCATGCACTGGAATGTGTCACCTCGGAGCTCCTTCTAGGAACCTAGTTGCTCCCTGTGAGAAGCACAAACCACGTGAGGAGTCAAGTGGATGAGGAACAGGGCATTCTCAGAAGTTTTATGTGAGTTCACAACAGCCAGCCAGCATTCACTGCCAACCAGGCGCAGGAGTCCAGTCAGGTAACACAACAACAAGAAATCCACTGAGCTAAGCTCAGGTAACCAGAAGATAACGAAAGATACTTAAATGGTCAAAATCTGGAAATCTTTTATAGTGCATGCTGAGTAGCTTCAGTCATATCTGACTCGTTGTGACCCCATGGACTATAGCCCGCCAGGCTCCTCTGTCCATGGGATTCTCCAGGCAAGAGTACTGGAGCGGGTTGCCATTTCTTCCTTTCCTCCAGGGGATCTTCCAGACCCAGGGATTGAACCTGTGTTTCTTTCATCGCCTGCACTGGCGAGTGGGTTCTTTAGCACCACCTGGGAAGCCCAGACAATTGCTCTTACTTTACCCTATATTCAATCCTCCTAATCACTAAAATTTATCAGTATTTCTGTCTCTGTTTTACACAGGCCTGGCTAGATATCTTAATTTCCCTTTGTATTTTGCTTGCCAGTCAGTTCAGTGAGTCATGGCAAATTATGATAGTACATTTTCACATTTACTTTCTAAGTCTCAAAATTACTCATTTTTTAATACGTTAAAGCATTTCAGCCTGACTCTTGAAAATGAGCACTAAAGTTGCAAGGCAAAGTGGTTATCTAACAGGCAGTGCCTTCTAAGCGGTGAACTGTCTGCTCTAGGTAAGCCTTCATTAGCCCCATTTCTGAAATGGTACCTACTGACCTCCTCTTTATATTTGGCTAAACAATAAAAGCTTGGTTCCAGGTCCCATTTATATTTATATTGTACTCTTCTTATATTTATTTTAAGGATTACACAGTTGTTATTACTTCTAACATTTTTAAGGTAATGAGTCAGTCCTATTTATATTTTCTTTTTCTCAAGTAGCTGCTCAATAATATGAAGAAAAATTCATCCCAATTATAGTAACAATTCTAATAAGTGTATGAATCTGCATAAAATATTTTAGTATGCAAATAAATGCATAGCTATATGTTTATGTATAGTTAATAAATACACGTGTATATGTGCATATGTTAATGTATATAATTAAATGAATAAATGTTAAGGGACAAGTAGAGGCTCTTGTTTGCTGAAATCAGTGCCACAGTCATAGCCAATATGTTACCCACATATGGGTAGTGAATATAGCCTGAAAAGCTCTGATAACGTTTCTGAACTACACATCCAAATAATGAACAACAAACAGTCACAGTAAAATTGTCTGCAAGCATTAACTTGTACTAAAGGCACCAGCCTGCTTAGGAACAAAGACGGCACTGTGAGAACCTTTCTTAACAGAAGATGAAGTAGTAAACACATCTTTAGACATATTTTTTTCCCTCAGACAAAGCTTCTGTTACCACATTATCTTGTCAAGTTGTATGAAGTTTGGATGGATCAATACTTACATAGGTAACTTCTAAGGCACACCTGGCCTTCCAGGAGGTGACATGTTAATTAAATAGATAGCATTCTTTTTCCTAATGTACAAACGCTTGAATGTTAGTGCTTCTTTCGGATCCCTTAGCCTCTGTTTTAATACTTTTGTGAGCTTGAGGGCTAAACCCAGCCAAGAAACCTAGTAAAATGTAATAATTTGGGAATGTTAATAGCGATATTTTGGCGAAAGAGAAAAATGAAAATTTTTCCTTTGATCTCATTTGGCCTCTTTTGCTTACCGCAAAGTATGAGGTGTGTCTCTGAGTCTTAAAACAGATATTTTGTAAGTTAGTTTGGTTTTGAAAAATATTAAGAATCTTGTCTAATACCAGACTCACACGTTTGTGATTTCCTAAGCCAGAATGTCAAATTTGGCTGGTTTACAGATCTTCAGGGCAGGAGCAGTTCAGGATCAATTTTATTGTGGCTTATGAACGTGAAACATCCAACCTACCTAAGAAGGTTTCCCTTTGAGAAAGCAATGCCCTCACTAAATCCCACATCATTTTTTTTAAACCATGGAAATAAGAATACCATTATTTACTTTCAATTATATAATCCAAAGAGTGTAGAATTTGAAGCAAAAACTGTGTCGAATCACACTGATGCCACTTAGTAAATGAAAATTCTTGAAAATCTTACTTTCTGAGATTCAACTTCATCAGCTAAAATAACAACAAAATTCCAAAATAACTTTAAGACTATGTTAAACATGTTCAAAAATATGACTTATTTTTCTTTTGTCTTTTAAAATGGCCATTATTCCCTTTCACAGGAAAAATGAGACTTTCATTTTCATTTTTAATTGGTAAATTTTTATTCTACTTTCTAAAATTCAAAGAAGTGATTAAATAGAGGACTGTCCCTATTGTTTCTCTAATTTCTAATTTTGTTGCAAAGCAGGAAGTTATGAATATTTTATTCATTATTAACATTACTAATAATTGATGATATGTGGATTAAAGAAGTGAAGTTATATTAGCAAATATTTAAAGCAATAATAGTCTATTAGAAAGAGTGGAAAAAGATGTATACTAATGAAATACTAGTGAAAGTTTTTGTTTGTACAACTTTTCAGGAAAACATTTTGTCAATGGGTATCATGGGCCATCAAAGGACACCATGCAAAAATATTTATTATAATGCTCTTTATTATGCAAAAATTTGGAAACAAAATTATCTAACACAACTATATTAAAAAAAAAAATGGTCCATCTATATGTCAGACATTTAGTTAGTCATTTTAAATATTTTCCAAAGAAATGAAAAGAAAGAGAACTAAAGCACTCATGATATAGTACTAAGTTAAAAAATAAGTTTGCAAAACAGCATAAATATAAAGAATGAATATACTTTTGCTCCACCTTTCAAAAGAAGGAAAATAACCAAAACCACTCTATGATATGATATTTTTCTTTATTAATACATGCTAATTCTAATGGCATTTGAAATTAAAATCTCTTTCTCCTAAACTCCATATGCTACTGAGAATATATAGTTTTCTGTGTTTTGTTTTGTTTACTGTGGATCATTTTCAGTCCAGGGTATCTTCCCAACCCAGGGATCAAACCCAGGGATCAAACTCAGGTCTCCTTCACTACAGGCGGATTCTTTACTGTCTGAGCCACCAGAGAAGTCCCTTTAAAAGGTGCATAACTAAAGCATTTAAGGTGTAATATTTTTATCATACTCCCCCCAATTTTTTTCTATTATGAAGTTGTACCTATAAAAACCTTGGACACAGTGTTTAGTAGCTGTGTTGAAAAATTATTTCCTTCTTCTCCCAACCCATAAATATGAATATTTTCCCAAGAATTTATCTTCAACCATTTCTTCTCCAGTTATTCTCTCTTCATTCACTATCAGATTAAAACTTCCAGCTTCAACTAAAACCTTAAAACAAATGACAACCTGGGCTGACTTGTCTCCCAGGATACAATCCAGGAGCAAAGTGTGTGTGTGCGTTGCTGTGTCAGTCTGTGATGCTATTTGATTGCTAACAGATCTCACATGAGCTCTTTCATATCCCACCTAGTCTCATCCCTCTTTCTGTGATTTCTATTTTTGTGGATGACATCACCCTCTTCCCCGTGATTCAGTTTTTAACTATTGGCATTTCATAGGGCTCCTCTCTTTTCTTCTCAAATCTACCAGCTCCTTTCCAGAGTTTTCTCTGCAGTTTCTCTCATCTCCCTGATATGTGCCCAAGTGAGGCCATTCACTGGTCTCATATTAAACTAGGATATGTGATCAAGATGCAAGAACTGACCTTAAAAAAAAAAAGCATCTAACAAAGTTATTGGTATAAGTAGAGAATGATTATGCATTAATGAATTCAAAACTAATTGAATTCCTTCTGGGATGGCATTTAAAGATGATTAAGTTATGTTTGTCTTTGGGGAGAAAAGAAGAAATAGACAGACATAAATAAAGATAAAAATATTAATAAAATTAATAATAAGAATGAACAGTGCTGTGCTAAGCCTTTGACACATATTAACTCCTTTCATCTTTATGATAACCCTGTGTGTTAGGAATGATGAACTTCAGGCTCAGAGAATTTGAGTGATCTGTTGAAGGTTACAAGGCTAAGTGTCAAAGTAGAGATTTAAATATAGGTTTTTTTTTTTAGCATAGAAACTGCAGTGCAAGCACCTGTGTGATTGGGAGAGTCATGCACGTGTTTACTGAAAGTCTCTCAGCCATGCTCGTCAGATACAGTGATACATGCTTATAATGAATAATCTAAGATAGAGTTGTAAGTAACAAAATAAAACAATAAAGATGTTATTAATTATTCATGGATAATACAAGTGTCATTTCGGGTAAGGGAGAATGGATGCTGTTTCAGAGAGAGTGAAAGAGAGAGAAAGGGAGAGAGAGAAAGTTGTTTAGTCACTCAGTTGTATCCAGTGCATTGGTGACACCATGGACTTCTCTAAGCAAGAATACTGGAGTGGGTTGCCATTTCCTTCTCCAAGGGATCTTCCCAACCCAGGGATTGAACACACATCTCCTACATTGGCAGGTGGATTCTTTACCACTGAGTCAACATTATTTACTCGTATTCTGAACCCCATTTACTTCCAGAAGTATATAAGCATGCAATTGACAATAGTTCAACTTCTTTTTTCTTTTTTTAATTTTGCTTTTATGTGCCAGGAACGATAGCAAAGGTCAAACCCTATTCTTAATTCGCACTTCCTGATTGAATATGTCTCTTAAAAAAAAATACAGCTAAAATTCGGAACACTGGTTAGGAAGGCGGGGTCCTGGTTTCCTTTCTCTAGTCTGTCACTAAGTTGTCACATGGCTTGCAGTGAGTCACAAACAGTCTATTCTGTTACCTTTAAAAATAGAAAAACCAATAAGTGGCTGAAATATTCTATTGCATGACTACTTATCACACTTGTGAAGATAATTTTAAGAGAAGGTGATACAAAATTATAGCAATATTATAAAATATAAACTTTGAATATGCTAGAAATTAAAATATCATTTATCTTATGCTACAGTATTAATCTCAAAATTGACTTTAGAAATAGACTCTGCCCCTATCTCCTCACTTTAACAGTGAGAAATCAGGTCCACAGAAACGAAATTAGCAGCCCTGGTTCACAAAGTTGGTTCATGTCACACCACCCAGGTCTTCTGATATTTGAATGAGTATTTTTCCCAGCCTACTTCTCTCCCACTACTTAATTCATAAACATCTTCACGGAACCTTATAAAATGAACTCTGGGTGATTAAAATTGTAGGCAGGATTCTGGGCCCCATACATGCCTGGGAAAATGCTACGTCTATAACTGGAACTGAGTACTATTTCCTGAAGGGCAAGTGAAGTGTAATAAAAGAAAAAGGGAACTTGTACTAAAAGGTCGATCTGTGGCTCTAACAATCTTCTTTGGTGGCTCAAAGGGTAAAGGATATGCCTGCAATGCAGAAGACCTGGATTCGATCCCTGGGTCAGGAAGATCCCCTGGAGAAGGGAACGGCTACCCACTCCAGTGTTCTTGCCTGGAGAGCTCCTTGGACAGAAGAGCCTGGTGGGTTAGGGGGTCGAAAACAGTCAGACACGACTAACACTTCACTTCAATAATCTACTAAAATTATTATTAAATCCCTTAGGATGCTTCTGCTTACACAGGAAGGAAATCTCAAGTTTAACATACTCTAAAAAATAATATTAGAGAAAGTTCTTGAAGATACAAAAAATGCAGTTTTTTCTGAGAAAGAAGAGTAGGAATTGTATTTTTATTTTAAAAAGTACAATTATGGTACCACAATGTCCTAATAGATACCATACATTTTTATTTCACTTTTCCACCCTAAAGAAGATAAAATCTGAGTCAATACAGTTCTGAAGCGTTTTGAGACTTTATTCGTATATAATGTGCTTTCATTTCCATTCCCCCCTCCCCACATCTGTTTCATTTTGGAAAGGATTCTTGCTAGTAATGCACATATGTCAGATAATAAGAGATTAAAACCTAAAAAGGCAAGGCATATCTGACATTTTCCCCAACATTCCAAGTAGTCACATAATAAGCTTTACTTCCTTTCCATTGATTTCAACAATTGGGATTTTATTTTTAAAATAAGAAAAGGAATCAATCCCTGAATCACTTTATTGTTTGTATTAGAATTTGCAAAACCTGATGCTTTGTAAAAAACTAAGGAAAAATTTTGATAGTTCATCATGTGTATGCATATATATACATGAATACTGGTGTATAGAGTGGTAGTTTCACTTTTAATGATTAACCTTCTAATAATGGCGACATTTTTTCATACATGTGCCAATGTGTTTTTATGTACATTTTCTATAATTTAGTCTCTGTCAGCATTTCCAAGTCATTTTTCTCAGCTTCCAATTTGCCTTTTGACTAATCTGATTTTTGTCTAACTCATCTGCTTTCTAAATTCACTGGAAGTTAAATTATTACAGTATATGTATTATACTCTGTTTACCAACATTTTTATGCAATCAGCTCAATTAAAAGGCTGGGATATTGTGAAAAGGATGACATGAGTTGTCACTTTTTTTAAGGTGTTTAGTATCTCTAAATTAATAGAAAATATTATTTAGATAAAAAGAATGTATTAACTATTGATATTGCTTTTTGTAGGCTTGTAAGAAGTTTATCAGGCAACAATTGGGTCATATTTTGTTTGAAACATAACTCAGTCCTTATGCAAATGTGGGTCTTTAAATCTGTGTTTTTGCGATTAAATGAAGCTATGCTACTTTTTCATCATTTTTTAAATTATGTCAATCTTTGCTCCCTGTCATTTCCCCCTGTCCCCATAATCATCTTCCATTGGAAAGTGTGAGGATGGGCAGTCGATACATGTTTTAGAAAGTCTTCTGTTTTCTTATCTCTGCTTTCGACCTATGGTCTTCTTTGAAGTAATTTTCAGTCGTCTCTCTCTCTCTCTAGTGTTAAAGTTTGGTCTCCTGTTAAATCGCCACCTGTGCTAAAGAGAGCTAATCCATTAGGGCCGAGCAGCTCTAAGGAGGTGCCGTGGTGCCTGGGGCGATCTCTTGAGTTTCAGTTTTAGCAGCTGCTGGAGATGCGTTTGGGATGGTCCTTGTTACAGAAATTAGACAGATCAGGAAGTAAACAGAGGTGCCTTTCATCTGACCCAGCTCAGAGACAAGAGGGTGGGGCACAGGGGGAATTCCTCTTCTAATTACTTTAGGGGTCAGTTCTCCGGGACTGATGTCAATGTCTGACACTCCTAATCTTTAGGGGAAATTTTTGAAAAAGAGAAAGGAAAAAAAAAATTATGAGCACCAAAGCTGTCAAGTTTTTCCTTCTGAAAATGTCTTGCCCTCTTGCATTCGCTGTGCTGTGTGCAGTTAAGGTGGGTCCTGCCCTTTCTCCATTGAGGAGGAGCTGGGGCTGAAAACATTCCTCTGAATTTCAAGAGCACCTTCTTTCTATATCAGTTCATTCATTTTACATTTTTTTATACTGATTTTCATTGCGCTTGATGACTTGGGGCAAGGTCTACCTCCGCTGTGTTCCCGTCCGTCTTATCATGTTTTTAAGTTGACCTCTCAAAATTTTCCCAGGTGGCGCTAGCGGTAAAGAACCCGCCTGCCAATGCAGGAGACATAAGAGACCCGGGTTCGATCCCTGAGTCGGGAAGATCCCCTCGAGAAGGGCATGGAAACCCACTGTAGTATTCTTGCCTGGAGAATCCCATGCACAGGGGAGCCTGGAGGGCTACGGTCCATAGAGTTGCAAAGAGTCTGACACGACTGATGCGACTTAGCACATAGCGTGGCACTCAGAATTTTAGTCGTGTTCAGCCGCTGCCTGCATGAAAACAGAAGTGGCGTAGCATAAAGTATCTGTTGCCAACTTGGGATTACCAGGTTTAAGAAAAGATAGCTAGATAAAAGGAAAGATATGCGGACTTGCCTGAGATAAAGTATCCAAGGATCACTGCAGGCAGAGAATCTCCAACTTCCAATTTCTTATTTGCTCTATTATCAAGTATGTGTTTACCTCTGTGTGATGGACTGTCCTTTATTTCAGGACAGAGATTCACTAACTTTTTAAACAATGCAAACTTTTTGTACATTTATAAGCTATCTTTTTGTACATTTATAAAGTCAAAAATTCTGCTACTATGTAGAACCTATGTTAAGGAAACTGTAACTGCAGAGAAAACAGACAAATGTTGGTATTCTGAAATACAGTTTTGTAATCATTTTTCTAAACAGATGAAATCCATATATGTTTTCAAAAAGGGATCATAAGTACAAGGTATATTAAAATTCATATTCACTCAACAATATCAAGAATATTTAGTGATATTGTGTTGTGTGGGTGCCTGTGCTGTAATTCTATACACTATTTACTATGTAATTGCCTCAGTGTGGAAGGTAAGCTCATTTCTATACTTCGCTTTGATATAACTCAAAAAATAGAGATAAGACAATAATGATGAATGAAAGTTCTTCCTTTTGATAATCTAATGTCTAAAATTGGTATTTATTTCAAATATTTTCTTTTCTCCTATTCTGTTTTCAAATCACAGATATGAAACTCTTTGATATTTGATGTTGGTAAGACTGATTAGAAAAGGAAAACATTCTGAACTAAGAAAAATATCTATTTCCAATTACAAAATGACCTCAAAGATTATCTTTCTGAATTAAGATGATAGAATATTGCTTGCTACAAATAACAGGATCAGTTGCATTTTTTTTTCTATGAAAAGTATAGTCTTTGGAAGTGAATCTTACTTGTTAGGCAAGTTAGCTTTTGCAAATTAAAGTAGAAATCATAAACGCTGCAAAATATTCACTTCAAAGGACAAGGGGGCAGTTTCAGAAACTATAGAATTTTATAGTCCAAAGTCTCTTGAAAAACTAAATTCCTTCAAGAAATTGATCCCTGTGCCTTTTAAAGGCTCATTTCTGCTTCTCCCTAAGTGACTTGCCCAATGAATGAAACTATTTCTTCTAGTTTTGAGAATTCGGTCAATTTCAAGGACCAACTTTCTATCAGCAGCTCTCACTCTGGTTTTTTCCCTAGGCCATCTCAAGAATTCAGGCATATTCACAGCATTTCAGGGAGATGCTCTAGTTTTGACCTGTTTTCTGTGGTTGAATCCCTTGTCCCACTGGATCATGGCTGCCCCACTCTGTGTTCATGAGATGTGACTGGCTCACTTGGAATTCTGGTATTTCATGCTCAGTCCTGTCCAACTCCTTCCGACCCCATGGACTGTAGCCCACCTGGCTCCTCTGTCCATGGGATTCTCTAGGCAAGAATATGAGTGTGGGTAGTCATTCCCTTCTCCAAGGGAATCTTCCCGACCCAGGGGTAGAACCTGCATCTCTTATGTCTCCTGTATTAGCAAACAGGTTCTTTACCATGAGCACCACCAGGGAAGACTCTGGTGTTTCATACTGGCTCCCAGTATGAAGGTCATGGTTCCTCCCATGATGTCTCATTCACTGAATCTTCTCCCAAGCTCAGGCTTCTTCAGATACACTGCATGTCTCAGTATATATACATCTCATGACCAAATCACCCTGAACTCTTAAATCCACTTCACTACTGCTTCCCCCACAGCACCCCCAACCACCCCTGACAACACACAAAGGGTGATCTGAGGTCTAGCTTGCTGTTAGTCTCTCTTCTCTCTGATGCTTTGTAGCTTTTATTTGATGCTGAATGTAGGATTTCTCTGAGAGGACTGCACACATCCCAGGATAAATGTAGGGAACTAGAACTGAGGTGTATTTCTCTATACCCAGCATCTTGCTCTCTACTCTTGAGGTGAAGCTCTCTCTTTCTGAGATTAGGGCTCTATTTGATGAGGGCTCTTCCCCTGGACTTTGCCTGCAAATGGTTCTCCAAGGTTCTCCTGGAGTAACTTTGCCCTTCTCAAGTGGAAATGACTTCCTTTACTTCATGTCCCTTTTCCTCTAAATACTGTTCAGTTCAGTTCAGTCGCTCAGTCGTGTCCGACTCTTGGCTATCCCTTGACTGCAGCTCGCCAGGCCTCCCTGTCCATCACCAACTCCCAGAGCTTACTCAAACTCATGTCCATCGAGTCGGTGATGCCATCCAACCATCTCATCCCCTATCGTCCCCTTCTCCTCCCACCTTCAATCTTTCCCAGCATCAGGGTCTTTTCAAATGAGTCAGCTCTTTGCATCAGGTGACCAAAGTATTAAAACTGTAAACTCGTGACATCAAGCTTTTCTCTTGATTTAAAAAAGAAGAAGAAGATCTAGGGAAATTAGGACACCCTTTTGTCTTTGAAGAATTTCAGGCTTTAAAATCGTTTTGCAAATTTTCATATATTTAGTTCTAGGCTCAAAGGTGAGCATTCGTGTTTTGTTCCAGGTGATGCTTGACCTCTAAATGAGGCAGTAAATATCATTAAGTCAGTGAACTCCACAATGTTCAGTAATGAATAATGCCAGCACGATGCTCACAGACAAGCAGATACCTCAGCCCGCCAGCCTAGTGAAAGAGAAAGCTAAGGATTCCTTCCAGCAGCACCAGGAGGCTACTTGCTGTTAACCCCAAAGGCTATCATGGGAGAAGGACTATTTCAAAGGGGAAAATGGGACTGATAAAGAGTTTGAAATCTGAATTGCCTTAGTAATACCTATGGGGCTTCCCAGGTGGTACGCTGGTAAAGAATCCACCTGCCAATGCAGGGGATGCAAGTTTGATCCCTGGGTCGGGAATATTCCCCTGGAGAAGGAAATGGCAACCCACTCCAGTATTCTTGCCTGAGAAATCCCTTGAACAGAGGAGCCTGGTGGGCTACAGTACACGGATTGCAAAAGAGTCGGACACGACTGAGTGACTAACACTTTCACTTTCAATGCACATTTTAAAGTAGCTAATGGCATAATATCCCACTTTTCTATTTTAATTTCTATCCGTTTAATGGAAATGATTGATAAGATCAGCTAGAGGAAATAGGCAATTGCATAGTGCAATAAAGTATCCTTCCTACAACACATTTGTGTAAAGCTGAGCTAAGAGGGTGTATGGGGTAAAAAAGAAAACAAGACAATCTTTTTAATGCAAACTGTTCACTCAAGAAAATCCCATTTGTTGTTAAGATGTCATTACTTCTCCTGTAAGTAAGGCATGCAGAACCTTTAATATTTGTTCAATCTGTTTTTAGAAGGTTATCAGTCTATAAAAAAGGAGCTCTCACTTTATCATAAGTAGATGCCAAAAATATTCCTCAATCAGGAGAGACAAGACACGTGATCTTAGGGGAGACAATAATCTTGTATATGTATATACAGTTTAACACCAAATCCAAACAGTATTTTTCTATATCACTAATTCCCTTCTGTGGTTGAAATGAGATTTGGTGTCAGTATTATCAGAATTTAATAATGAATGAATATTGTTATTTTATTCCTGGGCAGATTATGTGTTCACGTTAAGAAAGAAACATTTATTCTTTTTGATTAAGACAGTACTCATCAATTTTTCTTTTCTCTCATAAGTGCTCATGATAAGGATAATGAAGTTGAGATCAGCAATTCATCAGTTTCTGATAAAGATTTGTTGAGGACTTCTATTATTCTAGGAACTCACCCTCATTTATCCAGTGCAACACTGATGTTAATCCCTTCCTTTGCCTTAAATTTTTCTTCCTCTTTTAGAGATTGATAAATGAGATAATGTACCTAAAAGTGCTTTGTAAATTCTGAAGTGCTACACAAATGTAAAATATTATTATTTAAAATTATGATGCATGCTTGGCAGTTAGAATGGTGCTTTTTGTGTAATAATGATGTCTAGCTCTTCTCAATTGCTTGGAGGATCAACGGAAATGGCTCATTGATTGGTAAATTAATGCTGCAGTCTTGCTGTTGTATAGGTTTCTGAGATGATCATTATTCCTGTCTTGAGGAATTCATGTGTTGCAGAAAGGATAGAAACATGACTTTTTAACATTTCATGACTCTACTCTGCCAGATATAAAGGTGCTACTTTTATAAGTGCTTCTGTACCCCTGGTATCCTATTCCTGTTTTAATCCTTTTGACGCTGATGGACACTGAAATACTCTATACAACCTCATCACTAAAGGAAACTATCTTATGGAACTCTGATCTCTATGAGCATCTTGCTGGTCATCTTACCTGTTTTTTAAATCAAAGCATATTTTAGTGTGAGAAGTAAATAGAATCTTCTCCTGGACTTGACTCTGCCCATCCTTCTCTTCGATGCCCTTACATATAATAAATTAATCTGTATTAAAAAAATCTTCATTGGTAGTTTGATAGGGATTGCATTGAATCCATAGATTACTTTGAATAGAACAGTCATTTCCATGGCCAGAATAGACACACAGACATAGGCGCTGGCTTGTGGACAAAGTGAGGGAAGGAAAGGGTGGGATGAATTGAGAGAGTAGTACTGACATATATATACATATATATACTGCCATATGTAAAATAGACAGCGAGTGGGAAGCTGCTGTATAGCACAGGGAGCCCAGCCTGGTGCTCTATGACAACCTAGAGGGGTGGGATGGGGGTGGGAGGGAGGCTTAAAAGAGAGGGCATTTATACATATACTTATGGCTGATTCACATTGTTGTAGGAACAGAGACCTATACAACCTTGTAAAGCAATTATCCTCCAATTAAATGGGGCTTCCCTGGTGGCTCAGTGGTAATCTGCCTGCAATGCAGGAGATGCAGGTTTGAGGCCTGAGTTGGGAAGATCCCTGGAGGAGGACATGGCAACCCACCTCAGTATTCTTGCCCAGAGAATCACATGGACAGGGGAGCCTGGCAGGATACAGCCCATACGTTCACAAAGAGTCAGACGTGACTGAAGTGACTTAGCATGCACATAAATGTTAAAAAAAATTTTTTTTTTAATATTCAGTAGGATTCTATGGAATTGCCTCTAAATCTAATCATCTCTAATCTCAATTTTCGCAGTCTGGATTACCCATTCTAACTTCTCTACAAAAGTCGTTCTCAGCCAGAGTATTATCGTCTATATGTGGGTTCTGAGTCCTTGACAAATGTATTCAAAATGTGAAATGATTTTAGGGGGATACTTAAGATAAGTTATGGACTGTGTTAGGATAATTGTTTTCAAACAGAGCACGGAAGGAATGGGTCCTGTGAAGTGAAGAATAGCAGAATCCAATCTGTTGTCTAGTAAGAAAGAATGAAGACACAGTTTTAGTCTAAAGGAAGGTGGGTAGCAAAGTAAGAATTTGGTGTTTGCTGAAAATTATTGACATGCCCCTTGTGAAAATAACAAAGAAAGTTCAAAGTAGAATTTGCATAGAAATTCTTCTATGCAAACCATTGAGGTTCTGAAAGAGTGAATAATTAATTACAGACCTTTCTAAGACACTCATATCAGAGTCTGATTGTGTTCCAATTTTTGCTTACTGTGTGTTGTTTTGGAACTTTGCTTCAGCTCTGCTAACTAATATCCTAGTACTTGAATTAAACCATAAATTCAAAAAGACTGAGAACTACAGCTCTACAAGATTACAGTTCTTAATCCCATCCAGCAAGAAAACAGTTACTGAAGAAAAAAGATCTTGTTATGTAATTGTTGTGTGTAATAGCCGGAGTGAAGCATTCTAACAAACTATCACTTATAACCAGTTTTAGTCAGTGACTTATATTTCCTACAAGTAATTTATTCAAAAGTAGAAAGTCAAAGCCAATATGACCCACTAGCTCTTGAGAAAGTTTATTTTCCTTTTGTGTTTAAATACTTGTCAAAGAACATTTGATTCATTCTGAGCCACTATAAAATCGGGCACATTTTATATTTCCTCGGTACGTGTATTTCAAAGAGGAGGGACGAAGACTTTTATTTTTGTGAAAAAGAAAACAAGTTTATATTCTGAATGATGGGGCTGTGGGGACACAAGGAGTTTGAAATGTGAGGAGAAAAGACACTGTGTGGGACCGTGGCTGAAAGTTCCCACTGGGACTGAAGGAAAACCGTCAGGAACCTGGTTCCCAATGGCAGGACCAGATTGAGGGACGAAGCTGGAGGCCACAAACATTTCCCGTTCATATTGATTCCAATGTGGTGTTTTTGGTTGTTGGGTGGCAATGGTCTTCTCAGGTGGTGCTAGTGGTAAAGAACTCATCTGCCAATGCAGTAGACGGCAGGTTCGATCCCTGGGTCGGGAAGATCCCCTGGAGGAGGGCATGGCGACCCACTCCAGTATCCTTGCCTGGAGAAGCCCATAGACAGAGGAGCCTGGTGGGCTGCAGTCCATGGGGTCTCAAAGAGTCGGATACAACAGAAGCGAGTTAGCACATATACACTATAAAATTTTCCAGGTTTTGACCAAATTAAAAATTTTTTGATAAATGTGTGTGTTTGATTATTCAAAAGCTTTCTTAAGGTAGAATTCAGAAGCCAAAATATGGAACCATTGTAAGTATACAATTGGATGATTCTTAGCAAATTTAGAGACTTGTGTAACCATCACCACATGGAGTTTTAGAACATTTTTATCACCTCAAAATTTTCCTCACACCCTTTCACAGTCAGCCTTGCACCCCACTCCTAGCCCCAGGCGCCTCTGATATGCTTTCTGTCATCATAAATTGAGTTTTCTGGACATATCGCATAAGTGGGACAACACAAAATGTGCTCTTTGCATTAACTTGGGGAAATGTTTTTGAGGTTCATCCATGTTTTATTGTGCAATAAAAATTGTGATATATTAAGTTTAAATTTCCATTCAGTTCAGAATGCTTTTTTCTTTCCTTTGTCATTTCTTCTTTTGAGGTTTGAATTATTTAGAAGTGTACTGTCTAATTTCCAAATAGTTAGGCATTTCCCCAATTTTTTCTTCTGCCCATTTCTAATTTTACTTCATTGTGGTTGGAGAAGGTACTCTGAATAATTTCAGTCCGTTTTAAGTTTACTGAGAGTTGTATAACCTAGCGTTTCTTCTAGCTTAGAGACTATTCTCTGTGTGTGTGTGTGTTTTAATTGTATTTTGATGTTCCTGGTAGACTGTTCTATAAATATCAAATAGGTCATGGTGGTGAGTGTTGTTCAGTGCATTATTTTCTATGTATTTCTATAAAATATTGAGAATAGGATATTGAACTCTGATTCCAGTGGTTGAATTGCATAATTCACCTTTCATTTCCGTCAGTTTTTTCTTCATCTCTGTTGAATGCTCTTCTCTTGGGTATGTGCATGCTCAGTTGCTTCAGTCATGTCTGACTCTTTGTGACTCCATGGACTGTAGCCTGCTAAGGTGCTCTGTCCATGGGATTCTCCAGGCAAGAATACTGGAGTGAGTTACGATGCCCTCCTCCAGGAGCTCTTCCCAACCCAGGGATAAAACCCACGTCTCCTGCATCTCCTGCATTGCAGGTGAACTCTTTGCTGCTGAGCCACCGGGGAAGCCCTCTTGGGTGAGAGTACTTTCATAAGTGCTATATCTTCCTGACATGTCGACCCTTTTATCACTATAAAGTGTCCCTAACTCTAGTAATATTTTTTTGTCTTACAGCCTATTTTCTCAGGTACTAACATAGACACTATTTTGTCTATCCTACAGTTACTATTTGCAGAGTACATATTTTTCTATCCTTTACATTTGACTGTTTGTACTTCTGGTTCTAATTGTTTCTCTTGTACACAATTGGATCTTGATTTTTTTAATCCAGTCTTACAATCTGTACTTTTTTGATTAGAGTACTTCATTCAATTACATTTAATGTGATTATTGATGAGGATGGAGTTGTCTTCTGATTTCCCATTGCTTTTCTATATGTTTCATTTTTGTTCTCTTTTACTGCTTTTATATTAAAATGAATTTTTGAATAAAATTTTAGTTTCCTATTGATTTTTAAAGCTATTTTATAGTGGTTGCTCTAGGGATTACAATATGTATCTTAACTTCTCAAAATCTACATTAGGTTAATATTGACATTTCCAATAAAATACAGCAGCTCTACTGAAATACAGGTCCTTTTCCTGTCCATTCCTTAGAGCTCTGCTTGTCATATACATTACATGTGTATATATTATAAAGCCATGAATATTTATAATTATCACTTATAACTTTGGAAGAAATTTTAAATCAAAAAATAGTTATATCAATATACGCTTCTATATTTACTCCCATATATTCCATTTCAAGTACTCTTTATTTCTTCTTCTTTATTTGAGCTATCATTTGGTGTAATTCTTTCAGTCAATAGGACTTTCTTTAGCATCTCATCTAAAATTGTCTGCTAGCAGTCAATTCTGTCAGTCATAATTTATCTAGGAATGCCTTTATTCTTCATTCATTTATGAAGAACAGAATGTTGAACACAGAATTTTTTTGATTGACACCATTTGTTTTATTTTATGTGTTTATTCCCTGGGACTTTAATTTTGCCATTTCATTACTTCCAGGCCCGCATTTTTTTTTTTTTTAATAAAAAGTCAGCTGTTAATTCTATTGTTGTTCTTGTGCACATAAGTCAGTTTTCTCTTGATGTTTTTAAGATCATCTCTTTGTCAACAGTTTTAGCCATGATGTGGTAGGCATGGGTCTCTTTGTATTTATCCTTTTATTTTATTGAGCTTCTTGAATCTGTATAGCAATTTCTTTCATGCAATTTTGGAAATTATAAGCATCTATTCCTTAAATATTTTCCTACCCCTTTCTCTCTACCCTTTCTTCTCTGGGGCTCCTGTACCTGTATGTTAGTAGGCTTGCTGTTGTCCTAAAAGTCTTTGATTCTCTGTTCATTTTCCTTCAACAATTTTCCTCTCTGGTTTTCACTTTGGTTAATTTCTTTTGGTCATTTTCTAGAGCTATGAAGTAATTATTTTTGACAATTTTGTCCAATTTCACAGTGGTTTCAGGAGGATGGTAATCGTTGGCATCTCCTCCTACTAGAAATCTGTAGTCTTGTCCACATTTAAAGAAATACTGGCCTGGAACCCTCCGTATATGGGGCATTACTTCTATAATTCTTCCCTAGTGGCCCTGCTTCTCACACTTGGTAGTTACAGCATTCAGCGTGAAGGCCATCCTGCATCTGGCTGTATGCCCTCTGCTCTCTCTGCTTTCTGTCAAATGTTAGGACAAACATTTCACATCTCTTACCTGATCCATATGCTATGCTATGCTATGCTAAGTCGCTTCAGTCGTGTCCGACTCTGTGCGACCCCATAGATGGCAACCCACCGGTCTCCGCTGTCCCTGGGATTCTCCAGGCAAGAACACTGCAGTGGGTTGCCATTTCCTTCTCCAATGCATGAAAGAGAAAAGTGAAAGTGAAGTCGCTCAGTCGTGTCTGACTCTTGCGACCCCATGGACTGCAGCCCACCAGGCTCCTCCATCCATGGATTTTCCAGGCAAGAGTACTGGAGTGGGGTGCCATTGCCTTCTCTGACCTGATCTATAACTCAGTGATAATTTGAATGACAGCCTTCTGGAGCTGCAAAGAATACAGATCCTGTATGCATCACCACAGAGTCACAGTGTTCTGGACTCTAAGTCATGTCACCATTGATTTAAAAGCAGCTACTCTGTCCTTTAGTACTGGTGATGCTCTCTGGGGGAAAAGTACTAGACCATCACTGTTTGTCCAGGAATGACAATAAAGGGAGCTGTATGACAATGCATTGGCCACTGACTGCTGAATGCCCTTTCATGCCTGGATCCCATCACTCAAACTCCTGTAGTGCTCCTGATATAAAAATATTTCAGAGATTCAAAGTAATGGATCTCCTTGTGGGCAATAGCAAATGATTGGGACTATTATTTCAGAACCTCTAAGATAACCTATGGAGGGGAAACACCCCAAACACAAAGTTCTGGGCAAAATCTTAGTTGTCCCATTAGAATTAAATAGGCTCGTACTTTTAAAAGATGGTGTGAATAGCTGGAGAGAAAAGATTGACTGAGTACTGTGAAATAAATGAGGAGCAAAGCCTCACAGGGGAAGAGGGGCTTGCACAGGACATATCACCTTTTGACCTTATGGTAATTAAGGGGGTGTGCTCCTGAGAAGCAGAGGCCTCTAGGTAAAAGGACAGACTGTAAGGGAACTAGTGTTTCCTGAATTCCTTTAAGACAGAGGAGAAGGAAGTTTATGTAAAGAAACAGAAGGATAGAGGTGGTTGCTGACAGATGGAGGCTCCAGAGGACATTGTCAGACATGATAGAGCAAGGGAAGTTGGCAGAAAAATCAGACGAGGGGTGAGAATTCTGCAAACAAAAATATAACCTGAGGGCCTGACATTTGGGAATGAGGGTAAGAAAAAATTTTCTCCTGTCCAAAACAGGGACACATAATCACAAGGGAAAAAAAAGAACTCCAACGTTATCTTCAATACTAAGTGTACCTTAAAGTGAATCAGCATATAACTACAAATTAGTAACTCACCTTGTCATCATTATCAGTATCATCATCATATTATTATATTAAGTGAATCTTTATTTGGGAGTATTAAAATACCCAGTGTGACTAACAGAGTTTACTTTTAGGTTTCAATGTGGTTATTGTGGAAAGTCAAATGTATACCTGGAAAATCTTCGTTCTCAGGTGATTCCTCTCAATTCATTGTAACCCTGCGGCATTTTTGGAGGCAGATATTTGTGCAAAAAGGGAGCCAATGAATAGTGCAAATGCTACTAAAAAAATTAGCGTGTCTTATGAGAAGGCACAGATGTTAACGTATCAGATGCAAGGAAAGGGAACTCTAACTAATTGGATCCTATTCACCCTCTGTCAGTTTCATTTAAGGAGACATTTAAACAGTACACAGCTGGAATTGGAAGATCTCCTTAAATGAGACTCCATAAAACCAAGCTAGTTTAGAGTACTTCTGTGTCTACTTCCTCTTTCTTTGTTTCTAGCTTGCTTTGCCTATTGACATGAAGATGCTACTAGCTTTGGAGTATTTTATTAAGCAAACAGGAAAAGTTCCTAAAAGATATGAAAGTTTAGAGAATTGACACTGAGAATAAAAAGTTATTGGGTTTTCAGTCTCAAACAGACTCAATCAGGTAAGGAGTATTCCCAAACCAACCTTATTTTGCAACTGAGTATAAAAGAATCATAAGAGTTTAGACTTGAAAGCGACCTATGATTTTATTTAGTCAAACTCATTCATTTTGCAAGCTAGAAAAATCAATGCTCAGAGAGTTGAAATGGCCTGATGAAAATCACAAAGTGATGAAAATCATAAAGTGATTTTCATGAAGGGCCCTCCCTAAAATCAAGATTTCTTTAATCTGAGGTTGGGTTTTCACTTGTTCAGACGTGTCTTTATGACCCCATGGACTTTAGCCTGCCAAACAATGGGATTATCCAGGCAAGAATACTGGAATGGGTTACCATATCCCCCTCAATCCAAGTTTAGTCCTATTTTAATATCTCATCTTGCCTCCCTCTCAGATCACATGTGATTAAGATGTAATCATCTCTTTTTAAATTTTACCTAGGAATATAGTTGATTAACAATGTTATGTTTGTTTCGGGTATAGAACAAAGCAACTCAGTCATACATGTATATGTATCTATTCTTTTTCAAATTCTTTTCCCAATTAGGTTGTTACAGCATGTTAAGCAGAGTTTCCCGTGCTGTGCAGTCGATCCTTGTTGGTTACTCATTTTAAATATAGTAGTGTGTGCATATTAGTCCCAAACTCCTATTCTTCATAAGTTCCCAAGGAAACAGAATTTGTGATTTCTCTTTGATCCACATTTTGATACTATCTAAAATAGTATCAAAATTCCATGAGGCTTAAAAATGACTTTTAAATAAAAGCACTATAAAATTCTGCATGTGCATTGTGTGTACTTTTCTATCCCTATACTGCTGTGGAAGGTGGAAAAAAATAAAGAAGCCAAGGTTTTCCAGGTGAAAATAAATTGTTAGAATTCTTTCTCCCTTGAGTCACAGGCAGATTACCCTAAGTGAGTTTGCTGCACTAGATCTATACATCAAGTAACTTATGGTTACCCCAGCCCACTGAGTCTATCGTGTTGTCAATATGCCACGTGTTACGCTGGTCTAGTCAATGACTCAGCTACGTATGACAGACAGTTTTCAAAAGTACGTTGTGGTCCTTATAATTTATTCCACATTTTCCTCAAAAAACTTTAATTTTTCTGACCTGGCCACACACATAGAATATAGGTGCCACAAGAGGATTTCAGTTCAGTACCTAAGAGAGTATCTGACACAGAAGTCGCTGCTTCTCTCCTCACATCCATACTCTCAGTTTCACATTTGCTTGCTGGTTTTAAAACATTGCGTTTACCATGTGTGGTGTTCAGGTATTCATATTCTGGCCTATAACCCTATTCCCTTTATTCTTGTTAAACTAAAGTTTAAAAAAGTATTTGGGAATAAAATTAAAACTTCCTTCAAAAGAGTATGCTAGGAAGAAATTTGAAATAAAAAGATGATACTTCTAGTTTAAAAAATATTTACTCCACCAATAAAGAGCCTTGAGACTGATATGCCCATCACCTTTTAAGAGCTAGTGATTCAATAAATAGTGAATAGCTAGAACTCTGGCAGAATCCTCAGAAGGAACAGTCCTCTTTTACAGCCTAAGAGATGAACCACAAACCAGTCACACAGATAACTACCCTCCCAAGTCTTCAGACACCTAAATGTGTACCTGGCCTAGTCGATGGATACATAAATCTGGAGAAGTGAAAAAGCAGACCCTCGGGGTCAGTTGCAGTCCCGAGAACAGTGGCCACTGGGGTCGATGGCTTCTGAATCAAATGTGGAGAAATTAGCTTTCCTGGCCAGCACTAGACTAGAAACTTAAAACAATCCTGGGTAACAGACCGTATACTCCGCTGGTTAGAGAAAAGCTGTAACGTGTGTGTTCACAGCACACATGCTCCCTGAACTGCTTGGCATATGGTTTTTAAGCTTTGAGAGACTGATGTCTTCACAGCCACACCGGTTTGCTGGAGTTGGCAGGGGTGAGCCAGTTTCTTGACTCATGGGCGCCCCCTGGGTACCTGGTCCATGGACACTCCCTGGGCTGCTGGAGTAAGTGGGCACCGGGATGAGGCGTTGCAGCGAGCGTGGAGAGTAGGCAGCCTCCAGGGTGAATAGGTTTCTTCCTTCATGGGAAACTGTAAGGGGCCTGACATCACAGAACCTGCTGTGGAAGCTGCCTGGGGCTGTGGGAGGTGCCAGGTTCACTGGAGGAGGCAGGCATGAGATGAGCCAGGTCTGGGTTCATGGAAGCCGACTGGGAACTTGTTTTCATGGATATCCATTTAGGGCCATTGGAGCCAGCTGGTGCCAAGGTGAAAACGGCGGGCATCCTGGATTCAGGAGAGCCTTCAGGGAGCCACAGGAGGCTCTGGGGGTTAGCCTGGTACCGGGCTTTGGGGTCCCTGGGATCCAGTGTTCACTCTAGTCTCCTTCTCCCATGGGGAGGACATCTCTCTCGGGGCTTGGCCGTTTGGGATTGGAGGGGGTATGGTGGCAGGGAAGGTGTGAATCTATCTTTCCTGCCCTCCTCAGTGTAGCCTTCCTTTTTGCTGGGCTGTAATCCCTCACCTGGAATTCTTGACTCTTGTGAAAGTACTTTGGTGTATAGATCATTGTTCAAATCTATGGTGTTTTTGGTGGCACAATTGGTAAAGAATCTCCCTGCCAATACAGGAAATCCAAGAGAGGTGAGTTCTAGGCCTGGGCCGGGAAGATCCCCTGAAGAAGGAAATGGCAACCTACTTTGGTATTTCTTACCTGGAGAATCTCATGGACAGACAAGCCTGGTGGGCTACGGTCCATGGGGTCTCAAAGAGTCGGGTGTGCTGAGCACGTGCACATTGCAGGGGCAAGCCGTGGAAGTTCTTGGCTGCCATTTTGCTGATATCACTCCTCAGCCCTTTCTTCTCACGCTATCAGATTGATTTACTAATATTTTTGAGTGTTAATGCTATGTAATAACATCTCTAAGGAACAGCATTTTCGACATAATATAATCTGAATTGTTGTTGCTCAGTTGCCCGGTTATGTCCAGCTCTTTGCGACCCCATGGGCTGCAGTATGCCAGGCCTCCCTGTCCTCCCATCTCCCAAATAATATTACCTAAATAATAATATTTCAATGTTCTAATTACTTCATTTATCCTGTAGATATTTTTGAATGCAGGCTTCTTCCCTCCCAGAAAATTTGCTAGGAATTCTGAATCACATTTCTGTATCCACTCTGTAGCTCTCCAGGCAGGCAAAAAGTCAGGAAACCCAGGTTTGACAGACTGTTCGGTATCTCTGTAGGTGAACACAGAGGCACCACCTCCTTCAGTTGTCAGGATGGAATGAATCAGAATAGAACATTTTGGGGCTAGTTTCTGTTAAATCACATTTAAAACCAGTACCCACACAATTCAAAATAAATACCATGGCTTTACATACAATTATAATTTAAATAAATAAAGCTGAGTGCCAGGGAAAGAATTTACATTGGACAATAATCATTAGAGCCTCCAAGCTGCCCATTCAAGGGAGCCAGGTAAGGCAGGGAGAAGGAGACAGGAGGAGACGGGTTTGGGAAAGTCAGAATTCCCCAAATGAGGTCTCCACATAGGATGGGCTGAGGAGGATCAGAGATGGAATCACTGAAGCGAATGATCTATCTTATAAATTAGACTTCAACTAGTGTAAAAGCTGCAGAAGTGAGGGACCAATTGTTTTGGTAGCCTGTCGGAAATAATTTCAAACCTGACAAGACACGGAGCAGCGTGGTGTGATCTCCTAGCCTTCAGCCCTCATGCTGGGAGGGAAGCAGAGCAGAGCAGAGCATTGGAAATGCCGCTTCATGGAGGCACCGCGGCCAGATCCCCGTGCCCAGCCCTGCCATGCGCTTCACTCACCAGCCCCCTCCCTCTCCTGGGTGCTCCTCCAGCCTTTCCTGGCCGCCCTCCCTCGGTGGGTATAGAATTCAGGCTTTTATGGAATCAGGATGAGTTGATATAAGCAATAGCAACAAAAACAACATCAGAAGAAATTACACCACCATCCAACTATCTCATAACATCATTAGTGACCTAAATTAAAGCAAGATAATCGCCCCAGCAGACAACAAACAGCCATGAAGAATGCTAATAGCGCTGAAAGCGCGTTCCAGCACTCTGCAGCAGCCAAGCTCCACAACACGCCTGCACTTTGCGTACAGATTGACTGACAAAGCTTCCCCCCTCCCCAAGTTTGGAAAAATAAAACCAATGAAACTCACCTCGATGCTTTCTTGTTTGTCATTTTCAGGATCCTTCTTGTGAAAGGAATAAAAGCAGAAGCAGGACCCTTAAAGCTCAAGCTTGCCCGAATTATGAGTAAGTCATTGTCAGATAAAGTCTGAGAATGCTAAATAAGCCATGGCTTTGATGAGAGAGCAAAAAGAATGTGATTTCTGACATATAGGTCAATGGCATATTGGCTGTGATTCACTTAATTTTCTTTAATAAATTGGGTAAGTGATTTCACCTCAATTTTTTTAATCCTCTAATAACACCAATTCGACAGTAACGTTTTACATCAGCAACCTGTGGGTGATCCTAATGTTAAAAGTAGATGAATACTGACACGATTCTACTTTTCTCCTCTCGTGTTCCTAGGGTCAACTTTAATATGAAAAATTTGAATAAAAGGATTAATTATAATTTCATGAATTGGGATAAACTAGTCCCCATAGTAATATTTCAGAGAAATAGTTAGGTGAGAACTTGTTCTAGGTTCTCATGAGTTACACTGAATGAAGTTAAGATTGCAAACGGAGGATCGCTTTAACAAACCCAGCCGGATCCTTGGGCCACTGCTTATGTGATAAATAGATACGTGATACCCATGGTAAGTTCTGCCTCTGGAGGCAACGAGAATAGGGATAAATAAAGGTGTATCAGGAAACCTAAGAGTTTTTATTCCTTCTGCTTTTCCTTCAAAAGGGGATAAGCCATACAAATGAGCTTCATGAAGATGTTTTTATGGTTCTTCACTTACTGCAGTTTCATTCTCTATCTGCTTCCCTATGAGGGCAAAAGAGAGAGGGCTTGTCCAGCAGGCCACTGCCTGTGTTGTTCTCGTGGATGCTTAACAGGAAGCCAACCATGGTGTATTTCCAAGGGGCGTGTACTGGGCAGACTGCTAAACTTGAGAGCAGACAAGATCTAGAAACTCCCATATCCTGGTGGACTAGCATAATGCTTAAATCAAAAGAGTTCCATACCTTTGCAGAGTGAAAACTAGCAACCTCCATGTGTTATATTGTCTTCATCTTGATTAAATCTATCAAAAGTGAAACCTCATGTTATTTCAGGATAGCTGGTGCTGACTTTTATTTGTCTGTTAGCATTTCATGGCAATCATTCCACATCTTCCCAGTAATCAGCTGTGGTGCAACTGAGGACAGATAAGCTACAGCGGGAGGGACCCTGGCCCTAGTCAGGATGTCTTGACACTATTGTGTGGCAGTGAGGAGCTATTCTCCTGGAAAAGGAAATGGCAACCCACTCCAGTATTCTTGCCTGGATAGTCCCATGGATAGAGGAGCCTGATGGGCTACAGTCCTTGGGATTGCAAAGAGTCAGACATGACTGAGTAACTGAACATGCACACACATGGGAAATTATACAACAGGTCTGGGTCTCAGTGTCTCTATTTTGAAAATGGAAATAGCATCTTTCGTGTGGAGCTGGGAAGGTTAAGGAGATAGTGTATGTGCTTAGCATGACTCTGAAAAAGTATTAGCGATATACATTTTTGATAGCACTATAAAAAGTAGAGGTCATTGTGTGGGTGTGTGCCTACAAGCTAAGTCGCTTCAGTCGTGTCTGACTCTTTGCGACTCTTTGGACTGTAGGCACCAGCCTCCTTTGTCCATGGAATCCTCCAGGCAAATTTACTGAAGTGGGTTGCCATGCCCTCCTCCAGGGGATCTTCCTGACCCAGGAATTGAACCCATGTCTCCTGTAGCTCCCACACTGAAGGCAGATTCTTTACCGCTGAGTCACTGGAGAAGCCCTAGGAGCACTGGTATTTCTAACCAGTTCCTAGACGCTGCTTCTGGTCTGGACCTCACCAGGAGAATCACTACCCTAATTTTACCCTATTCTTGCAGATGTGGGTGTGTGTGTTTCAATTCTCCCTGTTTTGTGTTTTGAATGCAAATGAGCAAGCCAGTAGCCATTTGATTTTGATGAAAGCACTTAAGTGGATCAAACTGGAGCCTAAAATGGACCCAAAAATCCTATTCATTTGGCTGTTTCATTCAGCCTGCCAGCATGCATCAGTAAAGTCTTCTGAGGATGCCATAAACATCTGAAAATGGCATTCTTCTACAACTCCTTCCCTGAGTTCAGTAACCCTTTCTTACAGCTAAAACCAGTTTACTATTGATTCAATGAGAGATTAGATATTTAGACAACTGCCAGTCTGACATTAACAGAGTTAACTTTGAGAGAAACATCCATGTAGGTTCTGTTTATTACTTTTGCAATTAGATTTGCATACTGTTGATGCCTGCTCCCGGGGGTGCATTTGTGATATGGAGAAGGTAGGACAAAAACGAGGCCAGATCTATGGCAAGGTCCCATTTAGCCTACTTTTTCCTCCCTTGCTTACATTTGTTTCCCTACCCTGAGAATCAGATGAAAAGCAGGAAAAACAAAGAGAGGCAATAACAGTACTTAGGCTGGCTGGAAAATTCTAGTCCAAGACAGGAGGCTTGGTTTTGATTACATCTAGTAATCAAGCTGTGTCACTTCAGGAAACGTTGATCTGTGCGTTGAAAAGCTTGATTCTAGAGATTGTACAATGCATTGACTTGGACAAGCAGTCACAGTTCATCACTCTTTTTTCAGTATTGTGGTGTTGTTTTTGAAATAGGAAAGACTACTTAGGATGACTGGGTTAGTTGGTTATTACTTGGGCAGTAGTTGTTTTCTAGGCATAGTTGGGGAACAGTGTTTAAAAGAAAAGCAATATCATACTGCCAGTGGACAGAGCAGGGAGTTCCAGTATACACCAATTACAAAGTACAGAGGAGATTAACTTTGGATTCCAAAAGACAGGAGATTAAGTATCCTTGCACTGTACTCAGTTTCGACTCTTTTTAATATCTGCATATATGCAGTAACCACACAAGACTCTGTATTCTGTGAGACGAGAGGTCATGCAGTTCACCGCTTGGCTGTGGTTTTTCAGGTCCAGAACAGGACTGCTGCTAAGCACTCAAACTCCTGTTAGTATTGTTTCTAATTGTTATGCACAGGAGAAATCTGTCTCAGAAGTCAGAAAACACCCGTTGGTATTAAGCCACTACACACACACACACACACACACCATTTTTAGAATAGATAACTAGGAGTGTGAGCTTTCCAGGTGACTTAGTGGTGAAGAATCCACCCGCAGTGCAAGAGATATGGGCTTGATCCCTGGGTTGGGAAGATCCCCTGGAGAAGAAATGGCAACCCACTCCAGTATTCTTGCCTGGAGAATCCCATGGACAGAGGAGCTTGGTGGGCTACAGTCCATGAGGCTGCAAACAAAAAATAACCAGGAGTGTAAATAGTTGCTTATTCCTTAATTCTGAGGTTGCTAATTCAGTGTTAAGTAAGGTCATTATCTGGAACATGTATTAGGTTAGTGCATTTATTAATTTCTTCTTATATTGTGACATGTATTTATAGGATGATTTATGTCAGATGGTAGCTACAGGTCTAGCTGTGGCTACTCAGATTCCTTCTGGCAAATTTGTCTTTATATATTGATATATCAAATGGTATTCAATGTTTCAAGCAATAGCTTTTGAAATAAAGTGAATGAAATACCACAAACTAGTAAGTAATGAGACTGATTTTTAAAGTCATATTAACCCCATGTGAACTGATTGACAATTAGTGACAATGGAAGATTTCATACGCATTTTGCAGAATTATCATTAGCAGCAGTTTATGTGTGCTTACTTTGCATATCATTGTTTGCTAGACAATATGGCCTGAGAAAAAATGCATTGATTATTTTTAAAATTGCATTAATTCTCTGGAAGAGCCAAAGACCATTTAAGAAATCTCACCAATTAATTTCTCATTTTCAAGGGATTGTATAAAATCATAGTCTTTAGTACGAAAAGTAAATTTTAAAAAATCACTGCCAAGAGAAAAATTTGAGATCATGGTGTCCTTTGAGGCAAATGGAAGCCTTCTGGGGTTTGTAAAACCTCAGTTGCAAACACATCACTAGGATAATACTTTAACATAAATTTGAAAATAGAAATAAAAGTAAACCTTTGATTTAGTAATAACTGTGCCAAACCCTGAAATGGGCTCTGCTGGAAACAGAAGCAAGAGACCCAGTCTGGTACTGATGGCTGGACTCTCTTAAATGGCCTCCATCACATTTATTCAGATGTCCGTTTCCTAAAAGGAGGGAGTTTTGCTGCGCTAATGACTCACCTGGGAAAAAATGAAAAGTCAGTTCAGAGAGAACGTCTTTATAAGAATGCGTTTTTTGAAAATAAAATAGAGATAACTTTACTTTGATCATCATTTTCCCTAACAACAAAAATCCTTTGACTCCCAGTATTAAGCTTTATCTCACTAAGCAAGATACATGTTTGAGTATGTTGTCGGAATAAATGGTGCCATGAAAATAATCTCTCATTGTGTTTCACAATCTTCTCAAATACGATTAAATGTAGGAGTAAGCTATGATAAAACACCCCTCTCTGACAGAACAAATTTGAGCGAGATGAGAAGGGAGGAGAAGGCCTTGCTAAGAAGGCTGCTCTAAAAATGGTACCCCAACTCCCGCCCCTGTGTTACTCATTGGTTATGGAGATTCTGTGAGTTGCCACTCAACTTTGATGCTTTTCATTAAATAAATAACTGATGTTTTTTTGAAAGTCTTCATTTGTTATAGTGTTGCTTCCATTTTACGTTTTGTGTTTTTTGGCCACAAGGCGTGTGGGAATCTTAGCTCCCTGACCAGGAATGGAACCCACACGCCCTGCACTACAAGATGAAGCCTTAAACACTGGACCACCAGGAAGTCCCATAAATGACTGATATTTTTAAGAGAGGTTACTGACATCCCTGGAGAAGGCGATGGCACCCCACTCCAGTACTCTTGCCTGGAAAATCCCATGGACAGAGGAGCCTGGTGGGCTACAGTCCATCGGGTCGTGAAGAGTCGGACATGACTGAGCGACTTCACTTTCACTTTCATGCATTGGAGAAGGAAATGGCAACCCACTCCAGTGTTCTTGCCTGAAGAATCCCAGGGACGGGGGAGCCTGGTGGGCTGCCGTCACACAGAGTCGGACACGACTGAAGTGACTTAGCAGCAGCAGCAGCACTAACACCCTATTTTAATCAATCTGATTTGGAAATGATATTAAGTGTCAGGAATGGAAGAAGGTGTGGTGGATAGTTTGTTTCTTCCTGAATGGAGGGTCTTTATACAAAGACAGCCTTGTTGATAGACGTAAGACCCAAACAAGCTTTGAGGTTAGCGCTCCTCCCCTGTAGACTAGAGGGCAAGAAAGAGGAGGCTCCCAGACAAAGACAGAAAGTAAGGGCTACATGTTCTCCCTCCTTAGTCTAAAGAAAAGCAAAGTGAGTTATCTGGGTGCTGACTGGGTCCCCATATGTGAGAAGGGTCTTCTGGCAGCAGATCTCAGAAGGTGCATTTTCTGAGCACCCTGGGTGTTGGGGAGACCACCGTAGCCTTGAGGGCAGCTGGACATAGTCCTTTCTCTTGCATAGTGTGGCCAGGTACTTGGAGATGAGGCAGCTCAGTCACAATTAACCTACCGCCTATTTTTAAAGAAATGATAGCTGCAAGTCAGACCCACTTTTAGTCAAAAGTAGTCCCTGGTGTACCAGTGTAACCTGTTATGCCATGTGTGTGCTTAGTCGCTCAGTCATGTCCGACTCTTTGCAACCCCATGGACTGTAGCCAGGCTCCTCTGTCCATGAGAATTCTCCAGGCAAGAATGCTGGAGTGGGTTGCCAGCCCTTCTCCAGGGGATCTTCCCAACCCAGGGATCCAACCCAGATCTCCCACATTGCAGGCAAATTCTTTACCATTTGAGCCACTAGGGAAGCCCAAGAATATTGGAGTGGGTAGCCTATCCCTTCTCCAGCGGATCTTCCTGACCCAGGAATTGAACCAGGGTCTCCTGCATTGTAGGCAGATTCTTTGCTAGCTGAGCTACCAGGGAATTCTATTATGTTGTTACCAAGCTTCCTCATCTAGCTTGTAACCAAGCCTACAGACCATAAAGCCCACTGAAAACAGAAAGTCCCCTTTCAGTTTTCAGGCATGCTGATCCCAAGGAGAACACACTTCAAACTATGCTGAATTTGTCTTGCATTGAAGGTGATATAAACCCTCAGAAGGAACTGGAAGAAGGATATCTATGACAGGATACTTTTGAGAGAGTGTAAACACATCTTGAGTCTTCATTTTGTCTATAGGTAGAATCTGATTTTCTCTAGGATTTCTTAGGCTGATGTTTCAGAAATCTTTGTGCGACCTCTGTATCTCTTGATGATTGGAACCAAAACTTCAGTCTTTTTGATTCTATTTTCTTTGACTCCCTCTCATTCCCTCAGGCTGCCCTGGTGGCTCAGATGGTTAAGAATCCACCTGCAATGCAGGAGATACAGGTTCAATCCCTGGGTTGGGAACCTTCCCTGAGAAGGAAATGGTTACCGCCTTCAGTATGCTTGCCTGGAGAATTCCATGAACAGAGGAGAATGGCAGGCTACAGCCCATGGGGTCGATAAGAGTCAGACATGACTGAGCGATTACCACAACGACAACACAACATTCTCTCACTTTCTGCACAACCTGAGACACCCTGGCTGGATACAGAGGGTGTTTCTCACCATGTGTTTGTTTAAAGGGCACTGTCCTTCAGTGAACCACAACTAAATATTCTGGCCAGTGCATCATATCATTTGTCCACATATGCTTAAGTAACATGCATGCCCTTTCTGGGAATGTTTAATTTAGTCTATTTTAAATTCAATCTCTTTGTATGAAGGAATTATGGAATATCCCTGTTGTATACACTACCCACACTTCCTAAAGCAGACAGTTTGGGAAATGGATTCCCATTGAAATGGGAAATATCCAGTACTCTAATAGCAAGCATAACAAGTTGGGGGAAGTTGTATTTATCTATAAGCTTTTGTAAAGTTAGAAGCTGAACTCCTGATACTCTCTTTGGTACAAATTGTTATCTTCTTCTTCACACACATTCTGCTTTTTCTGCTCTCAGAAATTCCTTTGAGATGAACAAATGATCCATTTGCTGAAAAGGTAAATGGATCGTGCACATGAATGATAGTATGGTTGTTAATTTACCATGCGATATTGACATTAAATGAGGATTTCTATTTGCATGGGAAACATTGTCATTTCTGTTAAAGTGAGGGGAATTTTCCTCATCTTTGTAAAAGAATTCTTTACTCAGAACATAATGGCTAGAAGTATAAAACCAAATGTTTGCAGCCTTCTCTCTCACTTACAGCCCTACGTGCGTGCATGCGAACTGTCGCTTCAGTTGTGTCTGACTCTTTGCAACACCATGAACTGTAGCCCGCCAGGTTCCTCTGTCCATGGGATTCTCCAGGCAAGAATACTGGCGTGGGTTGCCATGCCCTCCACCAGGGGATCTTCCCTACCCTGGGATCGAACCCCATCTCCTGTGTCTCCTGCATCGGCAGGTGGATTCTTTACCATTAACACCACCTGGGAACCCCCTTATGGCCCTACACACATGTAAATGTTGTCTTTGATTTAAGACATCTCATTGAATTGTATGCCTTTTGGCTTGCCCCACTGAATATAAACAAACCTCTCTCTAATTGTAGACAGATCAAACAGTGGAGATCTAAAACATCTCAATAACCTTTTATTCAAGTCAACTTCACTACTCCAAAAATTACTGAAACACAAATTATTGCACTAGGAAAATGATGTTCATTTTGCTTAATTGTGTATAAGCGAACCTAGAGGGAGCATAATTCTGTAATTTTCAAGTGAGGAATGGAGGGAAGCGGGTTTCTAGGCACTTGACGATTTCAGTGCTAGTCTAGTGACGCACATCGTCTGCACCAGGATGGAGCCATAACGCGGGCTTATCCCACGGAGCATTTATTTCATTAGTTGCTATACTGGAAACTTTATTTCATCGAAGAAAAATCCTAAACATGGACTATACTTAGTCTTTCAGGACAAGTCAAACAAGACATAAAAAGAATATGAAATAAACCACTCATTTATGTTGCATATTAAAAGAGAAATTCTCACTGTGAAATTCTATCTACATTCTTCACTGATTATATTCTAAAAGAAATACATACATTTTCAAGTGAAGACTTTTTTCTCGGAGACATAAGGCCAAACTTGGTTGACAACATAAAATTGTGTACAGCATGAAGCAATTATGTACACATATATACATTTGATAATTGATTGAAATAGGAAATTATGTCCTTTAGGATACAGTAACAAGTTAGTTTTTCTAATAATTTAATACATTTTCATTCCAAGTGGCTTAAGCCAACCAATGAGACCAAGAGATAATTCATAAAAGACACTCTTTAAGTAGAAAGGACCCTACAGTTTAATATGGATCGACTGACTTTCTAATAGGGAGTTGTGGTATTGCAATGTGATAAGAAATAAGTATTTATTTTTCCTCTGTGGCTTCTGGCATAAAAGCCTCTAAAACCCTTGGACTTGCCTGGGTGATAAGGGTGAGAGGAGCATCTTTTGTTATTCACAATAAGCCCCTTTCAACTATAGGTGGTTTATGCTAATAACGTGACTCTTGGTGGACCTCTGGATTGCCCAGTTGGGGGCTGGTTGCCAAAGGAATCAATCAAGTGCTTAGAGGTTTGGAACTTTGGCCCCATCTCAGGGCTCTGGGGCTAAGAGGTTGGAGATCGGGTTAATCACCAATCTCCAATAATTCAATCAACCATCCTTTAGTAATGGAACTTACATAAAACTCCTAAAAAACAAAGTTCAGAAGGCTTCCAAATTGGTGAACGCACAGAGCTGCTGGGAGAGTGGTGGGCCCAGAGAGAGCATGGAAGACCCATGTCCCCACCTATGAAAGTAACTGACCGCACACATTTCTTTCATTTGAATATCCTGAGTTGTATCCTTTACAATGATCCAGTACATACAGTGTTGTCCTGCATTCAAGGAAAGGGTTGCACCTGAGGAAGGGATTCTGGGCACCCTCTGCATCAGACTTAACAGGAGGCCCTGTGATCGGCAGCTGAAATGGGGATGCAGACAGCTTCGTGGGACTGAGCCCCAGCCTATGGGCTGTGTGCTAACACTGGGCACTTAGTGGCGGGATGGAACTTTGGACACCCATTTAATGACTAGGGATTCCCTGGTGGCTCAGATGGTAACCAATCCACCTGCAGTGCAGAAGACCCGAGGTTCAGTCCTGAGTTGAGAAGATTCCCCTGGAGACGGAAAGAAAGTGAAAGTGAAGTCACTCAGTCGTGTCAGACTCTTTGCGACCCCATGGACTGTAGCTCACCAGGCTCCTCCGTCCATGGAATTTTCCAGGCAAGAGTACTGGAGGCGGGTGCCATTGCCTTCTCCAGGGGATCTTCCTGACCCAGGGATCGAACCCTGGTCTCCCTCATTGCAGGCAGACACTTACCATCTGAGCCACCAGGGAAGTCTGGCTACCAACTCCAGTATTCTTGCCTGGACTATTTCAAGGACAGAGGAGCTGGCAGGGTACACTGCATGGGATCACAAAGGGTTGGGCATGACCGAGTGACTAACACTGGTGATTTACTAAGTTAGAGAATTGGTTGTGAGTGTGAAAAAAATCTGACACATTTGCTATCAGAGTGCTGTGAGTAAAAATATATCATAGAAGCTTCTTCTAAATAACTTCCAATTACATAGATAACTTCCAATATCTTGAACTCCTCATGTGTTCAAGTTGCCAATGATTCTTAGGAGAGGAAAAAAGAAATGGAAAACCAGTATTTCCAGCACTAGATAAAATTACTACTTTCCCCTCAAGACAGGCAAGACTATAAACTCCAGAATTTGTATCGGAATTGTTAGTGTCCTACCCATCAATAACTTAGCAAATATTAATAAGCACAACAGAGGATTTCCAGAGCAGATCAGAGTCCTGTTTTAACAACATTCCCCAAATTTCATTATGTTTCATTTTCATTCAGTTTGAAATATTTTCTCATTTTTCTTGTGATTTCTTCTTTGACCCATAGATTTGACAGATATATATTATTTAATTTCCAAAAATTTAAGATCTTCTTAAATATTTTACTGTTACACATTTTTAATTCAATTCTACTGGGGTCAGAGAACATACTCTGTAAAATCCCAATCATGTTAAGTGTATTGAGACATTTTATGGCCCAGCATAAACCTTGATGGGTACACTGAATGTATTTGAAAATAGTGTGCATTCTGCAGCTATAGTCTTTAGTATTCTGTAATTATCAGTTAGATGAAGATAATTAATAGTGTTCATAACGTCTATGTCTTCTGAGTTTTAACGTTTTTCTTATTTGTTCTGTCAATTGTTAAGAGAGTTGGCATTAAAATCTGTAACTATAAATGTAAAATTATACATTTATTTCTTTGATTCTGTGAAATTTTACATTTTTTTATGCTTGTCATAATTTCTTGATGTCATATTTCTTGATAATGACATAAATGCTTGTCATTAATCATTTTGAAATATTTCTCCTTATCTCTTTTAATACACTTTATCTTTAACTCTATTATCTTATATACTAGCATAGTCACTCCAACCTTATTAGCATTTACCTACTATGAATTTTCCCACTCATTTACTTCTAGGCTCCCAACACTATTTCCAGTGTTTTATTTATGGGATGTGAACATCCTGTCTTCACATTCTTGACCTCTTCCAGAGCAGAAATCTTGGTTCCAAAACAGGGAAGTGCTTTCACCAGGAGATTCAGTAAGTTTTCCACTGACCTTGGAGCTATGATGACTGTGTGGTCACTTTGGACAAGGAAAAGAATTGCTTGCGCTCTGGGATGTGCAGTGCTGTGCTTGGTCCCTCAGACGTGTCTGAGTTCCTGACCCCATGGATTATATGTAACTCACTCTAATGAGGACAGGGAGGGGTAACTGCGACCCACAGGATTCACGGGGGTGTCTTTTGGTGTTTCTGTTTCTGGTGATAACAATAAACAGTTGCAACAACTATGGTCCAATAAAGACAAGATGCAATTATCTTAGATTGCTCAGGAATGAAGATCTGGGTTTCCAAATCAAACAAGTTACCCAGATGAGTCTAAACACCAGTGGGAAGTGTAGAAATTCTAGAAAGGGGGGTAGAAGATTACTAGGATGAACATCACTAATGTCCTCAAATCCAGCTGAGACAATACAAACAGCAATTTTTTCCATTAACCCTTTTAAAAAATACCCTTGCATTCATGGAAGAGACTATCCTTTCCCCAGTGTGTACTCTTGACTCCTTTATTGTAAATTAATTGACCATATATTCACGGGTTTGTTCCTGGGTCTCTATTCTGTTCCATTGATGAATGTGTCTGTTTTTATGTCCTATGAACCTGCTTCAATTACTCTAGCTTTGAAATATAGTTTAAAGTGTGATGCTTCCAGCCTTGTTCTCATTTCTCAAAATTACTTTGGCTACTGAGAGTCTTCTGTGAGTCCATATGTATTTTAGGATTGTTTTTTCTACCTCTGTAAAAAACTTCATTGGAACTATGATAGAGATTTCAGTAAGTCTATGCATTGCTTTGGGTAGTATGCTTTGGACATTTTAACAATATTGTATCTTCAAACACATGAACAGGGGATATTGTTCAACTTTTTGCTGTCTTTCTCCATTTATTCCCTCCGTGTTCTCTAACCTTCTTTTCCAGAGCTTTATTTCAAAACACAAAGTATAGTTATCCTTCTCAGGCATGGCTGCTTATCCATTATTTCAATTATCCACTCATTCTACATTTAGAAATATTTAAGAAGTGCTCCCAAAGTGCCAGACTATTTTCCAGGTATAGAGATACAAAAGCAAACAAAACCAAAGCAATATGTTCTTTCTTGGAGCTTAGGGTCTACCTGTGGGAGACAAATAATTCAAAACAAACAGAAATTAATCTAGTACCATGCGGTGATAAGGGCACTGTCGGATGCTGTAGACTGGTTTGCTCCACAGCTACTCTGATGACAGCTAGTGTGCTTTCCTGTTGTGAAAAAGATGAAAGGGTAAAAAAATTCTGTCTTCCAGAGTCACTTTAAGTAATGTCTGTAGTGTGACTTAGGTTTTACAAGAAATGAAATCAGAAGAGAGCAAGAGGGAAAAAGAACAAGAGGCATCCGTTTTATTGGCACAAATCACAACAGAGCAGTATGGTTCTTGAGCAACAAGCTCTACTGCATGTTCCAAGTTCATCACGAGGCTGGCAGATCCCTGTATGAGCACCAGCGGGTCATTCAGTGGCCTATTATCAGTAGTAGTAGCAGTAGTTTGCCTTTGTTTGGAGGAGGGCATGGCAACCCACTCCAATATTCTTGCCTGGAGAATCCCCATGGACAGAGGAACCTAATGGGCTACAGTCCATGGAGTCACAAAGAATCAGACATGACTGAGCGACTAAGCACAGCACTGTATGCCTTTGTGTAATCCTTCAGAACAGGAACTACTGAAGCAAAATTTAAATTTAAACTTAAGTCACTACATATGTGGAGTTCCTATTCAATATAACAGGTCCTGGGTGAAGAACTGAACATCAGCCATATAGGCAGAGCTTCAAAATGAAGGATACAAAATCCCTGCCTTTGTAGAGTTTACAGGCTGAGTCTAGTAATTCAAGAATGTGTATGTGACAAATGGAAGTTTAGAAACTCTGCCCTGAAGCAGCTCCTGGGGAGCAATGATTTGTTTGCTTCTCTATGCTCCTGAGTATTTCTGTCACCCCTCCTGATTGAAGCCTTCACAATGGTCTTTCCGTAAAAACAACAGGATAGCAGGTTCCAAAACACGATTGGCATATTAGAGCATCACCATTTCTCTTACATATGCCAGGCTTAATCATCTATGCCAATCATTAGGAAACCATGTCTCACAAGCTCTGAAGAAGGATAGATAAACCATTACTTTGACTCAAGTGTTAAGCATACAGCGTTCTGACTTCACGTCTCAATATTTGTCATGATGCCCTAGGCCCCTCCCTGTCAATCAGTGCTCCCAGGACCTCTGAGATGGGTCAAACTGTGGCAAGTTCACATTAGATTACTCTTCTCCTCACTAGCCTTCATCTGCCTAAGAGCTGCCTTCCAACTGGCTTCTGGTCTGATGAGCCGTCCATAGCCTGAGGAGCCAACGATCTGGAGCTCTTCCTCCAGCTATTGTCAAAGACTGTAGAGGTTTCCTCCCACTCACAGTATGGAGTCAATTTGCCTTCGTGACCTGTCAGCCTCTGGAGATCACCTAATGCCATCTCAGCTGTGACATGGATCCCTGAACGACAGCTCCTCCGGGGCAGCTGGCTGTATGAGCTTCATCTGCGCCTAATGATCTTCAGGAAGGTGGCCCCACTCCCACCACGGATACTGATGTCCAGCAAGGTCCATCACACATTATTTAAAGATGAAGAAGCAGTTGTTCAAATATCTTCTTCACATTGTTTTCATGACAGTTCTGTTGCTGGAAATCTTGAGTAGCAAATTGTTCAATAATATTTGCTTTTTCTAATAGGAAAGGGAAGTGACAGTCAGGCTTCCCTGATAGCCCAGTTGGTAAAGAATCTGCCTGCAATGCAGAAGACCCAGGTTCAATTCCTGGGTCAGGAAGATCCGCTGGAGAAGAGATAGGCTACCCACTCCAGGATTCTGGCCTGGAGAATTCCATGGTCTGTATAGTACACATGTAGAGAACATGTGTATGGACATGTATAGAACACAATATGAAAGAAATTGGGTAGAAAATGTAATATTTTTCTCATAAATTTTCAGTAATGACCTATGGAATAATTACCAACAGTTTAATAGTGACCAACACTTTTCCATATATTATTTCAATTAGTTACCCCAATAAGCAATGATGTAATTATCATCTATGTTTTAAAAAGAGACAGTAGAAGTTCTGAAAAGTTAAATGACTTACCTAAAATGGCAACCCACTCCAGTATTCTTGCCTGGAGAATCCCATGGACAGAGGAACCTGCCAGGCTACAGTCCATGGGGGCACAAAGAGTCGGACGCGACTGAGTGACCACCACCACCACCACCACCAACAAAAGGCCTTACAGTAAATGATGAAGCTGGACAGCGAATCCTTGAGATTTGTAGGTTCTATGTCTTCCTTTAACTTTAGACCACGCCATATCCCTGTTCTCAGTGGAATCACCTTGAACAAGACGTCTAAATACAAAGGGAGAAGACTGTGAGATTCACATTTATAGATTGTCAACTTCTGTTCCTCTCTCAGCATCCTTGAATTTCATTAATTCAAAACTGGGATTAGTTTCAGATCTGTGACAGGAAACTTAGATCCTTGTAAAAACATGACTTTCAATAGAGAGATTCACATTGAAATAATGCTAGATTTGATCATCAGTTTTGGAATTCTGTTCATATAATATTTTTACTTAACAATGCTTGCTAAAATGAAGTATATGATAGGATTCTATATAAAAAGTAGCCTATTTTAATTATGGATTTAAAAATCCTGCTTCCTTACAACCTCCTTTACTTGAACTGGGTAATCGTGGGAGGTGTACCCTGACAGTTTCATAAAAGACAAGAGAATTCCTCATAACAGTGCCTTGAGGGTTGATAGATGCATTATTGATCTTCAGTGAATGAATGAAAACATTGTTAGAAGAATAAGTGAATGAGTGAACCCCTGATTCTCTTGAACTATCTGTATGACGAGTTTAACTTCTTTTCTCTATTTGTTTTTTTTTGTTTTTTTTTTTAATTTTATTTTATTTTTAAACTTTACATAACTGTATTAGATTTGCCAATTATCAAAATGAATCCGCCACAGGTATACATGTGTTCCCCATCCTGAACCCTCCTCCCTCCTCCCTCCCCATTCCATCCCTCTGGGTCGTCCCAGTGCACCAGCCCCAAGCATCCAGAATCGTGCATCGAACCTGGACTGGCAACTCATTTCATACATGATATTTTACATGTTTCAATGCCATTCTCCCAAATCTTCCCACCCTCTCCCTCTCCCACAGAGTCCATAAGACTGTTCTATACATCAGTGTCTCTTTTGCTGTCTCGTACACAGGGTTATTGTTACCATCTTTCTAAATTCCATATATATGCGTTAGTATACTGTATTGGTGTTTTTCTTTCTGGCTTACTTCACTCTGTATAATAGGCTCCAGTTTCATCCACCTCATTAGAACTGATTCAAATGTATTCTTTTTAATGGCTGAATAATACTCCATTGTGTATATGTACCACAGCTTTCTTATCCATTCATCTGCTGATGGACATCTAGGTTGCTTCCATGTCCTGGCTATTATAAACAGTGCTGCGATGAACATTGGGGTACACGTGTCTCTTTCCCTTCTGGTTTTCTCAGTGTGTATGCCCAGCAGTGGGATTGCTGGATCATAAGGCATGTCTATTTCCAGTTTTTTAAGGAATCTCCACACTGTTCTCCATAGTGGCTGTACTAGTTTGCATTCCCACCAACAGTGTAAGAGGGTTCCCTTTTCTCCACACCCTCTCCAGCATTTATTGCTTGTAGACTTTTGGATCGCAGCCATTCTGACTGGTGTGAAATGGTACCTCATAGTGGTTTTGATTTGCATTTCTCTGATAATGAGTGATGTCGAGCATCTTTTCATGTGTTTGTTAGCCATCTGTATGTCTTCTTTGGAGAAATGTCTATTTAGTTCTTTGGCCCATTTTTTGATTGGGTCATTTATTTTTCTGGAGTTGAGCTGTAGGAGTTGCTTGTATATTTTTGAGATTAGTTGTTTGTCAGTTGCTTCATTTGCTATTATCTTCTCCCATTCTGAAGGCTGTCTTTTCACCTTGCTAATAGTTTCCTTTGATGTGCAGAAGCTTTTAAGGTTAATTAGGTCCCATTTGTTTATTTTTGCTTTTATTTCCAATATTCTGGGAGGTGGGTTATAGAGGATCCTGCTGTGATGTATGTCAGAGAGTGTTTTGCCTATGTTCTCCTCTAGGAGTTTTATAGTTTCTGGTCTTACGTTTAGATCTTTAATCCATTTTGAGTTTATTTTTGTGTATGGTGTTAGAAAGTGTTCTAGTTTCATTCTTTTACAAGTGGTTGACCAGAGTTCCCAGCACCACTTGTTAAAGAGATTGTCTTTAATCCATTGTATATTCTTGCCTCCTTTGTCAAAGATAAGGTGTCCATATGTGCGTGGATTTATCTCTGGGCTTTCTATTTTGTTCCATTGATCTATATTCCTGTCTTTGTGCCAGTACCATACTGTCTTGATAACTGTGGCTTTGTAGTAGAGCCTGAAGTCAGGTAGGTTGATTCCTCCAGTTCCATTCTTCTTTCTCAAGATCGCTTTGGCTATTCGAGGTTTTTTGTTTTTCCATACAAATTGTGAAATTATTTGTTCTAGCTCTGTGAAGAATGCTGTTGGTAGCTTGATAGGGATTGCATTGAATCTATAGATTGCTTTGGGTAGTATACTCATTTTCACTACATTGATTCTTCCAATCCATGAACATGGTATATTTCTCCATCTGTTAGTGTCCTCTTTGATTTCTTTCACTAGTGTTTTATAGTTTTCTATATATAGGTCTTTAGATTCTTTAGGTAGATATATTCCTAAGTATTTTATTCTTTCCGTTGCAATGGTGAATGGAATTGTTTCCTTAATTTCTTTTTCTGTTTGCTCATTATTAGTGTATAGGAATGCAAGGGATTTCTGTGTGTTGATTTTATATCCTGCAACTTTACTATAGTCATTGATTAGTTCTAGTAATTTTCTGGTGGAGTCTTTAGGGTTTTCTATGTAGAGGATCATGTCATCTGCAAACAGTGAGAGCTTTACTTCTTCTTTTCCAATTTGGATTCCTTTTATTTCTTTTTCTGCTCTGATTGCTGTGGCCAAAACTTCCAAAACTATGTTGAATAGTAATGGTGAAAGTGGGCACCCTTGCCTTGTTCCTGACTTTAGAGGAAATGCTTTCAATTTTTCACCATTGAGGATAATGTTTGCTGTGGGTTTGTCATATATAGCTTTTATTATGTTGAGGTATGTTCCTTCTATTCCTGCTTTCTGGAGAGTTTTTATCATAAATGGATGTTGAATTTTGTCCAAGGCTTTCTCTGCATCTATTGAGATAATCATATGGTTTTTATTTTTCAATTTGTTAATGTGGTGTATTACATTGATTGATTTGTGGATATTGAAGAATCCTTGCATCCCTGGGATAAAGCCCACTTGGTCATGGTGTATGATCTTTTTAATGTGTTGTTGGATTCTGATTGCTAGAATTTTGTTAAGGATTTTTGCATCTATGTTCATCAGTGATATTGGCCTGTAGTTTTCTTTTTTTGTGGGATCTTTGTCAGGTTTTGGTATTAGGGTGATGGTGGCCTCATAGAATGAGTTTGGAAGTTTACCATCCTCTGCAATTTTCTGGAAGAGTTTGAGCAGGATAGGTGTTAGCTCTTCTCTAAATTTTTGGTAGAATTCAGCTGTGAAGCCGTCTGGACCTGGGCTTTTGTTTGCTGGAAGATTTTTTATTACAGTTTCAATCTCCGTGCTTGTGATGGGTCTGTTAAGCTTTTCTATTTCTTCCTGATTGAGTTTTGGAAAGTTGTACTTTTCTAAGAATTTGTCCATTTCTTCCTCGTTGTCCATTTTATTGGCATATAATTGTTAATAGTACTCTCTTATGATCCTTTGTATTTCTGTGTTGTCTGTTGTGATCTCTCCATTTTCATTTCTAATTTTATTGATTTGATTTTTCTCCCTTTGTTTCTTGATGAGTCTGGCTAATGCTTTGTCAATTTTATTTATCCTTTCAAAAAACCAGCTTTTGGTTTTGTTGATTTTTGCTATGGTCTCTTTTGTTTCTTTTGCATTTATTTCTGCTCTAATTTTTAAGATTTCTTTCCTTCTACTAACCCTGGGGTTCTTCATTTCTTCCTTTTCTAGTTGCTTTAGGTGTAGGGTTAGGTTATTTATTTGACTTTTTTCTTGTTTCTTGAGGTGTGCCTGTATTGCTATGAACTTTCCCCTTAGGACTGCTTTTACCGTGTCCCACAGGTTTTGGGTTGTTGTGTTTTCATTTTCATTCGTTTCTATGCAAATTTTGATTTCTTTTTTGATTTCTTCTGTGATTTGTTGGTTATTCAGCAGCGTGTTGTTCAGCCTCCATATGTTGGATTTTTTAATAGTTTTTCTCCTGTAATTGAGATCTAATCTTACTGCATTGTGGTCAGAAAAGATGCTTGGAATGATTTCTATTTAAGAGAGGACCAAAAACTTGCTTAAGTGTCTATGAAAGCAGTTCCAGCATAGACAGACAGCAACCCTGTATCTCTTAAAGATACCCTAATAAGAGAACACTAATGCTTGAAAATCCTAAACACTTGAAGACCCTAAAAGCTTATAAAAGAAATACCAGTTTATGAAGTTTATATATCATAAGTCATAAATGCCACTATGATCTACAATGAATTCAGATATGTATTTTAGAAATGATCTTAAATTAGAAAAAAGTAAGTAGGCCATTCTCTAGTTTCAAAGGGTCAGGATATATTACAGTACAATATATATTGTAGTAAAATACAAATGGGTCATCTTGGAGGACAAATCCAGTTTTTCCAGTTTTTATTTGAGTTGTTGTGTCTAGTGGTTTACACAACAGGAAACAGATGCCTTCAACTAAACAAGTCATTAATTGACTGGCAGAGAATTGTGAAATACGTCATTTAGCCTCTTGTCTGAATAACCTTTTATTGATGTACATTCAGAATTTTTTTATGTTTTACATGTTTGTTACATTTTACCTATATATTTTCTAGTTGCTAATGACCTCATCAGATAATGAACATTGTTCACGTGGTTATGTTATTGCTAAACTAATGATGTTGGTTTTTTAATGCCTATTTATTGAACATTATGAAATATCAGATGTAAGCTTATTGATTACATGCATCACATATACTACATTTTACATACCTTATCTATGATGCTTTTAAAACCCACCTACTAAAATCCAGGCTCAGAGAGGCTAAGAACTTATCCAATGATACAGCACTAGAGCATGACAGAGCTGGGATTCCACCACTGGGCAATGCTCTTACCTCCATGCATCAGTGAGCAGAGAACCATGTACTAAAATACGTGCTAACAGACAATGAACACTAAACTAACTATGGTTAGTTTTATATTTAAATTTCAGGATAACTTATAGTTAATAGCATAACAGTTTAATACAGTTTCTCTTTCACTGTGAATGGATTATACACTGATGAATAAATCACCTAACTTATGGAAAATGTCCTGGCATCAGCAGCACACTGAATTACATCATATTTGTGAAAGATGAGATAGGACAGAATGAGACACATTTTTTCATATCAAAAGCAAATGAAGTTATATATTAGAATAAAGTTGTTCACTAAGTATAAGTCAAAATGTGCCTTCAATTTTCCTGGCATCATTATATCATTTTTATTACAATACATATGGTAAGAAAGATGTTTATTTTAAGTTTCCTATGTTTTTATTTGAATATTCACTGTTAAGGCAATTTAGGTTCAGTTATTGTATCTTATGGTGTAAGTAATGTAACCCTCATGAAAATGTATCAGTCATGGGAACAGTTAAGGAAAAAAGTCTTCCACTGTCTTCTAGATGTTGACAACAAAAGCTTGAACCTAGACCAGGAAAATATGAGTTGTTGTTGGAGATGAAGAGAGGATAACCAGACTTTAAAGGTGTGATGGGATAAATTGGAGTGAGAAAAGTGAGTAGCTGGACTATTTACTTCTGGATCAGTCTCCCTGAAATCTCCTTTCCTTACATCTAAAACTATGTTCTTCGTCTACTTTAGAACAATGACATTCAATGCAATAGATGATAACATGGCCTTATTCTTTTGTAGTAGATGAAAGCACGTCCTTAAAATGCTTTATGGAAAAAAAACGATTTATAGATGTATCTCTCCATTGAGAATTATCTTCTAATTAGTAATATTGTTTTCCTATAAACATGTATGTTATTTAAATATGTTCATCTTTGAGAACATTTTTCTCAAAACATGTTTTGACTATATATTTGCTTTCAACAATTCCTGCTTTAACAAGCACTTGCTTTAGTAGAAATTTGATATGAATATACTTGGAAATACTTCTGCACATTCTGAAAACAGAAAATATCTTTAATATTTAGTATTTAATGGTATAAATTATGGAGTTTCCTACATGGCACTAATGGTTAACAAGCCACCTGCCAATGCAGGTGATATAAGAGATGTGGGTTCAATCCTTGGATTTGGAATATCCCCTGGAGGAGAGCAAGGCAGCTCCCTCCAGTATTCTTGCCTGGAGAATCCCAGGGACAGAGGAGCCTGGTGAGCTACAGTCCATGGGGCTACAAAGTGTCAGACATGACTGAGGTTACTTTGTGTGCATGCACACAATATAAATTATAATTATTTTCAAAGAAATGCACAAATGAGGAAGATCATTGTTTCTTTTTAAATTTATTTAATTAGAGGCTAATTACTTTACAATATTGTATTGGTTTTGCCATACATCAACATGAATCTGCCACGGGTGTTCATGTGTTCCCAATCCTGAACCCCCCTCCCACCTCCCTCCCCATACCATCCCTCTGGGTCATCCCAGTGCACCAGCCCCAAGCATCCTATATCCTGCATCAAACCTGGACTGGTGATTCGTTTCTTATATAATATTATATGTTTCAATGCCATTCTCCCAAATCATCTCCCCCCATCCCACAGAGTCCAAAAGACTGTTCTATACATCTGTGTCTCTTTTGCTGTCTCGCATACAGGATCATCATTACCATCTTTCTAAATTCCATATATATGCATTAGTATACTGTATTGGTGTTTTTCTTTCTGGCTTACTTCACTCTGTATAATCGGCTCCAGTTTCAACCACCTCATTAGAACTGATTCAAATGTATTCTTTTTAATGGCTGAGCAATACTCCATTGTGTATATGTACCACAGCTTTCTTATCCATTCGTCTGCTGATGGACATCTAGGTTGCTTCCATGTCCTGGCGATTATAAACAGTGCTGTGATGAACATTGGGGTACACGTGTCTCTTTCAATTCTGGTTTCCTCAGTGCGTATGCCAGCAGTGGGATTGCTGGGTCGTATGGCAGTTCTATTTCCAGTTTTAAAATAGTTCATCAGTTTTAAGTGATGCAGTCACTTAAGTAACTTTAAGTGATGTGTCAGTTCCAAGATTTCCATTCAGAGTTTATTTACATGAAAGATTGTCATATGTAATATTCAGGTGACCCTGGAGAAATAAAGTCTAGCTTAAGACTGCACTTAGAGTTTTTTAACCCTAAAGCTGACATGGTAATTCTACATAGTCCAAGCAAGATTGTATTCAGTTAAAATACATTTTGATATAGATTTCTTGAGGAAAATTTTCCTTGAACATGTGCTCAAATTAGCTATCAAAGATCAATGAAAGATTAAAAAAGAGAAAATAATAATGTCTGGCCATGGCTGAAAGTAGCAATATAACTGCCTTTAACAACCTTATTACTAATATAAGGTGAACATTTAAAGCTTTACTGCCTCTGAGAAATCTTTAAACTTGTGAGATTAGTGACTTTTGAAAACACTTGAAAATTTATTAAGTATTAAAAGCTAAGCATGTTTTTGTTTCTTTGAACATAATAACTGCTAGGCTTCTTGCATAATATAATGATGAACCATTTAATTTCTTACTGATAAAAAATATTTATTGTGATGAGGTAGAGGAGAGGACAAAGATAGGAGACTGGGAGTTAGGGACATGGTTGGATAAGTTAGAAATTTTTTTTTATTTTAGAAATTCACCACATTGAAGGGTTTAAACTATTGTTATTTAGCTGCTAAATCATGTCCAACTCTTTGTGACCCCATTGACTGCAGGATGTCAGGCTTCTCTGTCCTGCCTTATCTCCTGGAGTTTGCTCAAACTCATGTCCATTGAGTCAGTGATTCTATCTAACCATCTCATCCTCTGCCACCCCCTTCTTCTTTTGCCTTCCATCTTTCCCAGCATCTGGGTCTTTTCCAATGACTTGGCTCTTCACATCAGGTAGCCAAAGTATTGGAGCTTCAGCTTCACCATCAGTCCTTCTAGTGAATATTCAGGGTTGAGTTCCTTTAGGATTGACTGGTTTCATCTCCTTGCTTCTCCAAGGCACTCTCAAGAGTCTTCTCCATATGTGCGTGGATTTATCTCTGGGCTTTCTATTTTGTTCCATTGATCTATATTCCTGTCTTTGTGCCAGTACCATACTGTCTTGATAACTGTGGCTTTGTAGTAGAGTCTGAAGTCAGGTAGGTTGATTCCTCCAGTTCATTCTTCTTTCTCAAGATCGCTTTGGCTATTTGAGGTTTTCTTGTATTTCCATACAAATTGTGAAATTATTTGTTCTAGCTCTAGGAAGAATACTGTTGGTAGCTTGATAGGGATTGCATTGAATCTATAAATTGCTTTAGGTAGTATACTCATTTTCACTATATTGATTCTTCCAATCCATGAACATGGTATATTTCTCCATCTATTAGTGTCCTCTTTGATTTCTTTCACCAGTGTTTTATAGTTTTCTATATATAGGTCTTTAGTTTCTTTAGGTAGATATATTCCTAAGTATTTTATTTTTTCCATTGCAATGGTGAATGGAATTGTTTCCTTAATTTCTCTTTCTGTTTTCTCATTATTAGTGTATAGGAATGCAAGGAATTTCTGGGTGTTGATTTTCTATCCTGCAACTTTACTATAATCATTGATTAGTTCTAGTAATTTTCTGGTGGAGTCTTTAGGGTTTTCTATGTAGAGGATCATGTCATCTGCAAAGAGTGCATTTCAAAAAGAGTGCATCCAAATTTCCAATTTGGATTCCTTTTATTTCTTTTTCTGCTCTGATTGCTGTGGCCAAAACTTCCAAAACTATGTTGAATAGTAATGGTGAAAGTGGGCACCCTTGTCTTGTTCCTGACTTTAGAGGAAATGCTTTCAATTTTTCACCTTTGAGGATAATGTTTGCTGTGGGTTTGTCATATATAGCTTTTATTATGTTGAGGTATGTTCCCTCTATTCCTGCTTTCTGGAGAGTTTTTATCATAAATGGATGTTGAATTTTGTCCAAGGCTTTCTCTGCATCTATTGAGATAATCATATGGTTTTTATTTTTCAATTTGTTAATGTGGTGTATTACATTGATTGATTTGTGGATATTGAAGAATCCTTGCATCCCTGGGATAAAGCCCACTTGGCCATGGTGTATGATCTTTTTAATGTGTTGTTGGATTCTGATTGCTAGAATTTTGTTAAGGATTTTTGCATCTATGTTCATCAGTGATATTGGCCTGTAGTTTTCTTTTTTTGTGGGATCTTTGTCAGGTTTTGGTATTAGGGTGGTGATGGCCTCATAGAATGAGTTTGGAAGTTTACCTTCCTCTGCAATTTTCTGGAAGAGTTTGAGCAGGATAGGTGTTAGCTCTTCTCTAAATTTCTGGTAGAATTCAGCTATGACGCCATCTGGACCTGGGCTTTTGTTTGCTGGAAGATTTTTGATTATAGTTTCAATCTCCGTGCTTGTAATGGGTCTGTTAAGATTTTCTATTTCTTCCTGGTCCAGTTTTGGAAAGTTGTACTTTTCTAAGAATTTGTCCATTTCTTCCACATTGTCCATTTTATTGGCATATAATTGTTAATAGTAGTCTCTTATGATCCTTTGTATTTCTGTGTTGTCTGTTGTGATCTCTCCATTTTCATTTCTAATTTTATTGATTTGATTTTTCTCTCTTTGTTTCTTGATGAGCCTGGCTAATGGCTTGTCAATTTTATTTATCCTTTCAAAGAACCAGCTTTTGGCTTTGTTGATTCTTGCTATGGTCTCTTTTGTTTCTTTTGCATTTATTTCTGCCCTAATTTTTAAGACTTCTTTCCTTCTACTAACCCTGGGGTTCTTCATTTCTTCCTTTTCTAGTTGCTTTAGGTGTAGGGTTAGGTTATTTATTTGACTTTTTTCTTGTTTCTTGAGGTGTGCCTGTATTGCTATGAACTTTCCCCTTAGGACTGCTTTTAAAGTGTCCCATAGGTTTTGGGTTATTGTGTTTTCATTTTCATTCATTTCTATGCAAATTTTGATTTCTTTTTTGATTTCTTCTGTGATTTGTTGGTTATTCAGCAGCGTGTTGTTCAGCCTCCATATGTTGGAATTTTTAATAGTTTTTCTCCTGTAATTGAGATCTAATCTTACTGCATTGTGGTCAGAAAAGATGCTTGGAATGATTTCTATTTTTTTGAATTTACCAAGGCTAGCTTTATGGCCCAGGATGTGATCTATCCTGGAGAAGGTTCCATGTGTGCTTGAGAAAAAGGTGAAATTCATTGTTTTGGGATGAAATGTCCTATAGATATCAATTAGGTCTAACTGGTCTATTGTATCATTTAAAGTTTGTGTTTCCTTGTTAATTTTCTGTTTAGTTCTATCCATAGGTGTGAGTGGGGTATTAAAGTCTCCCACTATTATTGTGTTATTGTTAATTTCTCCTTTCATACTTGTTAGCATTTGTCTTACATACTGCGGTGCTCCCGTGTTGGGTGCACACATATGGACACCTTATCTTTGACAAAGGAGGCAAGAATATACAATGGATTAAAGACAATCTCTTTAACAAGTGGTGCTGGGAAATCTGGTCAACCACTTGTAAAAGAATGAAACTAGAACACTTTCTAACACCATACACAAAAATAAACTCAAAATGGATTAAAGATCTAAACATAAGACCAGAAACTATAAAACTCCTAGAGGAGAACATAGGCAAAACACTCTCTGACATACATCACAGCAGGATCCTCTATGACCCACCTCCCAGAATATTGGAAATAAAAGCAAAAATAAACAAATGGGACCTAATTAACCTTAAAAGCTTCTGCACATCAAAGGAAACTATTAGCAAGGTGAAAAGACAGCCTTCAGAATGGGAGAAGATAATAGCAAATGAAGCAACTGACAAACAACTAATCTCAAAAATATACAAGCAACTCCTACAGCTCAACTCCAGAAAAATAAATGACCCAATCAAAAAATGGGCCAAAGAACTAAATAGACATTTCTCCAAAGAAGACATACAGATGGCTAACAACACATGAAAAGATGCTCGACATCACTCATTATCAGAGAAATGCAAATCAAAACCACTATGAGGTACCATTTCAAACCAGTCAGAATGGCTGCGATCCAAAAGTCTACAAGCAATAAATGCTGGAGAGGGTGTGAAGAAAAGGGAACCCTCTTACACTGTTGGTGGGAATGCAAACTAGTACAGCCACTATGGAGAACAGTGTGGAGATTCCTTAAAAAACTGGAAACAGAACAGCGTTATGATCCAGCAATCCCACTGCTGGGCATACACACGGAGGAAACCAGAAGGGAAAGAGACACGTGTACCCCAATGTTGATCGCAGCACTGTTTATAATAGCCAGGACATGGAAACAACCTAGATGCCCATCAGCAGATGAATGGATAAGAAAGCTGTGGTACATATACACAATGGAGTATTACTCAGCCATTAAAAAGAATACATTTGAATCAGTTCTAATGAGGTGGATGAAACTGGAGCCTATTATACAGAGTGATGTAAGCCAGAAAGAAAAACACCAATACAGTATACTAATGCATATATATGGAATTTAGAAAGATGGTAACAATAACCCTGTGTACGAGACAGCAAAAGAGACACTGATGTATAGAACAGTCTTATGGACTCTGTGGGAGAGGGAGAGGCTGGGAAGATTTGGGAGAATGGCATTGAAACATGTAAAATATCATGTATGAAACGAGTTGCCAGTCCAGGTTCAATGCATGATACTGGATGCTTGGGGCTAGTGCACTGGGACGACCCAGAGGGATGGTATGGGGAGGGAGGGGGGAGGGGGGTTCGGGATGGGGAACACATGTATACCTGTGGCGGATTCATTTTGATATTTGGCAAAACTAATACAATTTTGTAAAGTTTAAAAATAAAATAAAATTTAAAAAATAATAAATAAAAATAAAAATGTACAAAAAAAAAAAAAAAGTCTTCTCCAACACCACAATTCGAAAGCATCAGTTCTTTAGTGCCCAGTCTTCTCAATGGTCCAGCTCTCATATCAGTACATGACTACTGGAAAAACTATAGCTTTGACTCTGGACCTTTGTCAGCAAAGTAATATCTCTGCTTTTTAATACATTGTCTAGGTTTGTCATTGGTTCCTTCCAAGGAGCAAGTGTCTTTTAATTTCATGGCTGCAGTTACTGTCCACAATGATTTTGGAGCCCAAGAAAATAAAATCTATCACTGCTTCCACTTTTTCCTCAACTATTTGACATGAAGTGATGGGACCGGATGCCTCTGTTGGGGTTTGGCTCCCCAAATACTCACTGCAGGTTAACCCTTAGGATCCAAACATGAGCCTTGAATGTCCCCACCACAGCTGTTTCAACCACTGATTTATGGGTGGGTGTGAATACGTGCTGGTTTATTTTCGATGCACAGTAAGTTGCGAGTAAAGAACTTTATGAAGTAAATCTTTAGGAATCAATTATTCTGTCTTTTATTCTACTTTCATAATTTTATATTATACACTTGACTTTTACTGAAAACACGAGAATATGGTAAATCACAAAATTAATTTATGGAAGAGTTGCAGAATTGCAGAGGGGGCTTGATTTTAATCTACCTGCAATCTCTCTGTGTTCCAAAATCCTAGGTGTTGGTAAACTTATTAGTGTTTTAAATAGTGGTGTGTAAGAACAGTGTGGGTGTTATCTCACAGGTTGTTGTGACAATAGGAACCAATAGATTTAACCATAGCATTAAAATGTGCCCTTAAAATAGGTATTTATTTGATTCATCTGACACCTGTCTGTGTAGGTTAGCTCTCTCATCGCCACACACAGCTGAGAAAGCTAAGACAAGCGAGGGTTAAAAGAGCCTGAAGTTTCACTACAAGTTAGTGGATCCAACAAAGCCTGAATGCAAAATTGTTGCCTTTGTGATTTCTGCTTAATAGTCTAGGCTAGAAGTATATTAAGACATGTAAACCGAGAAATGAACTACAAATGAGGTAGAGTAAGGACAAAAGCATGGATGAAGTCACTTCTTTGTAGTAAGTTATCAGCTATATTCTAGCCATACCCAAGTGAAAAATGAATGTTCAAAGCTTCAGTCCCAGGTCGCCAAGTTATAAAGACATCTGATAAAAAAATCTGATCAGAATTTTCATCAGTCCAGGTTCGATGCAGGATACAGGATGCTCAGGGCTGGTGTACTGGGATGACCCAGAGGGATGGGATGGGGAGGGAGGTGGGAGGGGGGTTCAGGATGGGGAACATGTGTACACCCATGGCAGATTCATGTTGATGTATGGCAAAACCAATACAATATTGTAAAGTAATTAGCCTCCAATTAAAATAAATTTATATTAAAAAAAAGAATTTTCATCAAAAAATAAAGTTCCTGTTATAAGTCTATTTCTCTTTCTTTAATAAGACAAAATCTAAAGAGTCCTAAACTTTGAAGTGTGTTTCCACTTCAAAAGCATCTACAGATTTCCTGGCAATTGTTTCAAACACAGAGATTGAATGAGGTACCAGTAAATCTGCTACAAAACCTTTCTCTGGATATCCATACTACTTCCAACCCTAAGATTGTGAAGTCTTTTGGGTTTGTTTATTTCACTGAATGTCTTTCTGGTGTTAAAGCCTATGTTCTCCTAACTGAATTACCTGACTTCTAGGAAGAATTTGATACTCATTGGTTTATGTGTGTTTCAGTTTAGTTTACTCCTTTTTTACTCTTTTCTTATTTGAGACCAAGAGCCAAGTTCACCTGGTTTTCATTTAAAAAAAAAAAAGATGCTTCATAGATGTTAACGCTGTTATTATTTCTCTCTTTAGTGCTGAAACTTTCCAGTTCTTCTACCCTTCATTAAAGGGGCTATTTATCAGATTTTTCATCCTTTTTATACTCTGTTGTGTTGGTGATGGACAGGGAAGTCTGGAGAGCTACAGTCCATGGGGTCACAAAGAATTAGATACAACTGAGCGAAGGAACTGAACTGATGCAGAATTGCTAGGTTACTTTTGTACCTTAGCATTTCCATGTGAATTTGGTACATGACGTTCAAGATGAAACACATTTAATAAAGATGCTGAACACAGATTTGTTCAAAACTTTCATAATACAGGTGAAAATGGAAAACAATTTCCAACAGTACACACACACACACAAAAACACTTTGAAGTCTGGAAGCAGCCTTCTTGTACATTAAGAATAAACAGTCATAATTGCTTTTCTGCAAAGGCAAAAAGAGTACATTAAACTTGCTTTTCAGTACATTTTGTTGACTTCATAATAATTTACGTGCTATAATAATGATTTATAATAATTTATGTGCTAAAGTCTATTGTGCCCTCATAACATTGAAAACTAGTAAATGTTATTTATTCCAAAAAATTGAAGACTCTGAAACCAACCTGTGATTAAAAGTTTTTGTTTTATTGTATTTTTCTTTTGATATATGAAGAAAAGGATTAAGTCACAGCAATGGAGTTCTGTTGCATGTTTAGTTTGGCTGAAGAACTAACACTCTTTCTTGTATGGGTAGAAAGTAGTCGGTCATGGCACAGAGTACTTTTTTGAGTTTATTGGTTGAAGGTTTTACTAAAATTAAAGAAAGTGTTATTTTACTTAAAATATTTTACAAGAAAATGTGTGGATATAATTTCCTTATTATTCAAGTTTCCCTAGTTATTAATTGTATTAATTTCTATACTTTGGAGAGTAACTTTCAATGTAGAAAAGAACTTTTAAAATTCATGCACTGCCCGTAAAATATCCACCTCTTACTCCCAAAGCAATTTTTTTTATATTTAGCACAATTACAGTGTATAATTGTGCAAGGCTACTATTTTTATGTAGATTGTTAATTTTGAATCTAATACACATAGTCTGCCTTGAAATGTGGTTAGTTAAAATACCCAGATTTTCATTTCTTGAACTTAAAAAGCATCACAAAAATATTTAAAGTCTGAGTGTTGAAGTAATGATCAACACTGCATATAAAAAGCCTTAATTTTATAATGTTTTTGAATTCTTTTAAAGCAATTGCTTGCATTCAATGTAAATATCTACAAGATAGTCTCTGTAAATTAGTGTGGAACAGGAGCTAATTCTCTTTCAATAACGTTTATGGCAAAAGACGATCAACAGCACATAGGCCATTAATAGAAGCCATTTTTTGATCAAACAGGAAATAAGCAGGCCACCAAACAGAATGAGGTCATAAAAATGGATTCCAGCCAGTAAGTCTGCTGGCAAAGACAGCCGAATGTGTTCTTGCCGTAATCTACAGGGCTCAGCAGTGATTATTCTCACCCGCTGTGCTACTTATGTCGGAGTCTCTTTTTCTTCTCTCTCTCTCTCTCACACACACACTTATTACCAGTGGTATCCCAGTCTCTATGTTAAGAACTAGGGATTAAAGTATATAAGGATCACTACTTCTTAAAACTTTCAAGACGGTAAAAGCAAATAGATTCCTCTCTGTTGTACAAACTATGCCTGAACCGTTTCCTCACTCTCTCATCATGCTTATGTGTCTGCTTGGATCCTGGCATCACCAGAAAACCCTTGGCTACCTGCTTGGCTCTGCTGCTATTCTCTATAACAGTGAACAATTATACCTGTCATTGACTGAGTGCTTGCTATAAGGCAGGCAAGGTTATAAGTTCTTTACAGGCATTGACTCATTCACTCATAAAAAGCTTAGGGGGTAGTTGCTATTATTATCACCATTTTTCAGATAAGGTAAACTGAGGCACACAGATGAGGTGAATTGCCTAGTGTCAGGCAGGTAAGAAGTGGAGGAGTCAGGACGCGAACGCAGGCAGGTGGGTCTGCAACTTCCTCTTATTAACTGCTCCCTTTCTCTCCCCAGGCATGACCTTTCACTTGGATCATGAACAGCGCTACCACTCATTTGGGGTTTTCTTTTGATATTGAAGCAGAATGCTGTTGTTACACAGCTATAAACTGAATGTGAATGTAATCACAAATATATATGTATATATATAGCTTCAGTTGTTGATGAACTAGCTAAGCAGTATTTGCATATATATAAAATATGTATACATATATATGTATACATACATACACACACAAAGCTACAAAATCAAAAACAAAGCTTAGAAACCCATAAGATCTAATTAAGTCATTACATATACAACACAGCTACCCTGGATAGGACGATGAATACTAAAGGGAACTATGCTTATATGATATGATAACATATGTCATTAAAAATAATCAACTAATACTAAACACATAAGCATGGATAAGTCGAAGCCAAAAAGAAAATGTCAGTAGGTCATGTGTGGTATGATATAATTATAAGATGTTTAATTTACAAAGAATGCTATAGAGATTTAGGGATTTTAGGGAAGTTTATGTATGTAGTAAAAGTGTAAGGTGAAGTATGAAAATGATCAACATTCACACACACACATACACACAAGATAGCCCCTGCAGGTCAAGCTGGAAGGATGGCAAAGGAGATTTCATCTCTTTATATGTTTAGTATTGAATTTCATACATGAGTTGTTAGGGACACAGATTTTACATTATTCTGTAATCGTAAGAGTGGATCTAAAATATTTTAAGATCCTCAAAATATTTTCAAAAGAGGAAGAGAGGGAGAACACACACCTGATACTCAATTTAAGTATAGTACGTTTGTCTAAACCATGCATTTCTTAAAAGATCAATGGAATGAGAGGAAATGGTAGAAAAGAAGTGGACTCTGAAATCAGGAAACCTGTGTTCAGAGTTTCCCTGTTCTAGACAGTTTGGGCTTAGTGCAGACCTCTTCTTGTCTGTGGTAAATTTATTAATGTCCAAATGTTTATTACGTGTTGTGGGGGTTGGAAGCTAGGGGTATGGCATTTACTATTCTATAGTATCTTGAAACATTCCTCCAGTCTAATAGTTTATGCTTCTAGGTATTTTTTATGCACTAATTGTTCTCCCATCTCTTTGCCTGGTATTGTGATAGATGTAGTAAAAACCCAACATCAGTGAGATTCTTTCCCCTGCTAAAAAAAAATTAAGAGTTCCAACTTCGTTCACAAACCATATGCTCTCATCTCTTATTACTGCATGTAGTTGGGCTCCTTGTAAAGATGCCGTTTATATAGGAAATTTAAGCAAGACAACAGAATTCTGAAAAATCTGAAAACTACCATAAAACCTATGAAAAAATATAGTCACGATGCTTTTTCCCCCCTGTTCTTTAACCAGAAGGTTGACTTGTAAGAATTATTTCTTCTCACCTTTGTTATGTCATCATACTCTTTATTTATGTTTTTCCCACTCCTTCTTTTATCCCTCACAAACAACCGAGGATTGAACTTATCTAACTGTATAAACATGTGCACCCGCATCCCCGAGGCTGAGTGTGTCATGGAAAGAGAACTGCAACTCCTCGGTCAAGCCGATTCCCACCTGTTGGGCAGCGTGTGCCTGCGGCGTGTTCTGGAAGTCAAGGACTTAAGTGGGGGAATTTCCAGATCCTAAGTGGATGCTGAGCCTTATTTCAGTGTGGGAGTATTTTCCACCCATTGATAACTTAGGCGGATGGCTTTCCCAGAGCTGTCAAACACGCAGTGGAAACACATTTTTTTCATAAGAGGCTACTGACACAAGCAAAAATTCTAAGAAAAATACAGCCCACAAATCAACACAGTCACACCCAGAGTCATTATAATTAAGAACTAGTTCTTGGGACTTACCCCAGCGTGGAATCACTAGATCATATAACCGCAGGTAAAGCCAATGAAATGTGAGGCACGCTGTTTGAATGAGCTACACATTTCCCCTCAAGAACAGAGTATGTTCTATGCCACAGGTGTTTCAGTAATTGCAGTACGTTAGGAATATATCATGTTTAACAGACCTTGTACACACATTTCCACCTGTGAGAGACGGTGGTCCAATTTCGATACTCCGGGCTGAGTGTCAGATACACATAAGTCCACACTGTTTAATAAGGCTCACTTGCCAAACAAGGGCTGTGACTCTGGTCTCCTCCTTGCCCTGCTATTGATTAGTAGAATGACGGAGTAAATCACTTGGCCTTAGCGTGTCTACATTTTCTCCTGTAACATAGCTCAATATTACAGAAGAGTTTTGCAGACCCCTTTATGAGAAGTATGACTTTGACTCCCCATCAACCAGATGAAAATTTAAAATGCAAATGTCAATTCTTGATTCCAGAAAAACATGTCCTAGTGGTCGACATTTGGATCAAAGGGGATATGAATTATGTAAGTACAATGGTGTTTGATTATAGTGCTGTTATATCAATTGAGTTCCTATAGAAGCCCTCACTTCTAGTTATCCCACTAGGAATCGAACGACAGTAAGGAACTCAGGTCATGGCCTTAACGAGCCACAATATCATACTGCAGTGCAGTCTTTATTTACAGGATATAATCTGCCTACTTTGTTACATGGTTTGAACCAGCACTTGTCAAATAAAAGAGGTAAGATTATATGATTAAAAATACAAATTCAAAATCGCATTAAAGGACAGAAGTATACAAAAAATAAACTTTTGTAAAAAAAAGCTGTTAAACATTTATTTTTAAACTTTGCATTTCTTGACAACTAAGTCACAGGGTATAATGAATATGATTCTCACGGCAAAACAGTAGTGTAATTGTTGTTTAGTTGCTCCGTCATGTCCAGCTCTTTTGCGACCCCATGGACTGTAGCCCGCCAGGCTCCTCTGTCCATGGGATTCTCCAGGCAAGAGTACTGGAGTGGGCGACCATTTCCTCCTTCAGGGATCTTCCCAACCCAGGGATCAAACTGCAGATTCTTTACTGCTGAGCCACCAGGGGAGCCCATGGTGATTTTACAAATAAGCAATGTATTATCCTGGTGTTTGAGGTTTGTCATTTCATTGTGTTCTTACAGAAGGTACATTAGAACTTTTTTTTTTTCTGTCAAATTTGTATATACAGTGTCTTTAAATATATAATTTTCAGTAAGTGGAAAACATTGGCCTCCATTTTTTACCCCTTCTTAAACCTACTTTTTCAAATATCAGTTTGAAATGCCCACCTATTTCTACGTCTGGCCTCAGCCATGAGATTGCTCTAGTCCCAGGCCGCTTAGTGAACACAATACACACAAAGGTTGAAACGTGTTTGCACAGCCGGGCTTGGTCTCTCTTGAGTCTCGGCCTCTGCCATGCACACAAGTGGCCGCTGCTGCTGCTGCTGCTAAGTCGCTTCAGTCGTGTCTGACTCTTCACAATCCCATGGACTGCAGCCCACCAGGCTCCTCTGTCCATGGTATGCTCCAGGCAAGAGTACTGGAGTGGGGTGCCATTGCCTTCTCCTCTTGTGGTTAATAAGGAGATAGAATTGGACATGAGTTTGGGCAAGCTCCGGGAAATAGTGAAGGACGGGGAAGCCTGGCGTGCTGCAGTTCATGTGGTTGCAAAGAGTTGGACACGACTTAGTGACTGAACAACAGCAAAGAATATAGAGAAAAGCTCGGAGAATGGAAGTTTTGGCTCTTCCCAAACCAAGTAAAATCTTGTTTGATAAAGAATCTTTTGAAATTTAACCTTTCAGATTTTCATCTGAAGAATGAGAGAGCTAGGAAAAAAGTGGTCTTTAAGTTACTTCTTTGTGTTAAATATTATCTTATCAGCATGCATAGTAATGTTTGGAAATCATTTGGTAGTAGGGAGAAGACAAAACATTCTAAAGTGATCTAATCAATGATTATATAACAACCAACTGAACTCACTAGATACAGTTTCTAGGTCAATGACGATGAGTCTTTGATTTGATGCAAAGTTTCTACAGCTGTTGAAAGTCAGAATAAACTAATTTTTGAGGAACAGAAGATCATTTCCTAAATATAGCTTTTCTAAGATTATAATATGTTAATGTTATCATCACTTGAATTCAGCAATGGAGATGATTGAAATAAAATGTATATTTAAGATATTTAAATTCACTATTTAAGATGGTATTGTTTAAAATATGAAAATGTATAAATATGCCATATATGAACATCCTTCACATAAATGAGTATATTTTAAGCTATGTGATGCTTTTTAAAACCAGTCACTATAGAGGTTGGGGAAAATGTAAGGTGATAATTTTATTGATACATAAGATGGCATCACTGACTCGATGGACATGAGTCTGAGTGAACTCCAGGAGTTGGTGATGGACAGGGAGGCCTGGCGTGCTGCGATTCACGGGGTCGCAAAGAGTCGGACACGACTGAGCGAGTGAACTGAACTGAACTGAAATGAACTGAATTCCTACAATCAGAGTAAATTTTCAGAAGACAAAAAGATACTGAATTTTATATCAGGAATCAGTATTTGTTAATATGTTACAAGTTTTACTCTATGCTTTAATGAGTAATACTAAGATTTCTTATTGCTCATCTAAAGGTATTTTAAAAAATAATCATTGAAATATTAAAAAAATTACAGATTTCAGATATTTTTTGAACCAGTATACCAGTATAAGAAAAAGAAGTTAGTAAGAGATGTTACTGAAAACACTGTGACTTAGACATTAGGTTTAAAAATAAATATTGAAATATATTAAGATTAATATTTTACATTATTCCTATTTATATTATTGCTTAAAAGGTGGAGATTTAAAATTTCAAAAACCTACCCCCACAATGTCACCCCAAACTACATACAAGTAAATTTTCCTACATTTCACTGTGTACAGATAGATTTTTAAGACCTGAACAGTTTTTTTAAGAAGTTCAGGCTCTCCTTCCATATGAGTCTTTTTATCTTTAAGCCTCTACCTTGAGCTTGGACTTTAAGTTCAGATGACTCTAAGACTGGACAGACATATGCTGGGTTTAGAAGAGCATTCACTTTTGCAAAGTTCAGTAATTAAAACATGTGCTCACCCTGGGAATGAACACCGAAGTCTGCCTTTCCGTGTTCACTCTTCTTTCCTCCCTTAGCTACAGAACTTTGGCTTTATTCTGTTAGAAACACTTTATGCTTGCATCTTGTGGTAATCGTGTGACTCACTTCTAGGCAATAAGATGCAAATGGAATGAGTAGAGTTCAACTGTGTAGATTCTCTGGAAAGTATCTTTTTTTTTCTTCTTCTCCTTGCAAAAGATGCAGAATCAACAGACACACACACACCCCTTTTCACCAGTACCATTTCTTCTTCCTTTCTAAATGCAGCTGTGATGTGTGGAGGTAAAGCAGCCATATTGTGAGCATGAGGATGGTAGGCACAAGGCAAAGATGATGAGAAAGCTAAAAACAGCCTGAGACTTTGGAAACCCCCCAAGCATCTCTGAGCAACTGATCACTTCTCTACTTCTTGTGATGTCAAAAATATTACAATATAACATTCTTCTCATTATCTATGCTTCTTGGGGCACTTTTTAGATTTCCTGGCTGTATCTTTCTCTTTCTTTTGGCTCATGTAACATTTTTGTCCCAAAGAATTAAGAAAAAATAAGCGAGTATTTTCTGATAAATACAAAAAATGGAAAGAAACCACTGATGTGAGGAAACTTTGCTGCAGCGACTTTTCTAATACTAGTTTGGGGCTGGGAGGAAAACTAAATTATGTTGGGTACTTGACTGGCAGGCTATAGTCCATGGGGTCACAAAGAATTGGGCACAACTGAGTGACTATCGCTTTAACTTGACTGCACTGTTCTCTTTAAAAATGGTGTCCATAAATATATTGGGAAAAAATGAATATGAGTCCACCAATTAGGTCAATAGGGTTAAAATGTGACCAGATTAACTGTCATTACTTTCAAAATGAAAGAGTTGGTTTTCTCTTGGCCTTTTCTTTATTTATGACTCTGCCCTGGTCATAGTGAAGAGGAGAAATAGAAACACAAAGCAAAGCACACCTTCATGCTGAACTCTCAGTAATCTAATGAAAATTTAAACATGGTATGTATCGTAGCTTTAAAATGGCTATGTCCAGTGCCCCTTGCATTATTAAATAATTTCATATTTAGAAACCTGCTCCTGATTTGTTTATTGGATATTACAAATCTTAATGGAGTCCTATTCCCTATAACTTTAGAAAGACAATATGTATTTTGGTAAAACTGATATTTTGGACCCAGAGGGTCCCTGGCTCAAATTCCATCAGAGAACGCTCGAGCTGTGCACCTTCATATGTTATTGGTTAGCATGCTCTAATTTTCTTTTTTAAAAACTGATCTTACTGGTGACCCAAAGGCCTTTCCTTGTTTTTCTAGTAACATAAGGGGAAGGTGAGTAGAAGAGTTATGTGAGATGGACATATAAGTTCCAGGCCTTCTGCATTCTGATAAAATAGATCCCTCTCTCTGACTTCCTTTTCCTCATGGTCTTTCATTACCTGAAATTCTTAGCTTTCAGAATCTGGGACAAATATTTTTAATTTTGGCAAGTTAACAGTTTTGTGGGGGTTTTTTAACCTTTATAGCATTTTCCCCATAATTATAAACATTTTAAAGTCATAATTATGTATAGAGAGTTTAGAGATTCTTAAAATGTAAAGAAGCTCTTAGCATGAATAAACATGCAAAGAAAACTACAAATTTAATGATTTCTTATGATATGGTTACCAACTAGTCAAAAAAAAAAAAAGTTTGCTTAAAAAATGAGTTCAAAGGTTCATGGTAAGTTTCCCTTAAATTGTTTGAATAATTCTTGTTGTGGGTTGTAGGTATGTGTGTGTGGAAACAATTATGTTAACACATGATTCATAGCATACATGTTTGCAAATACCGTCAATACTAATATGTTATTTCTTCCGTATGAGGTTTAACATTCCAGGCTAAGTGTTTAAAAAAATATATGTAATAGGGAAAACAGATGTTCACGCACCTTTGCTTTGCATGACAATTCATTAAAGAATAAGAAATAGAACTAAATAAGGTCAATCTGGCTAGTGCTAATTATTATTTGGCGTGTAAAGTGTGAAAACCTCACTTCTATTTAGTTTCATTTTATGCTCCCCTTCTCTGAATAAATACCAGTGTTCTAGAAATCTGGTAGTGTTAACATTTTTGTTTCAATCTTCAACACTTCTTCCTCCCCAGTGCTTTCCTTCCCCTTCTCATTCCTTTTCTGTTTGAAGGACCTACTTAAGCCAATTTTTAAGGGTAAGTTTGTTAGAGACAAATTCCTTTTGCTTTTGTCTCATTTCCTCTTTATTCTTAAACAATAGTTTCCCTGGATATAGAATTCATAGTTGACAGGTTTCTTTTTTTTTTTTTTTCAACATTTGAAAAAAAAAAAAAATACTCTGCTTCTTCCTTCTGGCCTTCACAGTTGCAGATGAGAAATCTGATAGATTACACAGAGGTAATGAATCATTTTTCTCTGGCTGCTTTCAAGACATTTTTTTCCCCCATCTTTAGTCTTCAAAACTTTAATTACAATGTGCCTTTGTGTAGATTTCTTTGGCTTTAATTTGTTTATAGTTTGCTAAGTTTCTTGGATCTGAATGTTGTGTCTTTTGCCAAATTTGGAATGTTTTCAGTCATTATTTCTTCAAATACTCTTTCAGCTTCCTTTTTCTTCACTCCTTCCGGGACTGTGGATACAATTGTTGGATCTCTCATTATCGTCCCATGGGTTCCTGTTCTTGCTTTTTTTCCCCCCAGTCTATTTTATTTCTATTGTTTAAATTGGGTGAATACATTAATCTGTACTCAAATTCACTGAGTCTATCCTCATTAAGTCCATTCTACTGCTGAGACCATCTAGCGAGGGTTTTTATTTTTTTCCTACTTTTTGTATTTTTCAGTTCTATAGTTTCCACATTTTTATAATTTCTATTTCTTTACTGAGTCTTTCTACTTTTTCCTTTGTTTCAAAACAATGTGTAATTGATTGTTGAAGCATTTTTTATGCCAGTTGCTCTCAAGTTGCTTGTTCCAGCATCTGATTGGTCAGGATTAATGTCAGTTGATTGACTTATCTCACTCAATTTGTGATTTTCTTGGTTCTTTGAGAGCTGCTTTTTTTTTTTTTTTTTGAAGATTCTCGGTCCTACTCAAACATTTGGTTTCATGAGGCAGTCACCCTACTTAGGTGTACTACATGGATCTAGCCCTACTTGTGTAGGCTTTGTTTCCAGTTTTCACCTTTCCCAGCCTCTGTGATGTTATTGGACCTGTTTGGTTTATCTGGTATGGTTAGGATTCCTGCTGGTCTCTGATGAGGCTGTCTGAAAAGGATTTCCCCTAGGCAGATGGCTATTTCTCTGTAGGAAAGGGATACATGTGTTTCCTTATAGGTGCCTCCCAGCTACTCTAAGGAGGAGAGCTTGAGTCCCCTGGACAAGAAAGCTTCCTGCACAAGGCCACCTGCTGTAGCTGGGTCTTTTCTGTCATCTCTGCACACCCCTCTTGGTGTGGCATCTCTTAGTGGAAAAAAAGGAATCTTAAGCTTGACAGAGGACTTCCCAGGTGGCGCTAGAGGTAAAGAACCTGCCTGCCAATGCAGGAGATGTAAGAGATGAAAGTTTGATCCCTGGATCAGAAGATCCCTTGGAGAAGGAAATGGCAATCCACTCCGGTATTCTTGCCTGGAGAATTCCATGGACAGAGGAGCCGGGTGGGCTACAGTCCATAAGGTTGCGCAGAACTGGACAGGACTGGAGTGACTTACTGCGCAGGCACACAAGCTTGACAGAACAGGGAACACCTCTCCTGGTCACTTATTCCCGGCAGGACTTCCGATCGGTTTTCTTTGCTGGTGGTGACATGGGCTTTATCTAGCATTGTCAGAGGGACTCACATTTTATCTAGAAGAGAAATGAAAGGGAAATGACATATCTGGGTGCCCTTTCTCTGTTGGGTGGGTGAACAGAAATGCCTTGCTGCTGGGCTCTTCCTCCAACTCTGGGGTTCCAAACCAGCTCACCTTCCAGAATTCTTCTTTGAGTAGTATTTGTGCCATTTCTAGGGTCTAGAGTTGTACTTTGTGTGGAGGAAAAGGGCAAAATGGATTTATGGTCTCTTGTCCCTGAAATTATTAATTTTGAAATTAAAAGAAGAAGCTATTTTCTGAGCAGATTTAGGCTTACAGAAAAATGAGTTGAAAGTGCAGAGTCCCCAAGTACCCTTTCATCCCATCTCTAGTTTCTTCCGTTATTAATATCTTACGTTTGGGTTACTTTTGTGCAATTTATGAGCAAGTATAGGGCTTCCCTGCTTGGTCAGTAAAGAATTTGCCTGCGGGGCAGGAGACCCAGGTTTGACCCTTTGGTCAGGAAGATGCCCTGGAGAAGGGAATGGCAACCCACTCCAGTATTCTTGCTTGGAGATTCCTATGGACAGAGGAGCCAGGCGGACTAGAGTCTATGGAGTTGCAAAGAATCGGACACAACTGAGCGACTAAAGCACCATCATTGATAGTTATTAGGTAAATTCAGTAGTTTACACAGGGTTCACTTTTTGTTTTGTATAAGAAATTAGCTGGAAGTCCTGCCCTATGTAGGTTGTGCCGAATTACTGGGACATAGCGGAGTATGTCGGAGAAGGCAATGGCACCCCACTCCAGTACGCCTGCCTGGAAAATCCCACAGGCGGAGGAGCCTGGTAGGCTGCAGTCCATGGGGTCACTAAGAGTCAGACACGTCTGAGTGACTTCACTTTCACTTTTCACTTTCATGCATTGGAGAAGGAAATGGCAGCCCACTCCAGTGTTCTTGCCTGGAGAATCCCAGGGACGGGGGAGCCTGGTGGGCTGCTGTCCCTGGGATCGCTGAGGGTCGGACACGACTGAGCGACTTCACTTTTACTTTTCACTTTCATGCATTGGAGAAGGAAATGGCAACCCACTCCAGTGTTCTTGCCTGGAGAATCTCAGGGACGGGGGAGCCTGGTGGGCTGCCATCCATGGGATCACACAGAGTTGGACACGACTGAAGTGACTTAGCAGCAGTAGCAGCAGTGGAGTATGTCATAGTTTTGTTGACATTTAGGAAACGGGGCTTGCCATAGTGGGTATACCTGATATGTTTTGAGGTAGTAACACTAATTGGACACCCTGCGCTCTGTATGGACTTTCTTCAATCGATCAGAGCCAAGTTCGTCAGGATCTTCTCCAGAACATGGCAAAAACAGGCAGGAATTGGCTGGTGGAACTAGTAACAATTTAATATCAAGGAATGATTTCATTTAAACCTTAATCTCATTTTAATATAATACCATTATATAAAACATAACACTGAAAATGCCAATAGCTTATTATTTTAACATAATAAGCTTTCAGGTTGTTGTTTCATGGAAAATACAAGCTGAGCCAATGTTCTAAAGAAGAAAAAAAAGTACTTTCTTTCTTTTCATTTTGATTCATGAAGTTAAGTCTCATAGGTAGGTTAGTGTTCGCATTAGCTAAAGAGAAAACATTGAAAGTGAGATAAGAAAAGACCTGAAAAGTGCATTTGGAACTAGCTTGCCCACGACTATACATTTTTGTCTTGAAAATCTATTAGGATTCCACAATTGTATAAATTTCACAGTTCTTTTTATTTTATAAAATAGAAAATGATTACAATTTTGTGTAATGTATTGTGCAGGTTTAATAGGATTGCACTCTTGCCAAGTACTGTAGTAACAAATAAATGCAATAGAAAATTGCTGACACACTAGGAAACTGCTAGTTCAACACAAATGCTTTCTGTAGATAAATCTGGCGTAATTTCCCTATACATCTTGACTATGACTTTCAACTCTGCTCACAGGAGGGCACTTGCACGGTGCTGGCAGGCGTCCGTATGTCTGCCTTTCCTGTACGTTTACGGCCCAGCAGTGCAGACGTGTTGCTTACAAATATGGCAGAAGCCACCCAAGGCAACTGAGCCACAGTGCCGACTCTGCAGTTGCGTGTCTTCCCCAAAGGTGTATTGCCAAGAACCTACAGATGCATCATCCAGGGGAAATGGAGACAGTATCAGAAGGGGACAGTGGCTTCTGAGTCTGCTTCCTGGTCGAGTTGTGATACGGTCAGATAGTTTTCGATGCTGCACGCTTCTTACATTAACACTTCTGTGCTATATTTTCCTAAAAGTCATAACGCATTAAAAAAAGTGAGGAAAGGTAATGTTTAACCAAAGTGGTGACAGATAACCATATTTTACATTTGTTTCCCAGGTGGTGCTAGTGGTGAAGAATCCACCTGCCAATGCAGGGGATGCAAGAGATGTGGGTTCGATCCCTTGGGTGGGGAAGATCCCCTGGAGGAGGAAATGGCAATCCACTCCACTATTCTTGCCAGGAAAATTCCTTGGGCAGGGGAGCCTGGTGACTACAGTCCATGAGGTCAGAAAGAGTGGGACACAACCAAGCGACTGAGCATATGTATACAGCACATTACATCTATATTTAGTCAGATTTAATCACTGATGCCAGCTGAACTGAAGGAATGTTTGGACACTAGAAGACAAAAATTAAAATATAAATTCTTTTTTTGTTGTTGAAATGTATATTTTTGGCAGTTATACGCATATCTTCTTGGCAGGTTTGTGATAACATCTCTGCAGAATTGAATAGGAGAAAAGCAAGAATTTAAAATACATCTTCTCCGTGAGAAAGTGCCAATAGTTGGAAATTAAGCCGAGAACTAAAATAATAGCAAAAATCATTTACTCATTGACTCTCAATGATTAAACACATTTACAGAGTAATCATTGTGTGTTTGATGCTATACTGGATTGCTGGCATGCAAAAGTGAATATATTTGGTTCCTGATCTGAAGAACCTCACTGATAAAAGACTTTTAATAGGAAAGGTGAGAAGTCATTAACAAATAATTACAGTGTGATTGATGAACCATGATCACACAAGTGCATGGAAATATACTGTGGGAACTGTCAACTGGGCCACCTAATTCTGCTGGGAGGTGGTAGGGGGCAAGGAGGCTATTCCCAGGAGAGGAACTCATATGAAGGAAGACAAAGAATCAAGAGCCAGCATGCCTGAGGAACTGAAAGGCCTTATAAGCTGGGAGAAGGAATTAGTATTTTATATTGAAGGCAAGGAGCATGTGGTAATATTGGCATTTTATAAAGAATATGCTATCTGCAGTGTAGAGAATGGTCTGGAAGGAGTAAAACAGAAGACAGGAGACAATTCGGAGCCTATTATAGTAATCTGGGCAGACCACGAAGAGGGACTGAAAAAAAGGAAATGGGTAGAGAGGATTATGTCAAGAAGGAATGAGAATCCCCACATCCATTTCCAAGGAGTTTCAAAATCATCAGCCTAAACAATTTATGGTAAATGGATAGTTGACAGCATTTCCTTTGAGATGTCTAGGCTTTGATATTAGCCCTATTCACTTTTTAAAACTATGGCAATAAGAATGATATTAAATTATCTAAGGGTGAAAAGGGGGTATCAACAGGTTGAGTTTTGGCAGATTTCCACACATGAAAAGCCACATTAGAGATCATGTGTTACTGTATTAATTGACTTCGAGTATTCCTGTCCAGTGTTGAGTATGCGAGGCCATAGAAATAATCATTTAAGCTATTTTATCTAAGGGGCTTTTCTCTAAATCCACCAAAGAAATCCCAGGCTTTGTCTCTGAATCCAGGAGAGAAGTCTTCTGACATTGATTTAGCCTCTACAGAGGCAAGGTCACAGGTTATTACTGCTTTTTGTAAACCTTCTCTTTGCTTCAGTCTTACATGAATATTAGTGGTTAGCATATTTTATATAGGGGAGCTTTTCTGATTTTATAGGATAAATAACAGAGTAAGTTGCTCAGAAATAATGTTTTGTTGAGATTTTTATGACTGTTAGAAGATGTAACTGAGTCATATCTAGAGGTGGGTGTTGGCTACTCTGTTCACTCATTTCTTTATTCAATGAATACTGAATCTTGATAAGCCAGTTATGGAGGTTATTTATATTAAGAAATAACCTTTGTGTTCAAGAAGCTCTCAAACTAAGATCAAGACAAATTTGCAAAGAATGTATGCTGAAACACAGTGATTTTATTTTCCCAAGAGACTTTGCAAACACCAAAGGGAAACTTAATCAAGATGAGTTTTGGTAGATTTCCACAAAATTTTCAAAGAGTAGTATAAATTTGCTATCAGATCCCAAGGCAAAGGGATTTGTGGGAAGAATAAAAATATATTCAAGATAGAGTGGACATTTGAGCAAATAACTTTGCATTGAAAAGTGGGAAGAAGCCACAACATCCTGATAGCAGACTTAGTGGTCCTGATCGTGGCCATGCAGGACGTGTACTGTATCACTCTGAGGTCTCTATTCACATAGAACACTCCCCCCCTACAGTTGTGCCATATACAACCTGTACCACCGTATGTGACAGTCCTGCTCTGAGATGATATCAGAAAGCTTGGGAACTGATGAACAGCTAATACCCCATTTCCTTGGCAGCCAGAATACTATTACCTTCTGGCAATCCTGACTCTGACCATACTTGTTGGCCTTTTGTGGACCCTACTTCCTTTGCTGCTATTTAACTGTTAACCATCTTCAAGGTTCTCTAGTTTCATCACTCTTCTGGCTTAACTTCTGCCTTCTTCTGAGGTAATCTCATCTACTCCCTTGGTTTTCATGGCTACCAACATGCTAACCCTATGCCCAATACCCCAACTTGTCAGAGCTTCATATTCGTGCTTCTAAGTCTACATAATGAATTAGTTACAAATAACAGTGCTCAATACTTACTAAATACTGGTAAAATATCATGTGCAGTGCAAGATCATTACACACACTATATAATTCTACTGGAAACCTATTAGAATAATATGAATTCTATTGTATAGTTGAGGACACTCTAGGAAATTAATTATTCTAGGTCACACAAGTAGTATGAGGTCAGGTCAGGATTCAAACTGATTCCTGGCAGACTTCAAAGGGCTACACTGATTTGCTAGATGAAGTTGCCTGTGGGTAGGTACATCTCTCTCATACTGAAATGATTTTTCTGCCACTCAACCTGTTCTTTCCCTAACTCAGGAAATACTCAGACCATTTACTGTGTTGTGGGTACTGCTAAGCCACCAGCAGCCGGGGCTTTCCAGGTGGCTCAGTGATAAAGAAGCCCCCTGCAATGCAGGAGACCCAGGTTCAATCCCTGGGTTGGGAAGATCTCCTGGAGAAGGAAATGGCAACCCACTCCAGTCATCTTGCCTGGAGAATTCCATGGACAGAGGAGCATAGTGGTCTGCCATCTATGGGGTCGCACAGAGTCGGACATGACTGAAGCGACTTAGCAGCAGCAGCAGCCTGGAGAAGGAAATGGCAACCCACTCCAGTATTCTTGCCTGGAGAATTCCATGGACAGAGGAGCCTGGCAGGCTACAGACCATGGGGCTGCAGAAGAGTCAGATGCGACTGAGTAACTAAACAATAACAAAAATAGGAATTTCGATCTAGTTGTCATTCTTGGGACATTAAAACACATTGATATGGAGGTCTATTCTCACGCTGGCTATAACTGGTGATCCAGCGGAGCCTGGTGGAAGCCTTTTCAGGAGCAGGGCTCTCGCAGGCTTGTTAAGCAGCCCGGCCTGATATCTTCGCCCATTACTCTGAAAGAGAGAGAGAGAGAGAGAGAGAGAGAACACTTGAATGACAGGCATCGAGCCAGGGTTTACCCTGTGGGGCTCAGGACACACACAATGTCTGTCAACACTCCCTATCACTTGCCTGCTTATGCAGACTTTCTTTTTTTTTGGCCTGATGTATTCATCACCAGACTGCAGACACCTAGTTAATCCATTTAGAACCTATCAACTCTGTTCATCGGCTCATAAACCTATTACCTTGGAGGCTGGGCGCTGAGGGACACAGGTGCCAGACCAGTGCACAAAACCCAATTGAGTTATGTAGCAGGCAGTGAGGGGCGCCTAATCACGACTCTGGCTGCGTGGGGAATTGCCCGTGTTATGTGGTAGCAGCCACTTTATTAAATATCGATTTAAATCACGGCCTTTAATCAAATCTGATAGAAGACCTCTTTCACCTTCGGCCCTCTCCAGCTCCTCCTCTCCCCCTCCCTTTCCAATCAGCCTGTCTGGTGACATCGGAGCTGAGGAATGAATAGTTAGCCAGGAGTTTCACCAGAAAACCCTTTTCAGCAGTAATGAGGCATTTGTGATAATCGAGTGATGAAATGTAAATGGGCAGTAATGAGCACAATTACGTCCACGAGGGAACCATCAACGTGGCTTCTTTCCTCACAGATAGATGAGCTCTTTCTCCATCATTGCCCACTGCTGCTACACTGGGAAGCGCGATGCCGAGCCCGGGGTGGGGACGGGTGGAGGGGAGCTGAAAAGTAGTGGAGCACCCGCCCTGACGGCAGTCAGCGCCGGAGCTTGAGCCCCTGTGGTCTTTGGCATCCCGGCCTGGACCTCAGCGTCCGCCGCGCCTCCTGCCTCTTCCCTCGCGGTCTGGTCCTCAGAGGATGCTGGGACGCTATTGGCTGCGGGGATGGAAAGCCGCCTCGCTGTGCTAACGAGCTTGCGTGATCCTCGGTCTGTTGGTTCCACTGCAAAACTGTGCGATGGGACGGGGGCCGACTGGATGCGAGCAGAGACCGAAGGCAAGGAATGGGACCCTTGCCAGGAAACGCTGGAGCTTGTGTCATCTTTGTCGTCAGGGACTCGCAGGGAAAAAGAGGCCGGCATTTCCAGGAAACACGGCCTCTCGGCACATCTGTTACCGCTCTATCCGGGGTTAACACAATCTGGCATCGCATGGCAGGATGTTTTTACAGCCAAACCCGAGTGGCCTATCAGTTGCAGAACAAATTGTAGAGTACGGAAAAATGTTTTGTGATCTTAAAAAATTAAAATCCGTTGGAAAAAAACATTGTCCTCTCTTGACATAGGAACTGTGTTATTAGGATGGTCTAAGAAGACATATTAGGAGAAGGCAATGGCACCCCACTCCAGTACTCTTGCCTGGAAAATCCCATGGATGGACGAGGCTCGTAGGCTGCAGGCCATGGGTTCGCTAAGAGCCAAACACAACAGAGCGACTTCACTTTCACTTTTTACTTTCATGCATTGGAGAAGGAAATGGCAACCTACTCCAGTGTTCTTGCTTGGAGAATCCCAGGGACGGGGGAGCCTGGTGGGCTGCCGTCTATGGGGTCTCCCAGAGTCGGACACGACTGAAGCAACTTAGCAGCAGCAGCAGCAAAAAGACATATTAAATAAACTATTTTAATGTGGCTATAGGTTGTATGCAAACACACATTAAAATGATGTAAACATATTTATTTCTTTACTAGATAAATTAAACGTAGGTGTACAGATGTAAGGGATCAGAGTTAGGATATGAAAACTGATTTGAATGATATTCCATCAATTAAAAGCCTGCTAATGTTATATTTTACTGGAAGTTTCCAAACCCACAAAAAGTTAATATTTCCTGAGATTATAGTCTCAATTTGTAGTAGAGCAGCTACCATGTTTTTCTGTTATTTTTTTGTTATTGCTGTTTCCTTCTTTGAACTTTGCATCATTAAATATCTACCTAGCCAGAGTTGGTAAATTATAACAAGATACTGGGCCAAATTCTGTCAATAGACCTAATTGTTAAATGCACATGACTATTGATCAATATGAGAAATGTATCTATTGTTTAATAATATTAATTTGTTCAAAGATAAATTGACAAGTTCCGCAACTTTTTTTTTCAATTTTCTAAACACTTATTTTAAAGACATTTTTTCTTGAAAAATTCATTTTAAGGAGTGCTGCTGTATTTCTGGAAAGTTAAGGCTCATGGATGGCTTCATCTTCATAGTCTGGAGTATATTTGGAAAGTTTGGCAAAAGGGCTCACTTAGAGAAACTGATGAATTGCTCTTTGGTGAACTGGTTATTTGGTTTATCACTCATTCATTAAATAATCTTCTGGCAAGCTGACTTCTGTTAAAATTTGCTTTAAAAAGGTTCACATGACCTGGGAAGCAAAAGTGATTGTGGAAAAATGCCAATCTGACCCAGTTAAAAATAAATCAATGACATCCACCAATTTAGTGTAGAAAGTTGATATCTGGAATCATGACCTCAAGTCACTCAGGACCCTTAATCTTACAAAGAAAGTGCAGAGCTAAAGCCTCCTGAGGAAGTGATTATGAAAATGTATAAAACATGCTCGACATAACTGGCCTTGCTTGCTCCAGCAATCTTACTTCTTTCAACTTTACAGCTTGTTTGTATGAGGACCTGAACTGTGACAGTTTCCTGCAGACACCCCTGGTTACCTTCCTACAGCTTTGTCTACACAGGCCTTTCTGTCATAGAGATAGAAAGGGCCCATAGCCTGGCCCTTCTTTATCTTCTTTTTCTTTCTTATCACGCTGCTTAAATGTTCCTTCCTCCTTAGAAAAATCTTCCCAAGGTTTCAAGACCTGACATTTTTCAAATTTACTTTCTTCTATTTGTTTATTTTTGGCCGTGCTGGGTCTTCGCTGCTGCCTGCGGGCGTTCTCTAGCTGTGGCAAGCAGGGGCTCCTCTTCATGGCGGTGCCTGGGCCCCTCGTTGCAGTGGCTTCCCTTGCTGTGGAGCACGGGCTCTAGAGTGCAGGCTTCGGTACATGTGGCCCACACGCCTCTTGGCCCTGAGCCATGTGAGGTCTTCCTGGACCAGGAATCGAACTCATGTCCCCTGCACTGGCAGAGGGATTCTTAACCACTGGGGCACCGAGGAAGTCCTGGATGTTTTAAACATTTTCTCAGCATCCATTGCTTCATTTTTGTCTTAGTCCTACTGGGCATATTTTATTCAGAGTAAAGTTCACAGCGTTATAATGCTCAAAGGCGAATTTTTAGATCTGTATCTGCTGATGAGCTTTGTTGTCTAGAGGACAGTCGTTTCTCAATAAATGTTTATTAACTAGGATTGAAAAGATTTTAACCCACCTTCTGAGTAAGTACTCAGACAGAAGCAGAATTACATCTTCAAAAAGTGAAAGTGATGCCCACTCATTCGTGTCCGACTCTTTGCGACCCCATGGACTGTAGTGTGCCAGGCTCTTGTGTCTGTGGAATGCTCCAGGCAAGAACATTGGAGTGGGTTGCCATGCCCTTTTCCAGGAGATCTTCCCGACCCAAGGTTTGAACCCAGGTCTCCTGCATTGCAGGCAGATTCTTTACTGTCTGAGCCATCAGCGAAGCCCATAATTACATCTTAGATTCCCCCTTTAAAATTTTAACCCTCTGCCTTTTTCTCTTAAAAAGGCAAGCCAGAAAATGTCCCATAAATTAAAGGTTCTGTGAAGTTGTGTGTTAATATAACATTAAGAAAACGCTCTCTTCCCCTCTGGTGGAATAAAACCCAATCTGCCCAAAATGATTGTCTTCCTGAGGATCTGACAGGAGCATAGGTCTAACTTTGACAGTGAAAGAATGCTGTATTTGTGGCTTTTTCTTCCTTTCAAAATCAACTTGCATTTATAGAGGACATAAAACACGCATGAAATGACAACACAAGGAAAATAGCCTGACCTACTTAGAAGAACAAGCTGTTTTAAACAATGCTGAACCATGTATTTTAATTTCAAATTGCATGATAATAAATCCTTTCAGATATTTTAATTGAAATAGAGACTCCATTTAACAGAAAAAAAAAAAAATAAAAGAGGATGACTACTTGGGATCACTTGTTAGCCTGTTTAAAAATCCCATAATAGATGTTACTCTAATTCAGATTGTACTTGATCACAGTATATTTCTGTCTAAAGGGCTGAACGTCATCTGTGGAAAGCTTTTCTTTGTTCATTTTTCATGAGTTTTCCTTCCTGCTGACTTTTTAGTAGTGTGTTTCACTAACGCTTAGCAACTCTACTATAGGGGAAAAAAATGAAACACCAGTCAATTCCACTAAACTGGGGATGAGAGAAAGATAATGAGGATAAGGAAAGGTTTGGAGAATCAGATGGAAATTTGGAAATTATAATGTTCAGTCACCCCATGATTGTGACCTGATTGTAGTCTATGTAATTCTGAAACTTGCGTAATTTTATATGCATACGTACCATGTAATCATTTTTCATTCATTATTTTCTAAAAAGCTGTTAACAGCCTAAAGGGCATACTTAAGCTATCACTCTAAAAAATAGAAAGAAGCTCATTTGAGTCTTTTAGAAATACCGTGGGTCTATTGTATATGGCACTTATCAACAATTTATTTCACTTTTAACCTATCCCATAACCCACCGCAGTAATCCACGAAAGGAGTCAGAAGAGGCTATTTTCCCTCTGACAAAAATGGGCCATTTTTCCCTGTTTAGCGAAATCTGGAACACAGATCATTATAGTGCTTTTGGCAGCTAATTTGAACATCGGTGACTCAACTTTGAGAAGAATCTTTTTTTCTGCCCTAAAGAATCTCTGAGTTTCCAGACTCCAGTAATTGAAAAATCCCCAAACACTCACTCACAGAGGAGATACACATTACTGCAGGAACAGTCTACAAATTGTAAAGTATTCAATTTACATCCCTAGCACCTCAGGGCAGTTCTGAAGAATTTATATCTTCGGGAACCTTTGAACTAACAAAAGATAACATTTCACAGTAAAGTCTGCTGGCATAAAAGTTTTTAACTCCCTTCTTTCCTTTTAAAAAGGAACTATTTCCTTCACTTGCGACTCTGACTGGGAAGAGAGTATATTCACAAAGATGAAACCCATCCATGAAATAAGTTTGACAGAAAGAAAAGAAAGAAATACACACACACACACACACACACACACTCAGGAACATCTTTTCTGTCAAAAAAGAGTGGCTGGATTTCTGTTAATTATTCCTGCACCACCATGGCATAGTTACTATAACTTTTTATTTTAAGAAACACAACAAAAGGAAACTTTTATAATTATACTTCAAATTTGAGAAAAAAATGATACAATTATTCTTTCTCTTTGAGATTCTCACTTGGGTATACAGATTTTTAATGAATAATTGGATCTGATATATTTGATATTTTTAAAGATGTTTTGAAAAAATGCTTTCATTGGAGCATTAAAATTTGGAGGATCAATGAGACCAATTTCTTGTCAAAGGTTCAAATTAGCAAATAAAAACTCTTCTTGTTAATTACCACATGTACTTCCATGTCCAGTGAACCTTAAATGATTCATTTAATTTAAAAAGTATGGCTCCATAGTATTTGGTTCTCCTCATTTTCCGGCTCTTGTAAATGAAGCAGTAAGAAATTTGCAATGGATTAAATTGGACCTGTATTTCTAAGTAGGAAGTGATCTTTCTCTGCCCCTTCCTCTGGTTTTTTGATCAAAGATGATTTCTTGTAGAGTAATTACTAATCTTCTGACATCTGTGGCTCAGGACAATGTTAGAATTTGAACTGAAAATTTAAAAAGCAAAGAAAAACTCCTTTATGAAATCCTTTCTCAGTTCTTTAATTAGCATATTCATTATCAATACTATGGTAACAATTATGAAACATTTTAAATGCAATAATTTGATAAGCTTTTTTCTAGGCTAAAAATTGATCAGTGTTTCTGTTAACTAATAACCTAGGAATCAACAATCTCATAAAACTGGTTTACTCAGCCCAGAAAATTAGGCAATCCATCATGACTGATTTGCTCACATTTCCCCCTGCACATAAGTGAGATGGAAACTTTAAAACCAATAAGATAATGCACTTTACAAATTCAGTTGAGAGAAAGATGGATAAACTAAGATGCCACTGGCATCGGTTAGGAAAAAAATCTGTCGTGTTTCCAATTATTTGAGCAGATTTTTGTTTCCCAATTTGCTGCCAGCCTGGCTGCATCTAGCCCCCTCCTCCTGTTTTTTCGAACCAAATCATCAGGTCTTAAATCAGAACAGGCTCATCATATCATCGTATGAAAGGCCAACAGGGGATAAAGGACACCAGATGTTATATGAGTTTTCTTTTAGGCTTTCATTTCAGCCCTCCTGCATTCCCCATGCTGCTTTTTACTTGTCAGAAACGAAAATGTGCTTTGATAGATAACAACCCTATTTTCTTCACTGGCTGAGCTTCGAGAATACCATTAAGTATTGATATCTAGGGTGCTTAACTAGGGAATGCAATCACAGCGGTCCCAAAATTGGGGTTCTGTTGCATCATTTCACATGCCAAGATTTTTGAAAGACTCCAAATTAATTTTGTTTTTCTTAGGAAATAAAAGTCACAGAGTTTTAGTTGTGAGAGATGAAAGGAAGGGAACCAAGGCCCATCCTTCCCCAAATTTCCACTTCTTCCTGCAGATCTCAGCTCACTTCAAGGGGCCCAGATACCCCTGGGAAGCTGTGCAAAGGTGAATTCTTGAAATGGAACTGTAGCCCCAGTCTGCCAAAACAAACTATTAAAATGCTTTGTACTTGGAGAGCCTAGCGTTTGTATGACTTTGGTTTTATTAGCAAAGGAGGGAGAAAAAACAAAGGACTCTTCCATCATCCACATTCAAAGAGAAGTCTCATCAGGCTTGATGATGATAACAACTCTGACCCAAGAGGCAAACTGGGGCATCTTGATTTGCTCATGGGAGAGGGGCATGTATAAAGATCAGCCTATATTAACTGTAGTAATATAGATTATTATATATTATACAATTTGGTTTTTTAAGACACAAGATCACTCTCCTCTGAATTCCAATATATATATATATATATATATATATATATATATATATATAAATGCACACACTTTATAGCCATTGAAGTATATATGTGGTGAAGTGAGAGTGAAAGTGAAAGCCACTCAGTCGTGTCCGACTCTTTATGAGCCCACGGACTCTGCAGTCCATGGAATTCTCTAGGCCAGAATACTGGAGTTGGTAGCCTTTCCCTTATGTGGTAAAGGGATGCCCAATTTCCCTTGCAGCCTTTGATAGCCTTAGGTCATGTAGGTGGAGGAAAACCCTTAGATGATGCTTTACAAGGAAACACTGCTGTTGTTAAGGCTAAAGCAGCATCCTTAACTTGAGGGGTCATTTGTTCCCTCATCTAAAGGGGACATTTGACAATGTCTGAAGACACATTTGATTGTCACAACTGGCAGTGGTGTGTTCCTGATATCTAGTTGGTAGAACCAGAAATGCAGTTAAACATCCTATCAACACAAAGCAAAGGCATGTGTGCGTGCTTAGCCGCTCAGTCATGTCCGACTCTTTGTGACCCAGTGGACTGTAGCCCAGCAGGCTCCTCTGTCCATGGGATTTCCCAGGCAACAATCCTGGAATGGGTTGCCATTTCCTTCTCTAGGGGATCTTCCCAAGCCAGGGATCAAACCCAGGTTTCCTGAAAGGCAGGAAGATTCTTTACCATCTGAGCAACCAGGGAAGCCCATGGAAGCCCTCCAAAGCAAGAGCACCCCCAGCACCCCAGAACAACGATCCAGCCCCAGGTGGCAATAGTGGGAAGGATGAGAAACTGATGTAAAGGATGAGAATGGGAAAAGGAGCTCTGACATCAAATGCTGGGAGGATGGGCGTGTAGGGGTGGGCGCCGAACTGACCTGGTCATCAGTTCATGAAGCCTGACAACAGTTCCTGCAGTGCAGGAAACCAGGTTCAATCCCTGGTCGGAAAGATCCCTGGAGAAGGGAATGGCCACCCAGTCCAGTATTCTGGCCTGGGAATTCCCATGGACAGAGGAGCCTGGGGGGCTACAGTTCATGGGATTGCAAAAGAGTGGGACACATCTGAGCAACTAACACTTTCACTTAGGGCCTGTGAGTGCAGACCTCAGAGGTGCTGATACACACAGAAGCAGTTGACTCACCTGTTCAGCCCTTACTGTCCAACAGACAATTGATGGTATAGAGACAGTTGCATACATTTGAGACCTTGAGCATTTTCTGATCAACAGCATATCCAAAATTATCTGCTACCAAGATGTACACAGATATTTTGTATTCTGTATTCTTTCCATATTGGTTTCAAAACCTAAGATGCAAAAATAAGTTAGACATATAAATAGGTCAAAACTTATGAAATTACTAATACTTAACCTTTTGACCACACTAGTAAAGTAATGCTCAAAATTCTCCAAGCCAGGCTTCAACAATACATGAACTGTGAAATTCCAGATGTTCAAGCTGGTTTTAGAAAAGGCAGAGGAACCAGAGATCAAATTGCCAACATCCGCTGGATCATCAAAAAAGCAAGAGAGTTCCAGAAAAACATCTATTTCTGCTTTATTGATTATGCAAAAGCCTTTGACTGTGTGGATCACAATAAACTGTGGAAAATTCTGAAAGAGATGGGAATACCAGACCACCTGACCTGCCTCTTGAGAAACCTGTATGCAGGTCAGGAAGCAACAGTTAGAGCTGGACATGGAAAAACAGACTGGTTTCAAATAGGGAAAGGAGCGTGTCAAGGCTGTACATTGTCACCCTGCTTATTTAACTTATGTGCAGAGTACATCATGAGAAACACTGGAGTGGAAGAAGCACAAGCTGGAATCAAGATTGCCAGGGAGAAATATCAATAACCTCAGATATGCAGATGACACCACCTTTATGGCAGAAAGTGAAGAGGAACTAAAAAGCCTCTTGATGAAAGTGAAAGAGGAGAGTGAAAAAGTTGGCTTAAAACTCAACATTCAGAAAACTAAGGTCATGGCATCTGGTCCCCTCACTTCATGGGAAATAGTGGGAACAGTGGAAACAGTGTCTGACTTTATTTTTTTGGGCTCCAAAATCACTGCAGATGGTGATTGCAGCCATGAAACTAAAAGACGCTTACTCCTTGGAAGGAAAGTTACGGCCAACCTAGATAGCATATTGAAAAGCAGAGACATTACTTTGCCAACAAAGGTCCGTCTAGTCAAGGCTATGGTTTTTCCAGTGGTCATGTATGGATGTGAGAGTTGGACTGTGAAGAAAGCTGAGCGCCGAAGAATTGATGCTTTTGAACTGTGGTGTTGGAGAAGACTCTTGAGAGTCCCTTGGACTGCAAGGAGATCCGACCAGTCCATTCTAAAGGAGATCAGTCCTGGGTGTTCTTTGGAAGGAATGATGCTAAACCTGAAACTCCAATACTTTGGCCACCTCATGTGAAGAGCTGACTCATTGGAAAAGACTCTGATGTTGGGAGGGATTGGGGGCAGGAGGAGAAGGGGACGCCAGAGGATGAGATGGCTGGATGGCATCACCCACTCGATGGACATGAGTTTGAGTGAACTCCAGGAGTTGGTGATGGACAGGGAGGCCTGGTGTGCTGCAATTCATGGGGTCACAAAGAGTTGGACACGACTGAACGACTGAACTGAACTGACTGAACCTTTTGACCTAAAAGACTGGCAGTTTTATGTGGTTCAACCTAAATAAAAGAAGTGCAAGATAAAGTGAAACACATGTCTCTGTGCAAATAGTATAGAGCGATTTTGCTAATCAGTAACCATGATAATAACCCACTCCAGTGTTCTTGCCTGGAGAATCCCAGGGACGGGGGAGCCTCGTGGGCTGCTGTATGGGGTCACACAGAGTCGGACACGACTGAAGCGACTTAGCAGCAGCAGCAGCAGCAGCAGCAACCATGATAATGCACTGTCAACTTTGGCTGGATGCAGATAGCTCTGCATATCTCACTGTGCAGCTGTGAAGTAGATGTAAGAAAGGATAAATAGCAGCAGAGAAGCTTCCTGGAGAAAAGAGTAGAAATTCTAGTCCAAAGAGGGTAACTTGCCATGGATAAAGGCTAATTTAGGTCAATCCCAGGCTGCATAGAGATCCCAGAAGATTTGACCTTGGGGTTGGGTTAGAGGCTTTGGACATAAATAATAGTAACTGTAGCCTCTGATATAGTATCAACTTTGAATGGAGAAATCCACTTGGGAAAAAGATGAATAAGTGCCTGGTCCTATTTTACAGCAAGAAACCCTTGGTTAGAAGCAGCCAGGAGAGCAGAATGGACTTCCTAAGGGACACTTGGAAAACTCGAAGTGAGCACAAGCCATTTCTCAAGATTCTTTTTCTTTAGATTCAGTGTCAATTCTCACTTATGTTTCTCCTTCTGTCTCCCAGATCTTTTCCAAATTTGCTCCACCTGCCTTATTCCTTTAACCTTGGTATCACTCAAGAAATCATTATCATCTGTTCATTCTATTACAGTTTTTATTAGGACCAACTCTAGCTGCATTGAAAGGTCTGATGCTGAAGCTGAAGCTCCAATACTTTGGCCACCTAATGCGAAGAACTGACTCATTGGAAAAGACCCTGATGCTGGGAAAGATTGAAGGTGGTAGGAGAAGGGGACGACAAAGGATGAGATGTTTGGATGGCATCATGGACTCAATGGACATGTTTGTGCAAGCTCTGGGAGTTGGTGATGGGCAGGGAAGCCTGGTGTGCCTCAGTCCATGGGGTCACAAAGAGTCGGACACGACTGAGCTACTGAACTGAACTGAACTTGCCACATCCATGATTTTATTAAATGTGTGCCACATGCCAATGACTCTTTATAATCTCTTTTCTCCATCCCTGTGCTTCCTGTAAGCTCCAGACATGAGTAGCCAACATATCTAATCCCTCTAATTCAGCATATTTGCATCTTAATATCTCTATTTCTACATCCCTTCCTAACTACCACCAATAATCTATTATTCATTATCCTCCTCTGCTTCTAAACTTGGCTAACTGCATGACCATTTTGCATGTATAACCTCCTCAACTTCAAGTCTGTTCTTGCTTTTCCATTGCTACCACCATTTTTAGCTGTATGACATTGGATTAAACTCTTTACTTTATTAGCCTTAAATAAGTTCACCTACTTCTTGTCTTACCCCCCACTTAAATTAATTCTCCATCTTGTAACCAGAGTTACCTACCTATAAAAAAATATATAATCATGCCAGTTCCCTGACTAAAAGATATTCATTGTCTGCATGTTGCTGATAAAATTCAGTTGTTTAGTATTGGGTTCGATACCATGCCTAATCCCAGTTACCATGTTCTCATCCATCATACTTTGCCACTTCCTGTCCCTCGAATAATTTCTTCCAGTTTCCATTTCCTACCACGCATGCATTGTTTCATCCTCCATACCTTTCTCTGTGTTGTTCCCTTGGGCTTTAACAGCCTCCTTGCTGTTTACTCTTTGGGTAAACTCACACCTATCCTCCAATTCAGACATTGTCATCTCCATGTGGCATCCACTGCACCATGTTCTTAGATACAGCCACCTTCATTTAATTATAGCATCTTGTTCCTGCACTAAGTTGATGGTATATGGTGCTATAGTCATCTTCAAGCTCATATTGACCTGTTCTTTTATTAAACCTTCTTAGTGGGTGAGAATGATAGAGAAGAAGTAAAAGGGATTCTGCTTTGGTCTCTATCAAGATCGTTTGCCTAAGCAAAATTCAACTGAAGAACGTTCTCAGCAGCAACATCAACAAAAGCAACAAAATTCACTGAAAAGCATTACCATATGACACTGAAATTTTCAGCCTGTGACATTTTCACAAGGTCTTCAGTTTCATGCTCTAAATACATGTTATAATACTTAAAAAGAAACAGTTGTTGAATGGAACACATTTGGCTCACAATAAGCAGTGAACAAATGACAGTCAATGGTAACGATAATATTTTTTTCATGCTGGATGTTCAAAACTTAGTGTCTTCATATTTGGCGAAGTTTTGCCAAATAGCACGTGTGTATGTATGGGTGTAAACACAGAAGAATACATCTATTTAGCCTTTTTTAAATATAGATATAAATACATTGAGTTTGCCAAAATGTTCATTTGTTGTTTTTCTGCAACAGACTTGTATGTTACAGAAACATACTAATATATTTATTTGTAACAAACTGTGTGAAGACTATCTTCTTGACCCACTTTTACCCAGGTTCCTCTGAACCCTCTGCTGAATTAGGCCCGCCCTTGGCTTTTCTCTCTATCCTTGTAGAATCCAGTTGAGCAAGAATTCTAATTAATCAGTTTAAGGAAAATCTGTATTTTTTGATATCTGACCACCCTTGATATCTTACTAGCCTTGCCTGTCTTCAGCAAGAATTCTATTGAGTCAATGTAACAGGAATCCCCCTTACCCCTGATGTCTTCTCCTAGTGATTTTTCACCCACTAAGGGTGAAAAATCCCCAGGAGAAGACATCAGGGGTAAGGGGGGTGGCAATGGCAACCCACTCCAGTACTCTTGCCTGGAAAATCCCATGGACGGAGGAGCCTGGTGGGCTGCAGTTCCTGGGGTCGCTAGGAGTCGGACATGACTGAGCGACTTCACTTTCTCTTTTCACTTTCATGCATTGGAGAAGGCAATGGCAACCCACTCCAGTATTCTTACCTGGAGAATCCCAGGGACGGGGGAGCCTGGTGGACTGCCGTCTCTGGGGTCGCACAGAGTCAGACACGACTGAAGCGACTTAGCAGCAGCAGCAGCAGCAGCAACTCCACTCTGATCCTTCATTTTAAACCCCCACTTGTCTTTGTTAAAATTGAAGTTGAATCCAATCTCTTGGTCCCATGCAAGACCCTATTGCAGAGGTCCCTATGTCCAACATGATGCCTCCACCCCCTTGAATAAAGGCCACTTTGCCATTCTTTAACAGGTGTCATTTGTAAGGCTTCTTCGGGCAACCACTTTGCCTTCTTGCATTTCTTTTTCTTTGGGATGGCTTTGGTCACTGCCTCGTGTACCATGTTACCTCCATTCATAGTTGTTCAGGCACTCTGCCTACAAGATCTAATCCCTTGAATCTGTCTGTCACCTCAACTGTAAAATCCTAAGGGATTAGATCTGTATAGTCAAAGCTATGGTTTCTCCAGTAGTCATGTGCAGATGTGAGAGTTGGACCATAAAAAAGGCTGAGTGCTGAAGAATTGATGCTTTTGAATTGTGATGCAGAAGAAGACTTTAGAGAGTCTCTTGGACTTCAAGGAGATCAAATCAGTCAATCCTAAAGGACATCAGTCCTGAATGTTAGTTGGAAGGACTGAATCTTGGTGCTGAAGCTCCAGTCCTTTGGCCACCTGATGTGAAGAGCCAACTTATTAGAAAAGACCCTGATGCTGGGAAAGATCAAAGGCAACAGGAGAAGGGGATGACAGAGGATGAGATGGTTAGGTAGCATTACCAATTCAATGCACATGAATCTGAGCAAACTCCAGGATATAGTCAAGGACAGGGAAGCCTGACATGCTACAGACCATGGGGTCTCAAATAATCAGACATGGCTTAGTGACTGAATAGCAAGTGTCATGGAAAACGGTTTTGTTTAACAGTTAGAACCATAGTTTTCCTTTGTCATATATGTGTATATATACTTATACTGATATGCATACTTATAATCTGCATCTTTATCTGAAGTTGCATACAGAAAGATGTTGAATCTTAAATTCCTGCTATCTCTGTTTTGATGTAGGAGTATTATCATGTATTTACAAAGCTATATCCTACAAAGTGGTTTGTAAATGCTGTAACATGTGAGAATTCAGTATAATTATCTGTCATCATCAGAATAGATATGAAGGATTGTGAGAAGTCTTTCTGTCTTTAAATCCACGTAGATTCCTTACCACATGGGTATCAATTGGCAAATCAGTCAGAGACAAAGAAAGCAAAGCTTTATTGATTGTTCAACCTGAGTTGCTCTAAATACACACGTGTCACCATTAGAAATGAAGACAGTGACTTGGAGGCAGCCTGAGACCATCACTCAAACCACTTGTGTGGCTTTTCATAAAGGGACTCTGAGACTTGCAGCTGCTTCCTACATGGCTAAGGAGGCTGTGGCTTACATTATGAAAGACTGACAAGTAATTTAGAAGTTAAATCCTAAATAGACAAAGTTCAGGACTTGGTGGTTTAATAAACACAAAATCTAACACCGTCTAAGCAGAAGATGCTGGACAAGAATTTCTGTAATATCAAAACTCATCATCCTAAAATAGAATTCAGGGAAAAATTAAATGGATTTTTAAAAATCAGTTAACATAATGTATTACTTATTAAATTCCTTCATAGAGCAAATAGAAGACTAATTTCTCTGGAGCCATTCATGCCCCCAAAAGTTATAATTAAAGACACAAATTGAATGATTTTAATAATGATGAACGTTCACCTTTTCAGTACTTAGGTATGGTAATATGATAGTCACAGAAGGACTCCGTCTTCCATTTTCATTTAACTTTCTCTCCTGGGATTTATAAGGGCACTTTTCCTCATGTATTTATTTATGGACGTTAAAACATCAGGTGCTGAGTGGCTGTTTTTTAAAGGCAAAATTAGTATTGATACTCACAGAAACATAGTGGTGTTTTGAGATTAAAGAAGGATTTCTGAGTTTCCCAGTGTGCATCGCGGCATGCGTACCTCTTCCCATCCTTCCTGTTTTACGGGGTCCTGCCAAGAACAGGGATTTGCATGTGCATTGGCGCCCTGCCTCTGTTGTTTCCCTTTGCAGAACACAATTAGTGCTCATTGATGACTTTACAGAAAGCACCGATAATGGAAAAGGCAAATCAAACATATTCTTAAAAGATGGTGGCCAAATGCAGTACGAAAACGTGCTGGAGAATAAGCCACCTCTGCAAGCTGGTTGGGCTGCATATTTGTATTTTTGTATCACTTAGGAAAATCCTGTTATGGCCTTAGCCACAGACATATCCCTGGTGTGCAAGATAGAGGCTGTTCAGAAAACACGCAGCATTTTCAGCCAGAAAATAGGGCAACCGACTGCGTTCTGTAGATGACTGTGACCCCCCAGTTCCCATCAATAGAACATAATCTCATTGCAGCAGGCAATACTTGGTATCAATGAAACAGGAGTATTTTCAGACATGTGCTAACCGCCCCTACCTACAGGACAGAAACCATATTCACAGTGACTAGTATCTTTAGAACTATGCTTATAAAACAAGGTAATAAAACAAAGACGTACAGGAGTTAGATGCAGCTACTCAGAGAATTTTATCTTTTTTTTTTTCTTTTCTTTTCTCTTCAACCTCTTTCCGTCTGTCTTCCATAAACTGTCATTTCTCCAAATACCATTACGAAATGATTTCAGTCACGGTGTCAGCTACATAATTAATTCTCCCATCAGTGGATGGCAAATCAGATGTCTGTTTCCATAATGCCCTCTCATTGGTAGCGTAGGGGTCGCTATGTACGTTTGACACGTGATCAGGATAATTCCCCCAAAAGACTGAATGAGATATCAAATTCCAAAAGCCTGTGTGTGTGCGTCTAACACTAGGTAGGCTACACACCCAACCTGGCCAGTCTCCACCCAGGCAACATAAAATACATTCTGCTGTGCTGTTATCACAATGATTAAAATATAATAAGCTAATGAGATTACAATAGCTGATTGTGAACAAGCCCAATTGTGTTAATTGGAAGCTCCTGAATGGCAATTTTAGCTGCTGCTGAGTTTTGAAATATAATCAGTTTTACTAATTTTATCTGATTTCTTAATGAAGCTTGCCCTGAGCAATTGTTCGATGCGTTCTTTAGCAAACAGTGTGTGTCATAACCGCTGACATTAATCTCGATTACTTGAGTTAAAATAAATAGTTACACTTGGGTGGTTTTCAGAAAATACATCATAGGAGATGTAATACTGGAAAGCAAATAGCTTGCACTTTTTCTGTCTTTGTTTGTTTGACTGAATTTTATTTGATGCACCCAAGCATGGAGATTCTCCCTTTGGTGTTACCAGATCCTTCCCAGGGGCTCCCATCTTAAGTCAAGAAGAACTACCACGTGCGGTCTTATAATTGTCCCCCTCTATCAGTGCGGGGATGAAGATAAGATTCACACATAGGAGAAAGTAGCTGATATCAAATGTAGCTGGTGCACAAGACCAGGAGAAAAAAAAAGAAAGAAAGAAAGAAAGAAAGTTGTTGGAATGTCTAGAGAGAGTTTCTGTCCAAGGCCTGGCTTTGGCAGCACACAGATCATAGCATCAATACCAGCTACTAACATTAATGACTGAGACTGCAGGAGACGGAGCACTGAAAGTTATTTGTTTTCACAGTGGATTAATATACATTGGATGGCTCCTCTGAGCTTTTTAAGTGCATTGGAAGACTGCCATGCCATACAGCCAGTTATAAAAGACTGAAAATACTAAGAGAAAATAAAGTTTGGGGGAACCAAAAATGCCATTTAATGCAAGCTGAAGAAACATCTTTCGTCCTTTTGCCTTTTTTCACTCATGGTCTTTCAACATCTGCAATTAAGATTGTATGTTTAGATCATTTAATGCTTATGAGCAAAGATTAAATGGGTTTTTATAGGAATAAGTGAGGGGATGGGATATAACCTTTTGGAATTCAATGAAACATTTAAAATGACATAATATATGTTAAGACATCACAAAAAGGATTTTACAATTAAGTGTTTACACAAGCAAAGGTGTGATACCACTACCCTCAATCCATACTGGGATTTTAAAACTTTTTTATTAAGGGCTTCCCAGATGGCACTAGTGATAAAGAACGCGCCTGCCAGTGCAGGAGACATAGGAGACCTGGGTTCCAAACCTGGGTCAGGAAGATCCCCTGGAGAAGGGCATGGCAACCCACTTTAGTATTCATCCCATGGACAGAGGAGCCTGGCAGGCTACAGTCCATAGGGTCTCAAAGAATTGGACATGACTGAACAGCGTACACCCACAGAAACTAACACAACACTGTAAAGCAATTACACTCCAGTAAAAATTAACTGAAAAAAAAAAAAAAAAAGAACAACCCTTAAAAAGTACTTTTTTACTGAGTTCCAGTGTTGGAGAAGGCAATGGCACCCTACTCCAGTACTCTCACCTGGAAAATCCCATGGAGGGAGGAGCTTGGTAGGCTGCAGTCCATGGGGTCGCCAAGAGTCGGACTTGACTGAGCGACTTCACTTTCACTTTTCACTTTCATGCATTGGAGGAGGAAATGGCAACCCACTCCAGTGTTCTTGCCTGGAGAATCCCAGGGACGGGGGAGCCTGGTGGGCTGCCGTCTATGGGGTCGCACAGAGTCGGACACGACTGAAGCGGCTTAGCAGCAGTAGCAGCAGCAGTGTTGTATGCAAGAGGATGCATAAATTGAAGAAGTCTTAAATATATTAAGAAATCAAGAACTAGAACATTTCTAGTACCCCAGATTCACTTTATGATTATTTTATCTATGTTGGTATTTAATATTATCCATGTATGGACATTTATAAAATAAATTAATGAGTGACCCCATTTCTTGTGCTGTCCTTAGCTAGGTTTGATACTGAAGTTATCTTGGCTCATGTTGTGTTAGTCGCTCAGTCATGTCTGACTCTTTGTGACCCTATGAACAGTAGCCCTCCAGGCTCCTCTGTCCATGGGATTCTCCAAGAAAGAATACTGGAGTGGGTAGCCATTCCCTTCTCCAGGGGATCTTCCCAACCCAGGGATCAAACCTGGGTCTCCTGCATCATACTCAGATTCCTACTGTCTGAACCACCAGGGAAGCCCATACATTAGAAGCTTTCAAGTTGTTTTTTTATACTCTCCAGAACAATGTGCATAATTTATCAATAATTTATTTCTTGAAAGTTTGATAAAACTCTCCTGAAAAACCATCTGGCCCATCCACTCTGTTGTTCCATATTTCCATGCACTCATTTTGAGTTATTTCTCTTCTACCAGAAGATGATCCACTTCACCTAATTTTTAAAATTATTGGTCTATATTTATGAAAAATCGAATTGAACATGTGTCTAAAACATAAATTTTAGAGTCTACATGTTTCCTCTTAGAAATGTACCAGGATTCTGTTCACACATATAACAGAATATGGAAATGGAAAACAAGCTTTTGAGAAAATGGTAGATCTGGTCATAGATACATAAGAAATATATTTGATTTTAGGGTCAAAAAAAATGAAATGCTCTCAATTCAGACTCAAGGGTAATGAACCCTGGTTTAAAAGGTAACAAGGAAACAACTTTGTTACTACTTGCAGGTAAGCATTTGACCTGTGTTCTTCAGACAGTTTGAGTAATTTACATACTGTTTTCATGGTCTTCTATTTTGATATAATTTCAAATTTACTGAAAAGTTTCAAGAGGATGGGGGAGCCTGGTGGGCTGCCGTCTATGGGGTCGCACAGAGTCGGACAGGACTGTGGTGACTTAGCAGCAGCAGGTATAGCATACCTTGTAGATGTTTATTTTAGAAAGTCGTTATCTACTGATGTTGAACTGTCCTTGATAATCTAATTACATTTTAAAGCTATGATTCCAAAGCTAGATTTCTTGTTCTGTGTTCTGCCCCCAATCATATGTCACCCAGACTGCAAAGTATTCAGTATGCATTTGGTAAATAAATAAACTATATTGAATAAGTAAATTGAGGCAAGAAGAGAGAATCTGTCAGAATTTCACCTTGAAATAATGTTAAAAAGAGACAATAGGGAAGTAATAAGAGTAGAAGGGCAAATGCTCAGTGGTTTCTAATTTCAATGGTTTCCCCACTTCGATTTAGATGTTTATAAAATTTCATGGGAAATAGATGGGGAAACAGTGGAAACAGTGTCAGACTTTATTTTTTTGGGCTCCAAAATTACTGCAGATGGTGATTGCAGCCATGAAATTAAAAGACCCTTACTCCTTGGAAGGAAAGTTATGACCAACCTAGATAGCATATTGAAAAGCAGAGACATTACTTTGCCAACAAAGGTCCGTCTAGTCAAGGCTATGGTTTTCCCAGTGGTCATGTATGGATGTGAGAGTTGGACTGTAAGAAAGCTGAGCGCCGAAGAATTGATGCTTTTGAACTGTGGTGTTGGAGAAGACTCTTGAGAGTCCCTTGGCCTGCAAGGAGATCCAACCAGTCCATTCTGAAGGAGATCAGCCCTGGGATTTCTTTGGAGGGAATGATGCTAAAGCTGAAACTCCAGTACTTTGGCCACCTCATGTGAAGAGTTGACTCATTGGAAAAGACTCTGATGCTGGGAGGGATTTGGGGCAGGAGGAGAAGGGACGACAGAAGATGAGATGGCTGGATGGCATCACTGACTCGATGGATGTGAGTTTGAGTGAACTCCAGGAGTTGGTGATGGACAGGGAGGCCTGGCATGCTGCGATTCATGGGGTCGCAAAGAGTCGGACACGACTGAGGACAGAACTGAACTGAACTGAACTGAAGGCTAATCTGAAATGGGAAACATTATAGATAAGTTTGTTACCTTTAGACCATGTTTTCTCACTGATACTAGATGAGTGTACACAGCTTATTTTCCTGCCATCAGTCCCCCTCAGCTTGTGTTCCTTCTCTGGTGGAAGAATCCATGGTATATGGAGGCATATAAAGTTTACGAGGGAGGAGGATGTTTTTAAAAAGGGAGCTTAAAAAAATGTTATAAATGTTGAGCAGTGAAGTCAAACACAATTCTCCATTCTTTCTGAAATACTCCATTCTTCCTGTCCACATCTCACCCACTTGTACTTACCTATTGCCCTAAGACCCACTGGGTTCTGAATGCAGGTGCCCCATCTCACACCACACACCTGTCTCTAGTGTTGCAGTATCAGAACTTGAAAGGGTTCAAAACGCAACCAACCAGTCCCTTCCTCCACTATCTATTTAAGTGGAGGATCATGTTTTAAGATCACAGCCTCTATAGTTAGGTGGTTCCAAAAATAGCTGCATAGTTTAAATGATCTGAATTATGCTCTCCTCCAAAGCATGTATCAAATTGTAAAATATAATTTTGAAGATGTTTCCCTTCCCACAAAATACCAGAAGGAGTTTAATGAGAACCCACAAATTTCCCAACCATTTCTCAAGTAGAAATTGCATGATATTGCATCTCTTATTCCAGGTGGTGGGAGAGCAGTATTAGTAGCTCTTTTCTATGAGAGAGCATCACGTTTCATATGCCAGAGTGCATTTTCAAATTCAGCTATCAATTTAGGGGTTGTTAAAGGGAAAATGATGTAAAAGAAATAAAAGAAGTATTTCAAGTCCTGTATATGGAGAGAATTGTACTAAAATAAAATTTCGGCTTTGCCACAAACAAGTTGGGCAATTTGAGGCCAATGATTAAATTCTGTGAAATCCAAATTTCTCAATATAAAAACAAAAGTGATATCATCAGTGTCTTCCCTTCAACCTTAATAATCTACCAATCTATATAAAGTCATGTTCTATGTAATGAGAAAGACAAAATGTAGGCAGGTGTGTGTTTGTGTGTGTGCATATATGCACATATGTGTGTGAGTGTGTGTGCGTATGTGTGCAACATCTTTAGTGATGAATGTATCGTAACATCTTTTGGTCCATGATGTCAACGTAGCTTGAATAAGCATAAATGGCTGCCTTTTTCTCATAAGTCAAGTAGAACTATTTGAAGCTTTGAAAAGCACTTCTCTCTCTAATAGAATTACATTGAAGATGGAATCCATTGATAAGAAATCTACACATAAATGTCATTTACTCTGATCATGTCCATAAACTGGATGTATAAACTAAAGGAGGAAGCACCATTTTAAAAGAAAAAGCAATGCATGCTTGTTTTGCAAATTGTTTTCAAAATATACTAGATGAAGGATCCTCCAAATTAGTAAAACACAAAAGTCTGGAAACCAAATATGGAAGTTATATATATATATATATATATATATATATATATACACTAAATATGAAAGTTATATATATATATAAAACTTTCCATTCTCCTGATTTCCCTGGAGACCTTGACTAATACAACTACTTGATATAATTTTACTTGATATAGTGAGGAATTAAATATCACCCTATGTGACAAATGATGTGATTAAGTCAAGGATTTTAAGTGGAAGATTTATCTTGGATTATCTGTGAGGGTTCTAGATCCAGTGACAAATGTCCTAATAAGGGTGAGAAAGAGGGAGAATTCTCAGAAGGAAGAGAAGAAGGCAGTGTGCCAGAGGCTGGAGTGATGTGGCCACAGGTCAAGGAACACTGGACTCCTTGACTTGAATCATATGACACATTACCAGCTATACAAATTTGACTCTAATTGGTTTTTATATTCTAAGCAGATGTTGACAAAAACCCACCTGGGTATGTTTCTTTAACATTCCTCTTAGAACACATCTTTCTCTAAACTTTCTTCTCAAAGTTTGATATAAATAATTACTCTTAGAATTTATAAAAAAAGAAAATGTGACTATCAGAGTGGTTATTTCTAATTAGACAGTCCTTCTGCAGATCTCTGTTCACTCACTCACTAGCCCAAGAATCTCAGGGAAGCTACTTACTAATTAATGCTCATCTTGGAAATGTGAAAATAAAGTTAATAATTATCTGCATAATGGAGAAGACTCTTGAGAGTCCCTTGGACAGCAAAGGAGATCAATCCTAAAGGAAGTCAGTCCTGGATATTCATTGGAAGGCCTGATGCTGAAGCTGAAACTCCAGTACTTTGGCCATCTGATGCAAAGAACCAACTCGTTGAAAAAGACCCTGATGCTGGGAAAGACTGAGGGCAGGAGGAAAGGGGGGTGACAGAGAATAAAATGGTTGGACGGCATCATCCATTTAATGGACATGAGTTTGAGTAACTCGAGGAGACAGAGAGGGACAGAGGAGTCCCTGGGGTCGTAAAGAGTCAGACAACTTAACAACTGAACACCAACAACAATCAAGTTGCTGAGAGTCTGTAATGACATCATAAATACAAAGAATTAGACAGACTATGTGACATGTAAAAGCACTCAGTAAATATTATGTATTATTTATTTTATATGACCAATGTTTTATAGCATCTAAAGACCCCCTTCTCTTTCTTTCTGCATGATCTGTATTTCCTCTTGATAACTGAACTATCTCCTATTTTCTCCTTTATTATTGTCAAGTACAGAGAATGTAAATATATGAGATTGCTGGGGAGAGTTGGCAGTCTTTTCATATTTACTCAGTGTGTTAGACGCAAATCTAATTTGGGGATATCTTACTAAGAATATGATTTGTTATCTAAGTCTTTACCCAGTGGATGAGTCTGCTTAAGGTGCTTCTACAGCAGCTGGGTGTATTATGAATAATTTACTTAGTTTACTTTTGCTTGGATCTCATTTATATCTCTACATTTGCTTGCCATTGTTCCCCTTGGTTGTGATTATTACATTTTTTGGTTGTACAAATATAAATATAAACTTGGATCCTTCTGTGAGCCTTGGATCTATGCCACCTTGTATGCTATACCTAAGAATTCCCTGAAGTGATCAAAGTTAAGATATGAATATTCTAGGAGAAAACAAACAAACAGAGAAAAATACCACAAATGCAAATGATGACTAAAGACACAAAGGAAGAACTGGAAAATATATAAAACATGGATACATTAAAGTACTTCAGTAGAGAGAAGAGCTGTTCTTCACTGGGGCTTCCCAGGTCATGCTAGTGGTAAAGAACCGGTTTGCCAATGCAGGAGCCATAAGGGACTGAGTGGGTTGGATCCCTGGGTCAGGAAGATCCCCTGGAGGAGGCCATGGCAACCAACTCCAGTATTCTTGCCTGGAGCATGCCATTGGACAGAGGAGCCTGGTGGGCTACAGTTCACGGGGTTGCATAGAGTAGGATACAACTGAAGTGACTTAGCACATAGCACCTTTTCATTGATGACACAGTAAGAGGAAATAGATTTACAGTACACGGGAGGAGAAGGGGTTGACAGAGGATGAGATGGTTGGATGGCATCACAGATGCGATGGACATGAGTTTGAGTAGGCTGAGGGAGTTGGTAATGGACAGGGAGGCCTGGCTTGTTGCAGTCCATGGGGTTGCATAAAGTCAGACACAACTGAGCGACTGAAATGAACTGAACACATTAAAACTAGTTTCAGGTTTTATTTAGGATGAATTCCCTAGTAGATTGGTTGCTTAAAATAGTTTAGTGAATAAAATTAATGTAAGAGAAATGATATAAGAATAGGAGAGTTAAGATTTGAATCCAGTTCTACTTTACTGCAAAGTCCCTAGATATATCCATGTCATACAGCATCTCTTATAAGAGAGATAAGATAACTTTGTCAGTTGGAGGTCTTTGAAAAATAGAATAAACTAAATTCTGAGGTTTTGTGTGAAAAATGAATAGCCATTGTGTGGAGAATTTTTCTAATGTTAATTAGAATTACGTATTGTGGATAATAAAATATGTAAACTTTATTTAAACCATCCTTATATTAGCTTCATGCTGGTCTAATTTGAATACTTCATTGCCAAGATCTAAGACTGCTTACATACAATCCTTTCTGAAAAAGAGAGATTACTTTCCATTCTTTGCTCAAGTAACCCAACCTCCCTATGCACTGCAGCTATTTACCATTCAAATGCTTTCACGACCTTACCATCACCCATCCATTCAATATTTACTAAATGCCTACTATGTGCCAGACAGTAGTCTGGAAATATAGAAGTTTTTTTTTGTTTGTTTGTTTTTTAAGACAAAAGTCAGTGTCTTCCCTCATATTACTTTCTGGTCACACTCCATTCTCCATAGATTGTCAGAGTCTTGAGGACAATAACTTAAGATTCCTTTGTGTCCACCAGCAGCTTCTTACATGAAACTCCATAAAGAAGTATACCTCAAAAGTTTCTTTGAATAAAGAGATTTCATGGAAAAAAAGAATCTTGGACCTAGAAAGAGCCTCAGAGCCTTTGTTTTGTTTTGTTGTGTCATTGTAAAAGGGCTCCATTATAAAAGTACCTTTGGAAAATACAGCATTAAATTTTTCTTCTCTTGGGGACTCATAATGCACATTAAGGTACTAAAGATCCTTAGAATTCCTACTCTCAATAATTTCCTAGAATTCCCTAAACAATTTTTATCACAGAACTATTGGGGGAACAACATTTTAAGACCCTTTAATTCCTTGCTATTATTTTATTAAAATCAATATTTTTTTTGCATTTATTTTTTAGATAAACATTGTTAGTTAGCCAATAAAGTTTTTAAAATACCACCATCTCGAATATCTCTGTACATTTGACATTTGTATAAGAACAGTAATATTATTTGATGAATTTATGGATGAGAGATGGACAAGGTATCATTTCTTTTTTGCTCACACTACTTGTTGAAATTCTACTTTCTTAAGACCATACAAGGCAGTAGTCATGAATAATCTCACAGCCCCAACTTCCTTTCATTTGCTCCTTGGTTCAACAGTTTGATCAACTCCTTCTTGACTATTCTTTTTTATGTAGGAAGAACTGTCTTCTCTTTATGTGCCCATGTTATGGGGTATTTCATCACCTCCCCAACACAACCTTTAACTTTCGATGGATCAAGTGCTCATAAAGCGAAGCAGATTTAACACTTCTCAGATTACAAATGCATGACCATAAATGTAAAACAGCCCAGTACATAGAAAGTTTATGTCATAATTAGGAATGGAGAGCAAAGCTTTTATAAACCTATTCTCAATTATCTACAGTTCCTTCAAAGCAGAAGTCTGGATCCAGGCTTGGCAGAGAATTTTTCTAGCCAAATGATTATCAATATACACCTGCACTGTTAAAAGATGGCATTGTGAAATAGCCCATTTTCTGCTCCTGCTCCATTTGGTAGACCAGATGTTTTGGCTTTTTTGTTTGTTGAAGAATGAATTGAGTTCCCATGTGTCCTTTTTAAAAAATTATAGCTTTTAAAAATAAAGCTCTCTTCCTAAATGGCAGTGGGCCATAGATAAAGACCAACATGTGTTGAAACTCAGAAAATCTGTTGTTGTGGTTAAGTTTTTATGATTTATTGGTAACATATTTAATATAGACTTTCTTGATTTTACTTTAATTTTAAAGAAAGGATGGATTAGAGCTGTTTCCTTAAGTTTGTAATATATGGAGTACTTATAGAAATTGACTAACTTGATTTTGGTCAATCAACTGGTCAGTGACAATGCTGAGTTTAGAATTCTGAAATTCCTTTTCTGCTACTACGTCCATTTCACTGCATTTTAAGTATAGGTCCTAAGACATTATACTTCTCATTCCTACCATCACCAGCCTATTACTTCTGAATGTACAATTATGTTAATCATGCTTTCTTTACTCAATGAACTAATCTCTTTTATTTCAACTGAAGAATTTCTTTTATGTAATTTTGTTGCTCTTGTTTCAACAAGTCCTCTGTTCTAAAAATGCAGTTTCTTCCTCCCGCAGTAGCATGGATATCAAGGAAGTGAGGTTTTATCTTAGTTCCATATTCTTCCCTCATCAGAGAGAAAAAAACAGAAAGTACATAAGATGAATAAATGTTATTAATCATGAAAAATCTAGATAGGAACCACCCAAGTTACAAAGTCAAGGAGTAAATCTTGTACACACAGAGGAAGAAGCTATCCTCTAACTTGTATCTATGATGAGTTGATGTGTGTCCACAATCATCATTGAATCTGAAGTTAGCTAGCCTTTTCATTATCATAAACTGCCATTCCCACTATGCCTATGAGCAATTCCATCTCCAAGTCTTTGATCAATATGACCTCTTGACTTCAACTGCTACCATTAAGTACTCAGTATTACTGCACTGGTGTGTTTAGGTGCTGTATAAACTTACTTACTTAGAACAAATATCTCTGTTTTATTTAACTTTGACAGTATTTTATTTTTATTTCATCTAGAGCTTTTAACGAATAATTATTAACTTTTAAGTCTCCTCTTACAATGCAACAAAATGTCTAATAACATAATCCAGATATCACAAGGTATACTTTGACTCTCCTTGAAGTGTCTAACATGACTTTGATGTAGTTGAAATTTAATGTTTAATTGTTAGAAAGTAACAATTTCTACTGTCACTATCTTACACTTAAAAAATAACAACATTTGGTGGTACTAGATAATGCAATTACAGAAGGGAAATAAATGCATGTAAAATGAAAAGATAGAGGAAATATTAAGATTATTTTATGTAGGTAGAAAACCCAATAGAGGCAATTGAGAAACAAAAAAATCCAATAACGTTAGCAAAAAGTTACTTTGAAAAATCAATAGTCTTCTTATTATAAAACCAATAGGTAAAAAATATATAGTGAATAAAGAAAATACGAAGTGAAACGAAATGTTTTTCTCAGTTGTGTCTGACTGTTTGCTACCCCATGGACTGTAGTCCACCAGGCTTCTCTGTCCATGGGATTTTCCAGGCACAGAACACTGGAGTGGGTTGCTATACCCTTCTTCAGGGGAACTTTCCAACCCAGGGGTCGAACCTGAGTCTCCATTTCAGGCAGATTCTTTACCATCTGAGCCACCAGGGAAGCCCTAAAGAAAATACAATTGAATATTTTTCAACCATGAGAAAGAAACCCTGCCATTTGTGATAACATGTGTGAACCTAAAGGGCATTATGCTAAGTGAAATGAACCAGGAAGAGAAAGAAAAATACCGTATGATCTCATCTGTCTGTAGAAACTCAAAAAAGTTGAACTCAGAGAGTAGAATTGTGGTTGATGAGTGCTGGGGTGGAGTAAGTGTGGAGACACTGATCAAATGCAAAGCATGGTGGCTATAGTTAATACTGCTGCTGCTGCTGCTAAGTTGCTTCAGTCATGTCCGACTCTGTGCAACCCCATAGACGGCAGCCCACCAGGCTCCCCCGTCCCTAGGATTCTCCAGGCAAGAACACTGGAGTGGGTTGCCATTTCCTTCTCCAATGCAGGAAAGTGAAAAGTGAAAGTGAAGTCGCTGAGTCTTGTCCGACTCTTAGCGACCCCATGGACTGCGGCCCACCAGGCTCCTCTATCCACGGGATTTTCCAGGCAAGAGTACTGGAGTGGGGTGCCATTGCCTTCTCCGATAGTTAATACTGGAGTATTGTAAACTTGAAATCTGCCAAGAGAGGAGATCTTAAGGATTCAGGTAACTTTGTGATGTGAGGCATGTGTTAATTCACCTGATTTTGGTAATCATTTCACAATGTATATATACATCGAGTCGTCAGGTCATGTATCTTGTGCTGTGTGCGCTCAGTCAGTCGTGTCCAACTCTTTGTGACTCCATGGACTGTAGCCCATCAGACTTCTCTGTCCATGGGATTCTCCAGGCAAGAATAGCAGAGTGGGTTGCCATTTCCTACTTCAGGGGATCTCCCCACCCAGGGATCAAACCCACCTCTCCTGCACTGGTGGGTGGATTTTTCACCATTGCAGCACCTGGGAAGACTCATCAAGTATGTTAAACATGCATGTTATTTATCAATTGTACCTCAACAAAGCTGGAAAAGAAGTATTAACATAATGGAAGAAAAGGCTCAATTTGTAATAGTAGCAAAAATATAAAGTGTCTTGGTACAAATATAAAAAAATATGCAATTTCTATATAAAAAACTATAATTTAACTGAAAACTTTTAGAATTATTGAGTAAATAGAGCATCTATTTCATCTTATGATGTAAGGCTACATTAAAACATAAATGATTCCCTGTAATTAATCTACCCAGGTAACAAAATTCAATAAAAATACCAAAATGGTATTTTTGTTACTACTTCAGCTATTCTAAAATAAATATTAAAAACATAAAATCTCCAAGAAAATTCTGTATACAGAGTGGATTAAAAGTGATCTCCTTTGACAAGATTGATAGTTTAAGCTTTCTTGGAAATTACTTTTAGACCTACTTATAAATAATATTTTTCTCTAATCATATTCTTGCTACGGATTCACTGATTTTTGTCACCATAAATCCTTCCACTTATTTTAAACTTAAGAAAAAGGCCCTTCCTCACCTTTGAAGTTTTTTCTGTGACATTGTTCAGCTATATTTTTACAACATGCCATATCATCTTGTGCTGTACGATACCAATCAGGGACTTTGCTGATGAAGTATTTCCCTTGTTCAATTAGTTTCAAAGTTTATAATCCAAGATTAGTTAATTAATCTTTTCAGGCTTTCATTCTAATCCTAAGTCCACTCTAGAAATCAAGATATCATGCAATCAGAAGCACACCTCAAAGACATGCTCCGCATGAAATGTCTACAAGACCTCATCCATAAATGGATTTTAGTAAGCCCAAGTTTTTCAAGGTGGTTTATGACTTTTACCACTCTAATATGATCAATAGCATTTTTGATTATTCATTTTGTTAGCAAATAAAAAGATTTGCCTTAATTTCTAGGTAGATTCAGTCTAAGCTCATTGATTATTTTTATTTTTATACTCATCACTAGTTTTTAAAAGAACTAAAGTTCATGTTGACTAGGTATTGGGAGAATGGGAATGTCAGTGAAATGAACATTTATTCTAAGTGCCAAAAGGGACAGTCATTTCCCTTGTTAATAAAAAATGCTTGTTTGTTTGCACAATAAGAAGAGAGCAAGGGCTTTGGATTTACTTAAGTAATTCAAACAATGGCCTGCACTTAATTTGAATCAATTTGAATTATCTTTTCATGATAAGAAAATCTGTTTACTGTCCTTTGCAAATTGATAAGGATAACTTTAAGCTTATATGAGCAATTAGCATACTACATTTTCAATTACCTTGCATTTGACTTAGCTATCCTTTGAAATGTGCCATTAAAGGTTTTTTTCCCAGTTCAAATTTGACTTCAGTAGGTGAAAAATCCTCAGTAAAAATCCTTTGAATGAGATTGAACATTTTTCTCCTGATGACTGTATGTTTAAAGCCTGATGTTACTTGAACACTGCTTCCTGTGTGCTGAGGTTAAAATACTATCTCATACCATAATGTGGGTGAGCATCTCTTAAATTCTAGTTCAATATATAGAGTTTTGCTTTACTTATTTCTCATTTTAAGCGCCTTCTATGGGGGAGCACTGAGTTAGTTGCATTACAGACTTGACTAATACAATCCTCTTGACAGCCCTGTGGCTGTAGGAATATTTATCCCATTTTACTGATAAAGAAACTGAGAGACCTGCAGAAGTGTGCTTGCTTTCCCAAGGTCATGCCGCTAACATGGGTTAGAACCAGAACTTGAGCCTACATCGATCTCATGCTAAAATCCATGTTTGTTTGCTCTAGTATGTGAATTGCCAAGAATTGACATCTTAATTGACTTGCATTTCCATAAATATGTAATATGAAATGTTGTCTTGCTTTTAAAGTAGATTAATATTTAGACTTTTTGCAACCCCACAATTTTGGTTAATACGAAACAAGTTGACCTTGACACTCCAACCACCAGGAGAAAAGATCGAAGACAGTGGCTCAACCAAAAAAATAAAAAACAAAATATTTTGTCTCCATGTACCTGCAGTCAGATGAACTGTGCCCTGACCTACTCAGTTCATTGAACAGACTCCAGTGCATACTCTACATGGAGGGGCTGAAGTACCCTCAAGGTTGCTGTCATTTGGAATTTGAGGTCATGCCACACCGCACACCTGCACTGCAAGCTAACAACCGCCTTCCCGCTAGCTCCTGCGCCACACTGTATATTAATAGAATATCAATATAGCAAAAATACTGTTGTGGAATTCATCATTTGGTAAATCCTCCACCCTCTGCAGTTTTACAGAGCCATTTAATTAGCAATTTTACAACCTCCTCTCCTCTCATTAAATTAATTAATAATTAAGTTCAAATATAGGCATCTTTAATGTCATAATTATATTTCAGTTTTATGGTCACTGGAGTTTAGCTCATTAGAGAAGACACTCATAAACCATAGCCCTGTTTAGTGGCTGAAGTGCGTCTATGTCACCCAGCTGATACCAGTTGCTATTACATTTTCTGTATTTCTTTAGTAGCACTACCATTTTGTAGAAATTTCTCTCTGTCCTCTGTGAGCATAATCTAACATTTGCAGTAACAACATCAACAAATGTGATGCAAAACAGGTAGGATGTGATGCTAGCAGTCCCCTTTGACTTTTATGATGTCTTCCTGGAATATTTTGTAACATTAGCCCTCACTGTGCTTTCTGATCGGATCAAGTTCTCCCACATCCACATTTGGCATTAAGCACAGAATAACCATGTCAGAGACTCATGAGTGATGTCCTCTCATTGACTTTATGATTTACTAAGTCAGTAATGGCATTTCACACAATATGGTAGGCTGTACATTACTTTAGATGGAGTGGATTTATTTCAGTCATTATCACTGATTAAACCAGCTTAGTTGAAGAAGCAAAACAAAACTTGCCTTTGAAATTGTTCTTATTTAATTTCATTCGCCTTCGCATAACCCAGGACAGTGCTAATTATTCCTTGATGGAGCTCATATTTCTAATGTAATTCATATGTAAATTCTAATTTGATTCATATGGGAATGTTTGTGTTCCTTGCCTCGTTTCAGGCAAGAACACAAACACAGCATTAAAACTGTTTGGAAATGAAAACTTGCTGTTGCCTTTTTTGACCTGGCTTTGATTTGCTTTGCTTTGTTGTTTCTATAATAAAGCTTAATCATTTTTGAAGCTTAAGATTTTAAACTGTACTTTAGGGGATAAAAGCAATATTTACACCTTTAAAGAATTTGGGGATATTTTGAAGGTGTAAATTGCATTCTCCCATGCTAACAAAAGCCTTACCATTTAAAGCTTTATTCAAGTTTTCCCTGAAAGAAGATATTCTTAAGAATAGAAGTTCCTTAAAATGACAACCTTTATAAGCTATATTAAAGGAAAATATAATAATTATTTTACTGTCTTGTTGGAAACAGGCTATCATGAAGATGAAATAAAAATGGAGCAGATCTCAAATTAAAGGTTCTTTAAAAACAATTAGTGATGGGTTGTTATGCGTTTGAATAGTCCTTGGTGTTGTAACTGTAATCTTTGAAGAACTTTGCGCTAAGATAATGCCATGCTTTAAAAAATGCACTAGACTTAACCTGCAACGTTTGCCAAAAATATTGGATGCCACAAGGTCAAAAACAGGTGGAAAGTCTGTGGGGTGTTCTGTCTAAAACACACACTCAACTACCAGTGCAAGGTAACGCAAAGAGAAGATGTGTGTGTGTGTGACACGCATATCTGAAGACCCTGAGCAAGAAACTGAAAGTAGAAAAGATCATAAATTGTTACTGGACCAAACCGTGGGTCCACTGGCCCACTAAGTGAAGCCAATCTCTTGACCCTAGGTTGTAGTAAAGGAAAATGCAACATTTATTGTAAGGTGCCAGGCAAGGGTCATTAGACCCTGCTCAAAAACCCTAAACTCCTTGAAGGTTTTCAGCAAAGTGTTTTTAGAGGCTAGGTAAGGGAAGGGGGTCCCAGGATAGGTGATCTTGTGCATAATTCTCTGATGATGACATAACAGGGTGATGTTACAGGGGTTGACACTACCAATTCTCAGGCTCGAGTAGGACTGGGAATACAGTGCTCTTGGTCTTCAAGTTGTTTATTTCTTCCATTAGGTGGGCATATTGGCATCTATAAAACAACTCAGGAAATGTGCATCAGATGCTATTATTTAGGCACTTTAGAGAAGAATTAAAGCAGAGGATATGGGGATATGGGGTCTGTCTTGGGAAGACCCCATAGTGTCCTACTGAGTTACAAAGTGACAGAATGGTTGGTGAGGAGCTGACTATCAGTTTACCTGTCTTCAAGGGAAGCTTCAAGGCCAGAGATGTACAAAGCTCTTTGCACTCTGCTAATGTGGCTTTTAGTTTACCAGGTGTGTATGTGTGTGTGTGTGTGTGTGTGTGTACCTATTCTCTCCCCATTCTACAGTGACATTTTCATGCCCAATAAATTTTATATGTTGTATTTTAGACAAACATTTCACAAAGATGTTCCCAATATAATTAAAGAAGAATGGGAAAATATCTAAGATGAATGACCTGAGATTAAAAAGTTAAACCACAACTAGACCTATTTTCCACTTCAACCATATTGCCCTTGACACTTTTTTAAAGTGAAAAAGTTGATTCCTGCTTCTCTGCCATCTCTCATTACTCATCCATAACACATTGCCTTGTGGTGTATTTCACACAAGTCAAGGAAGCTGCGATGTCTCAGTTAAGCAAAAACTGCTCACTGTAGACAGAACATGGATAGATAATGATGTATCTGTATTTGGCATTGGATCCTCTTTGCATTGCAGTCAGAAAGGGCCTTTTCAGTCATAATTCCCTCACATAGACTGACTTTGTAATATCTAGGACATAATAACACTTGCATTCAATATGCACACACACATACACGCACACATCATGCCAACATTAGAGCTGTCCGAAACTATTTTCAATAATTGATTTGCCGTTTAATTGAACAGCATGACTGACTAACATAGCTCATTACTTTGCTCATTAGTTAATTATCGAAGAAAGTAGGACAAGTCAATAAAATGGAAGGCTGTAAATTCCAATACTAATTAGCACCATTTCCTCAGAGACATATTTAAGGACAGATTGGCTACTGAATGTCCTAGGACCTTGCAGATGAAGGAGAAAGGTAGATGCGCCATAAATCCAGATTACTGGAAAGAAAGACGAGTAGACAATAAGTAGACGTGTAGGCTTGTACTTAGCGACTGGGTAAGAAATCATTATTAGGAGAAAGGAGGCGCCTTCATTTAGTATACTTCGAAAACAATTTGCAAAACAAACATGCATTGCTTTCTCTTTTAAAACGATATTTCCCACTTTGGTTTGTACATCCAGTTTATGGACATGATCAGTGTAAATGACATTTATGTGTAGATTTCTGATAAATGGGCTCCATGTTCAATGGAATTTGATGAGAGGGAGAAGAGCTTTTCAAAGCTGACAAATAGCTCTTTTTGACTTATGAGAAAGGGTAGGCATTTATGCTTATTCAATCTACGTTTACCTTATGTAACCAAAAGATGTAGCTATATATTTGTCCCTCAATAAGTTACAAACAGATCCATACAAACACTCTCACACACATACATACCTGCGTGCAGGCTCACACACAGGCACCTGCCCACATCACATAGGATGAGATCCAAAGTCTCCTTGGACAGTGCTAGTTTTAGGCCTTGGAAAAAAAGAGTCACCCTTTTACTGGGACTCAACATTCTCTCATCTACATAGTGGGAACAAGGAGAACTACATTTCAGTGTTGTTAAGGAGCCAAAACCAAATAATAAACGGCTTGTGGTAGCCGTGACTGCCACAGTGCCTCGCATGGGTCTTGCTCTGTCCTTGATGAAATTCCTAGTCAGTCTGTATGAGCCTAGCAGGCGCCCCAGAATAATGGTTGGTTCAGTTATGACAGAAAATCATTTCTAAAGTAAGAGATTTTGACCATAGAGCTATTAATTGAAATGGTCAGAGCTTATGGGTCTGACTACAGTTGAATATGGGGCTTCCCTTGTGGCTCACGGAAAAATTGATGCTTTTGAACTGTGGTGTTTGAGAAGACTCTTGAGAGTCCCTTCGACTGCAAGAAGATCCAACCAGTCCATCCTAAAGGAGATCAGTCCTGGGTGTTCATTGGAAGGACTGATGTTGAAGTTGAAACTCCAATCCTTTGGCCACCTGATGCAAAGAGCTGACTCCTTGGAAAAGACACTGATGCTGAGAAAGATTGAAGGCAGGAGGAGAAGGGGACGACAGAGGATAAGATGGTTGGATGGCATCACGGACTAAATGGACATGGATTTGAGTAACTCAAGGAGTTGGTGATGGACAGGGAGGCCTGGTGTGCTGTGGTTCATGGGGTCTCAAAGAGTCGGACACAACTGAGCGACTGAACTGAACTGAACTTGTGGCTCAGCTGGTAAAGAATCCACCTACTAATGCAGGATATGCAAGAAATGTGGGTTCAATCCCTGGGTTGAGAAGATTTCCTGAAGGAGGAAATGGCAACCCACTCCAGTATTTTTGCCTGGGAAATCCCATGGACAGAGGAGCCTGGCGAGCTATAGTCCATAGGGTCACAAAGAGTCAGACACGACTTAATGACTAAATGGCAGCAGCACCAGCATGATTATATGTGTGATATGGACTGTATATGAGGGGAGCTCTGTTAGGAAGGCAGAGCTATCTTTTACCTGGTTCTTTGGTGATGACTTTTGGTGGAGCCTTTCCAATAAGAAGTAACAGATTCATCACCCAGGAATCTTGATCCCTTTTGCCTACAGCTTCCCAAAGATTATGGTGCAACTGGATCTAATAGGGTGCATAGCTTCACACTGATTTTACACTTAGTTAAACTCAGGTATAAAAAGAGAAACATCAGCATTTGTGTAGCCTGTGAAATTCTCCATGTGTATTTTCAAGTATACATAGCACTTGTATGTAGATAAGCCATTATTAACTTATAAATATTAAAACTGGATGAAGGTACTCAAGGATATGAAGTTGATTAAATGTAAAAGAAGCACAAGCTGGAATCAAGATTGCCAGGAGAAATATCAATAACCTCAGATATGCAGATGACACCACTCCTTATGGCAGAAAGTGAAGAGGAACTAAAAATCCTCTTGATGAAAGTGAAAGAGGAGAGTAAAAAAGTTGGCTTAAAGCTCAACATTCAGAAAACAAAGATCATGGCATCTGGTCCCATCACTTCATGGGAAATAGATGGGGAAACAGTGGAAACAGTGTCAGACTTTATTTTGGGGGGCTCCAAACTCACTGCAGATGGTGATTGCAGCCATGAAACTAAAAGACGCTTACTCCTTGGAAGGAAAGTTATGACCAACCTACATAGCATATTGAAAAGCAGAGACATTACTTTTCCAACAAAGGTCCATCTGGTCAAGGCTATGGTTTTTCCAGTGATCATGTATGGATGTGAGAGTTGGACTGTGAAGAAAGCTGAGCGCCGAAGAATTGATGCTTTTGAACTGTGGTGTTGGAGAAGACTCTTGAGAGTCCCTTGGACTGCAAGGAGATCCAACCAGTCCATCCTAAAGAAGATCAGTCCTGGGTGTTCATTGGAAGGACTAATGCTGAAGCTGAAACTCCAGTACTTTGGCCACCTCATGCGAAGAATTGACTCATTGGAAAAGACCCTAATGCTGGAGGGATTGGGGGCAGGAGGCGAAGGGGATGACAGAGGATGAGATGGATGGATGGCATCACCGACTCGATGGACATGAGTTTGGGTAAACTCCGGGAGTTGATGATGGACAGGGAGGCCTGGCATGCTGTGGTTCATGGGGTCGCAAAGAGTAGGACATGACTGAGCGACTAAACTGAACTGAAAGCTGAGATGGAAATTTATCTTTCAAATAGCCAGTGCTCTTTTCATAATCTTAAGTCTTATAGTCATAAAATATTATATCCAGAAGGATGTCCAATATTGCCAAGTCAACTCTCTTGGTTCAGAAAAAGGACATGCAACCTCCATGTCCAGTTCTAACTGTTGCTTCCTGACCTGCATACAAATTTCTCAAGAGGCAAGTCAGGTGGTTTGCTATTCCTATCTCTTTCAGAATTTTCCAGTTTGTTGTGATCCACACAGTCAAAGGCTTTGGCAAAGTCAATAAAGCAAAAGTAGATGTGTTTCTCAAACTCTCTTGCTTTTTCGATGATCCAGAGGATGTTGGCAATTCGATCTCTGGTTCCTCTGCCTTTTCTAAAACCAGCTTGAACATCTGGAAGTTCATGGTTCATGTATTGCTGAAGCCTGGCTTGGAGAATTTTGAGCATTACTTTAGTAGCGTGTGAGATGAGTGCAATTTTGTGGTAGTCTGAGCATTCTTTGGGATTGCCTTTCTTTGGGATTGGAATGAAAACTGACCTTTTCCAGGCCTGTGGCCAGTGCTGAGTTTTCCAGATTTGCTGGCATATTGAGTGCAGCACTTTCACAGCATCATCTTTCAGGATTTGAAAGAGCTCAACTGGAGTTCCATCACCTCCACTAGCTTTGTTGATAGTGATGCTTCCTAAGGTCCACTTGACTTCGCATTCCAGGATGTCTGGCCCTAGGTGAGTGATCACACCATTGTGGCTATCTGGGTCATTAAGATCTTTTTTGTATAGTTCTTCTGTGTATTCTTGCCACCTCTTCTTACTACCTTCTGCTTCTTTAGGTCCATAACATTTCTGTCCTTTATTGTGCCCACCTTTGCACGAAATGTTCCCTTGGTATATCTTACTTTCTTGAAGATATCTCTAGTCTTTCCCATTCTATTGTTTTCCTCTATTTCTTTGCATTGATCACTGAGGAAGGCTTTCTTATCTCTCCTTGCTATTCTTTGGAACTCTGCATTCAAATGGGTGTATCTTTCATTTTCTCCTTTGCCTTTTACTTCTCTTCTTTTCACAGCTATTTGTAAGGCCTCTTCAGACAACCGTTTTGCCTTTTTGTATTTCTTTTTCTTGGGGATGTTCTTGATCACTGCCTCCTGTACAATGTCATGAGCATCCATTCATAGTTCTTCAGGCACTCTGTCTATCAGATCTAATCCCTTGAAATTATTTGTCACTTCCACTGTATAATCATAAGGGATTTGATTTAGGTCATACCTGAATGCTCTAGTGGTTTTCCCTACTTTCTCCAATTTAAGTCTGAATTTGTCAATAAGGAGTTCATGATCTGAGCCACAGTCAGCTCCTGGTTTTGTTTTTGCTGACTGTATAGAGCTTCTCCATCTTTGGCTGCAAAGAATATAATCAATCTGATTTTGGTATTGACCATCTGTTAATGTCCACTATCCCCTACTAAATCATTAAATCACTGTACACATCTTATTCTTCTTTGTTTACGTAAATGCTGAGCACAGAATCTGGTACAAAATGTTACATTTGGCAAATATTAATTGAACAAGTGAATAGATAGGCAAATTAAAAATTAGTAAGATGAAATACTTGAAAAGATATTTTGAAACCTTTTGCCTTTGGAAAAACTGTGAAAAAAAATTGCAATAATATTCTAAAGTAAAGTAGCTATGGAATTTGTCATATTTAGAGAAAGTTTTTTCAAGAATGCACTTTTGTATTTTGAAATAGAATTTCCAAGTATATACATTAAAATATCTTAGTTACAATTTTGTAAGATATATTATTAAAGCACAATCTAAGAAACATCACTCTAAGTAAATTTTATAATGAAGTTAAATATAAAGGAAAATCACAACTTATTTTTTGACATATTATAGCTATAGTTGGCATTATTCTCAAACCACAAGTAATAATTTCTCTTTTCAAACATGTTTTATAAGTACTGTATTAAGTTAAGCTCTTCTAATTATTATGTGGGGAGTTTTTATCAGCTATTTTGAGAATCGGGCCTCAGGTACTAATAAATGATGGCTGAGATTTAAAAAGGAAAATGTGGTGGGATAGTGTAATGAAAAGCTCCTGCTTAAAATAGTAAAAAATAAAAATATCCTTTAATGAATTTAGCAAAAACATTTGAAAATGCACACCCTTGTATGAACATTTGGAAATTATGAACATTTCAAAAGAAAATGGTCAATGACCCATACCAAATAAAATTAATTTGGGAAAAACTAAAGTAAACCACATTTTCACTGTTAAATGTTGGTCTGAGTGCATAAATGCAATCACAAGGTACCTTAGTATTTGAAAAACAATCACCGATTGTTGTCAAGATATTCCAAAATTTAAATGCTTGGCCTGTATGTGAAGTAGTGCAGTAAAGTCTGTCCAGAATCCCTGAAAGTGGAGCAAGAAGAAAAGTGACAGTGTCTATATTCATTAGAAACCTCTTTACATGGAAAAACTCATGTAATGGCACAATATATGGGGAATCAGAAACACACACACTTACCAGAATAATATAAATATTGACTAAAATATAAATCTAATGTTAAAAGCTTTTATTAAAATGGTTTCCCAAGCTACATAAAGCAACTGATTTAAAAGTAAAAAAATAAGGCAACCAATATGTTGTTCATGAAATTATTATTTGCCTGATTGATCCCATTAGATTAACAAAATTTAAGCATTTTAGCAAATAAGTTAAGGATTTAGTAGGATAAATATATCCAGAGAAGGCAATGGCACCCCACTCCAGTACTTGTGCCTGGAAAATCCCAGGGATGGTGGAGCCTGGTGGGCTGCAGTCCATGGGGTCGCTAGGAGTCGGACACGACTGAGCGACTTCACTTTTCACTTTTCACTTTCATGCAGAATCCCAGGGATGGCGGAGCCTGGTGGGCTGCGGTCTATGGGGTAGCACAGAGTCAGACATGACTGAAGCGACTTAGCAGCAGCAGGATAAATATATCACCCCAAATAAGAAAATTTATCAGAAAAACACAAGTACAGATAATAAATTGGGCTCATTATTTGAATATGTAGATATTTGCTTTACCTGAGAATATTTCTAAGGTAGAAAAATTGGAAATTTGTGAATAATTTTTATATTGGAATATTGTAAGTACTGTTGCAATGAACACTGATGCATAAGTATCTATTTGAATTCCTATTTTCTTTGTTTTTTTTTTTTTGAAGCACATGGTAAAGGTTTTATTATCATATTAACATTAAAGCATAAAACATAAACATTAAAACACAGAACATGAACAGAGGCTCCATTGTCCCATTATCAAAGCAGGTACAAGGATATGTTGGGCTTCCTTAGTGGCTCAGTGGTAAAGAATCTGCATGCAATGCAGGAGATGTGAGTTTGACCCCTGGGTTTGATCCCTGGGTCAGGAAGATCCTTGGAGGAGGGCATTGCAGCCCACTCCAGTATTTTTGCCTGGAGAATCCCATGGACATGGCGGGCTGCAGTCAGTAGGGTCCCAAAGAGCAAGCTCTCATGCATGCACAAGGATATATACAACAAAAAAATATTTTTGAGTCTGCTTAACTCCATGAATCCCTATCTTCAACTCTTTTGGCTGAACCATTTTATATCCTCACCAGTAATGAAGAAGGTTCTAATGTGTCTACATCTTTGCCAATACTTGCTTTCCACTTTTTTGTTATAACCATCTAGTACAAGTCAAGTGGTATAGCTCATTGTGGTTTTGATTTGAGATTCTACGCTACCATCAAGTAACCTAGAATCTTAGAATGTCAAAGACACATAAATAGAGAATTTGTTTGTAGCTCAGCTGGTAAAAACTGCGCCTCAATGCAGGAGACTCCAGTTCGATTCCTGGGTTGAGAAGATCCACTGGAGAAAGGATAGGCTACCCACTCCGGTATTCTTGGGCTTCCCTGGTGGCTCAGCTGGTAAGAATCTGCCTGCAACATGGGAGGCCTGGGTTTGATCCCTGGGTTGGGAAGATTCCCTGGAGAAGGGAACAGCTACCCACTCCAGTATTCTGGCCTGGAGAGTTCCTTTGACTGCATAGTCCACGGGGTCACAAAGAGTTGGATGTGACTGAGTCACCTTCACTTTCACTTTTGACAGAACACAATAATAAGCAAGTGGTCTCTGCAGTGCAGGTAATATTTGCAAAAAAAAAAAAAGGTCTAAATGTCTAATTATCAAATCTAGGCACTAGATTTACAGGAAGAACAAGGGTGGAAAGCTAAATTAATGATCAGCTTTGTCATGCAATCGCTTGTAACTTACCTAAACTTAAGGTACTCTAATTTCCTCATCTGTAAGATTGGGATACTGATGTCTCTTCTCAGCTTGTGCGATTATTGCATAAGATCAAATGAGGTAACAGATGTGACAACATTTTGGGGATTGAAAGGTGCTATGCAAATGGAAGGCCTATTTTTATTATGTATTCTTGTGGCACTGATTACTTAGCATCATAAGAGCTGGTAATAATCATTAAGGGGCATCGTTAGACGTGTAGGCGTGTCTGTAAGTTTATATGCAGTCTTCCTGTTTGTGCATATAGCACACCTGCTCACTTGGTACACTGGCACGTGCATTTCTTTCATTTTCCAAACTATGCATTTTTCTTCTAGTAAAGAAGCAACTCAATTTAAGCCCATATTCTCTGCTATTCTACTGCTGACTTTCACTAGGTACAACCATTTTTACCAGCGCAAGATCCAGATATTTTCACTATAGCCAGAATAAAATGTTCAGGCTGGAATTGTTCAAGTTTTAGTGGTCCTTTTTCAGAAACTGGGCCCTCAGGCCTCAGCAGCCTTTAATCAGCTGTAACTGGAGTGAAGCTGTCAGCCCTTGCTTGTTCTCTGTCAGCTTTAGTACCATTTAGAGCATCCTTGATAAATGTACAGTACAAATTTAACAGTCAACCTGTGAGAAAGAAAAACCAAACATCTCTCAAACATTGAAACTTTCTTCAGCCATGTCATGAAAAATCTATGGGCTAGAAATCCCATTGTTGACAAAATAGAAGTTGGCAACTTGTGAATAGGTTAACATGGAAAATACAATAATTTGGTATATCTAAGGACTTTATAAAATGTACAAAAGCAGCAGAAAAGGGAAAGAGAAATAAAGAAAAAAGAGAAGTTGGGATGGGCAAGGTTTATGAAACGAGAAGGTAGAATGCTAAGAGAATGTTCCAGTGATTTTCTCTAAGAAATAGAAGAAAATCTCAGGGTATATTTTCTAGCCTCTCCAGAAGCTGGAAAGTGTGTGGTTTCAGTGAAGAGAAATGATTTGATGATTTAGAAGTACTAGAATTTGAAGGACAGCACTTGAGTTTTCAGTTCATTGTTCACTGCCTGTGGGAAACCAAGAGAAATCAAGAAAGCTAAAAAGCAATTTTAAAACTCACTTTTCTCATCTACAAATGGAGGATAAAATAATTCTGACCTCATAGAGCTTTTGTAAAGATGAAATGAATTAATGTATGAGCATTATAAGCTCTAAAGCATTCTACAAAATTTGGCTAAGTTAATGTTACTTCACTTTGCCAACAAAGGTCTGTATGGTCAAAGCTATGGTTTTTCCAGTAGTCATGTATGGATGTGAGAGTTGGACCATAAAGAGGCTGAGCACTGAAGAATTGATGCTTTCAAATTGTGGTGCTGGAAAAGACTCTTGAGAGTCCCTTGGACAGCAAGAAGATCAAACCAGTCAATCCTGAAGGAAATGAACCCTGAATATTCATTGGAAGGATTGATGCTGAAGCTGAAGCTCCAATACTTTGGCTACCTGACACTTAATTCATTAGAAAAGACCCCGATGCTTAGAAAGATTGAGGGCAGGAAGAGAAAGGGACAACAGAGGATGAGATGGTTGGATGGCATCAGTGACTCAAAGGACATGAGTTTGAACAAACTGGGAGATGATGAAGGACAGGAAGCCTGGTGTGCCGAAGTCCATGGGGTCTCAAAGAGTCAAAAAGGACTTAGCCACTGAATAATAGCAAATGGTACTTACTAGTATCCTAAGAGACTAGCTGTAAAGCTACTAAAGAGGAATAATTTATTTTCCTCTGAACTCTGATATTAAGCATGGGCTTAAATTGAGTTGCTTAAACAGACTATCCCAACCATACTGAAGAGCACAGTCCATCAGGCTTGTCTCTGGTGTCACTGGCAGGCTGAGCTGACGGCCAGCGGGCTCTCTTCTGGAATGAAAGGGGTGAACATTTTCAAACTTTTAAAGCCCCTCCTGAAGTATGTTCCAGAGAATGCTAGTCATGTGAATAAGGGATCCTGGGGACGGGGAATAGACGCCTCTTGAAATTTGGAGCCATTTTTATATTTTCCATCTTTAGTAAAATAATACCAATAAGCATGTGGTAAAACTCTAATAGGGAACACAAACATAAAGAAGTGAAAGCATTTTAAATGAATAGCATAATCACACTGACAAGAGGGCAAAACTAATCTAACAACCAGTTTTTGAATACAGTGTTTTGATTATCCATTCTAGAATGAAAGAACAGTAAATGAGTTTTGAACTCTAGTTATGCGATTTGCTTTTGCACTGGTATAGAAGAACAATTATGAAGCTACTTTCAGTGTATTCTAGAATTAAGAGATAATGTTGTTTGGTCACTGAGTTGTGTCTGACTCTTTGCAACCCCATGGAGTATAGCCTGCCAGGCTGCTCTGTCCATGAGATTTCCCGGCAAGCATACTGAAGTGGGTTGCCATTTCCTTCTCCAAGGGATCTTCCCACCCAGGATCTTGAACCCACATCTCTTTCATTGGCAAGTGGGTTCTTTACAAACAACTGAGCCACCAGGGAAGCCCAACATTCTATAATTGAACAAGTTACTGAACATACTGAAGATATCAGGAGTTATACAATGGAAATGTGGACGACCAGACTGAATTTTGTGATGATGTGTTGGAATTAGAGATCTGAGGATGAACTCCTGATTTTCATCCCTAAGTAGATAGATAGACTGATAAATATGATAGACAATAGACCTCTATTACTAAATGGACACCACTGTGAAAATAACAAGACTAACAAAATCTTCACTTTGGATTCTTTTTGTAGCTTCTAAACTTTTTACCTTGTATGACTTAAAAACTCAGGAAATGCGATTATTCTCTCTGAATCCTTCTCAGGGGCACTAGTAGTAAAGAATCTGCCTGCCAATCCAGGAGATGTAAGAGACTTGGATTCAATCCCTGGGTTGGGAAGATGCCCTGCAGAAGGGAATGGCAACCAACTCTGGTATTCTTGTCTGGAAAATTCCACGGACAGGGGATCTTGGCAGGCTATAGTCCATGGGGCTGCAAAGAGTCGGACACAACTAAACGACCAAGCACACATCCTTTTTCTCAGGGATTATGGCCCTTTCTGGAGAAGGCGATGGCACCCCACTCCAGTACTCTTGCCTGGAAAATCCCATGGATGGAGGAGCCTGGTAGGCTGCAGTCCATGGGGTCGCTACGAGTCAGACACGACTGAAGCGACTTAGCAGCAGCAACAGCATGGCCCTTTCATATCAAGATTGACTGGTTGCCCTGAGAATCCCCAAAGTCTGCTGTTCCTTATCAATCACCCTCTCTGGCTTCCCAGGCTGTCCTCTCCCTAGACCCCATGCCAACCACTGATAAATATCCTGAAGGGAGAAGCGTCATGCAGAATGGTGGTCTACCTAAGTGGCTGTCCTTTTTTTCTAAGATCTTGCTCTGTAAAACCCTGTTTCAGGGCTTTTAGACTGGCAGGCTATAGTCCATGGGGTCACAAAGATTTGGACATGATTGAGTGAGTAAGCAATAAATAAACAGCAGCGAAAACAGTGTAAATACTGAAATGCACTTGAGATTATTTTAGTTGTCACTGCTTTGGTCATACCTTGACATACTCAAAAAAGAATTAACATGCTTCTAGGAGATTAAAATAGATATATCTGTCTACATACAAAAGAGATGTATGTTCTTAGAATACCCATTTATGAAAAATGTTCATACTTTACTTTGAATTGAATGCCATTCCACTTTTGAAACTGTCTATTGATTAATCAGGTCCAAAATCATGTTTTTATATGGCACGTGCTTGAATTATAGAACTAGAGATATTTTATATCACATTATCATCACAGGATAGCTCTTTAAAAGGTCGTTCATAAGCCACACACTGAGGGAAGAACTTTACGGAAAAGGGAACATTGAAAAATGTGTTTAGGAGGACTCTATCCCAAGCCTGGTATTATTTTGAAATCCTATTTGACTAGGATAACAAGAAAATGCTGAGCAAAATAAATTCAAAATGGCCTCGAAGAAGTAACCAAAATTGTTCAATAAGTCAATGCAGCTTTTTTTTTTCTTACAAGGCTGCTTGTGCAATGGAATTCATAGAGAGCTGGAAGAGAGTGCAGAAACTTATGAGAGTGTGTAAAAGATCACAAGTTTCTAGTGTGGCACACAAAATTAGTATTCAGTGAAAAAAAGGTTAATAACCAAGGGTCTTGTTATTGCACCTGAGGAAGAAATAAGATTCTTCTAAACACACTTCCATTATTTACCTGAGGATTTCCTGGAGAAATAATTCTTCAGAAAGAAACTACTAGTTTTATGAAGTATTTGCCAGAAGATTATTGGAATATTGGAAATAGAGAATTGGAAATAACTTCAATGTGTAACCATAGAATGGATTCGGGGGTAATAGTAGCATATCTGTGTTAAAATATTAAATGAAACTTGCAGTAATTAGAAGTCTGTGTTGCTATATAGAAAATGCTTACTTATGTGTACAGAAACAGAATACAATATTGTATTTATTTCATAATCAAAATATATAAAATTGTATATTCAATTCAACATGGACTGGGAAAAGTTTAAAATTAAATAAAAACATAAAAACTGTTGGCATGGAATCTGGATATTTCCAAGTTTCATCTTCATTTCTGTTACTGTTATGCTATTATTATGGGTTAATAGTTTGAAATATGACAATCTCAAGGATAAACAATGATTGTGAGTAGATCCCTGAGTCAGGAAGTTCCCTGGAGGAAGGCACGGCAACCCATTCCAGTGTTCTTGCCTGTTGCTGCTCTTCAGTTGCTCAGTCACGGCCACCTCTGTGCAAATCCATGGACTGCAGCATGCCAGGCTTCCCTGTCTCACTATCTCCCGGAGCTTACTCAAACTCATGTCCATTGAGTCAGTGATGCCATCCAACCAGCCCATCCTCTGTCATCCCCTTCTCCTCCTGCCTTCAATCTTTCCAAGCATCAGGGTCTTTTCTAATGGAATGGCTCTTGGCATCAGGTGACCAAAGTAGTGGAGCTTCAGCTTCAGCATCAGTCATTCCAATGAATATTCAGGGTTGATTTCCTTTAGGATTGACTGGTTTAATCTCCTTGATGTCCAAGGGACTCTCAAGAGTCTTTTCCAACACCACATTTCAAAAGCATCAATTCTTCAGTGCTTAGTCTTCTTGATGGTCTAACTCTCACATCCATACATGACTATTGGAAAAACCATAGCTTTGACTATATGGACTTTGTTGTTGCAAAGTAATGTCTCTGCTTTTTAATATGCTATCTAGGTTGGTCATGGCTTTTCTTCCAAGGAGCAAATGTCTTTTAAATTCATAACGGTAGTCACCATCTGCAGTGATTTTGGAGCCCAAGAAAACAAAGCCTGTCCCTGTTTCCATTGCTTTCCCATCTGTTTGCCATGAAGTGATGAGACTGGAGACTATGATCTTAGTTTTTAGATCATGAACAGAGGAACCTGGCAGGCTATGGTCCACAGGGTCACAAAGAGTTGGAATAACTGATGCATTTAGCATTCAGGCAGAGCATGGAATAAAAGCTAATTCTAGTAAAAATATCCTCTGGTTATAGTTCACTATATTCTGGTACTAGCAAGTCAGCCAATGCTAAGGTCTTTCAAAGAAAAATATTAAGTAGCCTATGAGGGTAAATTTTATTCTTAAAGTTTTCATCCCTTAATTTAAATATTAAGATCTAACCAGGGAAACAATCCAAGGTTTGTTTAAGATAAACAACTTAACATATTTCTGAAAAATTGACTCAAGCCACTAAAACTGGGCTTAGGCTTTTATAGTTTTCTGTTAAATTCCCTTATTGTTCTGCCTGAAGGTTTTACCTATCACAGAACTAGAAAATATTCACTGGATTAAACACTATCATAGAGAAAGAACTTATTATAAGCATCTTTTTCTATTAAGAATGTGGTAATTATGAATCTCGTAGCAGGTTCCATTAGATACAGTCACACATTGTTTATCTTTTGCAGTGATATGGAAGGTTGACAGAATACCATTATTCTCATCCTTAGAAACCAAATTTTGTAAAGGAGACTTCTGCATTTACTGTTTGAAAAAAGACCTACATGCAAAGTACAAAATTAGCATTCTTTCTCTCACTCCAGAAAAAAAAAAAAATCGTGTTTATCAATCTGTACAAAATAGCTTTGCAGAATTGAGACAAAATAATCCAAAAATCTAAAATCATGAATCTTAACCTCAGGTTTTTAACATAATGTGCTTAATGAAAATTTGTTTGCCATCGTTTACTAGGAAGAAATTAAGGTAATTTAAATGCAGAATTCCTTACCTGATAAATGACTTGAATTTCAGCTATAAATAAATAAAACAAGTGTTCAGAATCTTAGAGAATGAAAGGTTCCATAAGGACTGACAAATGTTTTAATAACACATGAATTTTTATGCCATTGGTGATATAACTGGAAATCAAAAAGTATATTAAATATGAACAACATATAGAAATATCATAGTTTATCATTTCAAATTTTTTTATTTCTGCATATCTAAACGAACATATGAAATTTGAGATTGAAAACATCTCATTCATTATTCAAACCTTATTTAAAACAACTCTGCACAAACCAAGAAAGAGGAATTTTCACCTCTTTCTCATATAGTGATAGAGAAATGATGACTGGAGTCATTTATCATTTATGTCGTTTTCCAGGAGCAATGCAACTCAGGGCAAGAGCTAAGGGAACCAGTATCTCAAATTTTAAGAAACCCACGGCAAAACCCAGGACTGGATATTCTACTTTCTCTTGTCATCCTGAAATAATATTCCTTTTCTGAAAACCTTTATCCTAGAATTCCTCAAATTTCAGATGATTTCCAAGCCAGAATTCATAGAGGAATCCAAGACCCTTGAGTAGCCTCAGATGTTGGGAAAAGAGGCCAGAACCATGGAAACTTTCATGTCAAAGTTGGAATTAGTTCACTTAGTTAGCTGAAAAAGAGGCTCAGACACCATCCATAACACGACCGTCAATGCGAAATATTTTTTTTAATTTTATTTTATTTTTAAACTTTACATAATTGTATTAGTTTTGCCAAATATCAAAATGAATCTGCCACAGGTATACATGTGTTCCCCATCCTGAACCCTCCTCCCTCCTCCCTCCCCATTCCATCCCTCTGGGTGGTCCCAGTGCACCAGCCCCAAGCATCCAGTATCGTGCATCGAACCTGGACTGGCGACTCGTTTCATACATGATATTTTACATGTTTCAATGCCATTCTCCCAAATCTTCCCATCCTCTCCCTCTTTCACAGAGTCCATAAGACTGTTCTATACATCAGTGTCTCTTTTGCTGTCTCGTACACAGGGTTATTGTTACCATCTTTCTAGATTCCATATATTTTTAAAGATTAGAATGAAGCTACAGAAGATAAAGCAGATGAGAAAGAAGAACATAAAGAAGACTGGCAGCAAATATGAAGTTCAGCAATGGGTATTCAGAAAGGATGAGACAAGCGTGCCAAGTTCATGACTGTAATCTTCTCCAGTTCAAACCCCTGCTTCTAAGGCCATCACTGTATCATGTTAAAAGGATGTTCCCCAGTATGATTAGGGAATCTGGGTAAGCTGGTAGGGAGCAAGGGGAATCAAAACCCTTCAGGTCTAGGACCACACCATCCACCATAGACAGGCACTGCCCTATTCAGAGAAAAAGCTGAATAGGGTGATTCACATTCACCAATTTGAATGTGATTGACATTCAGAATGATCTTGAACCAAATCAATTTAAATTTTGTATGCTTTGTTCTGACACACACACACACACACAAAGAGAGGTTGGGTAGTTTACAAATGTTTCCATCAAAAATAGTTGAAAATGGTTTTTATAAAAAGAAGTTAAGTGGCAAATAATCCAGGAAAATCTCTTATCTAATGTCTAGCCAGTGTGGTTTCTATCCTTAGATTGAAATCCCTGTCCACAACATGGAATCTGTATTGCTTGAATTTTTGAGATCTCCTAGTAAATGTTGGAGGAGAAAACTTCTTTAATCAATGAATTATTCAATTAATAACAGAAGTTTCATTATTTCTTTGATTGGTATACTCCTTTCATATCTTACTTATTTGACATTTTCTGGAATTTTTAAAATATTAAAAATTATTTCTCAAAGCAGAATTTTGCTGTCATCATTTGGGACTTTTTTTTCTAGATCATAATTTTATGATTAGGGAAAAAGTCATATAGATAATAAGAGTGATTATATCTTAGACTTGAGATCAATACAGATAAGGTTCAATATATATTTTAAATACATACTCAATATGCAACCTGAGAGGTCTTAAATTATTAGTATATTTTATGTTATTTCCAAACTGAGCTTGGAAACCATTTTTTTTTTTTTTCTTGGTTTGTATGTTACAGGGACTTATCTCATGCATAGTTGTTATAACTTTTTAAAGAAAGGTCAGTATCAGTAGGATAATTGGAAAAAAAACCCCTCATATCTTTAATGATAAACCAATTCTGAAGAAAGCAAAATTACATTTAAAAAGACATTAATGTTTAGTTCTCAAAATGCTATGTTTAAACAATCTTTCCAATGGATTTATGCTTTTTAGAGGTACACTTACCCTTTCTCTTTATTTGAAATTTGTTTTAATTTAAAATTTCTAAGGTTTGTCAAAATAAGTTGTCTTCATTTTTTAATAATTTATACTTTGATTACCAAAATATTCCATTTTGTACCCAATACAGTCATGGTGTTTTAAACAATAGAACTTTTTTTTTTAACCTAATAGAAATCCAGACATTTATTGGTCTTTAAATAATAACTAGTCTGTAGAAACATTTGTCAGTTAAAATATGACTCACCAAAACCTCTCAACTTTATGTCATATTAATAAACTAAAATAAAATAGTCACAAAACTTTTTACACATCAGATATTTAGATTTCCAGGTCTGAACTCAGATAATACATACTTCTCTCATGGGTGTCCTTCAAAGGGTCACCCATTTCTTTGCATTTTTCTCAAAGCTCACCCTGCTGTAAGAATTGTAACTTCGGTGCAGTTTCCATAAACCAATTAACTACGGTGTTTATCCGTTCTAAGAAGGAGGGGGATACAGACAGAGTCGGGGGAGGACGGACCGCACGTGAGGGAGATGGAAGCTGAGTTCACAGGCTAGCAGATTCTAGGCCCAGCAGAATCAGGGCTCACCCCTAATGAGCAGAATCAGGCAGCTTTAATTCATGTCTTTTTTCTTTTTTTTTTTTCCTTCTGTCTTCCTGACCACAAAAGGGAATACAGGAGCCTGTTTAGGAGGGGGTTAGATTAGTCCTATGTGGTCAAAGGGAACAATACCAACATGTTGGCTGATCAGAAAGATGTTTTCACACTGTTTCCCATAGATGGTCCCTGGAGACAACTTTCTTTCTCTCTCTCTGTCTGTCTCCCTTTTTTTTTAATTACCAAGCATGACATTCATGGTTATTTCTTCTTTCCACCCACTTGACTACAAAGGGTCCAGCGCTCCGGCCCCTTGTCGGCCAGGCCTGGGGGAGGAAGTGACAGAAGGCTGGCCTTATTTACCTTCGCGGCTTCCCGGTGTAATCTGGTTAATCATGTAGCTAATGGGAGGACACGGCGGGTCCGCACACACTGCGCGCCACAATGAGGACTCATTCATATTTAATACAATGGAGTGTTTAAGTCATTCCACGCTTTGCGGAGAAGATTGGCTTTCTTTGTGTGATGTCTCCTGAGAGGCCGCTCCCCCTCCTCCCCTTTCAGACAGGCATATGTTCCAGCTCCTGTCTGCTGCAGCTGGTCAAGGAAAGAGCAGGCTTCTCTCTTTTTTTTTCTCCCCTCCGAACCAATGAATTGATGGCTGCGGTGTGAAATGTGGGCTGGAACCCTCTGCCCGGCGGATGCATATATTAGCCTTTGCCATTCTAATATTTCACAGCAAGACGGCTTCTGAGGAAGCGGGGCTCGTGTTCCTGAAGTTTGCCATTGTGTCACAACAATCTGTTGAGCACAAAAGAAAAATAAATCAATAAAAGCCAGTGAGATGTTGACCTTGTCCTCTTAGTACACATGAGCAGGGTGCTCTTGCAGCGGGGCTGGCGAGAAAGAAAGGGAGCGCTTTGAGGGGCGGGGGCAGTATTCTTACTCCACACAGAATTTTGAAACAACCACGTTGAAAGAGAATCTCATCAACACAGGACCGCTTGGCCCTGGGATCTGATTTTAGCAGGAGGGAAAAAAATGAGGTCTCATTAGTCCTAATGGGGTAGATAATAGATACACAGATTCTGTCACACCCCACTGGATAAATTGACATTTTTGAGAATGATGGAAATTAATGACTTTTGATTTCTGAAGTACAGATTTTAATGATCTTAATTCTTTAATTTTGTTCAAATTTGATTCAGATTGAAAAAGCGAAATATTGTATCATCCTTTACCTTCAGGAGACAACTATTACCCAGACACCTTGGTGAGATCTGAGTCAGAAAAATAAGGTGCCACCTCTGCTTACATAGTAGGGGATTTAAAACTATTTGTCTAATAATGATGAGCTTTTGAAAGGAAAACGTGAATTTTAACATCTTTACTCTCAAATATTGTGAGATTGCCAAAGTCTCTTAAGTTCTAAAATCTTCCATAAACTGAAGAACCTCAATTCCTCTGGCTATAAGATCTTCTGTGGTGAATTTTAGTAAGAAGGGTCATGATGAAGTGTTTCTGTTTAGAACAACAAATAAGAAAAAAATCTTAAGACGATGAGCTTACATTTGCAGCTACAGTAGTTTTGATTCAACAAAACAAATAATGTATTCTGCTGCTACAACTATACATAAAGCAATACTATGTACATATAAATAAGCCCCACTCTCAGATTAATGGAAGAGGGAGAATTATTGACTATTGGACTATTCACGAAAGGAGATGATTACATTTATTTTTAAAATAATGTAGTGTTTCCCTGGTCTACGGTCATGTTGATATGATATAACCCAAAGAAAGGATTAGACTGGCTAGTTAAATCCATTCCTTGTAGTCATATCAGTAATAGTACACTCTGCCATGTTATCAAGAGAAGAAGTCATCAACACAGCTTTATGTGTTCCTGGGCAGTGGCCACTTAGCTGCCATCATATTGTTTAATTTTTTCCTTGCAAAAGAATTTAGCAGTTGTTTTGTCTGATTCTATAAACCACACGTGAAAACTGCTTGTGTTCTCTCCTCCTTATACAAGGCTCTGTTGCCTCTTAGAGTCAGGAAATGATGTGACATGAGTTGTATCCAAAATACAACAGCTTTTATTTTTGTTCAATGTTCATACACAAAATTACTCTAGATGGTGAAAAAGAAGGTACTGACTACATGTCCTTGTAACTTTTATATATTAATTGAGAAAAAAATCTTTAAAAAGCGAATGAAAGAAGTTAAAATGAATGTGTACTTCTAAATGTTATTTAATCACAAGGGGAAAAAAAAAACAGTGTAGAGATTAGCCAAGATTTTTCTGTGAATGTGGGAATAGGTAAAATAGAGAAGGAGAGTGTAAACTCCATAGGAAGAGCAGTCTTAGACCTCTTAAATTAACTTTGCTCAAATACAGGAAACCAAAGTGAACCCAAATTTTAATTAAAGTTTTTTCTTGCAAGCCCGAATCCACCCCCTACCTCTCTTTGCCTCCCCAACTGAGAGGCCTCATCCCCTCGCCCTCCACTTCATTAGAACCTTAACAATCCATTATCCATTTCCTAATCCTCTACTGCTCCAAGAGTGGGTTTATTAGAGTACTTGAAGGGATGCTGTCATTGTGACGGAGGTGTGAATTGATCACTAAGATGACAACTGGTGACAAGTGTGGTTTATTAGACTGCTACTTTGCCTCTTAATTACAACTGATTAGCCTGCCTGTTGGAGGTGGAAAACAGCAGAATTAGCTGCTTCTGTTCTTGCTGTCTACTATAGTACCTTATTGTTTTAACTTCCTTTCTGATGTGATTTTTTTTCTCCTTATCAAAACACCTAGACATTTCCCAAAGACCACAGTAAGGTTTCTTATTTTGCAAAATGAAATGTTTTATTCAAATCTGTGTCCAAAAATCTACTATTAGATTTTCCAATGTAAAAATGTTTATTGAAATTGATTTCAATAAGATTTAATTTTAACTGCAATTTCCCATCTTTAATTGAGATACTAATTTGAGCTTATTTTTCTTAGTCTTAGGTCTTAATTCAAGGAAGGTTTTGGGAAGAACAATCATAATGTCTGCGACTTGATTGTTTCATATTAAAGGATAGAGCAAATTGTAGCTTCTATGTTCATTCATTTACTCAAAAATAACTTAAAGACTAATAGCTTACCTGTGAAACAAATATGGTATATACTTTTACTAAGGTTAGCATGCAAGACGTGAACGCATTAAGGTTAAGTCTTGAATCTACAACTGAAACCAAGAAGATTTTAAAAGATTGAATGCTTTTGTTTACACAATGAAATCCGTCCAAATTAAATGGGCTTTGTTTGTTCCTTTCTCACTGAACTGACTGGTGTTTATTAAGTTTTGCTTGAACTAATACTTTTTTCATCCTCCTTTCACTTGATCAGATCTTGCCATACTGGTTCAACATTCAATACAGCGAAACTAGAGATGGTAATAGCCAATCAGAATATTTAAAACAGAGCACTATTGTGACCAGATTCTTATTTAGCGGGTAAAAATACTTTTTTTTTTTTTGCTGATAATGTCTTGTTTTTTTCACTTAGAGTGAATATTAAAATTCTGATTTTAAAACTTACATATTTTAAACATACAATTCAAGTATAGTAGGCATATCAGTAGGAACTCAAATACTGTGAAAACAGCTTCCCTGGAGGCTCAGATGGTGAAGAATCCACCTGCAATACAGGAGACCCAGGTTCAATCCCTGGGTTGGGAAGATCCCCCAGAGAAGGAAATGGCTACCCACTCCAGTATTCTTGCCTGGAGAATTCCATGGACAAAGGAGCCTGGCAGGGTACAGACATATCAGTGAGAACTCAAATACTATAAATAATTATTTTTCTTTAGAATCTAGCCACAGTATACAATGAACGTCTAGATTTCCCTTCCTTTTGTATTCACATATTCCTGTTTTAAGTTCAAATCAAAGAAATAAAGAAGAAGGATCACTACCTAACAGATAATAGAGAAAACTGGCCTCATGACAGACATCAAGGGGGAAAATTGGCCTAGTTATCCTTGGTACTAATAATGGACCTTTGAAATAGTATTATCTCATTTGGTTATAAAATATTTATTCTACACAGATCAAAATGGGCAGTGAGAACTGATATGTATTCAATAATTGAAATTTAAACATTTATGATAATTTTTAATAACTGTAATTATTTCTTGCAACAAATTTTATGGAGTCATACTGTGTTAAAGCTGGAAGACCCATTGGAAAACAGACCAATCCCTCAGAGTCAACTCAAGAATTTCTCCAAATGTTAAATATAGAGCTAACACATGACCAAGCAATTTAGCTCCTAGCTATTCACCTAAAAATGGTTAAAAATATAACCACACAAGAACCTTTATTTGAATGTTCATGGTAGCATTATAATATATAATACCCTGCAAGTGAAAGATCCATCAACTGATGAGTGAGTAAAAAATGTGTAACTGTTACAATAGGTGGTACAAAGAACGAAGTATTAAAACATGCTGAAGCATTGGATTAGCCTTAAAGGCACTATATTAGGTGAAGGAAGCTAAAAATTAGACTAAAAGATATTAAGGTGTTTTCTTCACTATTCCTGCCCAGGGGTATTATGACAACCTACAAAACTATCCCATCCAATTAGCAACCTTAGGTCGGAGTGAAGGAAACCGTCTGCTAACCTTACCCAGGTAACACTTTGATAGAGTTATATCTTTTTTTCTTAAATTGAAGTATATTTGATGTATAAGAATCCACCTGCCAATGCAGGAAATGCAGGTTCAGTCCTTGGGTTGAGAGGATCCCTTGGAGGAGGAAATGGCTCCCCACTCCAGTATTCTTGCCCGGGAAATCCCATGGACAGAGGAGTCTGATTAGCTACAGTTCATGGGGTCACAAAAGAGTTGGACATGACTTAGTGACTAAACAGCAACAAATAAATGATATGTTATAGATATACAATATATGGGCACAATTTTTAAAGATTATACTCCATTTGTAGTTACAAAGTATTTACTATGTTCCCCATGTTGTGTAATCCCTGATAGTCTGTATCTCTTAATCCCCTACCCCTATATTGCCCTTCTCTCATTCTCTCTCCCCACTGGTAACCACTAATTTGTTGTCTGTATCTGTGAGTCTGCTTCTTTTATGTTGTATTCACTAATTGTATTTTTTTTAGATTACATATATAAGCTATATCACATAGGATTTGGTTTTCTCTGTTTGACTTATTTCTCTTGGCATAATGCCCTCCAAGTCCACCCATTTTGCTGCAAATGTCAAAAACAGACCTACCATATGAGCCAGCAATTTCAATCCTGGGTATATATCCGAAAAAAAAAATCCAAAACATGAATTTGAACGGATACGTGCATCCCAATATTCATAGCAGTATTGTTTGCAATTGCCAAGACATGCAACCAAGCTAAGTGTCCATCAACAGATGACAACAGATGAATGAATAAAGAAGACATGAGCTGTATGTGTGTGTGTGTGTGTATATATATATATGCACAATGGAATACTACTCAGCCATATATATATATATATATATATATATATTAGTTTATACCCAATTTACTCTTAAATTTACTTAAACCAAGCAGTTCACTGGTTTTGATAACCCAATGTGATTGATCACAAAAGACACTATACTGCCACAAACATTTTCTGCTAGTCTGTTAGTTTGTTCTCTTTCTCATTTTAAACTAATAAATTGGGATCCTGGGTTATATTTATGGCTTTTATGGCTTCCAGTTACTATAAATCTGCTCACTTGTGCCTGAGATACTGGAAAAAAAAATCTTGTCTTTGGTTCTGAAAAGCTGAGATTTAGGTAAAAATAGGATGAGTTTTCAAAAGTATTTACTACGTTTAGGTATTTGAGAAAAAAATTCAACTTTCTGTGTTGAATTCAACTTTCTCTTCATTCTGTGTACTGGATGTCTTTGAGACTAAAACATTTTCAAAAGTTGGTCTTCAAATAATTTTCAGATGATTCTTACTGAAAAAAAAGTTTGGATTGTTTCTGTTCTCCAAACTCCACTTTATTCTTACTTGAATATCTGCTTCATTTTTCATTTGTATCTCTATATCCTTTTAATCCATGGCAGAGAAAAATGATGCTGCACTAAGAAACAAGAAACAGGTCTTCTTGTCATAGCTGAGAAAAATTGACTTCAGCATAATCTTTATGGTTCTTAGTTATTTTAGAATTAAATAAGAAATCAAATTAATCGGTGATGCCCAAAACTGCCAGTACATCAGACTTTCTGGGAGAGCTTTAAGAACACAGATAAGTGGGTGGATAGATGGAGATAGTTGTATCTATATTTTTAATTGATCTCTCTATCATCATCCTATGGATATTATGGAGATACAGCTATAATGGCATAAATGTAGATACACAAACATATCTTCCCATTATCCAGGCATGTTAAGTGAAAACCCTGCAAATAGAACTCAGGGGTCCATATTTAAAAGAGCACCCCAATGGCAACCCACTCCAGCATTCTCACCTGGGAAATCCCTTGGGCAGAGGAGCCTGGTGGGCTATAGTCCATGGGGCCACAAAGAGTCGGACACAACTGAGTGACATTCACTTTCACCAAGTCTTTATGCTTAGCTAAATAAAGCATCTCTGAGCTTGCTCATCCCTTTAGCTCTCTAATTTTGCCTTTTTGTTTTGCCCAAGAAGGGTCTTTAAGTTGGACTTGTAAAGGGCTTGGCCTCTCGTTGACTCATTGTCCTTTCTCAGCCTTTACCCCTCAGATTCCCATGATCAGTACAGGATCGGAAGCAAACCATGAGCTGAACCTCATTCCACACTTCACTCGTTCCTCTTTTGCTGCTGCTAGGGTCCTTACCTACGTGCTCTTCTCCATGTACATTACACTATTGATCCTTCACGATGTCCTCCTGCTCGCACAATTAGCAGGCTGCAGCTGTACGCATGGCTGACGCCAGGATTCTACTGTAGTATCACATACAACACACACATAACTCCACTTGTGCTTTATTAAACTGCTTGCCAGTCAGATTACAAATGGTGCTTCAAGGCCTTTCAGCCTGAAAGCTGAAAGCTTTCTGAATCTATTTTCTTGATGCACGAGCACCTCTCACAGCTCAGGTGCCTGGAAAGCCAGTAAATGCTGATTTTTATCCCAAAGACTAGTAGACCAAGTCAATACTCTTGCTTGTATATGTTCACCAATAGGGGGTTTCATAACTGAATATTCCAAGGTAATCTCAAAGCCTCCTGTTAATCAAGAATTGCAGGCTACCTGTCTACCAAACCAGCATGGCTAATTTGCATATTATCCCTTATAATCACTTTATTAACTCCTGTCCATCCTCTGTGCTGTGGAGGTGCTAATGAGCACTGAAATGAGTTAGGCGTAGGAAGTACGAGGCATCAATAAGGATGATAATTAGTCCCCAAATGATGGAAATTGGGAAGGGGTTTACACGTCCATACTCTTTTCTCATTCCCCCTGCTTTACTTCTAATTGAAGACAGCAAAGGTACTTGATTGCATTCAACAAATATTCACTCAGCACCTACCATTGGTCAGAACCATGTTCAGGGCTGACCAGTTACAAGGAAAAGTAACATGTGTAACCCATTCTACACGCTGTGGGGCTAGTGAGTGTAGACAGGAGGATGAGACACAAATGGATGCTCTTAATCTAAGATCAAATATGGTACATTTTTCTGGTGTTTACTGCCCCAATTTTTTTTTTCTAGAATTTGACAGATTGAGTTAAACACATGTCTCCACAAGAGTATCAGTCAATAGATAGATGGTAGATATGAAGGTTACATAGATAGATATGGAGGCTATATATTTAGATAGAGTGATATGCTGTAGATATCTTTTACCATTATCCAAGCTAACAAATACATATTCTGGGAAGTGAGCCCAGGGATCTGTATTTAAAGCAATTCTCAAACCGTTTCTTAGCGAAGTCTGAGATGCCCTGGACTTTGTGATTTCTTAGATCCCTTCATTTATTAAATTCTGTCATACATCAGGTGTAACAATTATGTATTCAAAAACTTGCAGAAAGTTTGAAGTTATTTTCTCAGTTTCCATGATGAAAGTTTAAGTTTTTTATGTTGTGAATTTTTAAAATTAATTATTTTCATTGGAGCTAATTACTTTACAATATTTGGTAGTTTTTGCCATACATTGACATGAAATAGCCATGTGTGTACATGTGTTCCACCGTCCTGAATCCCCCTGCCACCTCCCCCGCCACCCCATCCCTCTGGGTTTTCCAGAGCACCAACTTCGGTGCCCTGCTTCATGCATCGAACCTGCAGTGGTCATCTGTCTTACACATGGTAAATCCTTGTTTCAATGCTATTCTCTCACATCATCCCACCTTCACCTTCTTCCACATAGTCCCAAAGTCTATTCTTTACATCTGTGTTTCTTTTCCTGTCTTACATATAGGGTCGTAGTTACTGTCTTTCTAGATTCCATATATATGCCTTAATATACTGTTCTGGTGTTTCTTTTTCTGGCTTACTTCACTCTGTATAATAGGCTCCAGTTTCATCCACCTCATTAGAACTGACTCAAATGCGTTCTTTTTTTTACAGCTGAGCAATATTCCATTGTGTACATGTACCACAACTTCTTTATCCACTTTGCCGATGGACATCTAGGTTGCTTCCATGTCCTGGCTATTATAAACAGTGCTGCGATGAACATTGGGGTACATGTGTCTCTTTCAATTCTGGTTTCCTTGGTGTGTATGCCCAGTAGTGGGATTTCTGGGTCATATGGCAGTTCTATTTCCATTTTTTAAAGAAATCTCCACACTGTTCATCATTGTGGCTGTACTAGTTTGCATTCCTATCAACAGTGTATGAGGGTTCCCTTTTCTCCACACCCTCTACAGCGTTTTTTGTGTGCAGACTTTTTGTTGGCACCTTTTCTGACCCGCATGAGAAAGTTTGAAGCTTTAAAGATGATAATCAGTAGTTTTCCCTTGGGTCTGCTAACAAATATAGAACCAGAATTGCAAAACCCAGATGCACACCTCTAAGGTTTGAGAAAGTTGTAGAATGTATTTCTACTACAATGAATGTAAATACTGTTAACACTATGAGACTAAATACAAAAGTCATAGCTCAACATCAACAGTCATAATGGGAAAAAAAGAGATTATGAGCTTTCATGTAGGAATTTTATTGTTTGGATATATTAAAAGGTGAAAAGAACACAGCCAGTTGTGTAATTCAAATAACAATACAGTATTTGGAAAAACAAATAAATTTTTTAAAACATGGCTGCTTTTAAAATTACCAGAAGACATTTTATGTTACAGTAGTGATTGAACTTTGATTATTATCAACTGATATAATGCTGTCTGAAGTTGTTGCTGTTCTTTGGTCTCTCAGTCATGTCTGACTCTTTTGTGACCCCATGAACTGTAGCCCACCAGGCTCCTCTGTCCACAGGATTTCCAAGATAAGAATACTGGAGTGGGTTGCCATTTCTTCCTCAAGGAGATCTTCCCAACCCAAGGATTGAACCCATGTCTCCTGCTTGGCAGGCAGATTCTTTACCACTGAGCCACCTGGGAAGGGCTGTTTTAAATTAATTACTTCAAATATGCCATCCCTGTTATGCCAAAGCATCTTCAATCTCAAAGTCCAGCGACTTAGATACCTGTGAATGTCTCCACGACTCTGGGCAACCCATTCATCTTGCGCCATCCTTAGGAAAGCATGCCCATCTTTGCTGTCTTTGGTGCCATGCATTCTCCAAGAATCTTCAGTGAAAAATAATGTGTTCAGTTCTTCACCTCCAATCTTACAACAGCTCATTTGTGCCCACAGAGCTGAAATCCATATTGTATGTCAACAGGAAAATAGAAAAGCTGTCAAGAAGAGGCCTGTCTACGTGTCAGATATCTATTATATACACTCCCATATTCCTACTAAAAATAAAACTGCCTTTTTGATGAGTACTCAAAATATCCAGAGAAAGCGGATTTCAGAATATTTATATTTTTTAAATGTTTTGGAAATACGCAATTGAAATAATTTTCTTAATGTCTTCAGTGGCTTCCCTGATGGCTCAGTGGGTAAAGAATCTGCCTGCAATGCAAGAGACATAGGAGACACAGGTTCTGTCCCTGGGTGGGGACGATCCCCTGGAGAAGGGCATGGCAACCCACTCCAGTATTCTTGCCTCACAGACAGAGGAGCCTGGTGGGCTACAGTCCACCGGGTCGCAAAGACTTGGGCGCAACTGAAGGGACTTGGCACGCAGGCACTGTCTTCACTGTTTCAGGAAAATGGAAATGGAAATGATTTCTTCATATAATAGAACTGAAGATTAAAGCTTGCTTTTTTTTTTTTCAAATCTAATAATCCCTATTTAAATGGTTCTTCCATACCCTCATGATCACGGAACATTTTTTCACCATAGATACATATGCCAAGAAAAAGTTCCTCGGTATAGGCACCTGAAATAAATGGTCTTTGAAAGAATCCCTCAGCCACGGAGAACCCCACTGGTCTGTATTTTGGTGACATTTATCCGTTGGGTCCTAAACCTTTAGTCACTTTCCTTGCTTCTCTGAAGTCACCTAATACATCTTCCCAGCTGGCAGAGTAGATGTGAGCCCTGTATTCTGCTCTGGGACTGAATGATTTAGTGAGTCAGCAGAGGATTACCTTGTAGGTCTCCATGCATCCGAAGGGATAGTCTATTTTCATAACACTAAGTGCTTCCAATATTCGCCAGAATTGGAAAACACATAACAAATAAAAATTATTTGGATATTTTGGTATATTATTAATGTATCTGTTTACTTTTTTGTCTGTGTGTGTTTTTTGTTGTTGTTGTTTGTTTATGCAGATCTCTCCTATGTTTATTTTCTGATCCTCACGAGATTCACTGTCCATCTCCATGTGGATAACATTCTACAAGCCTTTTGGACGCCACACTGAGCTGCACTGGGGCATTTGAAGTGTGAACAGCACACCTTGGTCACTTTAATGACAAGTGTAAATGGCTTTAGGAAGAGGAACAGAGAACACATTTCTATTTTGAGGAAACAGGGAGTAGGAAAATAAATAAGACAGGAGAGAAGTCCCTGAAAAACAGAATTATCTTTCATGTCCAGAAGGAAATACTCGTAATTCCGTTTCATCATTCTTATGATAAGATTAGACTACTGGCTAACCCCACTCTTGAGCAGTTGCGTATTCACAAGACTTGCATAGATTCTGTTCCGGATGCATTTCTCAGCATCATACAAATTGAATGTAGGGTATTCCCAGAAATCAGGATTTTTCCCTTAAAAGACAGCAGTTTTGATGTGTAAAGCTGGGAAAGTTCTGGTGAGATTGATGGTTCAGCTCAGAACTTTGACATTTGGATTAAAGCAGTACAGAAATGAATCTTGTATTTGACATTTAAAAGGGAGGCTTTTCTACTGCCTGTAGTTCCCTAAATCATACCAAAAGGAACTGCCATGACAGAACGGCTTGAGAAATCACTTTCCATTTGTTTCTATATTTTCCCACATTATGGCCAATGAATTGAGACTCAGAGTCATTATATACTTGGTGTCACGGCAACATACAAACTAGCGAAGCAACCCGAGAATACTAACAATTGTTCGCTTTTTTATAGATATAATAGCAAAATTTGGTTTTCCAACACATCCAACAGGATCTTTAAGAAAGCATAACATTTGAAACGGCTTTCTTCCTTCCTACTGAATATGAGTATGTCTTTGGTTCTTTTTGAGAAATAGGGCAAGTAGTAGATAAGCAAGAACTGCTACAATTTGAATGTTGAGAAAAGAGAATTTCAATGAGTCTACTTGAGTGTTTCAGGTAAATAAAATACTTAAGAGTCTTTACTCTGAAATGCAGCAATGTATGAGCTTGATAATTATAGTTATAAAACCACACAAATTCAACATCCATTAATACTGAAGTCCAATGTTTTTATTAAATTTAAAAAGATACTTTTCTCTCAAAATTTTAGAATGGCTAATTTTGAAATTATTTTCTGCAAAAAGTTATAGGTACCTGTAAAAACAAAATATACTTCCAAATACTATGGATTTGAGTTTTTAAAAATTATGAATAGACTGGGGAATATTAAAGTGCAATAATCTATCTCTATTAGGTTATTGAAGAAGATTCTTGGTGTACTTATGAGTGCTGCACTTTATATCTCTTCTTTCATGAAGACGTAGTTACAATTAAGTCATTAGTAAAATTGTCAATATAATATGATATTCTTTACCAAAGGCTTTTAAAACAATGTTATAGAAAATATATGTGTGTATCATTTAGGAATCTAAAATAAATGATTGAGTTTTCTGAAGCTAAAAATATTGATTTTAAAAAAACATACTTGAAATTGGAGCTGTACCTGAGAAGATTGATTGTCTATTTAACATAGCTTTAAGGCAACAAGATTAAAATAAATGGGCAAAAACACATTCACCTCGTAGCTTTCTCTTGGGTTCATCTGTGTTTTATGAATTGAACCCTCCTTGCCACCCTCTTCCATACAGGCAGCAGCTCCCCGTTTCACCCCATGTTCCCTGTGCCCTCATGTCACACCTAAATTATTCATCCACTTCATGAATAGAAAGAACACCCTTGTCCTAAAGGACATTTGATCTTTAAAAAGAAAAACTTTTTTTTTCCCCTAAATAAATGTCTTTGGGTTGTGTTTTAATGTTAGGGTAATAAAACTCGGCATACACACTGTGATTGGACTTCTTTACATCTCATTTAAGTTATTCATATTTTTACACATTGTTACCTGTTTAAGATTTGGAGCTGTCTCCTATAGGAAAGAGAATACCTTTATCGAAATATTTGTTATAAGATCAGTACGTGCTAGTCACTATGCTGGGCGCTGTATATTCAGAGAAGAAAAGTGACATAATCTCTTTTCCATGGAGCTGGTGGAAAGCTGTGTGAGGAGGCAGGCGAGTGAACCATCCTGGGAAAGAGGGGCGGACGCTGAAGACCGGTAGGCACAATGTGAGCGCCCATAGCACAGGGGCCAACTTGACTGGAGGTGAGTGAAGATCCAGGGAAGAGAGCAGATATAAACTGATTTTGCAGGACGATAAATAACTAGAAGACAAGGCCACAGAAGGAGGGCAACAAGATAATCTGAGATAAGTAGAATGCGAACATAACAAAGCTGATATCATTGTGTATTTTTTCAAAATTTCAGTGAACACACAGATATATTTTTTCCAAAGATGGGAGCATAATTAAATAAATGCATCTCTCTTATTGTGGAGCAATGAAACAGAGGCTTGCTCATGAGATCAAGAGGCAGTATTTCTAAGAAAAAGAAAAGCCCCCAAATTCTAGGCATGTATATATATATATATATATATATATATATATATATATATATATATATTTGTGCTTTAGCCTTCATTATACTCTTCAGGAGAAAAAATAAAGGTGTCATCCCGTAAACTCTTGTTTTCTGATGAACTTCTATGAGGATTTCACATTTCTACTTACAATTGCGACTTCAATGAGCTCATTAAATGCATACATAAAACCCTCCTCTGAGGAAAATCATTGGTCACAATTAAAACCAGCATCAATTGTAGCATCAATTGTAGATCTGTTAACTACTGAAAATGATGGGATAAGCTCATAGAATAAGAAACAAATTAATATTTCAGTTCATATACTCCCTGAATACTATCCACTCTTGGCATAATTTTTGTTTATTACTCCCTCCTCATAAACTGCTTAAATTTAGGAAGTATATTGACTATGCCCACACTTCTAGTCAGAATAAAGAGAAATAAGAAACCCTGATAGTGTTATTTCATAAAGCTATAAGATGTTTGCACAGAGGCTGGTAGTAAAAAAAAAAAAGGCAGGGGAGAAACCTGCTTCTCTAAAAATATCTTTGAAATGAGACACAAAAGTCTTGGTTGATCTCTGGATAGAAAAGTAACCTTAGTAACGTGACTAAGACATCTGCAAACAGATTGCTGTTACTACATGTTCTCCCAGGTACACAGTGAAAGCAGAACTACTAGAGGCACAAAAAAAAAAAGAAAGAAAAAGAAATTAGCCACAACCACCCCTTTATAAGTATCTGCTCTTGCTTTATCTTTATTTTATCATGGTTCTCAAACCATGAGATTAAACTTTGGGAAAGCACCTAGAAGATCTTCTGAATGTATTAAAGAGAGTATGACTGTAAAATCTAGTCCTATTTATTATAAATCCTGTTTTTAAAACCTTAATAGAACCCATTAGTATATCTAGAATTTCTTAGACCTTTATCTCACCCCAGCTTTCCTTTTATCCCTCTGTTTCATCTTTCACTGGAGTTCTGATCACATGCACCCCATTATTAATTAACCTTGGAAATCCAGCCTTTCGTTTCAGTTGCTAAATTCATCCTATATTCATCTTTAGTATTTGACCATTCAAACACTAAAGTTCTGTAGATACATAATCAATATATTAAGAAACTAGTTCTGTTTCCAATTTCTAAGTTTCAGATGCTGCTACTGCTGCTAAGTCGCTTCAGTTGTGTCCGACTCTGTGTGACCCCATAGACGGCGGCCCACCAGGCTCCCCTGTCCCTGGGATTCTCCAGGCAAGAACACTGGAGTGGGTTGCCATTTCCTTCTCCAATGCATGAAAGGGAAAAGTGAAAGTGAAGTTGCCCACTCGTGTCTGACTCTTGCGACTCCATGGTCTGCAGCCTACCAGGCTCCTCCGTCCATGGGATTTTCAGGCAAGAGTATTGGAGTGGGGTGCCATTGCCTTCTCCAAGGTTTCAGATACATTCTATTAATTTTTGAAATAGAGAAAATATTAATTTAACCATTCCTTTACAATTTCTCTTTGTTAGACTATTATGGAAATCTTTAGAATGTCATTTTTTGTAGCGTTATTTCATGCATTAACAATTATATAACTTTAGAAAATCAGACCCCAGCCTGAAGCCTGACACAGATATTTCTATCTGTCCATATTGCCTCTGGCTCTCATGTTCATGCATTCATATGCAAATCCATATAATGGTTTCCAACCTAAAATGTTATCTTAATTTTTCTGTGTTTACTATATCAGCTTCTATACTACTCATTTTTGCAAGGTGGGTTCTCTGGAAGCAGACCCTGAGAGTTTGAAGTATTAAATGTTCATTAGGGATTAATGTCTGTAAAATTATGGGAGAAGGAAATGGCAACCCACTCCAGTATCCTTGCCTGGAAAATCTCATGGACAGAGGAGCCTGGTGGGCTGCAGTCCATGCGGTCACAAAGAGTCGAGCGCAACTGAGTGGCTAACACTTAGGGATTAATATTTGTAAAATTAGGGAGAAGAAAACAGTAACGCATACAAGAAAAGTTGAACGGTGAAGGAGTCATGGCATGTCTGCGACCTGGGCCGGAAGATCTAGAGTACTGACTGGCAGAGTGCCCCCTCTCTGGTCCAGATGGCTCAGCCATTCTCCTCCATCCTGCTGAGTCACAGGACTCGGGCTGCCCTGGGAAGGGCAGCTCTTGGAAGCTGAGACAGACTATGAAGGCGTGGTCATTGGAGACGGCCTGCTGCCCAGAATCCCTACCAATGGGGCCTCCATCTGCATATCTAGGTCACTCGTTATCTTTCAATTACCAGTGACCAAAATCCAAGTCAAACTGGCCAGAATTCCTCCACCAGTTCCTTAAAAAACTAGGAATAAAACTACCACATGACCCAACAGGCCCACTACTGGGCATATACCCTGAGAAAATCATAATTGAAAAAGACAGCTGTACCCCAGTGCCCACTGCAGCAGCATTTGCACCAGCCAGGACAGGGAAGCAGCCTCGGTGTCCACTGACGGATGGATGGTCAAGAAGTCACCATACACATACACAATGGCATAGTACTCAACTATAAAAAGGAACACATCTGAGTCACTTCTAGTGAGCTGGGTATATATAATTCTTGTTATACAGAGTGAAGTAAGTCAGAAAGAGAAAAATAAATATTGTATATTAAGTGCATATATATGGAATCTAGAAAAAGAGTACTGATGAACCTATTTTCAGGGCAGGAACAGAGGTGCAGACATAGAGAACAGACTTGTGGGCCCAGTGAGGGGGAGCATTTATTTAACAAACAAAGATGACTGAACAAATTTGAAAACATATACATTACCACATGTAAAATAGTTAGTGGAAAGTTGCTATATAACACAGGGGGCTCAACCTGGTGCTCTGTAACAACCTAGAGGGATGGGATGGGGTGGGAGAGAGGTTAAAAAGAAAAAAAAAAGGAAAAAATTCACTCTGTTTTCCAATCAGTGTCACCTGTCTTTGTTTTGTAAGCGGTCAAATGCCTTACCTTACTATTGACTCTTTATTTAACAAAATATCGTGAAGGTGCTTAATTGCCAGAAAGTATTACCACCATTTATACAGCCATTTTCCTTTCTTTCCTAAAGATTTCTAGTCAATGGAAAATCCTTTCAACCAGTCTCTCCTCTGCTAGAAGAAATTTTGCATGGAAATTTATTCTTTGCAGGCTTTCACTGACACCTCAAATCAGTATCTGAGATGTGCTCTGCACTAGGGGAGCTTGGGCTTCAAGCTTTGTCTTGGCTAGATACAGAAATTAAAGGTATGGACCAATTTTTGAATAAGCATGTGAATTCTTTTTTTTATGTGCATTAGGAAAACATGCCTTTGAAACATCTTGCAAGGGCTTTTCTGTCTTCTGGTTGTTATAGGAAAGTGTGGTCATCCCAGAGGGGAAGAGAAACTGAACGGTGTCCCACCTTAATCGGATTCACAGTCGCGTCCTAATGTGATTTGTCCTCATCCATTCTAGAGGAAGACAACCAGGTACGATTCCCAGGGACGTGCGGGAGTAAAAGCGACTGTATAGAAAACCCCCGGGTGTTCTACATACTATATTTACTAGTTCATGAAAAAGCTAATTGCATTTCTGAAAGGAAAGCTTTATGGATGCAATGGATACTTGAATGCAAAAGCCTTACCTAACCAGGAACCCCACAGGCACGTGGTCCTATCTATTGGCTGTCTGCAGAGTGTAGCCATTCCCTTCTCCAGGAGATCTTCTCGATCCAGGCATCGAACCCAAGTCTCCTGCATTGCAGGCAGACTCTTTACCATCTTCCACCACGGAAGCCCATATTTTGGATTGCAGTGACTTATTTCAGAATAAGTACTGCACACACTACTGAATTAGCTGGATCACATATGTCAATGTTTGAGAGACAATTCTATTTTTAGTTGTTTTACGGGAAGAAAAAAAATAGGTAACATTTAACATGGCAATCAATTCCCTGTAGTAAAATAGAAACTGACTGGCCCCAGATTTTTCTTCCCAATGCCTTGGAAGATAAATACATTAGGTGACTTTTGTTAAAAGAAAAATAATTCTTTTAAAATAAGATCTACCATATTTTTGTCTCTGAGAAACGTATAGATATTGTAGAGAATGCAGCCAAGTTGTACAAGTTTATTTTGAAGTGAAATCCTTTTTCGTGGATTTTATTTTTCATTGCAAACATGTTTTTACAAAAGCAATGTTTTCTATAAACAGAACTGGTAATAGATGACACACTACTAAAGCAAGCCAGCAACGTAAATAATCAAAGGATTTTTATTTACTTTTCTGCAATAATCATGAAATCACACTGACCTAACATTTCATCATTTATTTATTTACTTTTGCCTGGATGTATTTTTTTTTCTTTATCTCTTGTGCATTCTGATGTTCATCTGTTACTAAATTAACTTTTGCTTCCCTCCACCAAAGGTGCTGTATCTTTTCACTTAGTTAAGGATGTAATTTCATAGGCTGAGCAGTGTGCCTTATGGTTATGGTAAAAACTGTTCACAGTTGTTAAGGGGCATGGTCTTTGAGGGTATCTGGAAATCAGTTCTTTCTTCAACAACATAACATATCGTGAATTATCTGATTGATATATATAAATTAGGTTGGACTAAAACAAAATAATATCTAAATTTGAATAACAGGGTATTTCTGTGTATTTGACATTGTTTCCTTGTGCCATGACTAAAGCTGTATGTGGGGCTTCCCCGGTGGCTAAGTGGTAAAGAATCCACCTGCCCGTGCAGGAGACGCAGGTTTGATCTCGGGCTCAGAAAGTTCCTCTGGAGAAGGAAATGGCAACCTACTCCAGTATTCTAGCCTGGAAAGTCCCATGGACAGAGGAGCCTGGTGGGCTACAGTCCATGAGGACCTAAAAAGTTCCTGGGACATGACTTAGTGGCAAACCACCACCAACAAAAGCTGTATGTAGGTCTTTAAGTTTTACATTTGGCCCATACCTTTGGCCAACCTTAGGGCTTAAATTTCAGGATCCCGATGCTCTGAACACTTGGTAAATGAACATTCTCCATCTTGCCTCTCCATCTCTTACTTATATTATCAAAGAAATCCCTTAATTCTTCATCTAGTATTCTCTCCACCTTCCTCTCAAGAGTCCCCACTGACTTCGTGGGAGATAATTTTGCCTGCAGCTCAGGGACCCAATCACAAATTTGGCGGGAGATAATTTTGCCTGCAGCTCAGGGACCCAATCACAAATTTGGCGTGAAACGATGCTGAGATGCAAACTGAAGCGCCAAGCAAGAAAGATTCTGTTGAGATAGTAGGAAAAGGGAGTACATTATAGCAATTACTCCGTTGGCCTGACTTCTGCCAACCTACAGGATACAGCAAAGAGGCCAAAGTATAAACACCACCCAGTATTACTCAGAATGACTCACAGACATTTGCTATTCAGCACAGAGTGGAAGTCTTTGCCCAAAGATCTGTACTGTGGTAACAAAGCTTCAGGAAAAGAAAACAAATCTCGTAGACTTTTGGGCTCTTATTCAGTACAAGATCAACTTCTCTCTGTGTCTCCCTTTAAAGTTTGAAGTTACCATAAGAAGCTTTGTTTGGAAAAGCTGAATCATAAAATATCATGTAAAGTCGTGAAGTGCCATAAGGATGAACGGTTTAACTTATTTGAAGTTTAATGCAGCTGAGAACGTGACCAGGAATGTGACTGCTGAATGGGATGCTGACATTCACACCATCACAGTCTATAACCCAAGTCCCCACCAGCCCTCTGTTAATATTTGCTTTTTAGGAGCCAAATGAAATAGCACCGAATCATCAACGCAACTTGAGAAAAATTCTGAGTGCTATAAAAATGCTGCCACATCAGAAATATAGCAGGCACCATGCATAAGACATGACAAAGGAGAAAAGAGACATTCTTTGGAAAAAAGTTCCAGATTTCCTAGGACCGACTCCCTTCACCTGGGAAAGTCTTGGCTTATTCATATATTTCCTGGAGTAATTATTGTTGTTGTCATTTAGTCACTAAGTTATGTCCAACTCTTTTGCCACCCCATGGACTGTAGCCCACTAGGCTCCCCTGTCCATGGGATTTCCCAGGTAAGAATACTGGAGTGGGTTGCCAATTCCTTCTCCAGGGGATCCTCCTGACCCAGGGATCTAAACCACATCTCCTGCGTTGGTAGGCAGATTCTTCACCACTGCGCCACTTGGGAAGCCCTGGAGTAATTGCTAATTTCACTCTAAAATGGAACCAGTTTAGACCATGTAATCCTAGTTCACTTTAGTCCACTTGACATAACTCAAAAGTATCAGAAAGCAGATTTACTTTGAGTATTGCCATACTTAAGAGATTTGTATTAACTGTATCATTTAAACAGAAGAATGCAACGTGTTGTATTGGACAATCTCAATGGATAGCAATGAATGTGCTTCAATGTATGAAGGATCTTCATAAGAAAATCCTGTAACTTTTAATCCTGATTTTTACTGTGTTTCCAGTGATATTTCATAAACTATACAAAGTTCCTGGGAAAGGACTCTTAGAAGTGAAACATAGAATTAAACTTTTTTTTTCTAAACTATAAATGGGCCAAATTGTTCCTCTCCTCCAACACTTCACATTCACACAGCTGAGTGGAATAAGCAAAATTTTCAGACGAACTGTCCCATGTCCCAGTTGGCAGCTTAAGGCACTGAATAATGGAATCCATTGACTGCTAAATACATCAATTATCTATTTAATTTAGGACATCCACGGTCTGTTATAATTGTTCTGAATACTGACAACTTCAACGCAGGAACAAAATGATAGAATTACCTAATGTTATGAGTCAGAAGACATGTTTATTTTTCTGGTTTACTTTTCAATAATATTTTGTGTTTACATGCCAGACATATATGTGCATTTGCTCAAGATGGTTTCCTTGGACAAGGAACCTAAAACCAGGTTCACTCACTATTGCCAAATGTGACTGTAATATACCATCTTCTCTCTTATTAACAAATGTGAAACAGTCTGCATTGATTGTTTAACCAAATTAAATATTCATCTGAGGCAACAGGAGGGACACATTTTGCGGGAAGTGTTAGGGGGTAGAAACTGAAACCCTAAGTAATTCTTATAATCAACACTGCTGCTCAGAACAGTGGCTACTGAACCACATGAGGCAACATGCAAAGTGCTTTGCTTTCATTTCTAGCATTTCGGGTGGGTGTGTGCATGGCTAGATGACTGCAACAACTCTCTGGAAACTGGCTGCCTCGGTTGAATCACTCCCTAAACAACTAAAGTGCCTCTGCACTCTAAGTTTTCTCTGATCCAGGGTTATTTATTATTAACTGATGTTAGGATGATCAGGGACAATAAACCACATGATTTAATTGTGTGTCTGTTTTTATAATATGCGATAGTCATGGTACCTGTTGTCATTTTTTGTTTCTTTCACTTAAGGCAGAAAATCACCAGAGAACAAATAAAGTAGCTCATTTCATTTAATTTAGTGATTTAGATCCTAATCCATAAGAGAAATGACTAAGTTGCAAGCAATTTTTTTTTCAATTATTTTGATTTTGAAACTTAAAATAAGCTGTCACAGTGATTTCCAAACTATTTTTTCCTAAACAAGTGTAACTTTTGATACAATTGGGCCAATTAGAAGCATTGGAAAATAAGAACAGGACTGGGAAATTAGGTCAGCTGAATGGTCCAATGGTGATGATAAAATGTTTTGCCTGAATATTTTCAAAAAGCTCCTGGAATAACTTGCTGCACAAATGAGTCCCATGAAATGAATCTGAGAGTTTCCTGAGTACTAATTATTTCACTTGCTACATATAGATGTGAACTAAAGCAGATTTACCTCAAATTTTCAAGGAAGAGGAAAGATCCAAACTTTTTTCCAAAATGGTTTTGATACCAATTTAGGCAATGAAGTCAATTGGGCACTCAATTCAGCAGGAAAAAAATACTCAAATTTAGAAATAAACTAACAGCGTAAAATAACTGACCTCACAAACCCACAGACATTGAATTCAAAGCTAAAGTGAATATCCCTTAAATAACTTCAAAACCTGATTGCATATTCAGATGTGTGTGTGTGTGTGTGTGTGTGTGCACTCAGTTGTTCATTCATGACCAAATCTTCATGACGAGATGAACTGTAGCCTGCCAGGCTCCTCTGCCATAGGATTCTCCAGGCAAGAGTACTGGAGTGGGTTGCCACGCCCTTCTCCAGGGGATCTTCCCAACCCAGGGATCAAACCCACGTCTCATTATGTCTCCTGCATTGGCAGGCAGGTTCTTTACCACTGGTGCCACCTGGATATATAGTATAGTGTGCTGCTGCTGCTGCTAAGTCACTTCAGTCATGTCCGACTCTGTGCGACCCCATAGACTGCAGCCCATCAGGCTCCTCTGTCCCTGGGATTCTCCAGGCAAGAACACTGGAGTGCAAGAATACATTTCCTTTTCTGTATGCTAGCCTACAATTACAGTTGTTTATAAATGCATGGGGAGGGGGAGCCTGGTGGGCTGCCGTCTATGGGGTCACACAGAGTCGGACACAACTGAAGCAACTTGGCAGCAGCAGCAGCAGCATAAATGCATGGATCACAAGAAATATAGGTTAGGACAGTTCACATCCGAATCCACAACTTTGATTTCTCTTGAAAAACTGCAAGCTCTGAAAATAGTGAACTTGCCTTTCCAATTAGCAATGAATCTCTTTAGATCTTATTTAAGCCCTTGGTACATGATAGCCCTCAGTATTGAGACTGAGCGGCAACTAATACTTCATTTTTCACCTCATCAGCTTCACACATTTAGGCCACTTTTCTGGCCTCTATAGGCATTTCAGCTTGGGACCCAGGCTTAAAGCTACTCTGGGTTTTGAGTCAAGGAAACACCTAATATTTCATAGATTTTTGGGTGTTTAGTTAAGCTGGTCCTTCTTACTGCACGGTGTATAAATATGGACTCGGTCCACATATATATTAGTACACATTATATGTAGTATTTACTATTTAATTCTCATAACAAATATACAGGAAACTTCACCCTGGATATTTGTTTAGCACATTCTGTTTTTCCTGTTCGAACTTTGTCCACATATTTACATTCACATTTTACATTTAGCCATTATTCTCAATCGAACTGCACATACTTTGCTTGAATAAGACACACACTCAAATCTACAAAGTATCATTTTTAAGTAAAGGGATGTGCATGACCCATAAAGAAAATAAGATTTTAAAAAGAATTTGAAACATACTCAAGCTTCACATATTTGTACTTTGTGAATGACTGTCTCAATCTTGTCTAGGCAAGCCAGGTTCATTGAGGAATTTTTTGAGACAGATAGCAGAAACCCTTGTACTTGGATTTTCAAATGAGCACCATGAAGGACATTGGAAAAAAAAAAAAAGAAGGAATAATTTAGCAAAGGCATCTGGACGACACCTAGGGGTACATACATATACAACCGAGAGAATAATAATATGGCGGTCTTAATGAACTCATTCACCACACAGGCCACTCTTTAGAGTCTTTTGTGAGCCCTTAAACCATATATCAGACATTTTGAATTAAACTGAGAATCATGGTGTGAGAGAAGAGGGACATTTCAAGTTTACACTTTTTCCTGATTGTTTAATAAAGGAGGAATAAGCAAATGCTATCCAAGGGAAAGAAATAGTTACTGGCTAGGAACTCTGAATCCCTGATACAAAGCTGATCTCTCTTAAGTATCATGGAAGACATTTGACTTGAATTGAGCACAAAGTGCTATGAGCCTCTAGAAAATAGTGAATGAATAGCAAAGAGGAGTAATGGGGTGCAGGGAAGAGGGTGGGCAATTATTGTCCTTCCAGCAGAGGAGGTTCAGAGAGGGGCAGTTTTACCCACAGAGCACTCAGGTGGGGGAGGGGAGAGAATGCAGAAGGGAGAAGGCCATATCTTCAGTCCTTGGGCTGGATAAGGTTGATTGGCAGGCAAGATCCATTCCTACCACCTTTCTGTATTCCTTTGTGCTACAGAGATGAAAAGCTAAATGCATTTCCTAGACTCTCTGACAATCAGCTTCTGGCTAAGAATGAGGTCTCTCTAATTAGACGCACCTGCAAAAGATCCCAAAAGTAAGAGAAAGGCAGAGACTGACTCCTTGCTGTTGATTCTGACATGAAGGAAGACTGTGGACCGTCGGTGTTGAGAGGCATTTGTAAAAGCCACTTTGGGTGTTGCCATGGCTCCCTGATTCTTGCATTGCATCTGTTTTGTCTTAGGGTTGCCTTCTTATTTCCTGCTTCTCTGTGCTCTCTAATTACTCCTGAAAGTTAAAATATCTAGACTGATCTTTATTGTCTGCACTGAACTTAGACTAACGTACTCCTACTTCCAGAATTTGCAGAAAACAGATGGAAGTCAAACAGTTGGGTAATTTCATATACAGTAGTTAGGATGGCTTTGGGAAGATCTGTTTATAAGCAGCATTGTTTAGGTCTTTAGAGGAGAAAACTTCAGAAGAAAGGGCTGTCAGAAATTGGATGCCACCCAAATGAACAGTCAAATATTGAAAGTTGTGTTTGGGGGACATATGCTTGGTAAAAAGAAAAAAAAAATTAGAAAACATGAAAGTGTCACTTGCTTAACTAAACGAAGGAGTTGATGGCAGGGTAAAGGGACATCTAAAATTGAGAAGCCTGAAAAAAATTCCAGTCCAGAGGTTGAACCTGGCAGAAGAGATTAGAGAACTAAATAACAGCAATGTATAATGGTTAGACTCTGGATTCCATATCTATCGGCATAATCTAACTCCTCTGGAGAGTAAGTAATAGAGGGCCTGACACTGATAGGGCTGGCTGAAGAATTAGAAGAGTCCTGAGATTCCAGGCAGGAAAGCAATTCAGGAGGCTGGCTCCTAAGCATATGCACTGTGACCTGTTGTAGGGATCAGTCTGCAAGGGGACATTGAAAGAAGAGGGATGCTGGGAGAAGTGAGACCGGAAGAGGAGAAGACGGTATTGGGGAAGAAGTTTATCATTTGTATTTCAAGACAATCACTCAAGTTTATAGCCAGAAGTCAAGTAAAACACTGCAAAGCTGAGTGATTTTACTCCCTACTACAAGGGGGAATGTCCTTCCAACCATTTATAAAGAACTGAATGATAAATACTTTGGAAATGGTTAATAGTTAGGAAAGGGCTACTCCTGGGACTTAACTCCTGTTTCCATAGTCAGAGAAGGCTCTGGAGCAGGAGGAAGAATGCAGGGCATCTCTGGCTTTGAATCAGACTGTCTGCCAGTACCTTTGAGCATAAAATAAAGGGATGTAGGTGGAGAACTAGTAATGTCTGCCCCGTTGGAAACTAGTCATCGACGAAGGAAAAAGTACAGTCTTAGTCAACTCATAGTCACGGATACTCTGGGATCCTTCACAATGTGGCAACATGAAGGTTGCTTAGCTGACAGACTGAAATAGTTAGCGTAATCCTAGGAATCCCTGCAAGGTCTTTCTTTACAATAAGAACAACCTGAAGTACAGAGAAAATGGACACTCGGTAATATAGGAGGCATCTGAACTGGAGCTCTGAGCTACTTTTAGGGATTACAGAATCATCAAAAAATGAATAAAAGAGGAAGGGTAGATAATTTCTAACAGCAACAAAGAATGAATTGAAAGTAGAGAAAATGAAGCATTTTAATGTATTATTTAAGCTGCTACTGTCTATAATATGGAGAAGGGAATGGCAAACCACTGCAGTATTCTTGCCTGGAAAATCCCAGGGACAGAGGAGCCTTTCGGGCTACAAGCCAAGGGGTGGCAAAAAGTCGGAGACGACTTAGCACATACATGCATGCACTGTCTATAATATATGTATTTCTCCTATATTCATGTACATCTGTGTGTATGTCCAATATATAAATGTATACATACCTATATGATGCATACTTTCATTATAAAATCATTTATATATATATGATTTTCTGTACCTTTTATAAAAATTAATTTTGCATGATTCTTATTGGATGCAAAGCATCTTATTTAAGACTCAATGCCCAAAATATGATGATTTTCACTTCCTCGCCTTCTTAAGATTTATGAGCTACTAGACTGAACTGAACTGAAAGGGAATTAGATAGATAAACAGAAAGATACATATAGAGAATATCTTATACAATTCTATCTCATTAACTATGAAAAGGTCTTATGGCAGTTCAGATGAGAGTGAGATCACATGGATTTTAGCTGAACATTAAAAGGAATGATTAGAATTTGGGCACGTAGAGATGGGAGAGGGTAAGGAGCACACAGAGACAAGATAACAAAACACTCCACCTGAAGGAAACAGCTTCAGCCATGAGTTCAAAGAATATACCAAATAAAACAACAACAACAGCAACAAGTTTTGTGTTTCAAAATTCGCTGTCCTCAGAAATACTATACAAAATTGGAGCTGAAATCTGCTCCATGGTTGAATGCCTGCCTCTGGTGTTTCTTTGAGGTTCAGATGAGATAATTGATCATGTGTACAATTGTACGTAATTACAGTAGAAGGTTAGTGCCCATGAAATGGCCACAAGGGGTATTAAAATAACAAACGGCTGAGGGGCGCGGCTCCTCCCCTTCTGCCTGGTGCATCCGGTCAGCTCTCAGGATGAAATATCAGGAGCAAGGTGCTGTCCGTCCCTGGTTGCTGTCCCTTTCTGGCCGATTTCTCTGCTGACCTTTTGGGGTTCTCAGACTTCATCTGCATGCCCTTTTCTGCTCTCTTTCTCCTTTAGCACTCAGTGTTTCCCCAGCAGATTAATGACAGCTGATAATATCTGATATATCTGGACGTTGCCGCATAATGAGCTGCAGTCCCACTGGGTCCCAGAAGTGCCACCACTGACGAATTCAGCAGACCTGCGCATAATTAGCACGTGCAGGGAGTGATCCCGCAGTAAATCTGTAGAGGAAGATGGATGGCCCAGGAGAGAAAATATAAGAGGGGGAAAAGTCCCTCCTTATCACGCCTCACTAAATATATGTTTCTTGGCCAGAATATTTTCTTGATAACAAACTGTGGCCGGGTTACCTTTACAGTAACATTATTCCTGCCATGGCTGATAGGCAGAATTTCATTATGTCACTGCTAATGTTTCAATATTTCTGCAAAATGTCACCATATGTAAATTAAGAGAGGTTAGGGTTTCCCTTGCAATTTCCTTTAAAGATGCACAGGCCCCTTTTCACGGTGGCCTCAGTGCTCACTTCACACACCCGGGGACAGCCTGGGATATAGTGACGAAGGACACAGACACTTTGCCCTCACCTTACCAGGACTAAACGAAACGACCTATGTGGAAACTTAGCTTTTTTACCTTACGAAAGCTGAATGAAAGGACCTACACGCTCACAGACACTGCCTTCACAGCTGCAAAGACAACATATACCAGGAGAAGAAAATACCGAAGAACGAAATCCACTGTGTCCATAGTCTAATTACCAACCTGGAGATCTATAACTCCCATTTACATCTGCCTGTTCCCAAGTGGTTCAGTGGTAAAAAAAATCCACCTGCGATAAAGAAGACACAGGAGACGCCGTGGGTTCGATCCCTGGGTAGGGAAGATCCCCTGGAGGAGGGCATGGCAACCCACTCCAGTATTCTTGCCTGGAGAATCCCTTGGACAGAGGACCCTGGCGGGCTACAGTCCAGGGGTTCGCACAGGGCCAGACATGACTGAAGCGACTGAGCATGCACGTCTGCATGGCAACTGTAGGGTTTGTCTCAGCAATCAGAACAAAATGCGAGTGTTTCATATCAGGGTTAGGGTTCGTGTGTTTGGTGTGGCTTGAGGGCCGTCCTTGATCTTGCAAATCCATGCTAGGGTAAGGTGTGCTTCTTGAAAGATAAAGGTAGGGCTCTGGAAATAAACCTGGTGAGGGAGACACTTTTGGAATTTTTGTCAACCCTTTTCCTACAAGAGTATTGTTCTGACCCTGAGTCAGACGGCCCAGGTCATCACACAGAGAAGTCTTAAAAACAAGCTGCAGAAAGAGCACTTCTGTCTCTGGGAGACGTGCTCAAGGAGGTCCTTTGCCTCCTGTGCCTTTGCTATGGGGCATGTGACAGTCGGTCCTTGTATTCACACTCCACAAATGCTTCAGCAGCCAGAGGGATGGGGGAAGGGAGCCGTTCCCAAGCCGGCATTCTGGAAAGACAGAGCCAGGTGCTCAGGACAGTGGATTAGGCAACTAGCACTGACAATTACCCTGCAAGGTTATCAGTTAGGACCCCGAAGACAGGCGCTCTCCTCCACCCACTGCACGCAGGCTGCTGCCCCTCATCCTACTGACGCATGACCCTCCTGACCTCCAAAGGCATCACTTTCAGGCCTTCTTTTGATTTTTATGTCCTATAACTACAATGGGCAATAATAATCCCACACATGGCATCAACTAACCTTTACCTGTGTGCATGCTTAGAGATCAACAGTGTCCAACTCTTTGTGATCCCATGGACTGTAGCCCCCCCAAGCTCCTCTGTCCATGGGATTCTCCAGGTAAGAAGACTGGAGTGGGTTGCCATTTCCTTCTCCAGGGCATCTTCCTGACCCAGGGATGGAACCCAAGTCTCATGTGTTCCCTGCATTAAAGGCAGATTCTTTACCTACTGAGCCATCAGGCTTCCAATTCATATCTTTCTCATGACCTCAAGACCCACTTGATAAACTGTTGAATGTCTCCTCCTGAATGGCTCAAATGCTTCACAACCATAATAGGTCTAAATTCAACATCCAAGTCAGCCAGTTCAGTCCCAGCCCCAACCGTGTTCCTCTCATATTGAAAAATGTGATACCACATGTGAACCTCCATGTGTTCAGTGTCCAAAGCTACTCTAAATGTCATTGCTGCCCTTACCCTTGTTTCCACCAAGAACACAGTGTTCTTAAATGCCTTTCATATCCAATCCCTTTATTTGAGATGTTCACTTCATTTCTCCTCGTTTATCTCCTGGATTACAGAACGTATGCCAAAATGGTTCCTGATTCAAGTCTCATCTTTTACTGAGCTTTCCTCATTCGCTCCCAAAATTATCTTTCAAACCCAAACACAGTCATGCTGTTCATTTATTATACACCCTTCAGTGGCTCCTCAATACCAAAACAATAAAACGAAATGGATCCATGGATGGATTTCAAGATATTTATGTGGGATGACATAAGGCCAAACAAAAGGGTATACTGCATGGCCCAATTTATGTTGAACTCTCAACAATGGGGGGAAAAGAACTAATTTGCAGTGATGGGCTGGAAGGAAGGGCTTACTGAGGGATCCAGTGAAACTTTGGGGGCTGGTAGATACGTTCAGTAATTTGATTGTAAGAATAGTTTTACCAGTGTAGACATATGTCAAAATTTAACAACTGGGCATGTCAAGACATACTACACTTGACATGTCATGTTCAGTATGTCAAGTATATCTCAATAAAACTCTTAAGAGAAATCACAATGTCCATGTTAGATTAAAGCATCTTTTGCTCTTTCTATAAATATACTTTATGTTCTAGCAATTGAATATACTAAATTACTTTCCCACTGTGTTATATGTCTCCTTGCAGTCCCAGGGGCCCTCTCCATGTGAGTTCTGGCCAGAAAGCTAACCGTTTATGCAGAAATTTGAATCAGTGGTCACTTCCTATGGGAAGTCTTCCTGGCACATCCTCGAATAGCTAGGATGGCTTTGTTCTTTACATACTCCTATATTTATACCCGCTACACCACATCATTAAACCATAATGCATATGCATAACTGCCTATTTTGGTGAACTTCACCATCTAAAATAAGGAAAGGAATTTAGCATGATGAATGTAAGATTTAGTATTTGGCAGGTGCTAAAGAAAAGGTCAGTGTACAGAAAAATGTGGATGAAATTGGCCTGAGTCACAGCATCAGTGAGTAACAAAACTCTGGTTGTTACAACAGACGTAGGGTTGATGGATGGGGAGCAGGATACCATAGTTCAGTTCAGTTCAGTCACTCAGTCATGTCCAACTCTTTGCAGCAGGCCAGGCCTCCTTGTCCATCACCAACTCCCAGAGTTCACTCAAACTCATGTCCATCGAGTCGGTGATGCCATCCAGCCATCTCATCCTCTGTCGTCCCCTTCTCCTCCTGCCCCCAATCCCTCCCAGCATCAGAATCTTTTCCAATGAGTCAATTTTTCACATGAGGTGGCCAAAGTACTGGAGTTTCAGCTTTAGCATCAGTCCTTCCAAAGAACACCCAGGACTGATCTCCTTTAGAATGGACTGGTTAGATCTCCTTGCAGTCCAAGGGACTCTCAAGAGTCTGCTCCAATACCACAGTTCAAAAGCATCACTTCTTTGGCACTCAGCTTTCTTCACAGTCCAACTCTCACATCCATACATGACTACTGGAAAAACCATAGCCTTGACTAGACGGACCTTTGTTGGCAAAGTAATGTCTCTGCTTTTGAATATGCTATCCAGTTTGGTCATAACTTTCCTTCCAAGGAGTAAGTGTCTTTTAATTTCATGGCTGCAATCACCATCTGCAGTGATTTTGGAGCCCAAAAAAATAGAGTCTGACACTGTTTCCACTGTTTTCCCATCTATTTCCCATGAAGTGATGGGACCAGATGCCATGATCTTAGTTTTCTGAATGTTGAGCTTTAAGCCAACTTTTTCACTCTCCTCTTTAACTTTCATCAAGAGGCTTTTTAGTTCTTCTTCACTTACTGCCATAAGGGTGGTGTCATCTGCATATCTGAGGTTATTGATATTTCTCCCGGCAATCTTGATTCCAGCTTGTGTTTCTTCCAGTCCAGCGTTTCTCATTATGTACTCTGCATATAAGTTAAATAAGCAGGGTGACAATATACAGCCTTGACGTACTCCTTTTCCTATTTGGAACCAGTCTGTTGTTCCACGTCCAGTTCTAACTGTTGCTTCCTGACCTGCATACAGGTTTCTCAAGAGGCAGGTCAGGTGGTCTGGTATTCCCATCTCTTTCAGAATTTTCCACAGTTTATTGGGATCCACACAGTCAAAGGCTTTGGCATAGTCTCTAAAGCAGAAATAGATGTTTTTCTAGAACTCTCTTGCTTTTTCGATGGTCCAGCAGATGTTGGCAATTTGATCTCTGGTTCCTCTGCCTTTTCTAAAACCAGCTTGAACATCCGGAAGTTCACGGTTCACGTATTGCTGAAACCTGGCTTGGAGAATTTTGAGCATTACTTTACTAGCGTGTGAGATGAGTGCAATTGTGCGGTAGTTTGAGCATTCTTTGGCATTGCCTTCTTTGGGATTGGATTGAAAACTGACCGTTTCCAGTCCCGTGGGCACTGCTGAATTTATACCATAGGGCCCCCCTTAAATATTGGAAGACATTAAGAAGAAATTTTTTGTGTGTTTTCTTTTTCTTTTTTTTTTCTTTTTAATTTTATTTTTTAAACTTTACATAATTGTATTAGTTTTGCCAAATATCAAAATGAATCCGCCACAGGTATACATGTGTCCCCCATCCTGAACCCTCCTCCCTCCTCCCTCCCCATTCCATCCCTCTGGGTCGTCCCAGTGCACCAGCCCCAAGCATCCAGTATCGTGCATCGAACCTGGACTGGCAACTCGTTTCATACATGATATTTTACATGTTTCAATGCCATTCTCCCAAATCTTCCACCCTCTCCCTCTCTCTCAGAGTCCATAAGACTGTTCTATACATCAGTGTCTCTTTTGCTGTCTCGTACACAGGGTTATTGTTACCATCTTTCTAGATTCCATATATATGCATTAGTATACTGTATTGGTGTTTTTCTTTCTGGCTTACTTCACTCTGTATAATAGGCTCCAGTTTCATCCACCTCATTAGAACTGATTCAAATGTATTCTTTTTAATGGCTGAATAATACTCCATTGTGTATATGTACCACAGCTTTCTTATCCATTCATCTGCTGATGGACATCTAGGTTGCTTCCATGTCCTGGCTATTATAAACAGTGCTGCGATGAACATTGGGGTACACATGTCTCTTTCCCTTCTGGTTTCCTCAGTGTGTATGCCCAGCAGTGGGATTGCTGGATCATAAGGCAGTTCTATTTCCAGTTTTTTAAGGAATCTCCACACTGTTCTCCATAGTGGCTCTACTAGTTTGCATTCCCACCAACAGTGCAAGAGGGTTCCCTTTTCTCCACACCCTCTCCAGCATTTATTGCTTGTAGACTTTTGGATCGCAGCCATTCTGACTGGTGTGAAATGGTACCTCATAGTGGTTTTGATTTGCATTTCTCTGATAATGAGTGATGTTGAGCATCTTTTCGTGTGTTTGTTAGCCATCTGTATGTCTTCTTTGGAGAAATGTCTATTTAGTTCTTTGGCCCATTTTTTGATTGGGTCATTTATTTTTCTGGAGTTGAGCTGTAGGAGTTGCTTGTATATTCTCGAGATTAGTTATTTGTCAGTTGCTTCATTTGCTATTATCTTCTCCCATTCTGAAGGCTGCCTTTTCACCTTGCTAATAGTTTCCTTTGATGTGCAGAAGCTTTTAAGTTTAATTAGGTCCCATTTGTTTATTTTTGCTTTTATTTCCAATATTCTGGGAGGTGGGTCATAGAGGATCCTGCTGTGATGTATGTCAGAGAGTGTTTTGCCTATGTTCTCCTCTAGGAGTTTTATAGTTTCTGGTCTTACGTTTAGATCTTTAATCCATTTTGAGTTTATTTTTGTGTATGGTGTTAGAAAGTGTTCTAGTTTCATTCTTTTACAAGTGGTTGACCAGTTTTCCCAGCACCACTTGTTAAAGAGATTGTCTTTAATCCATTGTATATTCTTGCCTCCTTTGTCAAAGATAAGGTGTCCATATGTGCGTGGATTTATCTCTGGGCTTTCTATTTTGTTCCATTGATCTATATTTCTGTCTTTGTGCCAGTACCATACTGTCTTGATAACTGTGGCTTTGTAGTAGAGCCTGAAGTCAGGTAGGTTGATTCCTCCAGTTCCATTCTTCTTTCTCAAGATCACTTTGGCTATTCGAGGTTTTTTGTATTTCCATACAAATTGTGAAATTATTTGTTCTAGCTCTGTGAAGAATGCTGTTGGTAGCTTGATAGGGATTGCATTGAATCTATAGATTGCTTTGGGTAGTATACTCATTTTCACTATATTGATTCTTCCAATCCATGAACATGGTATATTTCTCCATCTGTTAGTGTCCTCTTTGATTTCTTTCACCAGTGTTTTATAGTTTTCTATATATAGGTCTTTAGTTTCTTTAGGTAGACATATTCCTAAGTATTTTATTCTTTCCATTGCAATGGTGAATGGAATTGTTTCCTTAATTTCTCTTTCTGTTTTCTCATTATTAGTGTATAGGAATGCAAGGGATTTCTGTGTGTTGATTTTATATCCTGCAACTTTACAATGGTCATTGATTAGTTCTAGTAATTTTCTGGTGGAGTCTTTAGGGTTTTCTATGTAGAGGATCATGTCATCTGCAAATAGTGAGAGCTTTACTTCTTCTTTCCCAATTTGGATTCCTTTTATTTCTTTTTCTGCTCTGATTGCTGTGGCCAAAACTTCCAAAACTATGTTGAATAGTAATGATGAAAGTGGGCACCCTTGTCTTGTTCCTGACTTTAGAGGAAATGCTTTCAATTTTTCACCATTGAGGATAATGTTTGCTGTGGGTTTGTCATATATAGCTTTTATTATGTTGAGGTATGTTCCTTCTATTCCTGCTTTCTGGAGAGTTTTGATCATAAATGGATGTTGAATTTTGTCCAAGGCTTTCTCTGCATCTATTGAGATAATCATATGGTTTTTATTTTTCAATTTGTTAATGTGGTGTATTACATTGATTGATTTGTGGATATTGAAGAATCCTTGCATCCCTGGATAAAGCACACTTGGTCATGGTGTATGATCTTTTTAATGTGTTGTTGGATTCTGATTGCTAGAATTTTGTTAAGGATTTTTGCATCTATGTTCATCAGTGATATTGGCCTGTAGTTTTTTTTTTTGTGGGATCTTTGTCAGGTTTTGGTATTAGGGTGATGGTGGCCTCATAGAATGAGTTTGGAAGTTTACCATCCTCTGCAATTTTCTGGAAGAGTTTGAGCAGGATAGGTGTTAGCTCTTCTCTAAATTTTTGGTAGAATTCAGCTGTGAAACCGTCTGGACCTGGGCTTTTGTTTGCTGGAAGATTTTTGATTACAGTTTCAATTTCTGTGCTTGTGATGGGTCTGTTGAGATTTTCTATTTCTTCCTGGTCAAGTTTTGGAAAGTTGTACTTTTCTAAGAATTTGTCCATTTCTTCCATGTTGTCCATTTTATTGGCATATAATTGTTGATAATACTCTCTTATGATCCTTTGTATTTCTGTGTTGTCTGTTGTGATCTCTCCATTTTCATTTCTGATTTTATTGATTTGATTTTTCTCCCTTTGTTTCTTGATAAGTCTGGCTAATGGTTTGTCAATTTTATTTATCCTTTCAAAGAACCAGCTTTTGGTTTTGTTGATTTTTGCTATGATCTCTTTTGTTTCTTTTGCATTTATTTCTGCTCTAATTTTTAAGATTTCTTTCCTTCTACTAACCCTGGGGTTCTTCATTTCTTCCTTTTCTAGTTGCTTTAGGTGTAGAGTTAGGTTATTTATTTGACTTTTTTCTTGTTTCTTGAGGTGTGCCTGTATTGCTATGAACTTTCCCCTTAGGACTGCTTTTGCCATGTCCCACAGGTTTTGGGTTGTTGCGTTTTCATTTTCATTTGTTTCTATGCAAATTTTGATTTCTTTTTTGATTTCTTCTGTGATTTGTTGGTTATTCAGCAGTATGTTGTTCAGCCTCCATATGTTGGAATTTTTAATAGTTTTTCTCTTGTAGTTGAGATCTAATCTTACTGCATTGTGGTCAGAAAAGATGCTTGGAATGATTTCTATTTTTTTGAATTTACCAAGGCTAGCTTTATGGCCCAGGATGTGATCTATCCTGGCGAAGGTTCCATGTGCGCTTGATAAAAAGGTGAAATTCATTGTTTTGGGATGAAATGTCCTATAGATATCAATTAGGTCTAACTGGTCTATTGTATCGTTTAAAGTTTGTGTTTCCTTGTTAATTTTCTGTTTAGTTGATTTATCCATAGGTGTGAGTGGGGTATTAAAGTCTCCCACTATTACTGTGTTATTGTTAATTTCTCCTTTCATACTTGTTAGCATTTGTCTTACATACTGTGGTGCTCCCGCATATGGGTGCATATATATTTATAATTGTTATATCTTCTTCTTGGATTGATCCTTTGATCATTATGTAGTGACCATCTTTGTCTCTTTTCACAGTCTTTGTTTTAAAGTCTATTTTATCTGATATGAGTATTGCTACTCCTGCTTTCTTTTGGTCCCTATTTGCATGGAAAATCTTTTTCCAGCCCTTCACTTTCAGTCTGTATGTGTCCCCTGTTTTGAGGTGGGTCTCTTGTAAACAACATATGTATGGGTCTTGTTTTTGTATCCATTCAGCCAGTCTTTGTCTTTTGGTTGGGGCATTCAACCCATTTACGTTTAAGGTAATTACTGATAAGTATGATCCCGTTGCCATTTACTTTATTGTTTTGGGTTCGAATTTATACACCGTTTTTGTGTTTCCTGTCTAGAGAATATCCTTTAGTATTTGTTGGAGAGCTGGTTTGGTGGTGCAGAATTCTCTCAGCTTTTGCTTGTCTGAAAAGCTTTTTATTTCTCCTTCATACTTGAATGAGATCCTTGCTGGGTACAATAATCTGGGCTGTAGGTTATTTTCTTTCATCGTTTTAAGTATGTCTTGCCATTCCCTCCTGGCTTGAAGAGTTTCTATTGAAAGGTCAGCTGTTATCCTTATGGGTATTCCCTTGTGTGTTATTTGTTGTTTTTCCCTTGCTGCTTTTAATATTTGTTCTTTGTGTTTGATCTTTGTTAATTTGATTAATATGTGTCTTGGGGTGTTTCACCTTGGGTTTATCCTGTTTGGGACTCTCTGGGTTTCTTGGACTTGGGTGATTATTTCCTTCCCCATTTTAGGGAAGTTTTCAACTATTATCTCCTCAAGTATTTTCTCATGGTCTTTCTTTTTGTCTTGTTCTTCTGGGACCCCTATGATTCGAATGTTGTAGCGTTTAATATTGTCCTGGAGGTCTCTGAGATTGTCCTCATTTCTTTTAATTCGTTTTTCTTTCATCCTCTCTGATTCATTTATTTCTACCATTCTATCTTCTAATTCACTAATCCTATCTTCTGCCTCTGTTATTCTACTATTTGTTGCCTCCAGAGTGTTTTTAATTTCACTTATTGCATTATTCATTATATATTGACTCTTTTTTATTTCTTCTAAGTCCTTGTTAAAGCTTTCTTGCATCTTCTCAATCCTTGCCTCCAGGCTATTTATCTGTGATTCCATTTTAATTTCAAGATTTTGGATCAATTTCACTATCATTATTCGGAATTCTTTATCAGGTAGATTCCCTATCTCTTCCTCTTTTGTTTGGTTTGGTGGGCATTTATCCTGTTCCTTTATCTGCTGGGTATTCCTCTGTCTCTTCATCTTGTTTAAATTGCTGAGTTTGGGGTGTCCTTTCTGTATTCTGGCAGTTTGTGGAGTTCTCTTTATTGTGGCGTTTCCTCACTGTGTGTGGGTTTGCACAGGTGGCTTGTCACGGTTTCCTGGTTAGGGAAGCTTGTGTCGATGTTCTGGTGGATGGAGCTGTATTTCTTCTCTCTGGAGTGCAATGAAGTGTCCAGTAATGAGTTATGAGATGTCTATGGTTTTGGGGTGACTTTGGGCAGCCTGTATCTTGAAGCTCAGGGCTGTGTTCCTTTGTTGCTGGAGAATTTGCTTGGTATGTCTTGCCCTGGAACTTGTTGGCCCTTGTGTGGTGCTTGGTTTCAGTGTCGGTATGGAGGCGTTTGATGAGCTCCTGTCAATTAATGTTCCTTGGAGTCAGGAGTTCCCTGGAGTCAGGGTTTGGACTTAAGCCTCCTACTTCCAGTTATCGGTCTTATTTTTACAGTAGTTTCAAAACTTCTCCTTCTATACTGCACCACTGTGCAGTATAGACATCTACATTAAAGATGAAAAGTTTCTCTACTGTGAGGGTCACTCAGAGAGGTTCACAGCGTTACATGGAGAAGAGAAGTGGGAGGAGGGAGTTAGAGGTGACCCATATGAGATGAGGTGGAATCAATAGTGGAGAGAGTGGGCTAGCCAGTAGTCACTTCCTTATGTGCACTCCACAACTGGACCGCTCAGAGATGTTCACGGAGTTATACAGAGAAGAGAAGAAGGAGGCAGGAGACAGAGGTGGCCAGAAGGATAAAAGGGGGAAATGAAAAGGAGGGAGACAGATCCAGCCAGTAATCAGTTCCCTAAGTGTTCTTCACCATCTGGAACACACAGAAATTCACAGAGTTGGGTAGAGTAGAGAGGGGTTAGGGAGGAGATACAGGCGACCTGGTGGAGAAAACGGAGAGTCCAAAGGGAGAGAGAGCAGTCAAGCCAGTAAGCTCATTCTCTAGTGAAAAATGGGTCCTGAAGATTGGGTTCTTAAAGGTACAAAATTGTTAACAAATACATAAAAGCAAAAATTAAAAATCTAGAGTAGAGTTTGGAATTTCAAAAATGCGATGTTAATGAAAAGAAGAAGGAAAAGAGAGAAAAAACGAACAAAGAAAAACAAACAAGGTTGCGAAAATTATAAAGAAACTACAGGTACAAAATTGATAACTAATACCAAAAAGCAAAAATTAAAAATCTAGAGTAGAGTTTGGAATTTCAAAAATACGATGTTAAAGAAAAGAAGAAGGAAAAGAAAGAGAGAAAAAACGAACAAAGAAAAGCAAACAAGGTCGCGAAAATTATAAAGAAACTACAGGTACAAAATTGATAACTAATACCAAAAAGCAAAAATTAAAAATCTAGAGTAGAGTTTGGAATTTCAAAAATACAATGTTTAAAAAAAAAAGAAGAAGAAAAATAAAGAGAGAAAACAAACAAACCAAAAAAAACAATGTCGCAAAAATTATAAAGAAAATACATGTACAAAATTGATATCAAATACCAAAAAGCATAAATTAAAAATCTTGAGTAGAGTTTGGAATTGCAGGTGTATGATGTTATATAAAAGAAGAAGAGAAAGAAAGAGAGGGAAAAAAAAAGAAAGAAAAAAAAAAGTCCCAGAAATTATAAAAAAAAAAACTATATGTACAAAATTGATAACATATACCAAAAGGCTAAAATTAAAAATCTAGAGTAGAGTTTGGAATTTCAAAAATACAATGTTAAAAAAAAGAAGAAGAAAAATAAAGAGAGAAAACAAACAAACCAACAAAAACAATGTCGCAAAAATTATAAAGAAAATACAGGTACAAAATTGATATCAAATACCAAAAAGCATAAATTAAAAATCTTGAGTAGAGTTTGGAATTGCAGATATACGATGTTATACAAAAGAAGAAGAGAAAGAAACAGAGAAAAAAAAAAGTCACAGAAATTATGAAAAAAACTATAGGTACAAAATTGATAACATATACCAAAAGGCTAAAATTAAAAATCTAGAGTAGAGTTTGGAATTTCAAAAATACAGTGTTAAAGAAAAGAAGAAAAAGAAAACAAAACAAAACACGGTCAAAAAATTATAAAATATATATATGAAGCTTGCTGAAGAAGAAAAAAAAATAGGGTCTTTTTTTTTTTTTTGCAAAGTAATAGTTATAAAAGTGAAAATTAAAGGACAATAGAGGACTTAAATTTTTTTTTTTAATTAAAAAAAAAAGAAAAAAGAAAGAAAGATTGATCGTAAAAATAGTAAAAATATATCTAGGTCTTTCTCTGGTTTTGTTGTGAGTATTGTGGGTTCAGTTCATTTTTGGCTAGTTCCTTGGTCTGACTTCTATTTCTCAAGATCCTATGTAGTCCGTAGTAACCACAGGGTTTTAATCTGTGGCCTGTAGCTTCCAAGGCATTCCCTCTGTTATAGCTTCTTCTGTTTGCTGGTCTCTTCAGTCTCTGGTTCCCGCCCTGACACAAAGGGGACGGTGGAGGACACTATTTTTTTTTATTTTATTTAGGCTCACTTGTTCAGCCGCGCTGTGGGGAGGGAGGGAGGGATGCTGCAAACAGATAACACTGGCGTGCGCTCACAGTGCCTCAGCCACACTGGGTCTGCCCCCGCTCAGGGCGCGTGTAGCCTCCCTGCCCACACTGCTTGGGCTCTAGGTTGTTCCGCCGGGAACAATCAGAGGCCGGCCCTGGGCTGAGCTCCCAGGTCCAAGCCGCTCAGGTTCAGGCACTTGGGTAGTCCTCAGAGGTGCAGACTCGGTTGGGCCTGCGTTTTGTGCTCTTCCCAGATCCGAGCAGCTCAGGTGATGAAGTGTTTGGCGAGCGCCAATGCTGTGACTTATCGCCTCCCTGCCACTCGGTTATCTGGGTGTAAAACCGGCGCACCTTCTCAGGCAGATGTTGACCGTCCAGACCCCCAAGAAGTTTTAGTTAGCAAAGAAGCCTGCTTACAGTTTTATAGATAGTGTCTCTCTTGGGCTGCGATTGCCCCCTTCCGGCTCTGGCTGCTTGTCACCGGAGGGGGAAGGTCTGCACCCGGCTATCTCTGTTCAGTCCTTTGTTCTGTGCGCGGGCCTAGCGGTGTCTTAGGTTAGGGCTGGCTTTTCGCGTGGTAGATATCCCACAGTCTGGTTTGCTAGCCCAAATTATTTCGCTCAGATAGCACTCAGGACATTTGGGCCGATTCTTACTCTAAGGGACACAGCCCGCGCCGCGCTTCCCTGCCCAGCCCCTGCTTGCTAATGGCGTGTGCAGGCACCTGCGCTGCTTCTCCGCTGGGGGAGTTACTGTAGGGCTCACAATCTGCGATTTTTAATTGTTTTTTTTTTTTTTCTCCCTTTTATGTTGCCCTCTGTGCTTCCAAAGCTCGGCACAGATTCGGCAGTGAGAAGGTTTCCTGGTGTTTGGAAACTTCTCTCTTTTTAAGACTCCCTTCCTGGGACGGAACTCTGTCCCTCCCTCTTTTGTCTCTTTTTTTGTCTTTTATATTTTTTCCTACCTCCTTTCGAAGAGTTGGGTTGCTTTTCTGGGTGCCTGATGTCCTCTGCCGGCATTCAGAAGTTGTTTTGTGGAATTTACTCGACGTTTAAATGCTCTTTTGATGAATTTGTGGGGGAGAAAGTGTTCTCCCCGTCCTACTCCTCCGCCATCTTGGCTCCTCCCCCCTTTGTGTGTTTTCTAAAAGTTTATTTCCTCACATCAACAGGGTAACTAAGTAATAAGCACTTTTATCTCCAAGTCCCTTCCCCACCCACTGGTCCCTTCACAGATATAAATACTAGCATGGCAACCTTCATAGCAGACGGAATGTTTATATATTGTGATGTCTTTCTCCTATTTGCTAAACAGCATGCTCTCTGCAGTTTCCTCTGTGTATTTAAGTCTCAGATATCTTTCAGGGCACAAAGCGATGTCTTCCTCCTCCATGAAGCCTCCTTGGCTACTGCTGTCCATAATTATTTCCTCCTTCTCTCAGTTCTTTAGAGTAATAAATACCATATAGCATGCATGCATGCTAAGCTGCTTCAGTCATGTTCAACTCCTTGCGACCCTATGGACTCTAGCCCACCAGCATCTGTCCATGGGGATTCTCCAGGCAAAAATACTGGAGTGGGTTGCCATTTCCTCCTCCAGAGGATCTTGAACCTGAGTTTCTTATGTCTCCTGCATTGGCAGGTGGGTTCTTTACCACTAGTACCACCTGGGAAGCCAATGCTGGAGATTTATATGCAAATTAAAACAAAAAATAATCAATAATACAAGAGAGTACTTTAACAAGAAGATTGTAAGCTTGTAATATTTTCAATCAAAATCAGATAAAGTTTATTAGTCTTCTATCAAACCATGCCAGCCCAACCTGTAATGTCATGCACAAAGAGATTTTGAGGGAATCTACAAACAATAATTATTGGACAATGTATTCCTCTTTTAGTGTCATGTTCAAATAAGCACGATGCTTATAATTGCTTTAAAAAAGATTTTTAAAAAGGAAGGATTTTTAAAACTCTGGATTAAAAATAATTTACTTTATTACTATAAACAGTAAGAATGGCAGATAGATATATAAATCATTTAGTAAAATGCATCAATTGTAAGGCAAAATCAGTCTTCTAACAATCTGGGTTCAGTGAAATGGTCATGTTATTTAAGAAGAGAAACATTCACAGAAAGTTAATGAACTAGATACATTTTCAGCTATTGAGATCATTTTGAATTATGTGTAAATTATTGCCTATTGTCTATCATTGTTATTACTTCATCATAATAGCTATCATTTACTGAATGCTTGTTGGTGCCACACACTGGACTAATAACTTACACTTTATACTTTTAAGCTACATTTATTCCTCACATGGTCCTAGGAAGAGGGTTCTCAGGAAGTATATTTATAATCACCAGTTTGATTTGATACAGTTTATTCATATTAATATTTTTTAAAAGATTCCTTATTCAGACAGGTTTACAAGATAGAAATTTAGGGTCAAACTTGACACCCTCTTCTACCTTGGATTCCATCCTAAGTTAACCGATTGCAAAGTCCTGTCACTTGGATTTGCTTCTTCTAGTATCTCTCACTAAAGTCCACTCCTCATATCTCTACTACCACCACGCTGGTTCAGGCAGCCACTAGATCTCGTAAAACATCTTCCCCTTAAGTGTTCTTTTCATGTGCCATCTTCATCACTCTCCATAAAGATCTCCAAGCAGCATCCCAAATAGTCATCCCCCAAATATGACCAACTTGGAATTTCAAGTTCATTAATCATACAGAAAACATGGTACTATCCAAAATGTTTTCCATCTATTATACAGATGGAACTAACAAGGAATTAAACTTTAATTAGACATTAATACTACAAAGAAAATGTACCTCTTATTCAGAGACCACCGTCACATTTAGGATCTAAGATACATCTTTGGAATGGAATTGATCAAGTCTATTGATAGGTATACCCAGCTAATAAAGAAGGACAGATTACTTATAACTTTTTGGATGTTTTATGTTTCCAATTAAAAATAATTTTTGAAAAAATGTGTAACTCTGAAAGGTTAATTATTTCAGTGAGCTCTGCCATGCTTGACTAAACCAATATCATTCAGTTTGATTCACAGAAAATTTCACTTAGCAAAGTCATTCTTTCATAGGTCAATGTCTTTCTATGTTTTCTAAGCTAAAAATCCAGATAGTCATTGCCTTAAAAAATAATGCTGTGTCTTGTTTCTGTATCATATTTACAAATACATGTGTGTTTATATATGTATGTATACATTTATATGTCTGTATAACTATAACAAAAAAAAAACTTTGTAAATGTGATTTTGGTGTGCAGTGAAGGAATGCCTGGGACTACTAAATGCTAAGAGTTTTATATAACTGCTTCCTTCCAGTCCTACAATCGCCCTAAAATGTCTTAGTAACTTCATTCTGCAGATGACGAACCTGCTACTGCTGCTGCTGCTGCTGCTGCTAAGTCGCTTCAGTTGTGTCCGACTCTGTGCGACCCCATAGAAGGCAGCCCACCAGGCTCCCCCATCCCTGGGATTCTCCAGGCAAGAATACTGGAGTGGGTTGCCGTTTCCTTCTCCAGTGCGTGAACCTGACATTCTCATAAAAGTAGTTGGTTCCCCCAAGTCCATGGCCAGGAAGCCGGAAACCACACGGCCAACCCAAGTCTGGCTGGCTTCACAGCCTGTTCTTTTTCTACTAGACTATGTTGTTGCATAAAAATGCAATAATGCTTTGTAGGATTTGGGATGCTAACTCATCTCACCAAAGGTACAATGAAAAGAAACAGAACCCTCACAGTAAAGCCCCAAACCCCATAGTGAACCCCCAGACCTGCATGGATGATGTCCAGCCACCTCTCCCAACATCTGGAAAGTGCCTCTAAGGAACCGGGATGCTCCAAGGAAGATAGTTTTCAGACTAGTATTCGAGAGCCCCAAAGAGAATCTGAGGTGAGTGGTCTTATATTTGTAGTTCAAAATGTAAGATATTCACTTTTTAGCACTTTGAAAATTTTGATTTGGAAAGATAGAAAAGGAAGAAAACATTTGGGTTCCAAGTTATGGGTACTGAGAGACATAAATAAAGGTCAAACTGAAAATGCCAGTGTTTACATTTCAACAACAACAAGGAAAGTACTTTTATTGAGCGCCTACCATGCCCCAGCTTCTGTTCACATTTTAAAACTACAGCTCAGAGGAAGGTCAGAATTTGGTGCTATTTTATTATTTTGCAGATCCAGAAGCAAGGCTTAAAAAGGTTAATTTGTCTCAGATGGTAAGGAATCCACCTGCAATGTGGGATACCTGGGTTCAATCCCTGGGTTGGGAAGATCCCCTGGAGGAGGGCATGGCAACCCACTCCAGTATTCCTGACTGGAGAATCCCATGGACAGAGGAGCCTGGCAGGCTACAGTCCGGGGGGGTCTCAAAGAGTCTGACACAACCAAGTGACTAAGGACAGCACACATGCAATGCAACGAAACTGGACCCGCTACACTGCTTCAAAGCCAACACTTGTAACCAGAGAATTTTGGGCAATTGTCTTTCTCTACACTATTCTCCTAGTTTTAAAGTGAGCTATATGCTTGCAGGATTACTACCTCAGTTTATAATCTACCTGGTCATTATTTTTTTTCTATTTGGTTTGCTCTAAGAGTACAACAGCATAAAAGTTGGTCAGGCTTTCGCAGAGCTCTTTTTCAGTGTGTTTTGTGCCCCTCTATTTTAGGTAATCATAGGGAATGCATTTATAGAGTCTGGTGTAACACCGTGGAAATGCTAAATTTCAAGCATCAGCTGTGTCAGTTGGAAAGAAGGTATTGCCTTGAAAAGAAAACTGAAAATGTATAGGCATTCTTTTAAAACCAGACTGAAGTATACTATTTTATTTCAGAGACTTATGTTGTGTTTTGGGGTTTTAAATCTTGCACCTCTGCATATATGAAAATAATGGGAAATCTTTACATTTACTAGGCTTCCCTGGTGGCTCAGATGGTAAAGAATCTACCTGCACTGCAGGAGACCTGGGTTTGATCCCTGGGTCAGGAAGATCCCCTGGAGCCAAGGGAATGGTAACCCACTCCAGTGTTCTTGCCTGGAGAATCCATGGACAAAGGAGCCTGGCGGGCTACAGTCCCTGGGGTCACAAAGACTCAGACGTGACTGAGCGACTGACACTTTACATTTACTGGATTTTGGAGAATCGTTCTCTTGTGATTCAACCTCACTGCTAAATATGTAAAAGCTTGGTGAAGAATTCTTCCATTTACTACCCTCCTTTAAAAGAAGTGATCAGACAGTGATGAGAAAGACAAAAGGTGAAGAATTCTTCCATTTACTACCCTCCTTTAAAAGAAGTGATCAGACAGCGCTGAGAAGGACAAAAGGGACCATTTTAAAGTTGGACAAGGGAAAAACAATTCTTACCAGTTTTGTCCAGATCCTAATTGTTAGAACAAAGTTAAAACTTCAGTCTTAAAAAGAAAATCCTTGGAAGTTTTAATTGAACATTTTACACACTTAAAGTCTTGCAATGGTGCTTTATGTATCAATGTAGCATATGAAAGGCTTTGTGCAGACAAGTAAACATTTCCTTTTTTAAGTGTTAAAATGTGATAACACCATCTCCTCATCTTTAACTTGAAATCAAAACTATCAGATTTTATTTTTTTATAATTTAGGGAAGATGAAGTTAGGGGCCTAAAAGACTTATAAATTGGCTTCTTCAGATCCAATGACTTAAATGTAACCAGTTTTTGTTGGGACTTTATAAAATTATATTGTATATATAACTGTTAACTAATCTGTAAATTATAATAAATATATTTGCAATTATTAAATGTTAAAAAAAAAAAAAAATAAAGTGAGCTATATTACACTTCTAACTGAAAATGATTCATAAGTAACTATTTTATGTAAAATTAAAGAAAAAACACCTTTACATCTCATAACTGATACCAATTACTTAGGTTCTATATGGAATGTAAAACAGAAGACTGTATACTCATTACTCATCCACCAAACTTGTTTCATGGAAAAAGTTTAGTTTTATTAATCCTTGATAAAAAGTGGAATTAAAATCCACATTTTTTAGGTTGGATAATGAAAAAAGCAAATTTTGCAAGTACTAATTAATAGATGCAAAGTTCTTAAACTAGTCCCTGGGACACCGTAAGTCCTCGTAACTGTTAGCTAAGGCTGCCATTATGGTCGTGTAAATTATGTAGCAAGATCTCAATCTGTGCTCCTTCTTGTTTTGGAAGATGACTTTCCTGGGTTGAACAGTTGTTGCCTATTTCTTCCCACTTCAAGAAACCCTCTGTGTCCTCAATAAAACAATGACTCTTTAAGAGATCCTAAATAGTCAGACACTTTTAAGCTGAAAAGCCAAACTCGTGGGAAAATTTTAAGTCACAAAATTTAACTTGTATTCTATAGACAAACTGACCAGCCAATTGGCAGGGTAGCTCACAGAGTGTTGGCAAGTAGCAAATTCCTTGAAAAGAATCTCAAGATGGCTCTGCCGCCACAGGGTCCCAAAACACAAAGGCACACAGAGTGGGTCTTTCTTCTGGGAAAAAGCCGCCCATAAGAAATAGACATAGGATAATATGCTTGGAATGTGACCTCATAGTAAAAATGCCTTCTTTTGAATCTCAAGTTTGTAATTTTGAAAACAGAATGCATCACTTCAAAACAGGGAACCACTGGGGATGATGAGGGGCCCAAAATACGTTCAAACAAATGAGGCTCGTTTCGTATGTTTTGACTCCTCCGTTTTTCTTTTCCTCTCCTGAGCATGTCATCCTTTGTTTATAGCTATCGCGCAGGAGAAAACGAGCGCCTTATGTGCGTGAGAGATCTGTCATTTGATTACCTGGAGGAAATTAAAATAATACACAATGTAATAAGGCAAAAGGAATGCTGAGCAATTATTCAGGAAATCTGATTGGTCAACGTACAGAACAGTAACTGCTTAGACATTCCCTTCTCAGTAAGATCTTGTTCTACCCTCGGAGATGTGAAAAAAATTCCCCTTGCCAGGAGAACCCCCGTGCAAAGCCCATGCAAATCACTGTACTTCCTCTTCTTGTATAAAGGAGCTGAAGGGCAAGGAACACGTGTTGCAAGAGCACCCAAGAGCATATCATTGTTACTACTAATAAGGATAAATGGAACCTTTGCATCTATATGTAAATCATGGGTGGTATGCATTTTTTGTCAGCTGGAAAAAAAAAATCACTAATAAGTATCAAGGCATTTTCTTGGGATTAATCACTGGCAGGAGCTTTGTTACTTGGATATGGAACAAAGTCCCGTCATTAATCCTGAAGAAATTCTCTGCCTCTCGGTCATGGATATGGACCCAAGTGTGGATTATTGCTCCCCTTTGGGTTCAGGGAAATGCTCTAAAGACATCAGTCTGGACTCAGAATTTAAAGCAACCCCGTCCCCCCAAAAAAACATACAAGAAAAAGAACTCTTAACTTCACCAGGATTACTTATTGGAGTCAGAACATAATAAATAGGATTTACCAAGGAAACCTTTTATTCGGAATCTTACAGCCTTCTGAGTGGCTGCAAGTCCAGCATTCATGAAAAGTAGATTTGCAGCTGCCAAAATGCCCAGACACCTTTTGCTACAGCAGTCGTGGAATGATTCTCAGAGAATCAAAAGCAAATAGTATCACATGGCTCCTTGCCAGCTAGGCAGCCACTGCAGAGCATCAACCCTCACCTAGAGGGGAAGAAAATCCCTTTTGGGGAGGAGCTTGTTATCACTGACAACCATTCCCTCAGGGGTGAAAATATGTGTTTGTGAGTATTTACTCACCAGAATACCAGTGAGGTAGAAGAACAGTGATTTTATGGTAGTAGTTAAATATCACGTTTAATGAGAATATCAAATAGTCATTGAATGACATTAGACATAGGGATTAAAGGTTGATTTTTCTTTATATGCTAATATTGGTTATTTTATTTCTAGTTATGTATATTCACAGTAGCAAAATTACTTAAATATTTCTGATAATTTTTGATATATTTATTAAGGAACAATGAATTATCATTTGTATTATTTTTCTGCTACGTTGAAGAAACAAATAATTTGGTTGTTGAGAGTATCTAGCTACAAAATGAAGAGGTAATGTAAAGGAATCTTCACACAAATACACTCAGTTCACTTTAGAATCTGATTCTCTCCCCAAACACCACCAGCCTCTGTCCCAGATGACTTTCTCTTTCAAGACTAAAATGTTCAGACACACGTTTATACAAGGGGATCCAACTAATAATGAGAGTGGATGCAAAAGCTGAAATTGTAGATTGATTATTTCTTTACTATCTTTACTAGAAATGACAGCTTCCACAGGGTTCCTTCTATTGATTTCTTGACTGATCAAGATGTTTCTACTTCAGGCAAGAAAAATTAAAAGTCCTCTCATTATCTCAGAGACAGTATAACAAAGGAGAAAGTACATTTTCTGTGAAGTAAAAGACTTAGCCCACATGCCAGCTACTTTCTACCTGTGGGATTTCACTTGATTTGAATGATCTGCTATAGAAAATGGTGGATAGCATTAGCTTGGACTTGCTTGGCATTTTATGGTTTCCAAAGACTTCCTCATGTAATCACAAATATCCTCATCCTCAATTTTCCAATGAAGAAACAGAAACTAGGAAAAACTGAAGAACCCTCCAGCATCTAAAATGGTTGCAGATGATGGACTAGGTGAAGAGCACAGGCAGCTGATATCTTCCCCTGGAATCTTCTTCCTAGACGGGACTCCTCTCACCTTCCGGAAGACAGCAGTCAAGGACGCAACCTTTAAAATCTCCCTTTATCCTAAATCCTGTGATGGACGCATAAAAGGAGAATAGGTTCACAAGAGCTTGTGGGAGAAAAAAATCATTCAATGTTTTATACATTTTTCAAAGACAGTTGGGAATTGACAATTGGAAGAACTTTGTGATAACAAAAATGATGGACTCAACAATTGACTTAGAAGCTGAAAAGGGCATAATAACTGGTCCCAAACCCTAATCATAACTAAGGGAGTCTGAATAGGGGCTTCCCCTGCTTTTCATCATTTTCACCTTATATTCAGTTCAGTTCAGTTGCTCAGTCATGTCCAATTCTTTGTAAGCCCATGGACTGCAGCACGCCAGGCTTCCCTGTCCATCACCAACTCCTGGAGCTTACTCAAACTCATGTCCATCAAGTCAATGATGCCATCCAACCATCTCATCCTCTGTCATCCCCTTCTCCCCCTGCCTTCAATCTTTCCCAGCATCAGGGTCTTTTCCAAGCAGTCAGTTGATTCCATCTTGTGCTTTCCAAGAAGTCAATTGATTCCAGCTTGTGCTTCATCCAGCTCGGCATTTCTCATTATGTACTCTGCATATAAGTTAAATAAGCAGAGTGACAATATACAACCTTGACATACTCTTTTCCCAGTTTGGAACCAGTCTGTTGTTCCATGTCCATTTTTAACTGTTGCTTCTTGACCTGCATGCAGATTTCTCAGGAGGCAGATATAGTGGTATGCTATTCCCATCTCTTTAAGAATTCTCCATTAATTGAGAGAGCTGGGGTCTAGACAGGGCCCCAGGAAGGGAGTGTCTACTATGGTTGGAGCTGGGCCACAGACCCAGGGCATTCTGAGCCTTGGAGCAAAGCCTTATGACTGGCTTCAGTCATGAAAAGCAAAAAATATTGAAAACTTTTTCCTTATTTGAACAAGTGGGATCTGGACTCACCCAAAGAACTTGCTGAAAGCATGGAGACCATCCCAAGGGGCCTCTGGAGATGTTGTTTTCTCAACAGTAGGGTTTGGATGAGGAGCCTTGTCTACTTTGGAAGGATGGGACATAGGTCCTGAGCTTACCAGGGATGCCGTCATATGGCTTCTGAACAATCCCCTGCATCATTTTGGCTCAGAATAAATTTTCTGTGTCCTGCATCTCTGTATTTCAAGGAACTCAGTTCTCTTTTGCTCCTTCTGTCTCTGGGCACCCATGGGGCTCTTGGAGCTGGTGAGCATCAAAACCTCAGAGGACGATTACCCTCTTCACTTTATATTAGTCAACGACATCCATACGCTCCTACCTCCTAGGATGGAGATACCTGTCTCTTTAACATTTTCTTCCCCTTTACCTCTTATTCTATCAGTCGCCATGTTTTGATTCATATATTTGTAATCTCTCCGTCTCTATGGCAACTGCAGTGGCATCACGTAAGTGTCTCTGGTCTGAGCGACTCAAGTGCCTGCACGTGTGCTGAGTCACTTCAGTCATGTCCAACTCTTCGTGACCCCATGGACTGTAGCCGGCCAGCTCCTCTGTCCATGGGATTTCCCAGGCAAAATACTGAAGTATGTTGCCATGCCCTCCTCCAGGGAATCTTCCCAACCCAGGAATTGAACCCGAGTCTCTTATGTCTCCTGCGTTGGCAGGAAAGTTCTTTACAACCAGCACCACCTAGGAAGCCCCTGAATGACTGAAGTACCCTCCTCAATGTATCCTTTGCTTTTAGTCTATTACCAGTCACCTTTCTAACATATAGGTCAAACCATGTCGCAATGGTTCCCTTATCACCCGGGGCAGTGGTTTCCAAATCTGAGCCTCAGTATCAACAGGAGAGAGTATTAAACCAGATCGCTGAGCCCTAATCCCAGAGTTTCTGATTTCAGAGGCCTGGATGGCGTCTAGGAATTTGCATTTCTAACAAATCCCAGATGATGCTTGAAGGCACTGCATCCAAGACCACACTCGGAGAAATATTCACCTAGAAAAACACATTCTAATCCCTAAGCTCTATTTCACATTTCAAGCTGTACCTGTCACTAAGTCAATTCATATTCAGAATAATTGAGTCTAATGGGATACTTTCCATTCATTTGACATGCCACACAATTTAACGCTATAACATCTACTGTTTAGACAGCTCCAGTGTCAGACGACTGGGTTTAAACTCTGCCCGCTTGACTTCATACTCTAGGATGTCTGGATCTAGGTGAGTGACCACACCATGGTGGTTATCTGGGTCATTAGACCTTTTTTGTATAGTTACTCTGTGTAATCTTGCCACCTCTGCTTAATTTCTGAGACTTTTGTTAGGTCCTTGACATTTCTGTCTTTACTGTGGCCAGCTTTGCATGAAACGTTCCCTTGGTATCGCTAATTTTCTTAAAGAGAAAATTGCTTTCATTTATTGAGTTACATTTTAGATGCTGAGTTTTGGGTTATTCTCTTTCAGGTTTATTAATTCTAATTCTTATATAATTCTGCAATGTAGCTGTTTTTATCACCATTTTAATATGTTGTTGTTGTTCAGTTGCTAAGTCATGTCCAACTCTTCGTGACCCCATGGATTCTAGCACATCAGGCTCCTCTGTTCTCCACCATCTCCCAGAATTTGCTCAGATTCATGTCCATTGAGTCAGTGATGCTATCTAACCATCTCATTCTCTGCTGCCCCTCCTCCTTTTGCCTTCAATCTTTCCCAGGCATCAGGGTCTTTTCCAATGAGTTGGCTTTTCGCATCAGGTGACCCAAGTTTTGAAGCTTCAGCTTGAGAACATTTTAATATATGAAGGAGCTAAAGTTCATAGTGGTTAAATTTGTATCTGATTAAACTAGTTCAATATCTGACTAAACTCGTTCGAAGCTGTGTCTTTATCTTTAGTCATCTCAACCCTTTTATATGATCTTTGAGCATGTCATTTCCCCACATCTCCATTTCTCAGAATTCTGTCCATCTCTCTGTAAAGCCAGTCAAGAAGACTTCCTGAATTTGATCATCCTCTGGATAGACTTTGGTTGTATTTCCACCAGAGCACTGTTTTTATTCTGCCTTGGTGTTTATCCAGCCTAAAAAGCTTATAAGAAGCTTTCTGGTGGCCACTACCCTTGGAAACACTCTGTGTCCCACAGTTTTAAATCAGGGTTCTGCGTAACATCCATACTTGAATGTCTGATAAATCTGAAAATGCAACTCTACCAAAAATCTAAATTAAAATTAAGCTTTAATGGCCTCTGCATTCACTATTTTGTTTCTGATAACCTGAGATGAAATTTATGTTGCAATAAAAAAAAAAGGCTGAATTCTGTTAAATCATTTAACTTAGACACATATATTTGAATTCAGTCAATTCAGATTCAGCCATTCTGTCAATAATGGGCTGCATTCTCTCTTCAATGGAAGCGTATGACTGGCTAAAGTGAAGTGAAATCGACATTAATTCCAGCAACATCTGTCTCCCTTTCTATTCATTCACACCCAAGGTTAGTACTTAAGTAAAAGTAAAATATATTATCTCCAATTGTTTGGATGTATTTGTTAAAAGTGTTTCTTGGTCTGATTACTGTACTAATGATTGCCTCAGGTCTCTGTCTTACTTTTTTGTAAAGAATTCCTACACTGATCATCATTTCCTTTGCTTTTAAGTGGCAGCAGATATGTCATTTCTTCATATTAGCTGTTTTAGAATATATGCTTTTAACGCCAAATTTTGGTAGCTTTTAATTTCAAATTATTTTGTCTAAAGAACAAGGTCAGAGTTCACTTTTTTCATATAATCTTTTGCCTTTATAAAAATCTGCTTCTGATCTTCTACCTTAAAATTCTAAATGATAATTTGTGTTTTTGAGAAGACTCAGACATCTTTACAATGAGATTTATTTCTTATTTCTAAGATGTATAATGTGATAATTATGTAGAATTTCACCTTTTTTAAGAAAAGTTTTCTCTTACTTTTCACTCACTAAATTCCGAGTTAACATTTTCTGTATTCTTAATCATAAGGAGCTCCCCAAATAAAGTCAATTAATAGCACACGTAGAACTTTTACATCCTGAAAAGAGTAATATATAGTATCTCATATTCCAATTAGGTGAAACAAATATGCTACAATTTGTAATTATTATAGCTATTACCATTTTTTAAATGAATCCATTCTTGAATTAAGGTTCTCTTTGGTTTGTTCACAGCATTGTAAGGACTGTTATAAAAAATGAGCAAGGCTTTCAGCCATTTATAATAAAAGCTGAATGACTAAACAGACCTACATTTTTTTTATTTGCATTAATGAGTTCATCCCCAAATATATATGCAATAATATATAAAATTAAGTTATAAATGTAGGGATGTGCTCCAAGTCACCATGAAAATCTGCATGCAAATGCATAATAATCACAAATCTACAATATTACAATATTAAAAAATACCCACAATTAAATTATCATGTGGAAATAATCATAATGTTATTGGAAACTCAATTATTGTGGCAACCCTTGTCGGGGAATTAGCAGAATATGGCAAAGGCAAGTCAGACCTGAATTCATCAAATATATATTATCACAATATTACATGTTCACTTCGATTCCATGCAAAGACAAACATCCTCTCTCACTAGTATCTGCTCAATGCATTTGTATTATTCATGAACAACGCTGTGATCTATTATACATACAAAACTGATTGTACGCTTCTTGCCGCAGGCTACGATGCAGAGACACAGAATTAATTTTATTATATACACATGCATGATAATTGTGAAGGATTCGGTCAAATACCAAACTCTGCTCCTGTGCCCCATTACTCCACTTTCCAAAAAAAAAAGGTCTAAGGTCAGCAGCAATTTCTCTTTCTGACAGTGAAACTCTTTGTCATTGAGAGCAGAAAGTTCCTGGATACTAACAAGACCCAAACTGTGAATATCTGTCCATGAGTTCTCCTCTCCACCAAAGCAAAGAAGCAGGTCCATCTGGTCGAAACACTAAAATCTTTGGTCAAGCCACATCACTGTTAGGATGGTTTGGAGATGTCTGGTTGTGGCCACTCTGTATTGGGGCAAGTCTCCTGCAGGGACAGTGGTTGAGGTCTTCCGACACTGACCATTCAAAAGTGACAACAATCTACAACTTTCAGACAGCTCCCTCCTTCCTCTCAAAGGTCTTTCCTGGTTTTGCCACCTCCTCCCCTGTGCTCATCAGAAACTGTTCTGTTTCCTCTCCTCACTTGTAAATCCCCTGAAGGCCTTGTTTACTGGGATTTTTCATTCTTCTGTCCCCTGCGCCTTGCAGAGAACTAGGGACATGGGAGAAAATAAATGCATTTTCGTAAGTGTAAGATATTCCAGTACTGCTGTCTTATTTTCTGGATTGTACTCTCCAATAGAAATTTAACACAAGCTAAATACAATTTCAAACTTCATGGTGCCTATATTTTTTAAAAAAAGGTAAAAAGGAACAGTGAAAATTAATTTTATAATAATATTGTATTTATCTTTATATATCCAGATTATTGTCCTTTCAACATATACTCAATATGAAAAATTATGAATAACACAGTTTACTATTTTGTATAAAGTTTTCAGAATTTGGTGTGTATTTTAACTGCCAAGGACTTTTCGATTAGGACTGGACACATTTAACTGTTCAGCACCCACATGTGGCCAGTGGCTGCTGTGTCGGAATAAGCAGGTCTATAAGCTGGGAAATTCGCTAAAGTGAATGAGTTAAATCAGTTTAGCTGTGTGTATTTCAGATGCACTGATTATCAACTACTTTCACTTTTCAGTTGATTTTCTATTTGTCTGTGAGTATGGCCTCAGATTCAGAGAACATTTTGTTTTCTAATTAGAGCAAATGAGAATAACAACAACAAAAATAACCAAATAACGTTTCAGAAAGGCTCTCTGTTGTTTGCGTGATAGCAACTCTTCTAGAAGGAGCAGACGAGAATGTCAGGACTGCACACAATCCCCCATTTGTCTTATTTGAATTAAATGTGTATCTTTAAGAATGTGCGCGAGCAGAGAATGTGAGCATCGTTTAGAGTGAGACAAAATCACATCTCTGCCCACTGAGCCATCACTTTGAGCTTTGGGTTCCAAATGTATAAATTGAGGTAACAGTATAGCTCTTGGGTGGATTGTGAAGAGTAAAGGAGATATAAGGTGCTTGGGAGGGTGTCCAACACATTGTTATGCTGTTTAGTTGCTAAGTGTTGTCCGACACTGTCACGGCCCCATGGGCTGTAGCCCACCAGGCTGCTCTGTCCATGGGATTTTCCAGGCAAGAACACTGGAGTGGGTTGCCATTTCCTCCTTCACAGGATATTTCAGACCCAGAGATTGAATCCACGTATCCCGCACTGGCAGGCAGATTCTTTACTGCTGAGCCACCTGGGAAGCCCGTCTAACACATACTAGGCACTCAATATATGTTAACTGTTTTTAATCCTATCATTGTTCTTATGATTATTTAAAGACTCCAGTACTTTGGCCACCTCATGGGAAGAGTTGACTCATTGGAAAAGACCCTGATGCTGCGAGGGATTGGGGGCAGGAGGAAAAGGGGACAACAGAGGATGAGATGGCTGGATGGCATCACCAACTCGATGGACGTGAGTTTGAGTGAACTCCAGAAGTTGGTGATGGACAGGGAGACCTGGCATGCTGCGATTCATGGGGTTGCAAAGAATAGGACACGATTAAGCGAATGAACTGAACTGAACTAAAGACCCCTAACCCTGGAGAAGGAAATGGCCACCCACTCCAGTATTCTTGCCTAGGAAATCCCATGGACAGAGAAGCCTGGTGGGCTACAATCCAGGGGGTCACAAAGATTTGGACACGACTTAGCAACTGAACAGCAACAACGATGTGTTGGAACATTCTCTTTTTTATTAGAAGCATATTCACAGCATATGTAAGATGAACACTCTTAAGTCCTCCATACATTTCTAATGAAGTAACAATGGATATATTTTTTACCTCCTCTCCTAGGACCACAGGTAGAGAATAGACAGATATGGACTGAATGAGGACCATGGACTGAATGAAGAAATCTGTCTTTCAAAAGCAGATGATTCTAAGAATATTTTGGACATTTTAATAGGGAATTTCACAAGCCAATAACTTATTTCAAAAACCTTGCCATAATGTTTGTTGACATTAAAGATTTTTATAATTTTTTTCACCTCCTCTAGAGAATTAACCTGTCATTGCCTCCCTCCTCAAACGTTTGGCCCTTCTATGTGCCTGAGTAAAAGTGAAAGTGAAGTCGCTCAGTCGTGTTTGACTCATTGCGACCCAGTGGACTGTAGTCCTCCAGGCTCCTCTGTCCATGGGATTCTCCAGTCAAGTGTACTAGAGTGGGTTGCCATTTCCTTCTCCAGGGGTTCTTCCCAACCCGGGGATCGAACCCGTGTCCTCCTGCATTGCAGGAAGACGCTATCCTCTGAGATGTGCCTGAGTAAACATGCATTTAAAAAACAAATGTGCTAGGGGTGGAGGGGATGGGGGTGGGAGGGCCATAGCGTCCAGCGCTAAAATCTATATAGAATTATGGATTTAAGTGTTGTAAAGTCAAAGCTATTTTTTTTCCTGTGTTTCTTATAGGCATATGCTTCAACGAGCTTAATCATGGTTTCTTGTACAGCATTTATAGCAACGTGCTCTAAAGCACTGCTGATATGATGCAGCTTTTCTCAACAAGTAGCAACAAGATGATGACAAAAGTGATGCTCGGGGAGGAGGTTTTAGGAGATCTTTCCTGGAATTTATTAGTGCCATGACTTTCTGACAAGCTTGTGTGGATTCTCTGCTGCTGCTGCTGCTAAGTCGCTTCAGTCGTGTCTGACTCTGTGCGACCCCACAGATGGCAGCCCACCAGGCTCCCCCATCCCTGGGATTCTCCAGGCAAGAACACTGGAGTGGGTTGCCAAACTTTATGCAAACTTTGAGTATATTTTTTTTTTAAACCTGCAAATTAGCAAATTAATTTTTCCAGATTTCTTATACTGAAAGAAAATAGTAGTAGTAATGGAATTTAGAAGCTTCTATAACTTCCCTACGAATTATCTCGTGTCCTGGGGCACCAACTCTAGGGTCTTTCCTTCTTTCTTTGGATATATATGGGCTTCCCTGGTGGCTCCGTGGTGAAGAACCCACCTGCCAATGCAGGGGATGCGAGTCCAATCCCAGAGTCAGGAAGATCCCCTGGAGAAGGAAACGGCAACCCACTCCAGTATTCTTGCCTGGGAAATCCCATGGACACATAAGCCTGGCAGGCTACAGTCCATGGGGGTCACAAAGACTCAGACACGACTTATTGACTAAACAATATATATAGTTATTGTTTATTTATTGTTTATATATCTGTTTGTATATATATATGTATAGTAATTATTTATATATGTTTTCTTTTCTGTTTTTAATTTTTATTTAATTTTTATTTTTTTAATTTTATTTTATTTTTAAAATTTTACAAAATTGTATTAGTTATGCCAAATATCATAATGAATCCGCCACAAGTATACATGTGTTTTGGAGTATATTTGATTAACAATGTTGTGTTAGTTTCAGGCGTACAGCAAAGTGATTCAGTTATACACAGACATGTATCTATTCTTTTTCAAATTGTTTTCCCATTTAGGTTATTATAGAATATTTAGCAGCATTCCCTGTACTAGACAGTATAGGTCCTTGTTGGTTATCTATTTTAAATATAGCAGTGTGTATATGTCAATCCCAAACTCTTTCTAAGCTCTTTTATTCTGTGCGCATGCTCATTTCAAGTTACCCTTGGATAACCTATGCTTATTAGTAGCTCCAGACTCTTTGATGTTCTGGGAGAGGCCACCTCTCGGTGCATGGCATAGCTTCTTATCAGAGAGGTGAGACAGCTAATGGTACCTTTGCATCCACTCAGTGACATTTGAAAAGCCTGTGTGTAGAATGTGGCTGCGTTTCAAGCAGTGTGCAATACTACCCTGAGAAAATCTTGTTTGAGTTGGCTTCTTTTGTTTCCTGGCTTTACTTTGTGAATTGTCACACCATGAGGCTTTCTCTTTTCCTTTGTGTTTAATCGTCTTCTTAACAGTCTCTTCCACATAGAGTCAGCTAGTAGTAACAGAAAAGAAAGTTAAAATACACTTTCACTGTTGGCCAGAGTTTTTTCCTTTTCTCTTGGAAGTCTAGCCCAGCACCATCCATAAGAAACAAAATGTGAACTACCTATGTAATCTGAAATTTTCTAGGGGCTATACTAAAAAAAAAAAAGAAAGAAACAGAAGTTAGTTTTAATGAACTTAGTTTTAATAACATATCAGAAATTTATTATTCCAATGTGTGTCCAATATGAAACAAATATTAATGAGATATATATTTTCTACTAAGTCTTTGCAATCTTGAGTGTATTCCTATAGCACATTTTACTTCAAACTAGTCTCTTTTCCAGTGTGGATGAACACGTGTGGCTGCCCCATGGCTACCATACTGGACAAAGCAACTCTAACCCAACTCTTTGCCCTTTCTCAGCCTGAACTGTCGAAGGCTGCTACCAATAAATGAAGTGAAATCTTTCTTTTCACGAAGCCCCACTGCTGAATGCTGACTGACATTTGAACAAAGAAAATGTCCTTCTATTTAAGCATCGGAACTATTACTTTTCTAATAAACGCGCAACCCTTGGGTCACTCCAGGCCATTTCTCATGATCTGCATTAGGTGTTCTTTGAGACACAACATTAATCCAGCAATAATGAAAATGATATACTGTACTATTAACATTCTCAGATCTTTAAAGCAAAGTGATCTATACCTGCAGCACTGCCCAGGCTGGCTAATTAAACAGCACACAGTTGTAAATGGCTATTGTAAGCAGTTCCCTGTTCGAAAATACAGCTCTGAGAAGTGCAGTTTATAGTAACAGAGGCGCTACGAGGATTGGTCCGTGTCACAGAGAGGCCGAGTGGGCACACAGAGGAATTTTTCCTTGCGAGACTGGTTTTCTTGCTTTGTTGCCAATATGAGGCCTTGGCCGCAAAGGGGCCTGCTGTTGACTGCAGGCCGCGCCGTGGGCCGGGGGAGCCGGACCCCTGCGGGACCGAGGCTGCCGCGCCGCGGGCTCGGAGTCAGTCCTGGTTCTTTCATACGTGAGTCAGGATCCGGCCGTCCAACAGGCGCACACCGGCTCCCCAGCGCCCGCAGCCTCTAATCGCCGTGATTCCTTCCTGAGCCAAGGGAATTGGGTGTGTAAACTACAAAAGGACTTGTCTCCACTCTCTCTCCCTCTGGAATTAGAGCTAAATTATTTGCTTCTCCAGTCCTTTCCCCATCTGTCCCACTGTTAATAATCCAAGTCAGTTAATTCTCAGATTTCTATACTCACCTTTCCTTGCTTTGTAGGGCAAATGATATTGACATGGAGCTAAAAATGCAGAGGCAGCTACATTCATGGAGAGGGAGTGGTAACCTTTTTACAAATCCCACAGAGAAGACCTCAGATAAACATGATTAGCCTTAGGAAAACCCTGGGAGTGAACTTAGTGACACTGTCTTCTTCATTTCCAAGCACCACTCGCTCTTCAGTGTCCTTTACACCATCAAATATTATCTTCCCTATATCAGGGATATATAAAACGGTCTGGCTGCGATCACAGTGCCTGGCACAGAGTCAGTACACGGTAAATGAACGAAAGAGTGAGTGAGTGAATGGGTTCCTGTCAACTTAGACTTTCTGGTAATCTCTCTTGAGTTTTAAACTTGAATTTTAATATTTAAAAAAATTTGTCAAAAAATGTAAGGAAACTTAGGCTGTAGAAACTAGGTTTCCTACACCACTGCTCTTCCTCTAGGTTCCTGAGGTTAGAGGGCAAGTGAAAATGTTTCCCTGGATGAAGTCTGAAGCAGAATTAGGAATAAGATGCCAGAAAAAGGATCAGATCTCTGCCTCAAGGTTAAAATCATTGAAGAGGTAATGTAGCTGTGTGGTCAAGATGACAGCTTCTCTGGGTATCTGGGTATCAGAAATGCTATTTTTATCACCTATGTCTGGCTAGGAGGAGGGTCTGAATTATCCCCTTTGCTTTACAATAGAAGCCTAAAGTGTCTATTCATTCTGAATAGTGCTCCAAAATAATGAAGCATACACACTCCAGAGTATGAGTCAGCTGGCAATATGCTAAAAACCTCGGGTGTGTCCTAACACATCACTCGTTAATGCCTCAGCTTGCCCAAAGGGAGCGTAAGCTGGTCCCCAAACAGAAGCCCTGCAGTAATTAGATGAATAATACAGGATCAAACTCCAATTGTTTTGTATAAATGCATTCTGGATGATCCTTTATGATGGGAGTGGAACTAACTGCAATAGTTCAAACTGTTAGGGCGTCAGGGCGGCCATGTTCATATACTGGAGCGTGCGGTCAAATCCGGACTTAATTTAGACCGTCAGATAGGCTTCCCTGTCAGCTGCTGTGCATAGCGTAGCAAAGGAGACTCATGAGCTTTCCACTAGGGATTCCACCAGCCTGATGCAGGTGGAGACGGTTGCGCAATATATGACTTAAGGTAGTAGTATACAGCGGACAAAAAAAAGACTAAAAAATAATACGTAGGGACTGAGTGCTCCATTGCCTATGAGATTTTCTCTGGGATATTCTGTTTAGGGTTAAGTCAGTTCTGAAGGACATATAAAACCGTCATTTGTGTAATGATATCAAAACTATATACAAAACAGATTTAAAACAGTGCCCACATATTCATAAGGCAAGCGCATAGCTGCTTCTTTTTGGCATTACACAAACTATTTTCATGTAAATTGCTTAGCCTGGTAACTAAACAAATAGTATGCTTTTCAGGAGAGTCATTATGACATTGCATCGGCATAAGAAATCCAAAATAAAGCAAAGTGCACGCGTTACAGTATCCTAGTCTGTTAAGATACTTCCTGTTTGGAGCTCTATTTTAAAACTATGTAAGAAATTTAATCTTATTCCAAGTATCACTTTCCCTAATTTATAAGCAATAACAGTTGTTGGGATTGGTTCTAAACAGTTACTCACCTTCATTGTACAGCTTGTTTTTATACAAGGAATAAATAAAATTAGCATGCATATAATTAGGTGTCCTAAGGAAAATGCTGAACTGAAATTTCCTTGCAGATCAGCTGAAACAAAATTAAAAAAAAAATAGGTGTACTGTGATTGGTACAGTTACTCACATGCACAATCGCAGGAGTAAGAAGCTTTATTCTACCCTTATTCAATTATATCCTTTTCTGATAATATTCATGGATCTATCATATCATCCCTTGCCTGACTCCACCCTCTTTCAAATATCAAGTTTACTGTATTCAGATTATGCTGACTCTTCTCAGTAAAAGTTCTTATAGAAATGATTGTTTTCTCTTTTGTGAGAAAATGAACCCCTAAACATTGACTAAATTCACTTGGACATATATTTCAAACCATGACCAAAGGTAGTGATATATTTTAAGTAAACAGAAGTTCAAAACAATCTCAATATCCCATAGCCCTTCCCATCAGTCTCAGTAAAAACAGATCAATGGAAAACAATATAGCAGAACAGCAGACATAAATACCAAAGGCTTATTTGTAGATGGTTGCTATAAACATAACACCTACCATATATAGAGAGGGAGACTGAAAATAGCTTGATTTTGCTCTAAGTACACTGCTTCCTGGAAGAAAAGTAAACCAAATGTTTTAAAGACATTATTCAATTGAAATCAACACAGCAAAGCTACTTCCTAAGTGTCTCATACTTCCAAGTTTATGCTGAAAAGGAAACTGTCCTTTTGAGTAATTGAACTGAAAATCTAATGGACTTGATATATGTTTGATTGTAACCAAATGACATCAAACATCTATTGATTCAATACAGAATTCAGTTAACCAAGTATTTTATGTATTTTATTTGAGGGAAAAGAAATCACAACGTGAAGTGAATGGATTGGCTGTTTGGGGGAAATGCAGATCAGAGCGTTATTGTGGTTAGCTATAACATTTTGGCTCTAACATAAGACGTGGACTGCACCGCAGCCATACGCATACTGCCACAGAAACAAAAGTCCCAGTATCATTTCACAAAATTTCTTCATCAGCACCCTGTTATTGTTCTGCATTCATTGCATCCCTTTATGTTCATGTGACAAATCTACAATTATGCCAGGAATATGACGCATATCCTTAAATACCACGTATTCATGAAAGAATCTGCAGAAGGCAAGAAACTTAGTGGACTATTGGGGGAAAATTTTAACTTGACATTGAGCAACTTTTCTATCAGGAGTATTTATCTCCTCTCCTCAGACTTCTGAGACTCCTTCTCAGGGACTGGCATGGAAAATATCACGAATTTGTAGCTGAATAAATAAACAGTGAGCAAGACAGATGAATCAACTACCCAGGCTCAAGATGGTGGCCTGTGTGGTGTTTTAATCTTGGAGGCTGATTACGTGATACACTTACATATTGCAAAATTATTGCCATGGCAGGCTTAGTTAACAATCTCTATCACCTCTTGAAACTATTGACTATTTTCGATATTTTTAAAATGCATAGTCTTCAGAACAGAATGCCATGATAAGTACTCAACAGAAAACAAGTAAATCCATAAATAGACACAGTGTAGCAAAACTTCAGAACTTGTGGGAAAGAAAACAAACTAATGTCCTAAGACAATCAAGGAGAATTACACTACCTGTAGGAGGAGGGTGATTTGAATCAACGTCTCTCCTCTCAGTAACCAGAGAAACCGGAAATTAAGAAAACATCTTAAAATGATCAGGAAAAAAAACAAAAAGATAATCTCTTAATTTAGAAAGCTATTCAGGATGAAATATCATAAAAACGTAAGAGCAGGCTTTGTTTCCTCTTCCACAAACTTTTCCTCATCTTCTTCCTGAGAAAGTCAGTCCTAAAGCCATTTAGATGGAGCTGAACATCACAGGCGTCCATATGAGGCAAGAGGCAGGGGGTGGAGAATGCAGGTGGGTGGGACAGGGTGTCAGAGACAGAGCAGAGTGAGGAGTGGGCACGGGGCTGGGGAGGGTGTGGTGGCTGACTCAGGAATAAGGAACTGGGGCCCTAGCAGGATGAGAAGACTCCAGCAGGGGAAGGAAGGTGCCTGCATGGGAGCGTCTGCGTTGGAAGGCTATGGGAGGTTGGTGATGTATGTATACCGGTGTGTGAGCTCGGTCACTCAGTCGTATCTAACTCTTTCCATCCCTATGGACTGTAGCCAGTCAGGCTCCTCTGTCCATGAGATTTCCTAGGTAAGAATACTGGAGCGGGTTGCCATTTCCTTCTCCAGGGGAACTTCCCAACCCAGGGGTTGAACCCATGTCTTTTGCATCTCCTGCATTGGCAAGCGAATTCTTTACCCCTGTGCCACCTGGGAAGCCCCTGGGAACTGATCAAACAAGTGAGCCTATTAATGCTAATAGAAGCTATGTTTCTCACATTAATAGAGTTTTAAACATGGAAGGAAAGAAGGGAAGATGAACTTCATGGTTTTGGCTTAGAATGGAAGCTGTACTCCTGGTTTTCTAGATAGATTGATAAATAAATGTTTTAATATTTATACCAGCTATGATTTTTATCAGAGAAACAGAAATACTAGAAATAATGTAGAATCAGGAATTTACTGTAAAGATTTAACCTTATGCAATTGTGGGGTAGGGTTATACAATTTACATGTTGAATTTTAGCAAACTCCAAAAGAAGGACAGGGAAGCCTGGCCTGCTGCACTCCGTGGGGTTGCAAAGAGTCAGACACAACTTAGCACTGAACAGCGACAACAACTGCTTCTGCCTTTAGAGCGGGCTGCGAGAAAGGAGCCTCGTGAAGTGGGGGAGGAAGGAAAGGCAAAATTAGAACCTAGAAAGATGGAGACATGTCTGCCTCTGGCTGCCTCTGGAATAAACTTGAGATTTGTCCCCTGATATGTCCCCCAATAGGATGTGGGATTCCCTCCTGGCTCAGAGGGTAAAGAGTCTGCCTGCCATGTGGAAGACCTGAGTTCGATCCCTGGGTTGGGAAGATCCTCTGGAGAAGAAAATGGCAACTCACTCCAGTATTCTTGCCTGGAAAATCCCATGGACGGAGGAGCCTGGTGGGCTACAGGGCTACAGTCCAAAGGGTCACAAAGAGTCAGACATAACTGAGCGACTTCACTTCACTTGATAGGATGTGATGAAAACCCAGTATCTATCCTGAAGCATTCCTGCCAAGGATTGTAACCTAAATCTATTGATGAGAAAACTTCAGACAAACCCAAATTAAGGACATTCTTCAAAATAACTTGGCTTAATAAGATTAAATATAAAAAATGTATCAATGTAAAAAAAAGGGGGGCAGATAATGAGAAAAAAAGGAAAGAGGATGTTAATGAGAAAACTAACACAAAACACTGAAAATTAAGGCAACATATATTTATTATTCAAAAAACTTAAATGGGTTAAACTCACTTAAAAGCAAACATTTTGTAATGGATTTTAAAAATCTAGCTCTCTGAGCTGTTTACATGGACAAAAAATGTGGGTTTTTATCTTAAAGAAAAAACTATCATTATATTACATCAACACTGACATGCATGCACATAAGGGCTTCCCCAGTGGCTCAGTGGTAAAGAATCTGCCAGCACTGCAGAAGCTGCAGGAGAAGTGGGTTCAATCCCTGGGTGGGAAGTATCCTGTGGAGGAGAACATGGCCACTCCATTATTCTTGCCTAGAGAATCCCATGGACAGAGGAGCCTGGTGGGCTACAGTCCATAGCACTGCAGGGAGCGGGACAGGACTGAAGCAACTTAGCATGTACTCTTGCACATACATATAAGGAAGAAAAGTAGGATATTAACAATCAAAAAAAAAATCTAGGGATAATATGCACAGGTATTCTTTGTACTCTTCTTAGAAATTTTGAGTTTGAGATGATTATCAAATAAAAGTACTTTTAAAGACAATACAGGGGACAAAAAAGTAGCCATTGGCTGAGGAGGAAAGACAATATTGAAAAAGAAAGAACTATTTGGCTCAGCTGGTAAAAAAATCCACCTGCAATGCTGGATACCTGAGTTGGATCCCTGGGGTAGGAAGCTCCCCTGAAGAAGGGAACAGCTACCCACTCCAGTATACTGGCCTGGAGAATTCTTTGGACCTTATAGTCCACGGGGTTGCAAAGAGTCAGACACGACTGAGCAACTTATCACTTTCACTTTCACTTTATTACATAGAAAATGTGAAGAAGTCTAATATTAATTAGTCACTAAGAGAAAGAAAAAAAAGCCCACTATAAAAATGAGCAAACCGTATGAACAGGCCATTCAAAAATTCAAACAATAGAATAGAATGGTCAATAAGGATATGAAAAGGTGGTCAGTCTAACTAAACATAAGGTTTTAGAAGAAGAAAGCTTTTATTTCCACTACAGTGGTAAAAGTTGCATAGCAGCAAAGAGAATGTCAAGATCAGTGAAGAAATGTGAAGAAAAGTTATGCCCTCTTTATTGTTCTTGCTGTTTAGTTGCTAAGTACTGACTCTTTGCAGCCCCAGGGATTGTAGCCCTCCAGGCTCCACTGTCCATGGGATTTCCCAGGCAAGAATACTGGAGTGGGTCACTGTTTCCTCCTCCAGGGGAATCTTCCTGACCCAGAGATCGAACTCGCATCTCCTTCATTGGCAAGCAGATTCTTTACCACTGAGCCACCTGGGAAGCCCCATGCTCTCCTAATAGAGGAAACTCAGTCCAGCTACACGGGGAACAATCTATTACATGCACTTGTAGAAGGAGGCAACTGATCATTTCCAGAAGAATGCCTCAAACATTTTAAAAAGAAGGGAATGCCTTGTTGCAAAAATGAAGTGCCTACTCTCTGGGTTGACCCTCTGGAGCAAGTTTTGGATGTTGGCTGTTTTCTGAACCCTCTGTAGCAGTCCATCAGGACAGCATAGATGCTTTGAACAACTGCCCCAGTCACTGGATCCGCACATTAAATGGACACACGTCAGATAAGCAGATGCGAGCCAGCGACTCAGCAAGCCGCCTGGTTGTTTCCAAATATACAAACCTTTGTTCGCTGGGATGCAGTTTTCTGTCAGACTATTTCACACTTGTGGTGGCAGAATATCAAAGCCACTCTTTCTGTGACATTTGCCCAGAGTGATGAGAGGCGGGATTTTAACATGGAAGCTTGGTTAAAATAATAAGTTCTATCATTGCCATTTTGTTTTGGTATTTTAAGCACAAGTGGAAAACAGCAGAAGGTATTGTTTCTTTGGAAGTAGCACTCATGACTCAATATTTTAAATGCTCTCCAACACCTTGGAGTTCTCCCTTTGTGACAGTTTCTTACTCTGTAACGAGCAAGCTATTTACAGACGTCTTGTTGCAACAACCCACGGACAGAAACTTGCCCTCATTAAAAGCAATGTTTGCTGTTGAATATTGTCATTCTCATGCATGTTCTTTTCATTCACACTAGTCTGAGTTTGCTTTCAAATAGGCCTTCTTGGAAGTACCCTTATTAAAATGAACTTATATGAAGTGTTATATCATCATTTGCTACTGACCTGAGTCAAATGTTCATTCATTTTGGTTGCAAATTTTATGAGTGCCAGCAAGGTAACTCGTCTTGACCCTGGTGCTGGATATAATAATCATCAGCATTTATTGAGCATTTACTATGTGCCAGGCATTGTTCTGACAATTTTATGTGAATTACCTCATTTATTCTTGCCAGGAACGCTATGAAGTAGATGTTATCATTATCCCATTTTACAGGTGAAGAAACAGCTGAAAAGGAAGGTTAAAGCATTCGTTGCAGATCGCTCAGTTAACAAGTGAGAGAACCAAGATTTAAAGCTGGCCCAACTTCAGAGAATATACGTCCAGCAGTTATGTTATCTGGCCTGTTGTAAAAAGCAGTCATATTTCATGCCATCAGTAGAGAAAAGGCAAGCCGATTTTCAGTGAAGCCCCATAGTATGCAATCATTTTAATTAAGTGTAGCATTTTCACAATTACAGTTTAGCACAATTATTAAATCCTTTGCTTTCCTTTAACCGCTCTTGAGTTCAGTCTGAAAATAAAGTGGTATTGGAGATTAATGCCAAAATGTCAGCCTCATGGGTCTTGACAATGGCTAAGTTGTGGAAGTTTCAGAAGATACAGTAGCAGAATCTTGACGTGTTTTCAGCAGGAAAGGGGCCGAGGTTTCTTCAGGTGGATAGGCATTGCATCTCAGATGCAGGTAGGCAGCCTACAGCCAGGGATGGATCCTGGCATTCTGGTGTAATGTAAAATACTGCTTTCAGTGACTCTGACTTCTAAGTCAGTACTTGCCTGCTACTTGAGTCCCTCTAATACTGAGGTCTTGTTTCTCCTCCCAGTTCTTACACAGGCTGGTATAAAATTTTTTGAGGGTCTTTTACCTCATTTGCATTGCTTCATCTTATCCTCCTAGTTTGAATGGTAAGAAGCAAAGATGGTTTTCAATTTTTTGAGAAGCACACCGGGCTTCAGAGATGTTTCAAAACATCGAGATCTTACTGCTAAGTGAAGTAAAAGCTAAGAGGTTAATACTGTATCCAGGGCCATGGTCCTGTATCACAAACCCTTCTGATTATTACATCTTTAAAGGAAAACAGCACAAATCCTACCCTGACCATGGCCACTCTCACTTCTGGATCTTGGTCTGTCCTTCTGCCTCAGACTCTACCTTCCACCCATTATTTTTAAGAATCAACACACCCAGGAAGGTGACCCAGCTGTTGTCCCTGGCAGCCTAGGTTAGAGACCTCTATTACACAGCTCCATAGAATCTCATGCCTACCACCATTATCGCATTTATCCAGTGCACTTTAATTCATTATTCTATATTATGCATCTTCACCCTGAAGTACAAGTTGTTGAAGGCACAGATATTGATGAAAATAATTACTTTTTAAATGGCTCTTTCTATCGCCAGTGCATTGTAGAGTTCCTGGCCTAGAGAAATTGCTCAGTAAATATTCGTGGGGAAAACCTGTAATTTTCAGTTGGAAAATGACTCTTACAATACTACTGCATGTCAGCTTCAGCACTCCGTGAGGAACAGCCGACTCCTCCTGAACACTGTCACCAGTACGGGGTCAGTCCACAGCGGAACGTACCCGCCCGTCTTTAGCCGCACTGGTCTCAGTAACGGCTGGCTCGCTGAGAGATGGGAGAACTGAAACAGATTATTTCAGGACAAGTAGATTAAAATGATCCTTGTCACATAGGGTATGAAGTGCAAAACCGTGTGATGTATTGTGGATAATTTGCAATGTTTTAAGAATTTAAGAAAAATTATTCCATGCAGAGAAGAGTTTAAATTATTAGTATGATGTCTTTATGTTTTTTTCACCAAATGTTGACAGCTTAACCTTCAAATAAAGTAATTGAAATACCTAATAAATAAAATGTATAGAATTCGTATTCTCTTGCTTAATAAAAGGTATTATTTAAAATAATGAATTTTTTAAAAGAGGAGGAAATAACATTGATCAAGAACTCAACACAACAGTAGAAACATGCAAATAATGGTAAATTCTCCAGTTTAATGAGAAGTTAACATATACTATTGAATTGAAAATTAATTACATTTATTTAGTGGTAATAAATAGAAATTACCTAAATTAACAAATAATTATTTCAAATATATGACAAGTATTAAAAATAAACATATTTATAGAAAATATTTAGTTATATTTTATTACTGTGATTGTAGGTAGAACACCCCTCACCCCTGGGAAAAAAAAAAAAGTTTGCCTTTAGAGATGTCTTAATGGAAATCAAGACTTTAAAAAGCTTAGGTTTGGACAGAGAACTGTATGGACAGTGAGTGTTTGCATGCACTCTTTGCTATTAATATATTGTCTAGCTACTTAGTGTACATGGGTGCGTTTGTGTGTATATGTGTGTGTTTGTGTACATGAAAGCATATGTTGATACTACCACTTCTGCATTGGGAATTTCCTACAAGGACAGACGGATAACAAAGGTCAATTGGGTATAGCACGTGGAACTCTGCTCAGTGTTACGTGGCAGCCTGGATAAGAGGGGTGTCCGGGGGAGAAAGGATGCATGTATATGTATCTGAGTCCCTTTATTGTTAACTTGAAACTGTCACAGAGTTTTTAATCAGCTATGCTGCTACTGCTGCTGCTGCTAAGTCGTGTCAGTCATGTCCGACTCTGCTCGACCCCATAGATGGCAGCCCACCGGCCTCTGCCGTTCCTGGGATTCTCCAGGCAAGAACACTGGAGTGGGTTGCCATTTCCTTCTCCAATGCATGAAAGTGAAAAGTAAAAGTGAAGTCACTCAGTCATGTCCGACTCTTAGCAACCCCATGGACTGCAGCCTACCAGCCTCCTCCACCCATGGGATTTTCCAGGCACGAGTACTGGAGTGGGTTGCCATTGCCTTCTCCATAAAGTAGTAAAGAAAGAGGTAAATGATAATAGCTATAGCCATTAACAAAGTGTTAGCCATCTAGTCGTGTCCAACTCTCTGCAGCCCCATGGATTGTAGCCCGCCAGGTTCCTCTGTCCATGGGATTCTCCAGGCAAGAGTACTGGAGTGGATAGTCATTCCCCTCTCCAGGTGATCTTCCTAATCCAGGGAAGGAACCCGGGTCTCCTGCGCTGCAGATGTATCCTTTACTGTCTGAGCTGCCAGGAAGCCATTCAGATGAGAGAAATAAATTGCTTAGGTAAAGAGAAATGCTTACTTCGTTTCTAAGATCCCAGCACTGGGTATAATGCCTAGAATATAATTGAAGCTCAGTAAATGTTTGTTAAATTGACTTGGATTTCTTTGAGTTGAGGTATTAGGTAAACGTAGAGGATGAGATACAAAGTTCACACAGTCTTTTCACTTGGCCCATGGTCGTAACAAATTTGTGATTATTACCTGCCCTTTTCTAAACGGGCAAGCTCGAAATATCATGCATTAAGAATATAAAGCACAGGGAATACGAAGCTATGACTAATCATGTTGTGCGGGAGGATTTGGGGCAAAAGGCAGAGATAGGAATATTTATTTCCTCTTCTGACAAGAAATATCTTTGTTGTAAAGATTTTCAAATAATTGGCTGATTTCATTAATATTGGTCAAGTACAATCGAAATCATGAGTTGGGTTTAATTAAACTAAAAGAGCCCATCCTGCAACCTTGAATAGACACAGCAACGTGTTTTGTATATGCTGATGAATACGGTGTTTCTCGTTTCATGAATGACTCAGACCTGATGCCACTGCTATGTAGATACGTTATAGTGTGCTCAGCAACACAATACAGCCCTGTATTTCCCAGGAGTGCACCTTGAATTTATTTTGAGGTGGGAGTTGCCACATTTTATGCCTCTGAATGAATCAAAAGTGATGTCATGTATACAACATGTGGGTGTGTCTGTTTGGTGGGGAAAGAAACCTAGGTGATGCACAATGGCTTTGCGGTTGGCTAGACACACGCCCTTCCATTTATTGGGCTTCAGGGGTTGGGCCTGGGAATATTTAGAGAAAGATCCATGAGGTAGAAAGATTGTCCATTGAGGAGCTAATCCTGGCATCCAGGGCTCATAGCAACCACTTCTCATTAAACCTTCCCAAGCTCCACTGCTTCATTTGTCGTCTGTAATGCTGGCCCTCAGGTGAAGAGCTTTGGTCATCGGAGAGGAAGTCCATACTAGAACCAAGAGTGCTGACGTCTAGATCTGTTTTTGCTGCTGACTAGATATAAGTCTGTGGACAATTCTCAGAGCTTTCTGGACTACAGTTCCTCACCTTCAAAAGTGAGCGCTTCACAAAGAGTATGCCTGAGGTTCTTCTTGTCTCTAAGGATGCTTTCCTTTCCCGGTCCACTTTCTGCAAATATTTGTCATCTTTCCATGGTGAAAATGAAGGTGTAAAATGCAGGTCTATGAGAACCTATTTGCACAGCGAGTGGAAAGAGAATTCCCTACAACCCCAAATCGTTCAAAACAAAGGCTCCTTTTGAGTTTCTACCCACTCCTTCCAAACATTTTCCTCCAGTTCTCTTCTGATTTCAACCAACCTTGGTTGTCCTGAAAATCAAGACACTGGCAGCTTTCCAAAGTCTAAAGCATTGGAGAATTGTTAAGTAACAAGTCAACTTTACTAACTGCAATTATATGTGACTTCACTTAAGAAAGTGCTTTAGTTAATCTGCTAGAAAGATTCCACATTCAAATTTATTTAGAAATGGCTGCCATAACTGTAACAGTGACCAAAAAGATTCCAAAGGCTAAGGTGAAAAGTTTTCTCAAGGGCACCCTGCAGTAGGAGGGAGAATTGTCACATTTTTCAACTAGTCTGCGCATTGAACCGTGCCTGGAAGATCAGACTTGTGAATGGAAGCGGGGAGCTTGGAGGGGAAAGGCAGTCGGGACAGAATATTCTAACAGAACCCAAACACAGGCAGACATGGGATGACCCATTCTCTGCAAGTAAGAGGGAAAGGCCTCAAACACCAAGATGATCTCAGGAAAGGGCACCCATGCATGCGCTGGCCATGGCTAGTAGACCTCCTGTTAATGATTAGTGAGGACGACGCCATGGAGGACACAGCCTCAGTAATTTCTCAAGTCCCAGAATGAAGTATTTGCCAGGTGACTGGAAGGTCTGTTAATGATCACAGAAGGTAAAACCTGCTGGTTGACAGTCTCTTACTTTTTCTTGAGAAATTATTTAGCTCCTCTGGGATAACAGTACAGAGCTTTTGATAAAAAATATTAAAATTCTATTTAGATGTACAATGTTTTAATGCAAATTTTTAACCATAAAAAACCAAACGCTCCATTCAGTTAAATTAATAGAATTACGAAAAGATGTAATGATAGCAATTAAGTCTTGAAAATGCAAATTTTATAGTCAAGGACAATTACCTCATTTATAGTATATTGGAATGGTGCCAGATGAAGGTAATTTAGATCCCCCCAGCTCACAGTTACATCATGATGGATATCTTCATTTCATTAGTACAACAAAGATGGGTGAGAAGTTAGACAATACATAAAGAAGAAAGAACTAAAGAGTATTTGACCTTTATAGTATAACTACAACCAGAATTCCTTCACTAATTTATCAAGTATTTAATGAGTACCAATTATCCAAGATATTAGTCATATGTATTTTTTTCTGCCTTAGACTTTTAAAAATCTCTTTATTTTCAGCATCCGCAAACACTGGTTTCTAGAGAGATCAGATTTCTTCAGAACCAGGACGGGTTTTCGGTGCTTGAGCTGTGTCTCGATGCACCGTGCAGGTGACCTGATTTCCTGCCGATTGGAGTCACACCAAGGGTTCTGCACAGGAACAACGGATTTTTCACTAATTATCTTCTCTTTTATTCGAGCATGCCGAAGGTGATTTTCGGTGTCTTCAAATCATACAGCTGTGAAATTGTACTACCTAAATAATTATTGTTGACATATCTAATATTTTGCTGTCTACTTTCCAATGTTCTTTATTTTAATATTATCCCGTTGGCTGCAGTCCATCTGTACAACACTCAGTACACACTATCCTTTCCACATTACAGAAGATGAGGAATTTAATCGAAGAGAGAGAGTGTACTTGATTTAGTAATAGGAGTGTAGGTTTTTCCAGCACTGATGTTTATATTTTCTTAATGCAGTTTTCTTGCTTACATTCATTAAAAAAAAAAAAAATCCTACGTAGCCTCTAATCTCCTTTATTTCCCCTCTAGAGGGCACTAGATCACACTCTTGCAGATAAAAGGCATCAAATCTAAGCCCTTCTTGCTGCTGGTAAATTTTTCTCTTGAATCGTTATCTCCAAAGAGAAAAGTATTCCTGTCTAAGGGAACCAACAACTGTAAGAAGCGGGCGGTTTATTCCTCTCTGCATAGCTTCTGGACAGAGGGCACCCACTGTACTCATGTGACAAGGGGATGGCGGTGTTCATTATGTGGGCTTTGGAGACAGACTGCCCAAGTTCAAACAGCTCAGGCACTTCCTAGACACATAATGGTGGGCAAATTATTTAAAAGTTCTGTGCCCCAGTTTCCTCATCTGGAATATGAGGATTATAGTAACACCTACCCCACAGTGGATCGTGGGAACTGAAAATAACACGCTGGGGGGAGGGGAAGGTGGGACAAATTGGGAGACTGGGATTGACATATATACACTACCATGTGTAAAATAGATAGCTAGTGGGAAGCTTCTGTGATGGCACAGGAAGCGCAGCTCAGGGCTCTGTGATGACCTAGCGGGGTGGGATGGGGGAGTGTGATGGGGGTGGGTGGGAGGGAGGCTCAAAGGGATGGGATTATGTATACTTATGGCTGGTGGCTGGGCTTCCCTGGTGGCTCAGCGATGATGAATCTGCCTGCAATTCTGGAGACACAGGTTTGATCCCTGGGTTGGGAAGATCTCTTGGAGAAGGGAATGACAACCCACTCCAGTATTCTTGTCTGGAGAATTTCATGGACGGAGGAGCCTGGTGGGCTACAGTCCCTAAGGTCGCAAAGAGTCAGGCCCGACTGAAGCGACTCAGAATGCACCCATGAGAGGGAAAGGCGACTCCCTTACATAGAACAGCTATTGGAACTTTTAAAGAAGCGTGTGTGCTCTTGCTGTAATAGACGTCAGAAGAGAGGGTAAATCTCTTTGAATTCAGTGATGTAATAACTTCATAATTTTACTTTCTTGGTCATGTTTCAGCCGTTAAACTGCAAACCAAGACATCTAAAGTTAGTTATAATGAAAGGCCGTAGGAACATATATACACCAAAGAAATGAATATATGTGATAGAAATATGGCCCTTCTTCAGTATATAGACAAGACTTTTATTTATTTTGTCTGATTTATTTAAATGTCATTTATAGGAAGATTCATTAGGACCTCTCCCCCCGCCAAAAAAAAAAAATATTAACTTAGTATCTAGAAGTTAAGAAGCTTCTGTGAAGATCAATCTTTGCAGGGATGATGGGCAAGTCCTTGTAGGCTCCTTTTCTTGTTTAATTGAGCTGGTGGCATGAGAATTTTATCAAAATACCTGTTTTGTTGACAGTAGTCATGATAACACTCTTCTCTCTTTACTCTTTCTGATATTTATATAGTTTTCAAGGTAAGTTTATCAAAGATTTTCTGAATGTTCTTAAGAACTTCTTAAGCACCATTCTGAAACTTATATACACTAATGATGAATCCCCAAAGCATGCCTTATCCAAGAAGCTTTGTAAGAAACTCTATGCACTTTGGGTTGTGTAAATGTCCAAATAAATATTAAAAATCAATTGTCTCTGATGCGCATGGATGTGATAGGAACTCATCAATAAGCCAACTTATAGTCTTTTTCATAACCTTTAGTAGAACTGACTGTGCCCTGGAAGGCCATTCAGGGTGTCATCAACAAACAAACCTATGCCTGAACTGCAGCTCTCAAACGGCCAGACTGCCAGATTTTCAGATATCTTCTAAGAATTTCAAATATATTTGTATTGATGTACAATACTGATTGGGTGGTGCTAGTGATAAAGACCCCACCTGCCAATGCAGGAGGCATAAGAGATGGGGGTTCGATCCCTGGGTTGGGAAGATCCCCTGGAGGAGGAAATGGCAACTCACTCCAGTATTCCTACAGGGCTAGCTAATCCCATGGACAGAAGAGCCCAGCAGGCTACAGTTCATGGGGTCACAAAAGAGTCAGACACGACTGAGAAATTGGGCATGCAGACACACGCATGCTCAGTTAGAGGGAAGAGACAAGCTGAAAAGAGATTTATATCTGCATTTTCTCTCTTTGTAATGGACAAGTCTATATGAGGAAAGAAAACCTAATACAGCCTTCATCTTTTAACATCAAGATAGAATTAGAAGTTAAAACTTCATCGTCCAGTTCAAATAGAGAAAAGAATTGAGGTCCTTACTTAAATGGTTTCCTATGCAAGGCCACCAGATTTCTAGCACTAGAGAGAACAAAGGTACTTCTGATATCCTGGTGCTGTGTCTCTGTTGTAAAGTCCCGTTTGAGATCATAATAGGATATTGATTACTTTGGATGCCATACAAAGCTGAATTGCATTTCTTGGTGGAGCAGTAAAGGTCACTGTTTGATTACTCAATAACTTTTCAAATACAAGAAATGCTATTTAAAAGTATGCTTGAATGATTGGGCTGTATTATAAGAAGGAGACGAGGGGATGGAAATTCTTTCATTAAGATAGGTGATGGTTCTTTCATAAAGATAGATGTTAAATTCTATAAACTTTTTTTTATTTATGTTGGACATTCTGTAATATTTTTTATACTAGAACATAAACCACAAAATTAAATTATGAATGCAATTTTTACATGTTACGATCCATGTGATATCTAATCTATGAAACACATAATCCACTTGTTTTTTAGATATTAATTGAATTTGTCACCAGGACCAGCTTATATCTAATAACATTTATTTTCTGAAATCATACATGTCAGGCATTCTGTATTAGATTACAGAATATATGAAAAATATAAAAACACATAGAGAATATAAGTGGTATACTTCATTATTTTGTAGCTCTAAATTTCTATTCTTTTCCCCTTTTTACTTATTAAAATTAATATAAAATATCTTATTTGTATTGTATCAACTACAAGTTATAAAATTAAGATCACCTTATATCATTTTTTATTGATTTTCCCTCTTTGTATCTCACTGGAAATATACCCTTACAAATATTAGATATATTTGAAAATTGATTCTTAATTATTGCATAGTATTCCAAATTATGAATAGAGGATGCAGTACTTAACTTGTTCATTTGTCTTCATAATCCCTCCCCCAGATTATGCTGCTCATGTGACCTATTGTTTGATTAAGAACCCTGTCTGGTGAAGGGTGAGATTATCTTCTATGGCCCCATTAGTCTTCTTTCATATCATCACTGTATTCTTTCACCCGATTCCCTGTTTGACATTCCAGATTTCATGCTAATCGTTGGCAACATTGCTCCATCCTAACTCTCACTATTTGCCCAAACAAGGATTCATCTTCGATGGGTTGAATGGCCTTGATCTGTTTTGGCAAGAGAAAGACATCCACTGAGTCTATTGCAAGGCTTCCCTGTCTTTCAGTGTCTCTCAGAGTTTGCTCAGACTCATATCCATTGAGTTGGTGATAATATCCATGAATCCATGTTATCATGAAATTGGGAATATGCTCCAAAAAGAGGAGTCAAAATAGAAGTTTTGTGAAACTTAAGAATAAAAGGCTCTAGTCATTGAATGGATACTGAACTTCTACAAAATTTCAAACAGTGACACTAACTTTTTGATAAGGGCTATAGCCATAACTAAAGAAAAAGGAATTTCATAGCAAATGTTCATCACAACTGAAATATTTTATGCATTTGCTGTCATCATTTAATATTCTGTACATGGTTTAGTTGGTATCAACTTAGTTCATCCTGACTCTTCTGTAAGTAATAGTTCTATTACTTGAGATAAAGAGCTTGACTCAGTATCATTTTAACTGAACTTGGTGGAGCCAACTGAATTCATTGTCTGTTTGATTTGTGGATAAAGTAGAATACATCCCTGTTTTCCAAAACTGACCATTTAACCAAGTTGGGCAGTTAGACAAGGATGCTTTATTTTATGTCTTTTTAATAATATTTTAATTATTTGAATAACACATCAATTTATTTTTATAGTGACTCAGTTTCCAAATAGCTCCCATTAATTCACATGTACACTTAAACTTATTTCAAGCCAATGAGTTCCATTTAGCGAATTACATGCCCTACTTAAATTATACTGAGTCTTTTCAGATTATGTCATTGTACTGACATGAACATTTTTTTGCTGTGATGCTATCAAGCTCTGTGACTTCTCAGTATAATTTCTCCCTCCTTCATGTTTGTGTGAACTCTCTCTTTTTAAAAAAGTACTTGAAGAATCAAGCAGTTTGGCTGGATTTATAAATATTTTAAATCACTTGTATAATTAGATAACCCCTTACAGTGCTATGTATTAAAGCTGGCTTACAGCTCAACATTCAAAAACTAAGAGCATGGCATCAGATCCCATCTGATACCATCCCTTCATGACAAATAGATGGGGGGAAAAGTGAAAACAGTAACAGACTTTATTTTCTTGGGCTCAAAAATCACTGCGGACATTGAGTGCAGTCCCAAAACAGACACTTGCTGCCTGGAAGAAAAGATATGACAAACCTAAACAATGTATTAAAGAGCAGAGACATCACTTTGCCAATAAAGGTCCATATAGTCAACGTTTTGGTTTTTCTAGTAGTCATGTACGGATGTGAGAGTTGGACCATAAAGAAGGCTGAGCACCAAAGAATCGGTACTTTTGAAATGTGGTGTTGGAGAAGATTCTTAAGAGTGCCTTGGAAAAGCAAGGAGATCAAACCAGTCAATCCTAAAGGAAATCACACTGAATATTCATTGGTAAGACTGATGCTGAAGCTCCCAATACTTTGTCCACTTGATGCAAAGAACTGACTCATTGGAAAAGATCCTGATTCTGGTAAAGACTGAGGGCAGGAGGAGAAGGCAGAGACAGAAGGTGGGATGATTTGATAGCATCATCGACTCAATGGATTTGAGTTTGAGCAAACTCCAGGAGATGGTGAAGGACAGGGAAGTCTGGTGGATACAGTCCACCAGAAAATTCAGATGCCTGTAAGGGGAGACTCCAGCCAGTGAGATCAAAATACCCAAGTGAATTCTCACATCTTCACACGTCCAGCTGTCTTCCCACTTCCCATAAACTTGTCACCAGATTCTTTTCCTTTAAACTAATGTTTAAAATGTCAATCCTTTTTGTGAAACTAAAGACATTCTTCTCAGTTCAGTTCAGTCCCTTCAGTCCCTCAGTCATGTCTGACTCTTTGATACCCCATGAATCGCAGCATGCCAGGCCTCCCTGTCCATCACCAACTCCTGGAGTTTACCCAAACTCATAGCCATCGAGTCAGTGATGTCATCCAGCCATCTCATCCTCTGTCATCCCCTTCTCCTCCTGCCCCCAATCCCTCCCAACATCAGAGTCTTTTCCAATGAGTCAACTCTTTGCATGAGGTGGCCAAAGTATTGGGAGTTTCAGCTTTAGCATCAGTCCTTCCAATGAACATCCAGGACTTGTCTCCTTTAGGATGGACTGGTTGGATCTCCTTGCAGTCCAAGGGACTCTCAAGACTCTTCTCCAACACCACAGTTCAAAAGCATTAATTCTTTGGCGCTCAGCTTTCTTCATAGTCCAACTTTCACATCCATACATGACCACTGGAAAAACCATAGCCTTGACTACACAGACCTTTGTTGGCAAAGTAATGTCTTTGCTTTTTAATATGCTATCTAGGTTGGTCATAACTTTCCTTCCAAGGAGTAAGTGTCTTCTAGTCACATGTTAATAAAATATATTCTGCAAATACATCGATGAGGAAGAAGCAGTGCAGTGTTACATTAAAACTTTTCAGTTTGCTTATGCACTTACATAATTGAGATAGCTTTTCAATTTGGAAAATCTTTTCCCTATAGTGTAATCAAATATTAAATATGCTTTACAGAGACACTATGTTTTTTTTTAAACTGGACATCCATAATAATTTGCACATTGTTTCATTGTAGCATTTTCATCCTATTGAATAAATAACATTTATAAATTTATCCTTGCAAATGGGCTGTGAACTCCTCAGGAACAGGGATGGGGTTTGATTCATATTTATGTACTCATCAACTGGTTAGTGGGTAAGGTCTAACCACTGCCTCTCTACCTCCTTAGAATTGCAATTCAGACCAGTATGGACCCCTGAGAGCTGAGAATACTTGAGGCCAAGGAATGACCAGAAACAGCAAGAAAGAAATTGAACCAGTGCACAAGGGTCAACTATGTTTAAGGAGAAATGGGAATTAAACCAGAGAGTAACCATATCCAGGTGTCAGTTCCAAAAGGCAAGTGTGCAACCAATAACAGGAGCCAAAACAAGAGACGGAAAATCAGGTAAATGCAATGACGAGATGATGGTGAGATGCAGAGGGCAGATGAAGGGAGGGGAGTGAAGAAATGTGAATATTTATAGTGTTGGGGCACTCGGAGGCTGATGTGGGGGCTCTACTTAAGCAGGTTTTCATGTTGCATGAAAACAAGAAGAATCATACCAGCACACACGTATACGTGTGCACACACAGAAAGGGAAAGGGAGACACACAGGAAGATTATGTTAACATATGTAAGATTAATTGGCACCGTTTATGGGCCCCTTTCCTGGAGAAGGAAAAGGCTACCCACTCCAGTATTCTGGCCTGGAGAATTTCATGAACAGTATAGTCCATGGGGTCGCAAAGAGTCGGACACGATTGAACGACTTTCATGTCATGTCAGGTTATGTCATGGGCCCTTTTGGGCTTCCCAGGGGGTGCTAGTGGTAAAGAACCTGCCCGCCAATGCAGGAGACATAAGAGACGTGGATTTGATCCCTGGGTTGGGAAGATCCTCTGGAGAAGGGCATGGCAATCCACTCCAGTATTCTTGCCTGGAGAATTCCATGGACAGAGGAGCTGGTGGACTACAGTCCATGGGGATGCAAAGAGTCAGACACGACTACTGCTATAAGCGACTTAGCACACAGCACACGCACGGGCCCTTTGGTGACATTCTTTGTCTAATCCAAGTCCAGGATACCTTGACGATGATGATGATGTTGATAATAATAATAGTTAATTGAAGCCTATTTGCTCAAGATGCTATGGGAAATTAAGTAGGAATATAGTACTAGTCAATATTGATTTAAATAGAAGTCCCTTGCAGATAATAAGAGATTGACATATAGCTATCAATTTGCTTTGAAAAATAAGAAAGCGTCAACAAATATATAAATAAGGAAAAGGTTAACAGATACATGAATTCTACGCCTAGGCATAATGTTTCTGAAGGTGCATGTAGAAGTGGTACGTTTGCTGGTTGAGACATGAATAGGCAGTCAAGTCAGGGTCATGGTGCCGGAGGACTGGGGTCACTGTCCCCATGCTTTCATGCTGCTAAGTCACTTCAGCCGTGTCTGACTCTGTGTGACCTCATAGATGGCAGCCCACCAGGCTCCGCCGTCCCTGGGATTCTCCAGGCCAGAACACTGAAGTGGGTTGCCATTTCCTTCTCCAATGCATGAAAGTGAAAAGTGAAAGTGAAGTCACTTAGTCATGTCTGACTCTTTGCGACCCCATGGACTGCAGCCCACCAGGCTCCCCCATCCATGGGATTTTCCAGGCAAGAGTACTGGAGTGGGGTGCCATTGCCTTCTCCTAAAGAGCGTTCTGTGAACTCTTCTGGATTGATTTCTTTCAGGTTTGATGGAGAAAGCGGTAGGAATTCGGGAACTGTTTGTTTGAATAATGGGTGGGAGAGCTTGGAGAACAAGAATGCATTCCACAGACGCCCAGAGAGCAGAGCAGCGGCGGAAAGGGCAGACAGAAGAGCTCACCTGGAAGGAATGGAGACGCTGGATCGGGGAGCAGGCAACTCCATATAAAGTTTAAATGCATGAGATGTTTTCATTTCCCCAAGACAACAGATAACTGCAGACGTTCCTATGAGCACGTGATCTCTGCTCCCGTTGTCCTGAGTTGTGCTCAGTTCTAAATGAACCTGAATTGTTTCTGATCTTGTTAGAGTTATGCAACTTACATTCAGGAGCTTATTAAGCAACTTAGATAGGTGTTTCTTCTAGATATTATATCTTCTAAGCTGTATGCATTTTGTAAGGATTTGACGTACCCTCACTGAGTAATGGTATTTCTATATTCTGAAACAGTCCCTTTGGGACAACACTTAGGGAGTTTCCTGTTTCCTGTCAGTGTGGTTTAACCTATACAGTGAAGAGAAGGGTTGCAGAGACTTAAATGTTTCAAAGTACAGCTCGTTTGGGTTGCATAAAGCAATTGCTACTTGAAGCAGAGAAAGCATCAGGCATGCTCAGGTTTTTACTGAGAAATCTTGAAAAGCTGGGCTTTTGTCACTTTTTTTGTGCCCTTGTTTTAAAGTCTTCCAAACAGATATCATTTATAAAGTCTCAAAAAACTTAATGTGTCTTTGCAAAGAGAACTCAGAGGAGGTTTCCTATCCTCCTTCTGTTTGCTGGATCTTGTTTTTCCATCTTTTTGCAATATTTTAATGAGCAGGGAGTTATTCACAATTAATGATAGCCAATCACTACGGTGGGGAATATACACTTATAAAATGATGACAGATAGCCGCACACCGTGTGGTGAGCAGGGTATACAAATTACACCACAAGCAGAAAGTAGTTATGCTTGATTGGAGCAATTAAATGTTTTCTTTAAAAAAAAAATAACTCCAGTGAGAATATTTTACAAAATGACTTTTTAATCATCTGTAGAACTGCTAAAATTATCGTCTCATAATAGTTTTAAAGTATGGCATGTGTAGAATTAATTGTAATCCCTTTGCCTAGCCATGGGGATTCTTCCCCAGAAACCTGTTTACTTGAAACTTCTTTTTAATCACAGACTTAATATCAACCCACTCTCCATTTAAATAAAATGACAATATTTTCTAGGACTAGAAAACGTGATGTTTGGCTTCCGTAAACAAGCAAGTATGGCCCACTCTGTACAGCCAGATTTGGGGGGCGGGGGCAGAATACTTTAAACAGCTATGCCTTGTCACCTCATAGTTAGACTGTCCCCACCAGATTGGAATTTATCCAAGGGTTGAGGGAGACTTCTGTGAAGCTTCAGCAAAAAACCTACTTTTTCTATTGGCTTACTCTAGAAGGAAGCCAAGGTGTTACAAGATCACAAATTCAATAAAATCAAAATTGTTTTCATTGTCTTCCATCACAACAGTTTAAATCCTTAGTTTGGATTTTTCTAGATTTTTATGTATACCTACAATATGTTGATTCAATTTCTTTTTCACATGATAATAAATTACATGAATTTTCAAAATATGACTTACTTTTTTTGGTACCACCTTAATGGTTGCGTGATTCATTTAATTAATAAAACTAGTACCAAGGATTGGAGAAGGAAATGGCAACCCACTCCAGTGTTCTTGCCTGGAGAATCCCATGGACGGAGAAGCCTGGTAGGCTGCAGTCCATGGGGTCGCACAGAGTCGGACACGACAAGCGACGCAGCAACAGCAAACGTACCAAGGAAGAAACATACCTTCCCTATTTCTATTTTCTCAATCTTGTCTATAGATCAATGGCACTACTGGTGAAAAAAAAAAAACCCTGCCAATGCAGGAGATGCAAGAGACACAGGTTCGATCCCTGGGTCAGGAAGATCCCTGGAGGAGGGCACACCAACCCATCCAGTGTTCTTGCCCGGAGGATCCCATGGACAGAGGACCCTGTGGGGTTACAGTCCATGGGGTCACACAGAGTCGGACAGAGCTGAAGTGATTTTGCATGCACACACACGTAGATTCACCTGAAGATAAGATTTCTCAAATGCCTCTGAGTGAGTCACCTTCTGTCTCCCACGGCCCACCTGAGGTCGAACAGCTTCTGGGGGAGAAGCTACAGTGGGCTTATCATGAATTTTCCTTTGTTTCCTGGCTTCTCATATATTCCTCACCTTTTCTAGGCAATATAGCTTGAAGGGATGTGTTTGTTGTAGAGTTACAGCCTCATTCAGGATGTGTGAAAGGAAGCTGTTTTTCTCACCAAAAGAATACCCAAACATAATCACTTTATGAAAGCTGATCTATCTTACAGAATGAAAATGAAGTTTCCAGACTTTAAATTTACACAGTGCTACCTCCAAAGTCTATGAGGTAAGGAGTCTGGCCAACTCTATGCTCCTGCTGCTGCTAAGTCGCTTCAGTCGTGTCCAACTCTGTGCGACCCCATAGACGGCAGCCCACCATGCTCCCCCGTCCCTGGGATTCTCCAGGCAAGAACACTGGAGTGGGTTGCCATTTCCTTCTCCAATGCATGAAAGTGAAAAGTGAAAGTGAAGTCGCTCAGTCGGGTCCTACCTTTAGCGACCCCACGGACAGCAGCCTACCAGGCTCCTTCGTTCTTGGGATTTTCCAGGCAAGAGTACTGGCCTGGGCTGCCATTGCCTTCTCCAGGCCAACTCCATGGATTATCCTAATTTGTTTCTCTTGGTCTCTGTGTTGGTTTCTTCATTTTCACCATCTTTATAGCTTCTAAGTTTTCAAATTGAGCCCCGGTCTTCATATTATGTATAAATAGTAAGATATGCTTTAGGCCAGACTCAAATGGGTGGGTGACTTAGAACAAAACTAGAGAAATTTCCAAAACAGACAACTTCTATCATTTTGAATAAGATCTTTGATCACACTAAGTAAAGGTAATCTCTTTCTACACTGGAAACTCTGCATCTAAATTCAGTGTAGGTCTTATTGCTAAGAAGCCAAAACTTAGAAAGATTTTATAAAATAGCAAAAAGCTAAATATTCTCTAAATTCTCAGTTCTAGTTCTCATTAGCATATTTAATTGTTCCCAATAAGACCTCTTTGCAACAGAAATAGAAAGGCAATGAGTGTCGGTGTGCTGATGTGTGGTATCATTTGAAATTCACGCAGGGTCTCCATCTACCTGCTGTGCTTCGTTTCAGTATACATTTCTATGATTAATTTTGTTTTTCTTCAGTACGTCAGAATGTTCTCAGTGATTTGTGTTTATGCATCTTATGCTGTGGATTAAAGTGGACTTATGATTCCTAAGAAGTGAGCTGTTTCTGAATTTGAACTCTAAAGACTATCACAGAAGACCATAGATCCGGATTCTTCAGTTGAGATTGACAGTTCCACACAGTCTCTCACTGTCAAGAGACTGACAGTCTCTTGAATCCCTCAAGAGAATCCAAACAGTCTGTGAACTCGGATGAGATTAAGTGCTTCTTTATTTTCACGAATATGCAACAAAAATTTTCAACATTTCCTTTCATGTTTAAGATTGCCCCCAAACCATGGTAGTATTAGCAGTACTTTTGATTTTGTCACCAGTAAAAATCACAAGTACATTTATATCACATTGTTACAGATATCCTGGAATATGATTTATGTTCTCATGCCTTTGCCATTGTGGTGGTTCACCTCTTGATCTTGTTATTTAATAAATTAGTGAGGAAGTGTGCACATTATTTCCATGTCTTTAGCATAGTCTGTCTCCTTTTGTAATCTTAGGTATTTTATTTCATGCATTTAAAAATGTTGTTCGGAGAATGAACTCATGGCTTTCATCACACTGCCACAGTCCATGACTCAAGAAGGGTGAAGAAACCCCACTTCAGGTTACATAAAAATATAGATCACTTAGGGACTTCGTTGGCCACTCAGTGGTTAAGACTCTGCACTTCCACTGCAGGGGGCACAGACTCGACCCCTGGCCAGGGAACAAAGATCTCACGTGCCGTGCTGCGTGGCCAAAAAAATAGATGTAGGTCACTTAGACATCTTAGTTTCAAAATGGAAAAAATATGCTCGTTTTCTTCTGCACAGCTTCTAGTACATCAGGTCTGAATTAAAGACTATATCTACATTTTCCATAAGATCTATCTTCATGTTCCTATAAAATGTATTAATGTATCATTTTATAAGAATTTATTGAGCTTTTACATGTGTTAGCTTCTAAGCAAAGGGCTGAAAAATAGAATACTAATGGTCCATCCTCTCAACAGTTTCACAGTCAAGCTGAGCTGGCCAGGTTATGACTTACAAAACAACTGGAGCATAATCATGTTCTAAATACTCAATAAATGTTAACAATAAGTATGAAAGTAGAGAGGGAAAATAAAAAGACAGGCATATGGACCCCAAATGATGTGTAAACTTGCAAGGAAGGAGGCTGCTTGAGCTGGAAAGTAGACATTGTGAGATGAAGATAAGGGGCGGAGCTGGCCAGGAAGGGTCCCCTCTGAGCTCTCATCCCACTTTGTTTTTCACCACAGGACTTAAAACAACCCGGGAGGTATGTATTTATTTAATTATCCACAGAGGGACATAGCTGAGGTGTTCAATTAAGGTTTTTAAATGAAAAGAAGGAAAGCGCGAGGGAAGAAGGAGCGAAGGGAGGGAGAAAAAGAGAGGGAACAAGGGAAGAGAAAAAGGAAGAAAGGATAATCGCATGAATGGACGGGTAATCTTTTCAAATGCCTGTGTGAGATCACAGATCTGCTCTACAGTAGAGTTTATCATCTCTCATGCACGTGTTTGTAATCATGGGACATGGAGCAATGGCAAAGTTTTCATCTCACACTACAGGAAGGAGAACTGAATTTCATTTTTGAGGTTTAAGACGTTAAGGATTAAGATTTATAAATATGTAAAATGCCGTGGACGTCACTCAGTCTTGCCCGACTCTTTGAGACCCCATGGACTGTAGCCCACCAAGCTCTTCTGTCCATTTCCTTCTCCAGGGGATCTTCCCAACCCAGGGATCGAACCCAGCTCTCCCACATTGCAGGTGGATTCTTTACTGTCTGAGTCACCAGGAACATTTATTATAATTAAAATTTTAGGTCCAGGGGTGACAACAGATAGTAGTTAGGCATCAGAGAAATGTTATACATTTGAAATTTAAACATTTAATTGCATGAACTAGCTCCACTTATTTTAGCTTTTTCAACCCCAGTTCTGACTATTATAGGGGCTTTCCCAGTGGCTCACTCAGTAAAGAATCTGCCTGCAATGCAGGAGACCCTGGTTCAGTCTCTGGGTTGGGAAGATCCTCTGGAGAAGGAAATGGCCCACTCCCATATTCTTGCCTGGGAAATCTCATGGACAGAGGAGACTGGAAGGCTACAGTCCATGGGGTTGCAAGAGTTGGACATGAGGTAGTGACTAAACCACCACCATCTGACTATTACAGAGAACAGATAATGCTATGATATATCACTACTTATGCCAAAGGATTATTTTGAGACTCAAATGTGATAATACTCAGGGAAAGTGAAAGAAAGTGAAGTTGCTCAGTCGTGTCCGACTCTTCACGACCAGGCTCCTCCGTCCATGGGACTGTCCAGGCAAGAGTCCTGGAGTGGGGTGCCATTGCCTTCTCCAATACTTAGAGAAGCAGTTCTTAAATGGGAGTGCTGTACATATGAAGAGTAGTTGTTATTGTGATCCATCATTTCCCAAAGTACCAAGTGATGACCCTAGCGGACGTATCAGGATTAACCTTGTATCTGGAAGGATTACATAAATAATTATCATTCACTAGACTCTGGGACCCTGATATAATACTAATTATGTGTACTAACATCTCACCCAAGTCATCTTTCTGATCTCTCGATTTGACTACATAATCACAGTTATTAAGAACAGCAAGAAAAAAAGAGCTTGGAATGAACTGCAATGCTCAAAAAGGTGAACCAAGCAAAAGTTCAATAATAAGTTGCAAGCCTAGGGTTTCCTTCAAAGAAGACAGGGGTGGAGTTCACTTGTTATTATTTAACATCTCCAGCCCTGGCAATGCAAGAGTCTGGAAATGAAAAACAACATGGGCAGGGTGTGTGAATAAGGATTGTCCCCACATGCCAGCATCTTGAAGGCTAACGACCCTATCAGAAGAAGCCACAGGAACTCAGCTCACTTCTATTAATACCTTCCATCAAGTTGACCCCGGTGATGGGAAATGATTCCTCCACAGGCTATAAATCATTGCAGCCCTCAGATGGGAACACACATTCTCTCAAATGGAGGGCCTGGCTAGAGTGAACCAATTAATTCTCCACCAGGAAGACTGTATACTTATTTTGCTTTCCAGATCTTCCAAGAGCGGTGAAAGAATTAAGTAACCACCGAAATATTTAAACGGGCATCAACAAATGAGCAAATCAGATAGGCTCGCTCTTCACAGCTGTTCTCCGTCCAGTGCATATGGTACAAGGGAAGGGACAAGTCTTGCCTCTCGTGTACGTGCTTCTGTGTCTGTCTGAGTGCGCACGCGCAGAAGCCTATGCACGCACATGTGTGGGAAGGGCTTTGAAACAATTTACAACTGCCGGTCTTCTGATGAATGAAGGTATTAGAAGAGCAGATGTAGGGCATGAGGCTAGAAAGTGAAAAGCTAAGCATTGCCTTGGAGCGCCAGGAAATGGGGCCAGCATGGTGAAAACCATCAAGTTGCCTGGGCTGTGAATGTTTTAATGTACAATAAAGCACTTTGATAGCTGCCTTAAAAAAAAAAAAAAAAAAACTGGTAATGTTTGCAAGTGTTTCCTGAAGGCCTCACTGAAATACCACCAGCAGCTAACAAAGGGGAAAGGGTTAGTCGTCATCAATAACACGGGGAAAGTTGCTAAATGACTCTGGCAAACAGCACAGTAAGTGAAAAGATTGGGGTGCAGTGTGGGGCCACTACAAGGAACGCCACCAGATCTGGGGAACGATGCTCCTCCCGTGGGGTGATGTGGAGTCCAGAAGGCATTGTTTCTCCGCCTTAACCTTTGTAACTGCTGCAGAAGACTTTTGCCATCAGAGTTCAGTTAGTCTTAAGTTGTTGCTATTTAGTCCCTAAGTCATGTCTGACTCTTTCAGACACCATAGATTGCAGCACACCAGGCTTTGCTCTCCTTCACTATCTCCTGGAGTTTGCTCAAGCTCAGTCTTCAATTCTGACCCCTTAATTGGCAACTTACACCTTCCAGAATTATCTGTTGGACAAAGTTAAAAAAAACAAAAAAACAAAAAAACAGGCATTCCCATGCCTGCCCATAAAATATGTCTTACATTTGAGAAGACTTAACCCAAGACCCTGAATAGAGAGAAATCATAGTTTCTTCCTGATAGTATAGGTCCCTGGGTGCGATGGAAGGAGTGTAGAGACTGTATACCCAGTATCTCACAGACTGTTCCTTGTTTAAGGGAGAATCACTTTTACTCCTTAGACCTGTTTGTTTCTCCCTGTTTACTATAACCACTCTCTCACTTATAAGGGCAGCTTGCTTGTAATTATTGCTATTGCTAGAAAAATAGCTAAAAGAATGCAAATAGCAGGACTTGCCTGGCAGTTCAGTGGTTAAGACTCTGCACTTCCAATGGTGTAGAACTAAGATCAGTGGTTCAATCCCTGCTCTAGAACTAAGATCCCATTTGCATGATGCAGTCAAAAAATTAAAACAAACAAAAGAATGTAAATGGCACTCTATCATTGCTTCTAGAAATGATGTTATGTAAATTTCAAATGTTGTAAGTGACATAGACCTTTCCTATCAAGAGAATAACATATTTAAATGCTTATCCAGTCATTTGACCTACATACCAATGAAAGGACCAGTTATTATGTAGGTAGGTGAGCGTCTTTTAAGTCTTTGATACATTTTAATGAAGTCAGTGAATTTATTAACTTAGTCAATAGATAATCTAACTCCATTTTCCATCCAATGAATAGATTTGAATGGAAGAGTATACAAATGAATTCTTGTTCCTTGTGAACTAAGTACTTCAAAGGAACAAAAGCATTTTCTCGATATTTTGAAATGCACACATTGTTAAAATTTCAGACTATAACTTTAAGTCTTCATCCTGTAGATTTGTTTCTGAGCTATTAATTTGCTATCATGTTTTGGGGGAACTTGTCAAGTTCAAATTTTTTTCTTTTCCCCATATCTGCAAAATATGCACTCATTTGAATTATGACTTTCCTACAGGAACTAACAGCTGTATGTGCAAATCATGCATATAAATCAATTACCAAGGCCTATGTACTATAAATGCACCCATTAATTAAGCAATGTCAGATGCTATGAACCATGAAGTTCATTACATCTTTAGCATTCAAAACCAAGGATTATTTGAAGAAGAAATACTAAGTTTACCTAATAGTTAATGAAATTAAGCCGGGTTGTTGCCAACATTTTTATTTTATGCCTAATTCAGTGTTTAAATGTTTATGAATAAAACACTAACTGCTGAAAGCAGATATGTTGAAATGTAATTACTGGTAAGTTATAATGCACTTGAGGACTCATTATACCAGACTTGGGAGTTTTAAGATCACCAGTGTAACACACTCTCCAAAAACATAGAGTTTTTATGGGCTAAAAGCTGGAAAGACATAAATGCTGTTGAATTTGTCCTGGCTGAGTGGAAATTTTGATGATCGCGGTGGTATGATTTATGAGTATAACATTTTCCAGTCATTACGTGGTTGCATTTCAGCATTGTGACATGATTTGCATATGTGAATATCCCAGCAAATTAGCTTCTGATGACTGTTGCATCTGCCTGGATAAAGAAGCCCTTATCTTAAAGTCAATGCAGCTGCTACTACAAAAAAAAAAAAAAAAAAAAAAAAACCCTGCTTGGAACAGAAATGTTCAGTCTTGTTTCCCTTTGAAATCTATAGTCAGTGACTTGACACACATGGGTTCAATTTCAGGGATAAATATATGCTTGAAATGACTAGGTTTACACATCTGTAGACATTTTAACATCTCTTAAGTTGTCTGCCTCACAAAGACTTCCTGGATGGTTCAGAGAAGCCTGACACCTTTTCCCACACCCCTCCGTCTGGGCTTGGAAATCCCATGGCTCTCTTTCTGTCTGCCCCCAATAAATTGCCTCTCCTAATCTCTTACATAGAAACCACACTTACTTCTGACCTAACGTACACTAACTTGTCTCAATATGTACTCACGTGCCTGTTTTCTCTATATGTCTACACATACAGTACCTGTATTACTAATGTTAGCTAACTCTAAGAGTTCTATTTACCTCTGTGAGTTAAATAACATATTGCTACTCAACTCCAAAATCTTGGAAAAAGAAAGATATTTTTATTTTGTAAACGTGTTTGAACTTCCTAAGTCATGCATTTCACACACACAATCAAATAGTTTTATACAGAATCAACCTTATAGAGAAATCATCTAGAAGAAGCTAATAAGATGATCAATCTTTGGAAATGAAGTATATTAGAAATGATTTTGCAAGTTTACTTGCCCTGCCATATTGGTTAAGTTTTACTATCTTTAGTCTCTGAATATGCTATATTTTCATTCCAGCATACTGTTACCTATCTATTTTGCTTATATTTCCCAGACAGAATCCCCATCCTTTTCTTCCTCGTTTTCTTTCTCCAAGCATAGATTTTAAATAATTCTGTTTTTTTTTTCAATTTTGACATTGTTTACACATGTTTACTTTTTCTGCGCTTTAATAACCTTGACTTAGTCCTCAGAAGCTTGCATCATTCTCTTGCTTTACGACTCCTTGCTTTATGGTGTTTTGTCTGTATATATTCTATAAATGTCTCAACATCTAAGCTCATCAACTCTTTTCACATGTACTTAGATTGATTTTATCAGTCTCTACTACTCTAGGTCATTGGATAGAATCCAAACTGCAGAAATATTATATATTTTAAAAGATTTTCATCATTTTTAATTTCATCTCTTTCAGGGTTTCTGTAACAAGATTTAACTTGTTCTTAATCTGAGAATTTTGAAACCTGCTTCCAAAAATTGGGGAATTCTGTTTGCTCAATCTACCATTAAATCTATTTATTATTTTCTACTCCTGAAATGAATAATTACTTTTCTCCCACAATTCCCAATTCCTTTATGTCACTCCCCAGTTCTTCGTCATGGGAGAAATTCAAAGAAGTTACAGTTTCTGTATTTCTTAAATTGATAGATCATTATGTCTTTACTAAGACAATCAAAGAAAACAAATGAACAAACAAAAAAGAAAGAAAGAAAGCTGAGCGCCAAAGAACTGATGCTTTTGAACTGTGGTGTTGGAAAAGACTCTTGAGAGTGCCTTGGACTGCAAGGAGATCCAACCAGTCAATCCTAAAGGAAATCAGTCCTGAATATTCATTGGAAGGACTGATGCTGAAGCTGAAGCTCCAATACTTTGACCATCTGATATGAGAAATGACTCATTAAAAAAGGCACTGATGCTGGGAAAGATTGAAGGCAGGAGGAGAAGGGCCTGACAGAGGATAAGATGGTTGGAGTGCATCAGCAACTCAATGGACATGAATTTGAGCAAGCTCTGGGAGTTGATGATGGAAGGGGAAGCCTGGCATACTGCTGTCCATGGGGTCACAGAGAGTCAGGTGTGACTGAGCGACTGAACTGAATTAAAGACAATCAAGAATTGATTGGATCCTAACTGACCTAGGATTTTAGAAAATGAGTTGAAATATATCAGTACATCTGTAGGCCAGTTCTGTAATTAGGAAGCAGGTCCCAAATCTTCCTCCTGCCTGTGTAATTAATCCAGATCCAACAGTATCATGAATATGGAGAATTGGTAGCGTTCTCAGAGTTAAATATTAGAAGCAATCTCAAAGGTTTCACTGCTCAGCATTAAGTTTCTTTTGTTTACCTTCTGATAAATGATATTGCCCACACTTGGTTTGCCTGGTGTCCTCAAAATCCAGTTTCTGGTTCAGGTTCACTGATCTCAGAGACCGAATGGTTGGCACTCAGGGTAGAGAAAATGCATTGTTAGTTACACAGATGCTATAATTGCTTTTTATAAAGATTTTTAGGTTTTACTTTCTAATCTATCTCAATTTCCTAAGAGTCATGTGATTTGTAACATGAATCCAACCTAATTCTGGGCTTCTCTAACTGGTGGATTAAACTTATCTTTCTCATGATTGATAAGCTGTCACTCCAACATTTTTTTCTAGTTTACCAAGTTGTGTTGTTAATATTTATTCTCCTATTTATTTGTGTATTTTTATCTTTAAATATTTATTTACTTTTACTTAGTGGGATTACTATAGACAGAAGAGGTAGATACTTAGGTCTAAACTTTCCATATTTGCTCAAGACCTTCCATCACTATCTACTTTTCAGTTTCATTGCTATAATCTCATATTTTAGATTCAGCTATTACTAACTTGTTATTTGTATTATGCACTTTCAAAGCTAGAAATTATACTGACATGTGCATCATTTATTTATTTATTTTGGAGCGGGTTGTAAGTTTTTATTTTTATTTTATTTTATTTTTTAAATTTTATTTTATTTTTAAACTTGACAATATTGTATTGGTTCTGCCATATATCAAAATGAATCTGCCATAGGTACATCCAACATTTGCCATAAATTATTGGATGTAGCAGCTTCCTCATTTGATGTACTATAATGTGATCAATCTTTCACTTCCTTGAGTAATTATTTTGGGGCAAAATGTACTATTGCATATAAAAGAATGGCTTTCTGTCACCTTTACACAGACATGACTTGACTTTAGGTATAGAAATCTGGTATAGAAATCTCCAGGTCTAAGGCTTTCTCACAGAACTGTAAAGATCTATTCCACGGTCGTGTTTAATGTTATAGAGGAAAAGCCTGAGGCCAACTTGAATTTTCTCTTATCTTTGGCATTCTGGTTTTTCTTCTTGTTTGCATGTAGATATTTTGTTCCTCAAAATTTGAGATTTTTTCCAGGATATCACTAGGTCTTGATCTCTGTTATACTGAATATTGTGTAAGCCCTTAAAATATGCAAATGGGAGATGCAGCCAGCCCAGAAAGATTTTTTTCCTAAATTACTGGGCTTTTTAAAAAAATTATTTATTCTCTTCAATCCACTCTGGTCTTTGTTTCTGCAATTTTCAGGATTCTTATACTGGTTTTCCTACCTTGTCCTTCATGTTTCTTAACTTATTTTTAATTGATCCATTTTTTATTTTTCTTTTTTCTATAATTTTTAAGAAAATTCCCTTACTTTGTCTTTTATTTTACCTCTTCAAATTTTGACAGAAGTCAGAATCTTGTCCATTGTTGCAATTACTTATATTGGAAAGGATTTTTGCCTTTCAAATTTATCTGTATTTTTAGTTGCCTGTTTTTGCTCACGGCGCCAATAATTATACATTTGACCCTTGAGCAACATGGGAGTTACGTATGCCAACACTCCACTCAGTTGAAAATCCGTGAATAACGTGTAGTTTTCCATGCTCTAAAAGTTAAATCATCATTTTCGTGGCATGCTGTGGAAAGACAATTTAGACATTTTGGACTCTATGCCAATTTCTAAAGGAAACCTAAAATAATTGTTTACCTCTCAAGCATTCAGTTTACCTAAAATGGGTTCAAGTAGTTAGCATATATGTTTAAAAAAAAAGGTATACAGATCACAACTTTAAACTGGTTGGGATTATTGTTTGATATATGAAGAAGGAGCACCACTCATCCCAGTGTTCAAAAACCTGAAAACCACTTATATGTGATTCTAAATGTTACATGCACCACTTGAGCCCAATTCACTTGGTTCATTCCATTTTTCTACCCACAGACACAAAACTCAATGAGGAGGTAATGAAAGTCTCAGAAGGGTTTAACTAGTTTTTGGAAAGTTCTTTCTAATGACATAGAGGGAGCTCTAGTGATTAATAGTGGAATCATTAAAATGACCCCTAAAATGTAAATTAAGTCCTTAGCAGACATTAACTTTAGTCATCACAGAAGCTATTTTGTAAAATATATTGAAGAAATTATTGCAGCATTGCAATTGGTAGACTTCGTCTTTAATTCAGAAAGAATTATTTTGAGAAGTTGTTTGAAATCACCATTTGGTAAGAAAGATGGGTCATTAATCATGACAGATGCCAAAGAGTTTTGATCACAAAACATTTGAAATGTTTAATCAGGTGACTTGTTTGAGGAGGAATTAAGTTTCTGAGGGCTAGTAGAGTACTAAGATCCGTCATGGTTGAGTTAGTACTTGTGGGCCTATAAATCTAAGAGAGTTAGACTTAACCATCACCTGAAAACCTCCTTACCAAAGTCATACCATGGAAAATAAATACCCAAATCCCCCACCATTAGCATTTCTAATAGCCAAGCTCAAGGAGCCTTTAGAAATTTGTTATACCTCTTAAATTTCAATATGGGAATATGATTCATTTTCTTTTTGGCTATGCCAAGCTTAAGAACTTTTTTTTTCATTTTAGAAGTACTTAACCATTCATGAAATGCTACCCATTTTTACCCTAAATGATCAATAACTCCTTAAGATTTACATTTTATTTTCTAGTCAATGGATTTTATTTAGTGTTTCAAATATCAAACAAAAGTGCTCTTTTAAGTATTAAGTTAAAACATATATTTGTAATGAAAATATACAGTCTAAATAAAAGCTTGAATCAAAAATTGTGCTTGGGACCTCCTTGGCAGTCCAGTGGCTGGGACTTTGCCTTCCATTGCAGCTGGGTGCTGTTCATTCCCTGGTCGGGGAGCCAAGATCCCACATGCCATGTGACCAAAAAACCAGAACATATTACCACAGAAGTGATAGTGCAACAAATTCAGTAAAGACTTTTAATATGGTAAAATAAATCAAAAATACATCAAAAAATAAATCTCCTTTCCAAATAAAGAGTAAGTTTTTTTTAAATGTGCTTATTTCTCATATGCATACAATACATCTATTTCCTCTGGGGAATGTCACTTTCAGTCCAACAGAGGACTTTGAGTCAGTGATTTAGACCCTCATAGGTATTAAACTGAACTTCCTTTTTTAGAATAGAGGTTGGACAGCAGAGGCATGGCTCAGCTACCAGCAGATGGTAGAATGAAAGAAACAGTAAATGGCCTAGCAGGGATACATCTTCTAGTCTTGACAGTCTGTTTGTTTTAACTGTCATAATAAAAAACACCACCTGGGTGATGTAAACAACAGAAATGAATTGTACGACAGTTTAGGAGGCCAGAAGTCTGAAGTCAAGGTATTTGCATCTTTGGTTCCTTCTGAACACTGTGGGAGAAAAATCTTATTTCATCCTCCCTCCTAGCTTCTGGTGATCTGCTGGCCATTGTTGGCATTTTTTGACTTGTACACAGAAGCATCACTCCTGTCTTTGTGATATGTTCACATGTGGTATCTTCTTGTGTGCGTGTGTGTCTCCAAAGTCCCCACTTCATAAGGAGACCAGTCCTGTTAGATTCGGGGTCCATCCTACTACAGCATGGGGTCTTCCCCCTTGGCTCAGTGGTAAAGAACTCGTTTGCAATGCCAGAGACGCAGGAGATGCAGATTCAATCCCTGGGTCAGGAAGATCACCCGGAGAAGGAAATGGCAACCCACTCGAGTATTCTTGCCTGGAGAATCCCATGGACAAAGAGGCCTGGAAGGCTACAGTCCATGGGTCACAAAGACTCAGACACAATTGAGAGACTGAACACCTGCTACAGCGTAACTCCATCCTAACTCCATCCTGCATTCCATCGGAATGGTCCTGTTTCCAAAAAATGTCACATTCTAAGGTACTAGAGGTTAGGACTTCAACAAGAATTTTGGGGAACACAAGACAAATATAACACTGCTACACTCTCTGACCTTGTGAGTGTGGGCAGGTTACTTTGTTCTAGGGCTTCCCAGGTGGCGCTAGTGGTAAAGAAGCCACCTGCCAGTGCAGGAGACATAACAGACACGGATTCGATCCCTGGGTCGAGAAGATCTTCTGGAGGAGGGCGTGACAACCCATTCTAGTATTCTTTCCTGAAGAATCCCTGGACAGAGGAACCTGGCATGCTGCAATCCATATGGTCACAAAGAGTCAGGCCGACCGCTATGACTGAGCACACGTGCACTCATTTGATTCTAAGTCATTTTCAGTTTCCTCATTGGCAAATGTGGTAAAGCATAGCACATTAATATATGAATACTTAAATACTCCAGTGCAGTAGAATCATATACTCATAAGACATCTATATACCTTTCACATATTATGAATAGTACTTATGCAGTGTATCTTGCCTTAATTTGACTTCCACATGGTTGCAAGTTGGTTTAATTTCTACTATTTGTCTATATAAGAAGACATAGAAAACTTTCAAAAGAAATAAATACTACTGCCCAAATATAATTCAGAAAACAAGAAGTAATTGTTAATGCCTAATTGCCTTTTTCAAATGCATTCTGGATATGCTTATATATCTTTATGTAGTGACCTTGGTGATTCACTACTAAAATTTTATCTGCAACATACATTGAAAGCTTAAATATAACAAAGTGGTAAGATGGATATTTATAATTTTTCCCATTGCATATTTAACAACTAAGTGTTGACCATAGTAAATATTCAGGTTAAAAAAATGAGGTCAAAACTTATGTTCAAAAAATAGTTTTGAGTTCACCTGTCAAATGGGTACATACATTCTGTATTTTTAACCATATTAAATATTATTTTTGTTTTCCTGAAAAAAGCTATACCAACAAGATTTAACTTACTTAACAGAAATAGTTACCCTACTATGTCATGAGAAGCCTCATTAGTTTTTCTTTGATAATTAGCTATAACTGCATGAAAAATTATTAGCTATAATGAAACAAAGGGTCTCTGGAAAGTGAACCCTCATGAATACTCATGGTGAGTAAGTTGAATTGAAAAAGACTTGATTAAGCAATATACACCTAATTTCACTTAAAAATGCTGATTTCTCCCTGAAGAGCAATTACAGACTCTATCAAGATGGGACCACTTCATATGAATATCAATTAATCAAAAAATGTATTTATATGATGTCCCTGACTAGAAGAAAAAGTATATACAGTGTCAGTTCAGTTCAGTTCAGTCCCTCAGTCATGTCCGACTCTTTGCGACCCCATGAATTGCAGCACGCCAGGCCTCCCTGTCCATCACCAACTCCCGGAGTTCACTCAGACTCATGTCCATCGAGTCGGTGATGCCATCCAGCCATCTCATCCTCTGTCGTCCCCTTCTCCTCCTGCCCCCAATCCCTCCCAGCATCAGGGTCTTTTCCAATGAGTCAACTCTTCGCATGAAGTGGCCAAAGTATTGGAGTTTCAGCTTTAGCATCAGTCCTTCCAAAGAACACCCAGGACTGATCTCCTTTATATTCAAAACTCAGGTGAACTAATAGTGATATTATATATCAAAATAGCCATAAAATTGTCAAATCTCAGTGAAACAGTTTAATTGAATAAATATGACTGTTTTGGAGAATTCTCTTCTCTTGTTACAGTCTGAGAAATATTTTTTTTTAATTTTACAGTCAGGTATATACATTCTAAGTTATTGAGGGAAATCATTAAGATTTGTAATATTTTTTAATTGGAATATAGTTGGTTTCTGAGAGGGCTTACCAGGTGTCTCAGTGGTAAAGGCAGGTCTCCTGCCTGCCAATGCAGGAGATGGGAGTTCAGTCCCTGGGTCAGAAAGATCCCCTGGAGAAGGAAATGGCAACCCACTCCAGTGTTCTTGCCTGGAGAATCCCATGGACAGAGGAGCCTGGCAGGCGACAGTCCATGGGGTCACAAAAGAGTCAGACACAACTTAGTGGCTAAACAACGCGTAGTTGCTTTACAATATTGTATTTGTTTCTGCTGTACAACCAGATGAAACATGTATTCCCTCCCTCTTGGACCTTCCTCCCCTCACCACTAAAGGGAGCTTGGATTAAAAAAAATAAAAAAAAGAATGGAAAGGAACTAGGGAAAAGAAAAAGCAGTGCGGTATGAAGTGATAGTAACTTAAGCACGTGCTTCCCCACATTCGTGTCAATAGGCTGGGAAGTTTCCCTAATAAGCATTCTAAGCACACTCTGGCATGTGTATTTCAACAATAGTATCCTTTGGGGGATGGGCCTTCAGGGAAGTTTTCAGATGAACTTCAGACGTAATTTTCATTACACATTCACAGGATATCCTGCATGGTGATGAGACACATGCAAGTAGTGGGAAGGATTTGTGTGATATACGGATCTGATGGCTCGTCGCTCCCTGGGTCCTTAGGCTGAGAGCTACTAATGGCCGTGGCTCTGCAGCGGTCCCTAGCCCCATTGCTAATAACAGGCTAGCTCCTCTGCTACCTGTAGGTAGTAGATTTATCTGAATTTCTACCTACAAAGTAAACGGAAGATCAAAATTGCAAGATGGAGCCATATTCAATCCAACGTCTGCTTACTTGAACCCGTGTCTAATCAATGATTAACACTGCACCTATTATTCAGTAAATATAAGCCTGTTCAAAACCAATTTTAACTTGAACCTTTGAGTTAAGGACAGAGAGCAGAAAGACAAAGGAAAGAAATGCTACCTTATTTGCTTGATCTTAATATCTTCTTATATAATGCTGAATTTACCACATAATTGCCTTAGATTGTTTTCTGTTTTGATACATCCATGGGATTAGCCTCACAGAAAACATTTCTATCTATTCTTCACTCATCAATCAACAACCATTAGAATTTATTAATAGCTGCTATAGTATATACTCTTCAGCATATATATTAACATGTATTTTTGTTCATATATCTTGACTCCGCAAATAGATTCCATCAATAATTAAAAATAGAAATCTTGTCTTACATGTATTTGTAATCTCATAGTGCAATTCTTGGAGTGTAGTATGTGGTTTACAATTAATGTGAGTTTAACTTCCGAAATAACCACAGCCATAGCATTAGTGGACGCCTTTCTATGCAGTAATTACAGAGGGGTCCACCCAGTTTTAGACAAGATTAATTACATGAAGTTAATATAATAAAGATTAAACCTCTTCAATATCTCTAATTATTGTACACTAGAAGTAGATCTGGAATAATTTTTATCTTAAAAAGTGCTTGTCTTCAAAGAAAACAAGATTAACATAAATGGAAACTGTGACATAAGATGGGCAGTGACTAGTTGTCATTTTACCCAGTCTTTTTACTAAAATATAAGATGTTTTCTTTTAGCATCATGAAAATTATGGTTTCCATTTTAAAGCTCTATGCACACAAATGGGGAAAAAACCTAGCCTGAGATGCTGGAATAAAGTCTTTTTCTGTTCATTGGCCATAAATTGGCATCCTTTACCTCATTTGAAGGAGGTCTGTTGAGAAAGAAAAGGACTCAAATGATTTTCAGATGTGTATAGATTTCCAGGTAGTCACCTGGTCTAGGGACCAGTCACACCTCCTTTACAATCCCTTTAATGTTGCTACGCACCATGCTTCAGTGGTCACGGCCTTCCAAGCCATTCTACAGGATTTTCCTTCTTCAGGTCAACAGAATCAATCATACTAACTCCTCGCAATGATGTAGGTGCTAAATGAATCCCCTCATGAGGGAGCAATGTTATCTATGTGTTCCAAAATGAAATGTTAGATTAATGGAACCCAAAGGTTGGAAAGAAACTCATGGGTCATTTACTTTCGTCCACATTTCAGTTGTGGAGCTCCCCCGGCATAATATTTACCAAATTCTCGTGAGACATGACCTAGAAAACTTTTAATGATATCATTAATGTGCATGTGTAGGAAATAGAAGTCTTTTTCCTCTTTCATGGTCTATGACATTTTCCATGCCCCAGTCCCTGAAATCCACCTTGATTTAAACCCAACACTGACACCTTGGAATAAGGCCTAGGTAGAGTCAAGAAACCGGAAATCTGTGCATCCTACAAGTCTCTGAGTATAGCCGGTTTCCTAAAGGCATCAGATTTCTCAGTTAAGGAATAGAAATGGACATGGATTATGTCTTATCTACTTGATATGATTTGAGCAGTTTGAAGAAGGCTACCGTGACCTCTGAATCCCCATTCTTTTCGAACTACATGGCTCAAAACCACACCAGTAAAAAATCTTCTATTTTTGTCAAATTGTACCCTTCATTTTTTTCTTTATAAAGTGTATTAACTATGGAAAGGTATAATACATAAAATTTCTAAAATTATATATTTATAAATATACATATATGTGTGCGTGTATATATATATATATACACACACACATATATATATATATAATTGCTGTTGTTTAGTCACTTAGTCCTGTCCAACTCTTTTGCAACCCCAGGGACTGTAGCCCTCCAGGCTCCTCTGTCAATGGGATTTCCCAGGCAAGAATATTGGAGTGGGTTACCATTTCCTTCTCCAGGGGATCTTCCAGACCCAGGGATTGAACCTGAGTCTCCTAAAAATTGGCAGGTGGGATCTTTACCACTGAGCCCCCTAGGAAGCCTATATATATATGGCAATTTTCCCTTATGGAAATACCTGGCCTCAGCAATGTGTGAACAGTCAGAACAGAAAGACTGAAAGCAGGGCTAAAGATGAATCTAGGGAGGGAAGGTGCCCATCTGAAATGTTGTTGTTGTTATTGTTGTTTTTCAGTCTCTAAGTCACTTCTGACTCTTTGCAACCCCATGGACTGCAGCATGCCAGGCTTCCTTGTCCTTCTCTGTCTCCTGGAGTTTGCTCAAACTCATGTCCCTTAAGTCAGTGATGCCACCCAACCATCTCATTCTCTGTTGCCTCCTTCTCCTCTGCCCTATGGAAATTTGACTGTAGGGTTGACCTGGTCTCTATCTACTCTGAGCTGCCTGATAACCTAGGCAAGTCCTTTCCATGCACCTGGCTTTTATAAACCAAAGCCCCAGATCATGCTGTCTGCAGCTGTTGCTTAATTGTTCTTACCATCCTGTGGAACGCTACGATACATTCAGACAGTGTTAAGTGGAATTTGAAGGATGTAAAAACAGGTTCAGAGTATCTAAGCAGGTCTCTCAAGGTCACACAGATGTTTCAAAGCAGAGCCTGGGTCAGCTTCTTCCACACAAGTCTTCCGATGGTGCCACGGTCACTGATGTTTTTTCTTTTCCTGGGTTGTCAACTTCAATTTTTAATTATTAATAAAATGAGCCTTCAGTTGCCCAGATCAATAATGATAAGGTTCAGTTGGTTAGAACAATGAGACTTTTTGTCTTAATATTGATTTGTTGTTTGGTCTCTAAATCGTGTCCAACTCTTTTGTGACCCTGTGGACTGTAGCCCGCCAGGCTCCTTCTGCCCATGGGATTTTCCCAGACAGGAATACTGGAATGGGTTGCATTTCCTCCTACAGAGGATCTTCCTGATAGGAGTTAGTAAACTTAGATACTTCAATGCAAGAGTGCCAGAAACGCTCTATATCAGAGGATCCACCAACAAAGATAAAAGATGTCCAGTTCAAGGACTGTCATGTCAAGCACAAGGAAAATGTCTTTATTTTGACACTTAGAAAAACACCAAGTGCAGGTAAAATTACAAACAGACATACTGTGAAACATCATGTCAAAACCAAACCAAACAGAAAGCTCCAAACACCTTCGTACAGTGGCAGATTAGAAAGTATTTGAAAATGGTTACATGCCATTCCTTTTTTCACTTTGGTGAGATGAAAACAACATGAATTTTTTTTTTATGTGTTAACAATGTACTCTCTCAGGCTAAGACCTTGTATTCCAAGTTGAAGCCTAGGGCAAAATTTTTATAGCTGAATTATAAATCCCTGAAAATAGAGATTTATAATGGAAATTCTAGAAACCCATACCTAATAGATCTATACTACCTGGAGCCCCTCTAATGAAAAGTGAGCTCTGAGACTTTCTCCCAGATAACTTTGCTAATAAGATTAAATAATGGAGGGAGGTTCAGATGAAATATTTAACAAATAACACTTTTTTGGTATCAGCACATATTGCAATAGGCCTTACACGTCGAAAAACATAAGCAAAAGAAGCTGGATAAAGAAATGTAAGACATGAAAAATTCTTTGGGGGAAATGATGGGTTATTAAGGTATGGACTGTAATATCATTGTCAATCTATAAAACTTTTACAACCTATTTTTATTTGTGCAGAGATTACATCCCCAAAGCTCAGTGCCAAAGACACATGTTAATAAGCTCACAACTTTTAATTAAGCAATATGTAAAAGTAGATTCCCATTAAGCTGTGATTTGTGGGCTGGTTCATTACAGTTGGCCCCAACCACCAGACAGAGATTCAATACAAATCAAACATATTATCCAGCCTCATATGAGCCTACCAGTCATGTTTTATTGCCAGTTCAGGAGAGAGGTTCATGGATACTATTTTCCCCCTAAAGAGAGCAAAACCTAATGACCCCATGGTGCTTGTTTAATGAAATGACTCATCTGCATTGTTTATTTGCATAACATAATAATTATTCATACAGTCAATTATCATACATCAGATTATCTGACCTGAGGGGTTAGGGTTTTACTGTCATAAACCCGTGGAGAGAGGTCTCCTTGGTTGGTTTGGGTAGGTGGGAGCAAGATTAAATTTTCCTTTACTTCAGTTTGGTTGGGAAAAGAAGTGGTAAGGAATTAATGATCTGGGGACGATTGGTTAAGTGAAAAGAAAATGAGGTTCAATCTTCCCTCTGTAACATAAATTCTCCATGAATTAAAGTGTTAATTCTAAAAAATAAAACTGTGGAACAATGATGGGAGTATATGATCTCATGATTAATAACACTTTTAGTGTAGACAGGGCTTCCCTAAAAGCTCAGTTGGTAAAGAATCCACCTGCAATGCAGGAGACCCCGGTTCAATTCCTGGCTTGGGAAGATCCGCTGGAGAAGGGATAGGCTACCCACTCCGGTGGTCTTGCGCTTCCCTTGAGCTCTGCTGGTAAATGAGCTCAGCTGGTAAAGACTCTGCCTGCAGTGTGGGAGACCTGGGTTGGATCCCTGAGTTGGGAAGATCCCCTGGAGAAAGGAAAGGCTACCCACTCCAGTATTCTGGCCTAGAGAATTCCATGAACTGTATAGGGATCACAAAGAGTCAGACACAACTGAGCAACTTTCACTTCACTTCACTTTTTAGTGTAGAAAATGAGACCAGAGTCAGGGGGAAAAAAAAACTGGGATATTTGACTATATATACAATAAAAGCTCTCTAAAATGCAAAATATAACCACCAATACCTTAAAAATGATATACGATATCCTGAGTATAAATATTTGAATTGGTCACTTAATGACTAAGTTTAATCACTGGGTAAATATTCAATACTAGTTGTGTACCAGGCATTTAATAGCACATAGTTATACATAGACATAGATGATTTTATACATATATCTGATAAAATACCTGGCACACTATGTGTCTGTAGACAGATAGATATCATCATATGTATATTTATCCAGACAAAAGCTCCTAACCAAACATCAGATTCTTATCCTTTGCTTGTGTCTCCTTTAGGCTTTCTCTTAAACCTTGTATTTTAACCTCTTCTTTATCTGTGGTTAGATCACAGTTCTCTGATTCCTAATATTGTATGTTTGCAATTTTTTTCCTTTTTTTTTTCCAATCTTAACAGAAAAGAAGACTACAACTTTCTTTGTCCCTCAAAAAAATTAATATTAATGTTCCTGCTTTCTGAGGGACTTTCCTCTTTGGAAAATCTATTATTTTTCATATTTTTTTTCTAGCTTCTCAGTTTGTATAAATGTTAAAAGTATTTCTTTCTGAAAATAGCCTTGGCCATATCTGATATGTTTTCATAAATAACATTCTAATTGCATCATTATCATTAACTTCTTAATGACTTAGGCTTGCAATTTTTATTTTCTCTTTGGCCCACAAGTAACTTAAAAATTTCTTCAGCATATATCCTTTTAATATGAAGTTGCATAATTTAAAAATTTTTGTATTATTATCTGAATATGTATTGCACAACTTCTATTTGTATGATTTAATAGTTATTTTTCTTTTTTGTAGAGTAATCCGATTATATAATATATTTTTATTAGTGTGCCATGAGCACAGGAAAACATATTTTAAGCTGACATTATAAAACATTAACATCCTTCTATGTAAATTATCCTGATAGGTTGTATTGTTCATGTTATCCATATTAGCGAGTACCTGGAAGTTTATCATAGTTATACTCATTGCTTTTTAAAATACAAATTTCCAAGAACCACCCATGCTCTCTTAAATAAAAGTATTTAAGGACTCCTTCCAAGATTATTTGTTAAAAGCTTGTCTCATGACTCATAATGAAGTTGGGTTTTGCTTATTTGTTTTTGTTCTGTTTTTCTTATACTTCACCTGCATGTATTTCCCCCAGCAGCTGATATAAAATTTTCTCCTAAAGAGAATTTTTGTGAACAAACACTTTTAAAAGCTTCTTTTTGTGGTTGCCCTTCATAATAAATGATACAAGATTTGGGGGCTATCAGACTAAGGAGAAAATATCATCAGCTCTAGAAGGCTTTCAAGTGGACAATTGTGAGAGGCAATTTTATAGTAGAGTGGTAATGCTTTGCTTCCATTATGAAAGTGCTTTGTGAGCAAAGACTAGAAAGAGGCAAAAGAGTTAATCACACGGACTTCTGGAGGAATTTAACAGTGTAGATACCAGATTTAACAGAAAGCCTGGAATGACCTTCCAGACTGAGAAAACAGGTATTTTTTAAGAAATAGAAAACAATCAAAATGACAGAACATGATGAATACAGGTGAGAATATGTATGATTGAGACAAGGAGGTGATGACTTGAGATCATCTTGAGAACTCTGCTCAAATGGGGAGTTTGAGCAAGGGAGTCACATGATCTGACTTGTTTTTAAAGGATCATAGGAGATGTGGGCTTGATCCCTAGGCAGGGAAGAGCCCCTGGAAGAGGAAATGGCAACTCACTCCAGTATTCTTACCTGGGAAATCCTATGGAGAGAGGAACCTGGTAGGTTACAGTCCAAGGAATCAGAAAACAGGTGGACATGACTGAGCGACTAAACAACAACAAATTAGTTAGTACACTGAGAATGGATCAAAGTGCAGTGAGGGTAAAGGCAGGGAAGCCAGCAGGAGATGACTGCAGAAATCCGAGAGAGCAATCATAGTCAAACCGGGGCGGTGGTAGAGAATTAGGTGATGACGAGCCAGATTCTGGGTTGATTTTCAAAGTGTATTCGATAGAGGTACTGAATGGTTGATATAGAGCCAAGAGGAGCCGTGAGAGTCAGTATATTCTTTATATCTGAATTAGCCCCTGTGGTAGCATCTCCATCATTTTGTGAATGTTGCTTGCTTTGATCCTGTGGGTGGCAGGGACATGGCTCCCATCCTACTGGAAGCTTTAAGAGCCGATCATGCTACTTCATATTCTTTCTCTTCTGCTATGACAACCAGCAGCATTCTAGAGGGTGATTCCTTGATCAGCCTGGGCGCAGAGTGAGAATGATGCCAAAGGGACTTGTGATGGATGTACAGCAGGTACAAGAAATAATCCTTCTTTGTTAAACTAGCAATCGTTTCCAGCAATAACTTGGAAGTTACAATATCTCTAATGAATTTATATTCTAGGGTCTGGGAAGATGTAAAAATAAATTAATAAAACATTAGTAGCATGTGTTGGAGACTGCTGACTGCATCAGACAATGTTCTATGAAAAGATATGAGCTTAAAAAGAATTTGCTGATTAGCAAACAGAAATGAAAGGGGATGAAGGGAGTGGAACAGTTTGGAGATTTTTACGGTTAGGAGAGTTTTTAGGTAACTGCTTTATATCACCTACCAACACAAAGTAAACTTGAGAACGCCTTTGCACAAAGAAAGTCTTTTGACAAGGATAAAATCAACAGTAATCCCCTCATCCCACTGTGATTATGTCTGGATGGATTATGAGGGTTTGCAATTAATTTAACAGAAAATGGCTCAGGAAAAAGATATAGCTTTTCCACCAGTGCTTAATAAACTCAGAGCATTTGCAATTAAATCATGTCTCAAAAAGAACTGTTAGTGTGATCATTGGCATATGAACCTGACTGGAATCAAATAAATGAAAACAGCTGCCTAAGTTTCTGAAACTATTGTACTGCCAAAAAGAGCACTAACCTAAATAAAAATTAAAAAAAAAAAAAACAACTGTGATTGTCTTAGACTTTAAATAACCTTGAGGCTCCAAGGATCAGGAAGCAGTTTGATAAAGCTGCATAGACTTCAAGAAGGTCATGATCTCTAAAGGTCACTTGAGAAACAACTAAAGAGAATAATATCAGAGGCAGGAGCTCTCAGAAGACAGCCAAAAGTCAGGGAGAAGAGTAGGCTGGGGGAACCGACCTCACACGGCAGAACTGAAGGCTGATCACTATATTTCCTACAACCAAAGGAGCAGACTTTCCTAACTGCCTGTGGGGTCTCAGAATGCCTCTGAATCAGTGATGGCTCCTGTCTTTTTTCTTTTTAATTTAGACATAGTTGATTTACAATATTGTATAAGCTTCAGGTGTGCAACAATATAGTGATTCACAATTTTTAAAGCACATCTTTTTTTTAAATCAAAATATCTACTGTTCTGTCTCTGCTCCATGAGCATATATTGGATGTATGGGGTACTTAATAATTTATGGGCTTTTTTCCAAACTTTATACTTTCTGTTTTCATTCCAATCTCAAATAAAGCAATCATAAAGAATGCACTCATCTCACATGCTAGTAAAGTAATGCTCAAAATTTTCCAAGCCAGGCTTCAGCAATACGTGAACCATGAAATTCCAGATGTTCAAGCTGGTTTTAGAAAAGGCAGAAGAACCAGAGATCAAATTGCCAACATCCGCTGGATCATAGAAAAAGCAAGAGAGTTCCAGAAAAACATCTATTTCTGCTTTATTGACTATGCCAAGGCCTTTGACTGTGTGGATCACAATAAACTGTGGAAAATTCTGAAAGAGATAGGAATACCAGACCACCTGACCTGCTTCTTGAGAAACCTGTATGCAGGTCAGGAAGCAACAGTTAGAACTGGACATGGAACAACAGACTGGTTCCAAATAGGAAAAGGAGTACATCAAGGCTGTATATTGTCACCCTGCTTGTTTAACTTATATTCAGAGTACATCATGAGAAACGCTGGGCTTGAAGAAGCACTAGCTGGAATCAAGATTGCAGGGAGAAATATCAATCACCTCAGATATGCAGATGACACCACCCTTATGGCAGAAAGTGAAGAGGAACTCAAAGGCCTCTTGATGAAAGTGAAAGAGGAGAGTGAAAAAGTTGGCTTAAAACTCAACATTCAGAAAACTAAGATCATGGCATCTGGTCCCATCACTTCATGGGAAATAGATGGGGAAACAGTGGAAACAGTGTCAGACTTTATTTTTCTGGGCTCCAAAATCACTGCAGATGGTGACTGCAGCCATGAAATTAAAAGACACTTACTCCTTGGAAGTAAAGTTACGACCAACCTAGATAGCATGTTCAAAAGCAGAGACATTACTTTGCCAACAAAGGTCTGTCTAGTCAAGGCTATGGTTTCTCCAGTAGTCATGTATGGATGTGAGAGTTGGACTGTGAAGAAAGCTGAGCACCAAAGAATTGATGCTTTTGAACTGTGGTATTGGAGAAGACTCTTGAGAGTCCCTTGGAGTGCAAGGAGATCCAACCAGTCCATTCTAAAGGAGATCAGTCCTGGGTGTTCTTTGGAAGGACTGATAATAAAGCTGAAACTCCAGTCCTTTGGTCACCTCATGCAAAGAATTGACTCATTGGAAAAGACTCTGATGCTGGGAGGGATTGGGGGCAGGAGGAGAAGGGGATGACAGAGGATGAGATGGCTGGATGGCATCACCGACTCGATGGACATGAGTCTGAGTGAACTCTGGGAGTTGGTGATGGACAGGGAGGCCTGGCGTGCTGCAATTCATGTGGTCGCAAAGAGTCAGACATGACTGAGCGACTGAACTGAACTGAACTGAAAGCCGATTAACAGTGTTTGTGTTGATTTCGGGTGAACAGCGAAAGGACTCAGCCATATGTGTACGTGTATCCATTATCCCCCAAATCATCCTCCATTCAGGCTGGCACAAACACTGAGCAGAGTCCCATGCACTATACAAGAGGTCCTTGTTAGTTATCCATTTTAAACACAGAATAATTTATATTGGTGTTTATTGTTTCTTTATCAAGTAGAACTGTTTTTGCACTTAATATCACATCTGGTATTACCTCTTTCTAGTGTGCATCATTGCTCATCCTAATTTATTATTCTTATGAAAAATTCCAAATATACTAGAAAAAACCTTAATGTAGTCTCTAAATATCCCCTACACAGGTTGTGTCCTTTTCATTTGCATTCTCTTCTCTAAATTCTCATTCTACCCATATTGCCCATAAGTCTTTCTTAGCCATGTGCAATTTAATCATAGGATGTCCCTGATTAACATAGACCTATGAGCTACTTTAATTAGCAGAGTCTGATACTAATGTGAAAATATGCAATAAATCAATGCAACAACAACACTTTCTAGGAAAACAGTGTAATTGTAAGTGCTTATTACATAATAAAAGTGGCATTTCAAAATATGAGAAATGATAAACAATTTAATATACCACGTTTTAAGACAACAAATAAACTTTACAGATTAAGCTACAAAAAAATGAAGAATTGCTATATGCCAAAATATATACTAAAGCAAACTAAACAACTTCAAACCTTGGTACACTAACTGTCTACGTGAGGTAGTGAAACATTTCATGGATCCCTGAAGGGAGTACCCAGGGTTGCCTTCCTCACTCTTGAGTACACTCTTGAGTACAGTACCCCCCCATCCCCAACTGCTCCTCAGTCACAAAAAGGAAAATATGTGTAAATGCACTGTATTCAAAATAAAATAATTTACACATTTTTAAAAAGATGAGGCTTACTTGATTTCACTCAGTCAACTACAATTTAGTTAAGACGTATCATTTGCCAAGGCTCTGAGCTGTTCTAGTTGGCAGGTCCTCACAAGGATCTCAAATCCGCTAACTACTATGTTCAAGCTACTGGAAGGAATTCCTTGTAGTGATAGTAATGATAATTCTCACTTGCAATGGTGACTTTCCTGTGCCTAGAAGTGTCTAAGATTAAGCAAGATGGCCAACTGGAAGTGATGTAGAAGAAGGAATTTGTGCTTCACTTAGATAACGGGACCAGATGACATTGTATACAAATATAGTGTGTGGGGGGGCTTCCCTGTGGCTCAGCTGGTCAAGAATCTGCCTGCAGTGTGGGAGACCTGGGTTCAGTCCCTGGGTTGGGAAAATCCCCTGGAGAAGAGAAAGGCTACCCACTACAGTATTCTGGCCTGGAGAATTCCATGGACTGTATAGTCCATTGGGTCGCAAAGAATCAGACAAGACTAGAGTTTAGAGTGTGTGTGAGGTGCGGGTGTGGGTGTGGGTGGGCTTGTATGTAGTTGTGACTGTGAATTCTTGGTGACTACAAAAGACCATTTTAGAGATATCTCAAATAGGCGCTTATAAAATGGAAATGTCATAATGCCATCCAGGCTTTTTCTTCTGCTTATCCAACCATTATCAGTTGATTTATTTAATAAAACTGAGGACCAAGAAAGACTGGAAATGCAGCTTTCCATAGAATGCTCTCATGCTGTGATTGTTGAGGTGATAAGTAATTTGCTTTTAATGCCAGCGTATACTACTTAGCACCACATTTAACTGAAGGATGAAAATCACTCATTTTTCATCTACTTGCTTAACTGACACTTAGTGTAATCTATCTCTTGTCACTGAGCTTAATATAAGGAAAACTGAACAGATCTCACTTTTAAATTTATAGCAAGCATTTAAATGTTTAATTCCTTCTTATTTATATTTTTATTCCTTAATAGAATTTAATTTCAAGTGGATAATCTATTTGAGCAATAAGAACACAATGGGTACTGGCAAAAATGATCTATTAAAAGTATTTTTAATTTACTGTTTTCAATTATAACCATAGTCTGTATTGTGTATTAGCTCTATGTGAGGGAAAATATCAATGTGAATGACACGAGTTGGTGAGTAACTGCAATACTAGAAAAGAAGTTATCAATGAAATAATTGGAAAAAATATGCATGAGTTTATAGATAAAGCAAAACTTATTTTACTAGGAGATTCCTGAAAAATAATTATTAGCACTGTAATTGTCCTCAATTTACTGAGAAAAATAGCTAAATTGATAGATATATAGTCCCCTAGAAACCTATCTTGAATTTTGAAGTAATACTTTGCATAGTGTACAAATACGTGTACACTGCAAAGGGAACATTATACTGAAGACGCTCATGTTAGAACTCTGTTCTTATAGAGCATCTCTTAACAAAGGCCACTCCTTTCTCTCCTTATCCATGTTTGGAGTTCATAAAAGCCCACCAAATGAGAGGAATTGATTAGAAGAATAAAAAGGTCCTTTTTTTCCCTTTACTTATTTTTCTACTAAGAAACTAACCATGTGTGTACATCCAAAAAAATCTAAATTAAATAGGTTGTTTCAATTCCAATGCAAATGGGGTATTCACTTCAGAGATAAGACAAGTACCCAAATTTTGTTTCAATGTTGAATTCAGTTATAGCATGAGCCCATGAACATTAGAGTGGGCCTTTTCAACAAGAAAGAACCCTTGAAAAAGCATGGTAGTTAATCTCTACCCACCACACATACACACAGACTGCTAATGAAAGTGCTACATTAACTCATATGTTGAAGCTATTATATAACACTTTATGCTCAGTAAGATCAGTTCAATGGCAAGGAAAACAATTCTCAAACAACTCGAGCAGCAAAACACTGACTGCTTGACTTTAAAATACTGAATAACTCCTGCTTTGCCATAATGTCATATTAGACTTTTTGGATTAGGAAGTACACTGTGGCCACAAGCATCCTTCAGGAGCAAGAAAAGATTGTTTTTCGTATTTACACCTATCCTTTCATTGGGACCACCAGTTCCTAAAGGAAACACAAGAAAAAAAGTTATCAATTGATTACTGATCTCTGCAATGTTCATTCAATTCAGTGTTGTACAACACTTCAATATAAAGTGAAGTGAAACTTGGCTTATCAGTTTACACTTTCATCCAGTGAAAATTGACTGAGCACTTACTAGTTCAAAGAACTGTGCTGAGGACTTCAGAGGGTACCACTAATTAAAGCAGAGAGCTTACATTTTAGTGAGAAAAAATATAAATAATAAAAGTGATGGGAATTCCCTGACAGTCCAGTGGTTAGGATTCCAAGCTTCCACTGCAGGGAGTCACGGGTTCGATCGTAGGTCCAGGAATTAAGATCCTGCATGCCATGGAGTGCAGCCAAAAAAAAGTGACAGACCTATAAGATAAATATATGCATGCTCAGTCATGTCCAGCTCTTTGCAACCCACTGACTTTAGCCCACCAGACTCCTCTGTCCGTGGAATTTTCTAGGCAAGAATACTGGAATGGTTGCCACTTCCTATTCCAGGGGATCTTCCTGACCCAGGGATCAAACCCAGGTCTGTTTGGTCTCCTGCATTGGCAAGCAGATTCTTTACCACTGTGCCACAGGTACTTATATTAATTCAGTTAAGCAAATGATGGTTCAGTGGGAAAAAAAATTACCTTATCACTTGTTCAACTACATCTGCTTTATCCACTTGTCCTAATAATTGAATGAAATACAGTTGAAGATGAAGAAATCTGCTTACATGTATACATTTATTTCTTCTCAGTATATTTTGTACTGACACAGGTCCATCACAGAACTTACTGTACCTGACCGCACTCTTTCAGGCCTGGGGGAGCTTCTTCCTTATAGTATAAATGATAACATAGTAAAGATCTGGCCCTAATCCACCCCCATTTCTCCTTCACACTATCTTCCCAAGAGCAAATATTTACTGGGCCCCTGCATAGGGCCAAGAGTTGTTCTAAGTTCTGTTAATAGGAAGATACATTTGGAAAATTCTCCACACTGGTAATTCATGCTCTAGTGGGGAAAATAAAGCATATCATTAGAATAGAAAGCTACTAAGTAAAAGTGGAAGTAAGTAGCTGGTGACCATAGCTACGAGCAGGAGTGGAGGAAAGGAAGTCAAGAAGTCATAGACGCTGATATTCACATTGAAAGAGGCATTATTATATGCTGATCTGCCTTCAATAATAGGATGAAAAATATAGTCAGTATGTGCATATGCTAATTTCTGCCAATAGAGGGAACATCTAATATAATCTTTAATGCAAATGCCATATGTAAGATTGAAGATATGCTCATAGCTAGACAACAATCAAAGATGGGGTTGAAAAATCACCAGGATCAGATGTGTTCATGTTCCCCAATTATAGGTATGAAACTTGACCTCTCTAATTCACCCTGTTTTCTGTTTGAGAGAGGTGACTCTCAAAACACCTGCTCACTCTTCCTGAAAAAGGCAGCACTATTTACAAAGGCTAGGATGTGAAAGCAACCCAAACGCCCATCGAGAGTTGACTGTGTAAAGAAGATGTGGTACATACAGACAATGGAGCACCACTCAGCCATGAAAAGGAACAAAACTGGGTCATATAGAGATGTGGGTGGACCTAGAGTCCATTAATCCAAAGTGAAGTCAGAAGGAGAAAAATAAATATAGTGTATTAACACATGTATGTGGAATCAAGAGAAATAGTAGAAATGAACCTATTTGCAAGGCAGGAATAGAGACACAGATGCTGACAGCAGATATGTGGACACAGGTCAGGGGAAGAAGGGAGTGGGATGAATTGGGAGATGGGAATTTACATATATACACTGCCACGTGTAAAACAGATAGCTTATGGAAATTTGCTGTATGGCACCAGGAACTCAGTTCAGTGCTCTGTGGTGACCTAGAGGGGTGAGATGGGGGAGGGTCATGGGAGGGAAGTCCAAGAGGGAGGGGCTACACACACACACAGAGATATATATATATATACAGCTGATTCACTTTGTTGTACAGTAGAAACTAACACAACATTGTGAAGAACTATACTCCAACTAATAAAAACACAGAGCAAGATTAGACGACCTAGGTGTCATCTGTATTCTTGCTCTATAGAAAGGATAAAAGATTTTTAAAGATGCAGGATATTCTATAACCCATCCACTCTCTGATAGTTCATTGTCCATTTGTGATCCTAAATCTTATTCCAAACCTCCAGCTGAAAAGAGAAAAGCAAGGGATTGAAGAGGAAAAGGAATAATATAAAGAACTGGCAAGAGGGCTTTGCTACTTTCATTCTCTTAAAAAGAGCTGGGAAGACCTTAGAGGGGAAAGTAAGGAGCCAACATCTGAAGCAGCCAGTTTGGGGTTGCTTGCTGGTATCTCAGAATACAAGATACTCAGAATACAAGGCTCTGCAAAACAACTCATTTAAGTGACTTGGTTTTTTATTGTTATGTAATTTTTCCTTTTTTTTCCCCCCTTGAAGCTTCTTCTAGGAAAAAAAAAAAAAAAAAGGTGAAAATTTTATGCTAAGTGAAGGACAAAGGGGATTTATTTAGACTTGATTATATCCTCTTCTGGCAATCCCACTTATTCCCTCCATGAAAGAACACACTTCCGTAGAACAGCGTGGAATATGATATTCTAGCTCTTTCTAAGCTGATGAAGATCGGCAGGATTCTGTGCTCTCTGAAAACATGTCTGGGATGATCGTGATGTCGAGCTTTTGTTCCCAACTCCGATTACTGACTTTCAGTGAAGTGCATATTATAAGGCAGTAGATTGGAAAGGAAGCTGAACGGAATCTTCTCACAATGACTTGGGCACTGCTGCAGAGCTTTAAGAAAACAAGAAAGCACTTAGTTGAGGCACTCACGTATAGCAGTGAGCAAATATTTAATCACAGGTAAATACCTTTTTTATTCTAAAGATTTTTTTTTCTTTTCTCTTGATTTAATATCCGGGGAGTCTCCCAGTGTACCGTCTATTTCACTTAGCTGCTTCTGAATAGCTGTGACCAGCTCAATGGGGATAATCGTTAAACCACCGATATCACCAAACACCTGAAAAGCGGTGACAAGATGGCACATGTTAATTTACCACGTTTCAAAGAAATGTTTAGGCAGAATGAACGAAAGCTGTGATTTTTTTTCCCCCAATTTTTCCCCTGGGGGAAAAAAAAACCAGCTTGGAAATGCCATTTTTGTTCACTTAATTCCACATTTTAACAGGAGACTTCAATGTAGGTTTTATGATTTGGTTCCATTTGTCTCTGACTTTGACAATAACTTTATAATGCACCAAAAATATAAATATATACGCATTTGTATAATATTTAGTAACACAGAACACAGGGTCATAATCAGCAATCTAAACACATGTGAAAAGTGAATTATCCTAATCCTACAGAAACCAAAATGGTCAAAATAAAGTGCAAGGGCTGGGGTTTTCTTTTTTGCTTTTAATAATCGTTGTGTGATGAAATGGAGAGAAAACAAAAATATCAGGGGAAAACACAGACAACATTCCTTTGAGTAGGAACTCATTGTCCCCAGAGAAGCTTTCTGTAAACACAGGACTAATTATCTTTGAGCACAACTAGAGGCCATGCCAACATCCTGTTTCACTTGTCACACACAGTTTGGGTTTATTTCTGGGCTGTTTATAATAATCATCAATTTCACTGACTTCATCTGTCTTCCCTACATCTTGAACGTATGTAACATTTCCAGGAACTCTGCTGAAGGACTGTTTTCCCCAGAACTTATGGCCTTTTGAACTGAAGGCCACCCTGATGAGAAAGGCAGGGACCCCATCTATGTCAACACTGGCAAAATGAATGCATGTCCCTGGATACAGAAGAGAACATCCATTGTAATTCCCACTCATGTTGGGGTAAATAAAAAGCCCTTTTGTGATTAAGCAGAAATAGATTAGATACTTGACGTCTACAGCTAAATAATGTTGAGGAAAACTGGACACCTTCATTTCTTCTCTTGCTGAGTCTCTCTTGTCCGGTTTTCTTAGAGTCCACCCCCCCACCCACTGTTCCCTAAAATTGTTCTCCATCATCACTTCCCTGTCATTCTTCTTTTTATTAGATCCACTACTAAGCAGGGGAGCCAGGGCTGCTGCGAGACTTGTGGGATCTTAGTTCCCAGACCAGAGATTGAACCTAAGTCCCAGCAGTGCGTGAGCCAAATCCTAACCACTGGACCACCAAGGAATTCTCCTCCTGTTGTTCTTAACCATCTCTCTCTTTTTTAATTCTTCACTATATCCCTTTCTTTGCTCTTTTCAGTCCATTTTTTTTAATCTAAATTTATTGGGAATCATGCTGTGCCACACCTGCATTTATTTCATCTTCTTTCTTATCAAGACTCTCTAAAAGTTCAACTCAGAGTCATCATCTGAGCTTGGTCCAACATCTCGCGATATCTTCCCTTTTAGATCCTTGTATGATGGATCATGCCAGTAGTTCTTGGAATTTCTGAAATACACATTCCTCATACCAAATGGGGTGGCAGTCACCCGAATAAGAAGTTTCAAAATGACAAGTTCCCTTTCCCCTAAGTTTCCTGCTATTCACAATCTTTCTTTGTTATTGAGAGTTTGATTCAAGAGTAAGAACTTCAATCATTACTTTATCCTATAGGACATAAATTATTGGATTTTTTTTTTTTTTTTACTCAGTACTATGTCTTAATTAACAGGGATTCCTAAAATGTCCATAGGGTGTGGGCAAGGAGGGTCATGGCACCAGGCATGGTTGAGGAACTTCCCCAGTTATCATCTGGACTGATTACCTGGAAGGGTTTCTGTATCCTGATGCAGAGGGCCATGGACCAAGAGCATGCAGCCTTCTGTGTTCTAATGGTTTTTAAAACTTGCTTCTAAACTTTAAACTATTCCCCTCATCCTCATCACAGCTGCCACCATAATATATCAAAAATGTACTTGTAGAAAATTATCTGCATGTCTATGTGAAGAGACATCAGAGTAATAAATAATACTTGGCCCTGATAGGTTTGGGAAAGAGGGAATAAAAATATAATATATCCTTAATTATAGTCAGTAAAGAAAGTTATCTGTTGTCACTTCTCAGTTAATTGTTGTGTAAGACTATTCACTTTCCAATGACTGTATCTGTTTAGGGTCACATTTCAAATGATTTGTGCTAGAAAAACAAGCTAATAATATTATGATCACACTTATTTTATGAGTTTCATTGATTACTGGGAAGAAACATTGCTAGAAAATAAATATTGCAAACAGCTAAGATCTCATGGTGAGCTTGCTTTTAAATGTGCTGTGCTTTGAAAAAAAAAAAAAAACTAGTCGTACAGCATTTTTCAAAGGCAGAAAGTCACAGTAAACTATGCTGTCCATGTGGTCTCCCAGTTCAAACATATCACTATCTCTTTAAGTTACAGAGAGCACAGTTTGTGTAGCTATAGCCAGAAAGATTATCAAAATGTTGGGCAAACTTCCTATCCACTGCAGTGGTGGCTTTCTATTGGCCTGCTTTTTCTGGAGGGCAATTTGGAGATATATACCGTATTTATGTGTATAAGAAATATGCTCATAAATATATATCCTCTTAAATTCTCAGATTCTTTGGCCTAGTAATTCCACTGTCAGAATCTAGCCTTAAGAAATAATAAAGAATATCCGTGAAAATGCCCCAAGAAACTCCAAATTTTACCCATTCATAAAAGCAATTTAAAAAATGGCAAAAACATTTACAATCAGCTTTTTTGGGGGGGGAACTAGATCTGGCACATTATGTGACTGAGGCCAAAGCCACCATGAACTTGACTAGCTGCTCAGGCCCCCACGAGTGCAGTGTAATACACGTATGATTGCAAACGAATAGAGCTCAAGCTTGGGCATCGCCAGGCAGTGTGAGCAGCAAAGAATTTCTGCAGAGAAAGACAAGGATAGTTCAGGCCATGTGGATGTACGGAGCTGGTGGTCAATAGAAACACCCGTCCCCATGGAGACAACACATGTGAGTTCCTTGTGTCTTGCGCTTGAAGCAGGACTGGCCCTCTTTGGTATAAAGAAGCCACTAGATTTCTTAGAAATTGTGATAAACAGGCCTTAAGAAAAAGATAGCGAATTGACTACTAATAAGGGTGGATATACCCTGAAGTATCTACTTAGAAGAATAGAGTTGACTTTATTTGCCATCTGACTGGTAGAAGGGGTTGTACTCAGCTCCCCAGAAATACATGTTGATCAACCTTTGGTGCATGGTCATTATAAAGATGGTAAGGGGGCTGAGGAAGAGGAATAGCAAAGTAGATACAACATTCAGACAGATTTGGTTTCAATTTGCTAAGCTGAACACAGGACGTGTGTGTGCATGGCGCTAACTCACTGACAGCAATATTGGTGGCCCAGGTCAACTCTTCATGGCTCCATAGTGAAATTTTCTCCAGCAAAATTCAGATAGCTGTACCTGAACTACGGGTAAAGCGTCTTAACATTAGGTTACAATTGTAGATTTCAAAAATAGAACTAGAAAAAAATAGAAACAACAGCAACAAAAAACTAGAACTAGAAGCAATATGCCACTCAGAGTAAATAATAGATCGAATCAACGTTATTTAAGAGAAAGGAAGTCTGCATTTTGAAAAAGTAGAGCATGGATGTTAATTTCCTCAAACAGTTAAATAAGGGCTGACATTCGTATTAATTTTCCAGGACTGAGTGAAGATGGGGTGTCAGTAGCGGTGGCTATGTTGATCACCACCCCTGGGAAAAAGCATAACTCAAAGCACACCCTCCTTTCATTTTTGCAAAAGTATACTTTACCTGGTTGTAAAAATAAAGAACATTCAATGTTCTTAAGATTAAATATCTGAATATTGCTTCTGAAGTAGCAGCTGTCACCTTAAATCCAAAGTCTAGTTTGTTTACTGACTGTATTTTATATCCTTTAGAAAATGACACAAAATGGCAATAAAATCATCGTAAGTATCCTACAGGGGAATATAAAGGCCCTGTGCTTACAGTGCATGTATCTTTATACATAATTCCAGTTTATTTTCCCTGGAATTATGTTAAATATGTAAAAAGCCTTTTCTCATAAAGGTAAAAGTGCTAGATGTTTCTGAGTTGTAATTTAGCATTAGTGTCAAGATTACTTCAGAAAATAAGCCACTGTTACTGTTCCCTGCCTTATGTGTATCATTCAGCACACTGTATATGATTTTTGCACATAAACTTACATGATTTTATGTCAATGTTTTATTAAATACAAATGGGATTATAATAATTTATAGGATACAAATATGTAAAAATAACTGACAATAAGCAACTGATTTTTACTTTGCTTAATCATATTATCCTTCAATAATTGTTTCAGGTCATTACAGAAGAATCTGTCCATAAACTGAAAAGGAAAATCTAATACTTCTGTATCTATGGATTCTTTAAAGAAATCACTCATTTGTAGATATAATATTGACACAATTACAAAATGTATCAAAATATTTTCATGATATTTCTATACATAAATACAAGTAAAAATAATTATGTTTACGGTTTTGTGGCTTTTTTTCACGAGTGAATTATCTTTGACTTTTTTAAGAAATCAGTGTTTAGGCAGCCTTGTCAAATGGAATCAAGATAAAAATCACTGATTAGTTGTATTGTCATATTCTGAAATGCTCAGCTCAAGCATTGACTGTTGGAGGCATGGGTTTAAAATATGCTTTGAACAAAAGGTAGAAACTTCCAGTTATAAGATAAAGACTAGGGATAAAATATAAAACTGTAGTTAGCGCTGCTGAATGATAGATAAGAAAGCTGTAAAGAGAGTCGATCCTAAGAGTTCTCATCACAAGGAGAATTTTATTAGTTTCATCTTATTCTATCTGCATGAGATGATGGATGTTGAAACTATTATGGGTATCATTTCACAACACACGTAAATCAAACCACAGTGTTTTATGTTAAGATTATACAGTTATGTATGTCAATTATTCCTTGATACAACTGGAAAAAAATTAAAAGCAAATATATTTACAGTGCAAAAAACTCAAAACTTTTCCAAATTTATAGCAACTTATGATTAATAAATAAAAAGCATAAAAATATTTTTTTCAAATTTAGGTTACCTTTTAAGTTATGGTTTCTAAATTCCATAACAATAAAGAAAAAATATAGATGAGTGAAAGTGAACATATTTTTACCCAAGTTAAAAGATTCATTCTTTATTGACTCTGCAATAAAGATTTTTCACTTCTATAATGTTTATATTAAATATTTAACCATATGCTTTAGTTAGTATGTCAAGGCTTATTTTTCAAACTGCTTTTTTACACTTAATAAACCTTTTAAAACATTTCCTATGACTTAGAATTCCAGAAAAATTTTCTCCTCCAATATATCATGCATATATACATTGTTCCTGATAGATAAATGAAATAATAGAACAAATCTTTTCTACAACTTTCATAAGTTTAATTATTTGGAGAGTCAAAGGAAATCTAAGATGCTGAAAATTATTTTATAAGTAAATATTTTAAAAAATATGCATGTGATTATTCTTTTCTTTTTATATGCAAATAAAAAAGTAGTCTATAACAAACAGATACTACCAAAGAATTATTGTCTCAAATTATGAGTACAAATGAAATATAGAGAAATGTATTATTTATAAGATTGGACAAGTGAAGTTATTTTAGAAAAGGCCTGTAGTAACTCTAAAATGTTTTTAAAAGTCACACCTTAATAAGTAAAATCAAAGTAGTTCTTTAGGATTTTCTAAAGAAACCAAACATAGTTTTACTAAAATTAATTTAGTCACTAGCATTTATATTTTTGACCCATAAAAATAGGACAAATAATACAATACCTTTTTAGAAGTATTAGCTACATTTTCTGAAAATATGTCTGAAATCTGTTGCATTTATTTTAAAATTATAATGTGCTAATTTTTAAAAAACAAAGCTATTGTTCCTCTTACAGGTTATCAATTATATATATAAATAATAAAGTAAGCCTGAGGTGAGAACCATCTTGCTTAATTTTGTGAAAAGCAAACCACGTCATAGCAAGTTGCACTGACCTAATTATTACTGACAAATAAAATCATTTATTTTGATAGATACATATGGAAATAATAATTTTGTCAAGTAATTTTCAAAAGGAGAGAAATCTCTGATATATTTAACTTTTATTTAAATGATTAGTAAATATGTCTATTTAAGACTTTTCATGGTAGTATGATAAGAGAATGTCTTATAAGTAACCTTATATTGTAATAGTAGCCTGATAATTGAATTCTTCTTTGCTCTTGCATTCTGCTTTTTCATAATTTGTTTTTCAAAATGAGGTCTAAGTTTTAAATACAATACAGTGCTGTCCCTCTGCAGTTTATCACAATAATGAATCATTCTTAGGAAAAAGAAATAGCAAGATAGTATCAGGAACTTAGTTTTTAAAAATCAATAGAAGCGGCAGCTATTAAGTTTGAATATGAGAACCAAAAATAAAAGACAATCCTGTACTTGACATTTTTAGCAATACTTTAGGCAAAGTCATAAGTATTGCTATTACTACTTCATTTTTATGTATATTTTCAATTATGTCTTATAAGCAGTTGTGCTCCAAGAACTTACTGCATCTTTTCATGCAGGTGTTGTGCACAAAATGTAAAGTTTTCTAAACTTGGGAAATGAAAATGGGACTTTCTTCTATTTGCAAAAAATGGGGTAATTTTAATATTTTCTTTAGGCCAGTTGATTTTAATATTTTCTTTAATATTTTCTCTATGCACAATGAGAAACACAGGAACAGCTTTGCCCCTTCTCATGGACAATGATTTTCAACAGAAGGAAAAATTGGATAGGGAAATTCTCAACAACTTATCTAATTCCTGTAGACCCCAAGTTTTCAGTATTTTCCTATTGATTTCTCTTCTTCATCTTTGTGTATTTCTCTCTCTCTCCCCGCACACACACACACACAGCAACTTAGTCATTGTAACAAACAGATATGGGAATTTCCAAAAACAATAAACAGTCTTTTCTGGAAGATATTAAAATAGAAGAGTTACAACTGAGAATGCTCAGTTATTTGTGTTATGTTCTGCCGTGCAAATCACTGATTCAAAGACAGAATGTGTTGCCTCCTTCTCTACTCAAAGCTTCATGCAGGCTTGCAAGATAAACCTTCCTCTGCTGTCTTCTCGCTGAAGGTCATATGGTTTTGGGTTAGTCCCTCTACACCTTCTCTTCACACCAATGGCCACTCACTACCATAAGCAGGAGAAAAATCCTGAGCTAAGTCAAACCCATCTAATCATAAAATTGTGGTTCCGTTTTTTGTTTTCACCTTTCTTCTCCTGCTGTTTTTTCTATCAGCAGAACACTTAATAACCACTAATTGGTTAATCTGTTATTTAGGCAAGTATTAATATTCTCATTTTGCAGACAAGGAATCAGGCCTCCTGCTGCGTATCTCTAGGCCTTGGGTAAGGAGCTCTTCAGATGGGAGATTCAAAGTAGGTGAGCCCGTCCTCTGGAGGATGAGAAATTCGCCTGGAGCCGCTCAGCGGGGCCTCCCGGAGCCTCTGTCAGATCTCTGGGTTCCTGACTCCCACTTCTCCGCTCAGACCACCAGGCGACACTGCCTCTAATGACAAAAAAAAAAACCCTTTTCCCATTCCACCCCAACTAATGCTCCAAGGACTTTCTTAATTGCAATGGATACCCTGGGATCCGGAAGCTTATTTGTGACTTGATGAGTCTGCACCAGTGTTGCCTGGGTTTCTAAGTTTTGTAGCACTCAAAACTTTAGAATCACTTTGTACTTTCAAAAATAACTCACACTGCGAAACAGAGACAAAGCATTAACATATACACACTGCTGCTGCTGCTGCTGCTGCTAAGTCACTTCAGCCATGTCCAACCCTGTGCGACCCCATAGATAGCAGCCCACCAGGCTCCCCCATCCCTGGGATTCTTCAGGCAAGAACACTGGAGTGGGGTGCCATTTCCTTCTCCAATGCATGAAAGTGAAAAGTGAAAGTGAAGTCTCTCAGTCGTGTCTAACTCTTCACGACCCCATGGACTGCAGCCTACCAGGCTCCTCCATCCATGGGATTTTTCCAGGCAAGAGTACTGGAGTGGGGTGCCATCGCCTTCTCCATATACACACTACCATATATTGAGTGTAGTTCCCTGTGGTATACAGTAGGTTCTTGTGGTTACAGACTACAATATATAAAATAACTACAAGGACCTACTGTATAGCACAGGGAACTACACTCAATATTCTGTAATAACCTATAAGGGAAAGAATCTGAAAAAGAGTATATATATGTATATTGTGTGTGTGTGTGTGTATATATATATATATATATACATTGCATATATTATATATAAATATACACATATAGCCAGTCAACTACACTTCAGTAAATAATTATTTAATTTAAAACCTATTCCTCTGCAGAGAGTTCATGGAATCTCCCAGGCTCAGAGAGGTTGGGGAAAAGAGAACTCAGGAGATGCCCTCACCTCCTGACAGACCACTGACCATCTTGGACAAGCATGGAGGGGATTTTATTTTTTAAAGTCAAATATGTAGAACACTGTAAGAACTGTGTCATCTCGGGACACAGACCTGGATGAAAAAAAATGGTGAACATAAATCTATAGGAAGGATCGCTTGTGGTGTAACTTCTATACCCACCCGATGAAAGCTGACCTTTCTAGTGCAGAAATAATTCTGTTCCAAAACCATTGCTTTTCACCAAAAAATTTTAAACTGGCAGGTAACCTGCTTCAAAACTCAAATTGCTAAGGTTTTCTTGAGGGAAAAAAGAAAAAGTTAATACGTGACCTATATTTCATATCAGAATTAGGAGAGGAGCTGCGTTAAATGCAGAAGGAGCTTGGAACCCGAGATACCCTGTTTAACAACCACCATGAAACCTCTGAGAAGAGAGTTCAGGTTATAAAGATGAAGCATTTTACTCCTTTTTGTTTCCCGATCTAATTTGTAAATGAATTGGGTACAGAGGCAGCTACCTCTGTTTCTTCCCCTAACAGAATATCCATCAAGATGTGGCACAGATCTTACAGGTGTCTCTAAACGGATCTGAGTCATTTCCGAAGTATTTGCTGTTGCTTAGTTGCTCAGTCTTGTCCAACTCTTTTGCCACCCCATGGGCTCTAACCTGCCAGGATCTCCTGTCCATGGGATTCCTCAGACAGACATACTAGAGTGGGTAGCCATTTTCTCCTCCAGGGATCTTCCAGACCCAGGGATCAAACCTGGGGCTCCTGTATTGGCAGGCAGATTCTTTACCACTGAGCCACCTGGGAAGCCCTTCCTAAGTATAAGTTCCCTCCATTCACATGATATAGGCATTAATGGAAAAGATCTCATGGAGCATAATTACTCATCAAGTAGTATAGCTTGGCATCCCAAAATTCAAGGCAATTTAAAGATTTCCTTGAGCAATAGCTATGTGCCTAGTACACAGATAGGGAATTCAAAGGGAAAAGTTAACGTTAATCCAAGTAGATGACTACTTATAAACTACAATTTGAAAAGTTGCATAGGTGTTTCTTTAATCCAGAAAGTAAAATCTATCTAAGTGTTGTTGGAAATTTCTTTACCATGCTTATGTCTTTGGGAAAGATAATACATGGATTTCATTTCCCACTGAAGTTGCCAAAAAAGTCTCAAATCCATTCCAATTTCAGGTTTTGTAGCTCAAAAAGCCAGTAATGGATCTGACTGTGCCTGCAAGAGGTCAAGATATAAAAGAAAGTAGGAATATTGTTGAATAGCCAGTCACGTGGCTGAAAGAAAACCTGCCTAGTCTTCAGAATGCTCTGGGACTGGTATGGTTTTATGGTTCCTGTCCTCTGGGAGACACAGTTTGGTACTGGAAACAGGTTTAGAACAATAAGATCTAGTACTCCTAAAAAGGGGCTTCTCAGGTGGTGCTAGTGGTAAAGAACCTACCTGCTGTTACAGGAGACGTGAGCCGTGGGTTCAATTCCTGGTTGGGAAGATCCTCAGGAGGAGGGCATGACAACCCACTCCAGTATTCTTGCCTGGAGAATCTCATGGACAGAAGAACTTGGCGGGCTATAGTTCAACGAGTCGGACACAACTGACGTGACTTAGCATGCACACAAGCACTCCTAAAAAGTGTTAAGAGAAGCTGCGAAGAGGCTCCTGCTGTGCTGCTCAGTCATATCCGGCTCTTGCGACCCCATAGAGCCCGCCAGGCTCCTCTGTCCATGGGATTCTCCAGGCAAGAATACTGGAGCGGGTTGTCATTTTCTCTTTCAGGGGATCTTCTTAACCAAGGAATCGAATTCATGTCTCCTGCACTGGCAGGCAGGTTCTTTTATCATTGAGCCACCTGGCAAAGAGGCTAGATCCTTTCAAAATGGATTTCATAGTGGACAAAACAGGTAACACTCAAGTATAAAGAAATAGGTGGCTGGGCTTTAGACTTGGACTGCAGAGAGAGCAGGCCCCTGTGCCTTTGCTGAGATCTGAAAAAAGAGGAAAAGCTGGCTTTGTATTTGTTAACATCTCAGTTGGGAACAGGCTTAGAGGGGTCCAGACACTTCCACCATCACATAATCGACCATTATATAATCCCACAGCATGGAAAACCCAGACAACCAAAACCAGGTAGGTCAATAATACTTCCTTCCCCATCTTGCAATCCTCCTAGAAGTTATCTTATTTTTAGCAAAATGGTACTACATTTGAAAAAAATGTTTAAAAGTTGAATGATTTTAATCATGCATGATCCATGTTGTTGTTGCTCAGGCACTAAGTCATGTCTGACTCTTTGCGACCCCTTAGACTGCAGCACAGGAATGGCCAACCACTCCCGTATTCTTGCTGCAAGAATGCCATGAGCATGATCCATAGCACTGTGTAATGCATATTGCACCCTTTTTAAAAAGACCTAAAATACGTTGCCAATGTTATCGCATTCATCTGTCCCAAATCCCTATGAGGCAGGTAGCATAAATATTCATAACCCAGTTTTACAGATAAAGATGGAGTCGGAGCAGTGGGAAATGACTAAGCCAAGGGCCTGGTGCACATGCAGCGCTGCAGAAGAGTCAGTAGCAGCCTGTGATCCAAAGCCCCAGAGAATTACATGGGGCCTAGTCCTCATCTGCCTACCCGCTTCCTTGCTTCAATATGCACAGTCCCCTCCTCTATCAGGGAGAGGGGAGGGGAGACAATGGGTCTAGCACACCTCTGCTTCTCTGAGAGCCTGAGAGAGTCACTCAGGTACCAAATACCGTCGTGGGCTGGGTTTTGTAGACAGGAGAAGCAGGCTAATCTTCTAGGCTGAGCTCTAGACAGTTAGAAACTTCTTCAAGGTTATAGTCAAAGGGATTTTTATGAAGGCATACTTTCATCAACTTCATAACAGAAACAGCTATAGCTAAACTCCACAGGGAAAGTGTGATGGGAATGGAAAGATCCTCATGCTGCAAATTCTTAGCAACAGCATTGTGCCACTGTGAAGGGCGTTTCATGCCAGCAAGACCAGAGAATCGGTTGTGATACGTATCTGAACTCTGCTCCTCCGCCCTTATCTCCATCAAATAATGGGAAATAACACACTTTCTGACCTCATGATTCAACACCAGTGTTGATGCTAATGGGGACCTCAGGTTCCAACATGCCTGGAAGTTTGAATTCTGAGACTATGAAGCGATGTAAGAGGGTTTTGTGTTTTTTTGTTTTTTTCTTTCAAATAAACTCAGCTCACCAAAAGACCTGGACTTTTTAGAAAGAAATGTGACCAAGATCTTTGCCAAATGCTACTATAAAAATTTTGAAACATTTAGGAAATGGAGGCTTTTCTTTTTTTTTTTTCAGATTTATCTTATGGAAAAAATATGAAACTGCACCATCTCATTCATTTTGTGTAAGATCATTTAAGCAAAGGGCTGTGTACTTTCTGCCACATCAAAGTGTCTATGGACTCATATTTCTTCTTCATCAATCTGCTGGTTATTTCCAAATAGTAACTGAGTCAAAGTTTATCAAGCAGATTCCCGAATTACTTCACGTAATTTGTTTCCCACCTGTCTTCCAAAAGCTATGCCCAGAAACATTTTTTTTTTCTTATATGGTACCTTCGTTTCTTTAGGAAGACATTAAAATACATCTTCAAGTCCTATATGGTATTAGAAGCATCAGTTATGTTTGCAAATTAATTTTGAAGCTTTAAAATTGAGTATAAATACACCCACATATATGCATGCATGACGACACACACGGCATTTGCATTGAAGTTTTTTCATGTATACTCACCTCAACAATGGCACCGCTAGGGAGCCTAAGAAAATGGCGGTATAGCTCTTGGAACCCACTGGGATAAACGGTGTATACAGCTACATGAGAAGTAATACCTCCTGGACCAAGTGCAGTCACAGAAATGTCATCGTGCTGTTGGAGGTCACAGCTGGAGATGCTGGACTGGACGCCATGCCTTTTCCAGATATAATCATACACTGCCACCTAGTGAGACACAGAGACCCCCCCCCCCACCCCCCAGCCCCAGAAAAGGAGAGAAAAAAAATTAATTAACTTCTGGCAAGAGCAGAACCAATTTTAAATGCATCTACAATAAATCTGAGAGTCTCTGCCATCTGCAATGCCTCTGCCTCCATTCCAGGCATATTTTTATGACATATATCTAAATAGTGAAGAAAGACAAATCCCCGGTGTGTGCTCCGTAAAGTTAATTCTACACAGATGAAGCTGTAATTGGCTCCCATATTAACCCAAAGTAGGAAGATCAAGCAGGCTGCGACAATGAGAGTGTTGATTAAAAAAAATGCTTACGAATGGCTTTATGAATGGGTGTTTGTGCTTTTCCATCCAAGATAAATCTTTGCTCTTTTTTGTTTCTTTGTAGTAAGCTAAGTCTCTGGCATCACCAAAACAGGGGGCAAGATAAATTAAAGATATATTTTAGTGAAGTGCACAGGGCAGGATTTTTGCATATTTTGTTTACATACCACTTTTAGTTTGTGACAATTCCTTTGTCTAAAGACAGCATTCCTTGTGGGGCCTTTAGTAAAGTTAACTGAACTATGAATGAATTCAAAAGATATTGCTCCATTGCTTGTCTAAAACACTGGCAATAAAACATTAGATTATACTGCTCCAGAAAATTTTTTGAGGCTGATAAACCTTCTTGTCTCCAGATTTCTTTGTCATCTTCTCCTGCAACTGCTGAGCTATACAAAATGCTTTCTAAAATTTTCAGTTTCCCTATTCACATACTCCAGTCATTTCAGAGGTAAGTAAAGGAAAGTATTCAATTGATTTCTTTCTTCACTGGCTCCTTCTGAGGCAGAAAGCATTTATCTGTTGTGGCAGACAGTTCATGTCAAACACAATCCTCGAAGTTAACTCCTAATATGATGTGCAAGTACTTTCAACACTCAAAAATATAGAAAGATTAAATAATATAAAGGAAAGTTCTGGCCAATTATTATTTAATTCAAGTCTCTAGTTGACAATAAACTCCCATGGTTCTAGCTGGGAAGCCTTTTCTTTGAAAATGAAAAAGTAACATTAAAATCTAGGTGAACAGGTAAAGAAGTGATAAATGTCTTAAAATAGCTTGAATGAAAGAAAAGATTAAAGTTAAAAGATTAAAGTTACAATTAAAAACCGACATTTATTGAGGACCCATCTATGTTAGTTTTTTCAGAAAATATAGACAAGTTTCAGGATCTATCAGAAGTTCACAGTAAGAGACTGGTATACATTTAACTTAAAGCCAATGTAATTGTGATGAGTGCACAGAAGGAACCTTACCAAGGAGGTGAGGTTTGATTTGGGTCTCAAAACCTTACTGGGATTTCAAAATGTACGAAAAGGGCCATGGGTGTGTTCAGCACCAAGATGCAGAACGCACGGGGGGCTCAAGGGCCAATCCATGGTCCAGTGGACCTGACTCAAGGGCAGGTGTGAGAACCAGGGTGTAAGGCTAGAAACATCATTTGCACTGTGGAGACACAGGATACCCTGCTAAGATATTCGTAGTGTAATTCATAAAGAGGAGAAGGCTGGCGGTTTTTTGAGTAGAAGACAGGCTTCATTTGACTTGTATTTTAGAGTAACAGCTAAAGGCAGAGTGACAGGTAGACCAGAAAGACGATAGTTTGGAGCTCATCTCACCAAAAGGAGAGGAAGAGACCCTGCATTTGGGGAGTGGCAGTTGAATTGGAGACAGAGTCAATGATTCTTTTTCTGAAACAGAACCGTCAGAGTTCAGTTGCCAGCTAGATGTGAGCTTTGAGTGACAGACGTCTCAAAGGTGGCAACAAGCACGGGTACCACTAACCATGCTACTGCAATGGGCCCGTGGCAAGCAGGCAGGACAGGCTTAGCGATAGCATTGACTACATCTAAAGAAAGCATTTAATAAACATGTCAAAGCCATGGTAGAAGCAGTGGGAACGTGAATCCACTTAAGTATTTATTTTTTAATCTGTGTGATCACCTGGCGGGCATGTTTAGCAACACTGAGCATCCCCAGGTCAAATCAGGAGGTGGGTGTCGCTACTCTTCCAGCCCCTCCCAGAGTCAGGATCACAGCTGAAGCCTAAACCAGGAGCAGAACTGAAGCCTCTGGCTGCAAGTGCAGCTCCAGGCCAAGTATCACACACATCTCTGATATCTCCAGCCTTTGGATGTAAGAGGATGTAAGACTTTAGGCAAAACAGAGCAAAAGAAATGAGATGGGAATAGCATGGCACATCCTGGAGAACTAGGGGGTTTCTGCTTATTCTATGAAGAACTTGGTGATACAGGAGTTAGCCAGGAGCCTTGCTGGATGGAAGCCTCTCTGTCCTGGAAATGCAGGAGGAGACACACCCACACTGCAACACTGGCAATATGGGCGTGCCACAAGACTCTGAAGATGTCTGCGTGTGTCTGCAAAGGAGTAACTCTTGCTTTGGAAGCTGATTCCTTTTAGAACATAAGTGACCTTGAAACTTTGGGTAGTAAACTGTGCAGAGCAGGTTTTTAGAAATAGCTCTTATTGCTTTTGATATGCACATCCTTCTTCCTCCTCTCCTTCTCAACCATCTCTAGTCTGAGGAAAGAGAAGGGTGAATTGCCTACTACCCAGAGACATCCCTAACTGATCTAGAGTCTAGGAGAGAATGGCTGGATAGACTAGAAAGGAAGGCCTTCCCTGGTGGCTCAGCAGTAAAGAATCTGCCTGCAATGCAGGAGACACTCCTTCGATCCCTGGGTCGGGACAATCCCTTGGAGAAGTAAATGGCAACCCTCTCCAGTATGCTGGCCTGGGACATCCCACGGATGGAGGAGCCTGCTGGGCTACAATTCCTTTTGGTTGAAAAGAGCCGGACGCAACTTAGCAACTAAACCAGCACCACCCAGACTAGAGACTAAATCAGCGTGATTGAGTGGTAGGCCTGGAGGTGGACAGTTCACACACATACACACCCTTGCTTGTCTGTTTATGTTGCAACTCTGTCAGCTTGGTATTATTATTCGCATTTTATAGCCAGGGGAACTGAGGTTCAGAAATATTAAGTAACTTGCCCAAAGATAGTTGTATGATGATACTATTTACTAAGAAATAATCCTATTCCTCTACCCCTGATTTACCCACAAGCTTTTCTTTCTCTCCTCCTTGGTGTTTTTGGAGCAAGAACTCAGAGTAGCTCCCTTGCCCCTTCTCTCTCTCTCTTTTTTTTTTTGTATTCAGGAAGCACCCACATCCTCTGCCTGTTCATAGTCAAGTCCTAACAAGAGCAGCCTCTTCTGAGCATGACTTTCCTTCCAGCTCCTGCCTTATGGGGTAATGAGTTACCAAGCCCACTTTGGTTGCTAATCGAGAGCTGCATCTTCCAAACAGCTTTAGTAGTCATGAGGCTGACATTTTTATTTCCGTTAGTCTGGTTCCTGTGCTTGCTTAGTTTTTCTCAACTAGCTCAGGTGGGGGAAAGAGGGGTATATATCACAGTGGCCCTCTGGGACCACAAATCACCATGTAGCTCTGATATTTGAACCCAAATTGATCTGACTCTAAAGCCAATGTAACTGTTGATTACAGCATGTGGTAACATGTTTGATGCAGAGACCACTGTCTTTGAGCGTTAGTGTGTGGCTGAGCAATGAAACTGTGTCTGAACATGGTTCTGAATTTTTCTGAATTTTTGAGCATGCTGAATTTTGCCTCAGTGAAGTGTGCCTGTGAAAGAATCTATGGGAAGATTTGTCTATCCTTGGTCTGAGCAGGAACTTTGCAAACATCCCTCTTGACTCAAAAAGGATACACTGTCGTTTGTCATAGAAAATCAAAATAGGGGCAGCATCCGAACTACTACAGCTATTTAGTTTTATTAATATCCATGGAAAGTTCTCAAGCTTCTTTGGATATTCATTAGAAAAAAAAATTACTAATGTTTTTCTCTTTATTTATTTATTGGACCATACAGTTCTAATACTGAAGCAATCGTGGTCATTTCCAGAATTTCCATCCAGCAGCCTTAGGATCTGATCATCAAACACGTGTTCACAACGCGTGTGTATGTTGGTCTCTCAGTCATGTCCAACTCTTTGCAACCCCATGGACTGTAGCCCTCCAGGCTCCTCTATCCGTGGGATTTCCCAGGGAAGAATAGAGGAGTGGGCAGCCATTCCCTTCTCCAGGGGGATCTTCCCAGCCCAGGGATCAAACCCATGTCTCCTGCACTGCAGGTGGATTCCTTACTGTCTGAGCCACCAGGGAAGCCGTGGCATGTGGACCAAGTTAAACCCTATTATTTCTGTTTTACGAGTACACGCCTTTTGGAAAAGGAAAAGGGGGAGTGACCCATAAAACCTCACTAGAAATGGTTAAGAATCTGAACCAGATGTTCACCCTGAAGAGAATATTTTCAGTTACCTGGTGATCTAGGGAACACTCTCCCATTGGCCACCAACACATCCTACCCTCCGGGTAATTGCTTTATATTCTGACTTACAACCAAAGACAGCCTGAAGCAATTGGGGATGCTTAGCTTTGAAACCTTCTTAAAATCCTCCCTAGGGTTAAGAAAGTAGGACAAGGTAAAAAAAATAAAAAATAAAAAAGCAGAACATGGATGTTTTATAACAAGAACTAAACCGAAAGAGAGGCAGAGCAGAGGATGGACACAGAGGTGAGGTGTGATGAAGCAATCACCGTTTGATTTTTCTTAAGCCCTTTGGCTCATTTCCAAATAATCTAAGTAGGTGGACATGATTGCCTGAAACTCTGTTCTCCTGACTTTTCACTCTAATTCTTTAAAACTAGTTGTTGGGTAACAGGCTCTTCAGCAGACTGGCTTGATATTTGATCACCAAGCTAGACATTCACCTGTAATATTTCCTGTTTAGTTTTATTTCAGGCAATCGGAATCGAAGAAGGGAAAGTTTCGTTAAGGCAAATACCAGACAATCTAGACATTCTTGCCGAAAGTTAAGTGAGAGATAAAAAGAAGGAAGTAGGATCTGATTATTCTATGAAGTGCATTTTATATAGATGCCTTTGTTTTTCATTTTCTGTTGAGTAATGGTTAAACTAGTTGGCAAACTAAGTAATATCCATGGAAAATTGGAGTTCGTTAGTATTTCTGCAAAAGGATAGGCCCGTAGATACTGACTCTGCCCTATGGAAGTTGAAGTTAGCTCCACAAGTGAACTCTTCTGTCAACTAAAATCTCTTTCATTGAACCAATCAAATCTGTTCTTTTATTGCCACAAAAGCCCAGGGTGAGTTAACAAATCTTTTGAGACAGGTAAGTCAAGAGACCATGTATAGGGCATTTCTGAGGAGCTATAACTGGCCTGGATCTGGAGGCATAAAAGCACAGAAAAACCCACCAAATGCCAGGGCCGCAAACAGTAATCCTTAAATGAGATTCATCGTTCAGCAGAAAAACAAGTCGAGGGCGGTAATTCAATGGTAGACGAAACAGGTCAGAACAGGTTCAAATGCTGCATATTTCACAACAGAGCTTAATTAAAACAGGACTATGAGGCTCTTAATTGCATTATAATAGTTCAGCATGAAATTAGGTCTGATGTGAATGTCCTTATAGTGGATTTGTTTATGTTATTATAATTACACAGTGGTACATAGATTTACTGCATAGATACATTTTTTTTTAACAGCTCTTGGGTGGATTTCTTTTCTTTCCCCACTAGAATTTGCACTTTATTTCCAAGTGTGGAAAGTTAGCAAGAGAGAGCCCGGGTCAGGAAATTAGGTCATACCGGGTGACCCAGTTGGTCTCCTGTGTATTTGAAGCTTAGAATCCAAATACGCTGTGCCTTGATGATAGCGATCTTATTCGCCAATTCTTTAGGAGAGAACATGTCCGCACTATACTGGATGCTTGGGGCTGGTGCACTGGGACGACCCAGAGGGATGGAATGGAGAGGGAGGAGGGAGGAGGGTTCAGGATGGGGAACACATGTATACCTGTGGCTGATTCATTTTTATATTTGGCAAAACTAATACAGTTATGTAAAGTTTAAAAATAAAATAAAATTAAAAAAAAAAACTGGGTCTTGGCAAAATGAGCATCTTACCCATAAATGCTGTGTTTTGTTTTAGAAAACAATGCCTTCCTTTTGAATTAATGAATGCAAATGTATGACAAAGACTGTGTCTGTAGCTCTAAAATATCACAGGGTAGGGGTTTAGTCACTCAGTCGTGTCTGACTCTTCGCGACCCTGTGGACTGGAGCCCTCCAGGCTCCTCTGTCCATGGGATTCTCCAGGCAAGAATACTAGAGTGGGTTGCCATTTCCTTCTCCAAAATATCACATATTCCAGTGTAAATTCTTCCCTGGTGGCTCAGGTGGTGAAGGATCTGCCTGCAATGCAGGAGACCTAGGTTCAATCCCTGGGTCAGAAAGCTCCCCTGGAAAAGGGACTGGCAACCCAGTCCGATATTCTTGCCTAGAAAATTCCATGGACAGAGAAGCCTGGTGGGATACCGTCCATGGGGTCGGGAAGAGTCAGACATGACTGGGCGACTAACAGTGTAAATTAAAAAGTCAAAATTTCAAAGATTTGAGTCTAACGGTAACTCCTCTTCCGAAGATAGAAAAGACACAGCAACAGCTGGCTTTCCAAATGATAAAGGTGATGCCTCTTCCATGACGGACCCAGAGTTTAGACAAAGACATGGCCGGTCCACATAAGAATCTAACCTATGACCTTGATTTAACTATGGAATGAAAACGTGGGATAACTTCAGAAGCTTTGGAAGCATGTACATCTTTGATGGTGCTTTCCATTTTTCTCCAATTACTTTTGTTTCCTTGCAGCCTATGAATATCAGCAGTTCTGCACATTGCTTCATTTTGTGTGTTGCTTTGAAACAAAAGACAAAAGAATGAATAGAAGATGGCTGCCGCTAAGTGGCTTCAGTTATGCCCGACTCTTTCCAACCCCATGGACTGTAGCCCACCAGGCTCCTCAGTCCATGCGATTTTCCAGGCAAGAATACTGGAGTGGGCTGCATTTCCTCTTCCAAGGGATCTTTCCCACCCAGGGATCAAACACGAGTCTCCTGCATTGCAGGTGGATTCTTTACCCCTGAGCTACCAAGGAAGCCCAAAAGAAGATTACCAGCAGATAAATCGGGTAAGTAAAATGATCATGCCTTGATGTTTCTTTCTTTAGCATAACCATTAGGAGTATAGAACAAGTACTTAAGTAAATTTGAACCAATTTTGAGAAAGGTAATAAACTATGTTACATTGCCAAAAACCCAGACTTCTGAACAAAATTACCTGTGCTTAATTCAGCTAGAAATAATGCAATTTGGGGAAACCTCATGTAGAGCCGTATGTGGTTATACACATGTTGTAGAGTAAGTTCTGTTATCGTGAGCATAGATAATTTTGGTAACCCCTCAAACATTACATCTTGCCTCTGTTATCAGAAATAAGTGTTTCTCACACCACAATTGCACAATTTTTACAAAACACACTCAGAAACCACAAAGAACTTGGCCTCTGGTTAAAACATTTTGCAAAGCTCCTGGGAATAGAAACAAATGCAAGAAAAAGATGCAGGTTATTTTAAGTAAGTAGGAAGTCACAGGTCTTTAGCAACAGCCTGAAGGTTTTCCCTTGTATGCAAATGTTAATAATATTACCAATGCAACTCTGTATGAACAAAAGGCAGATGGGTTTCAGAGTAAATGTAAGCGTGGTGCACCCTGTCTCTGCCACTCCCTGCCTTGCCTGGGAGTGCTGGCTACCAAAATGAAGAGTGGACTATGAGGCTGAAAACCACTCCACAACACATCTAAGATTAGGACTAGAGAGTAAATCAAAGGATGACAGAATGGAGAAAGGTAAGGAAAAAGACAAGATTTCTCTGCTCTAACCACCCACTGCTCCTTGAGATAAATCCTACAGGTGATGAATTCATTGTTTATATGTAAAATAGTCATAATGATTTGGCCAGCAGTATTTTCCGCCTGTCTATTCTACTTTCTATAGATGCAAGAAAAAAAAAAACCTTAATTTTAAGGTTATTGTAACACATATAAATCAAGGCCAGAGAATTGCACAATATACCCAGATCTTAGCATTTTTAAAAGACTTCTTTTCTTCTCTTGAATTCCAGAAAGAAAAAAGAAAAAGCATGAATTTGGAGGTTACTTATCTATTTGCTCTAATATTTTAGTCCCTGGTCTGACAGAACCAAAGAAAAATAATTGGACTGACTTAGATCAGATGACCAGTTTTAGTCCAGTTATCAAAAGAAAAGAAATCTGACTATATTTTTTTTCCTTTACAGGTAGTGGGCTTGCAATGTGATGCATAGATCTGGCTAAAGTTTACTCAAATCCATTAAAACCAGTCAGCTGTTAAATCACTAGTAAAATGAACGCCAAGTGTCCTACTAATATAAAGACCACTTAAAAAAAAAAATTACCCACAACTCTGCTTCAATGTGGTGCTAATGGTAAAGAACCTGCCTGCAAATGCAGTAGATATAAGAGACATGGGTTCAATTGCTGGGTTGGGAAGATTCCCTAGAGGAAGGCACAGCAACCCACTCCAATATTCTTGCCTGGAGAATCCCACGGACAGAGGAGCCTGGTGGGCTACAGGTCCATGGGGTAGCACAGAGTCGGACTCGACTGTAGCGACTTAGCACTCATGCACTGCTTCAATGCGAAGGGCACTGAAGCAGACGATTTTCCTTGCTGTCAGGGAATTATTCATCTCACCATGCTGCCAACTAATACTTAGTTCTTCTCTCATCCTTGACTTTAATTTTCTCCAATGATAGAAAAATACCAAAGTGTAATACAAACAGAAGATGGGGGAAAGGGTATTTTTAATGTGTATGTTTGTGTGTTTTATTTTATTTTCAGGATGAATTACTCCCAAACTTAGCTGCCCAACTATTTTTGTGTCAACTAAAATGAACCTGGGCTTCCTAGGTGACGCTAATGGTGAAGAATCTGTCTGCCAATGCAGGAGACGTAAGAGACACAGGTTTGATCCCTGGGTTGGGAAGATCACTGGAGAAGGGCGTGGCAACCCACTTGACTAGTCTTGCCTCGAGAATCCCATGGACAGAGGAGCGTGGCGGGCTACAGTCCATGGGGTCGTAAGGAGTCAGACACGACTGAAGCAATTTAGCACACAAAATGAACAATACTATATGAATTATAATGTCTTTGCATGCTAACCAAATTCTTCCAAAAACTAAGTTGTGTAAATTGGTTAAAAATCTATTAATAGAAGAGAGAGTTGGTGGCAGCAAGAGTGAACTTATAAACATGGAACATGGCCTTACGTGAGCTTCCACAATGGCACTTGAGTGTATCTTCCCAGCCGCCCATGGGGCTCACTCCTTTCCTTTAAAATGCTACTCAAATGTCACCTTATGCATGGGGTCTTTCCTGGCCCCTCTAATATGTAATAGCACCTCCGCCCTTAGCCACAACAGATGCTTTATTTTCATGGTAACATTACTGCAAGTCTTACTTCCAACCATATACACTGCATATTTCCTTGTTTGTGTCTGTCTTTCTGAACATAAATATAAACATCATAAGGAAAAGGACTAGGGTCTGACTCATAAGAGGCACTAAACTGATATTTACTGAAAGAATAAATGATAACGTGATAGAAAGGATTCAATATTGAAGGCAATCTGCTTTTGTTTTGTCATGCTTATCTCTGAAGCTACTGAAACTGATTCATTTTTTCCCAACTGCAAAATTGATGTGTGAGACATCTGCCCTTTTATGTCAGTCTTATAACAACACCAAGGCCCTTCCTTCAGAAGTATCAGTGAGGTGAGCTCTCTACCAAATTTCCGCAATGCAAGTCTGAACTCCCTATTTCTTAATTTAGTGAAGTTTGTTCAGCTGCTATCTTATCACATCACCCCACCTACTCCACCCACAAGCCGAGGATGAACCATGTCATAACTCTCCTGGAATAATAGTCCTTTGCACGCACATAAAACCTTTACTCTAGGAGTTACAATGCATTATACAATAATTAATTACCTCATCAAACAACCCTATAAGTAAAGAAAGTATTGTTTTGATTTTATAGATGATAAATGTGAAATAAAGGAAATAAAAATCACATTCCTACCTTTTATAAGAGCACTGAAGAGACAAGAAAAGATGGACTAAGTCCAAGGTTTTCCTCATGCAAAGATTTGGTAGAGTTTTAATGGTTTACTAACAAAAAAGAGTGTATTTAATTTAATGCCCCCCTCTTACAGGAACAGGGGTTATTTCCTGGTTATTTTTCACAACTATAAAAAAAATTAGCATGTGTCATTTGTGCTTTAAAACTAGGGGTTTTTTTTTTGTTGTTGTTATTGCTGTTGTTATTCAAAACCTTTTTGAATCACTCATTCAAACTAGGTGCTACAACAGACAGAATAAAATACATTTTCTTGGCCTCTATGAAACAGAATTTAGTAAGAAAAGTGAGAACAAGTACAATTAACTATAATTTAAAACTAGTAAGATTTAAAAGCCCTGTGTGCATGGGTGCTAAGTCACTTCAGTCATGTCCAACTCTTTGTGACCCTATGAACTGTAACCTCCCAGGCTCCTCGGTCCATGGGATTCTCCAGGCAAGAACACTGGAGTGGGTTGCCATGCCCTTCCTCAGGAGATCTTCCAAACCAGGAAGCAAAGCCTTGTCTCAGGCATCTCTTGCACTAGCAACCAGATTCGTTACCACTGCACCAACTGGGAAGCCCTTAAATGCCCTAGGAGAAGTAAAAATCCTAAAAGGTTTGAGAAGGGATAAGTCAAGACAGAGAATGATAAGAACAGATGGATCTTGTGGGACACCTTCTCTGTGTTGAGACTTAGAAGGGAGAGAAAAAGTCCACACAAGTGAAGGTAGATATTTTTTATTTGGAAAATAAAAGGATAGAAGAATTTGGTGTCCATCTTTTAGGTGGATTCTGGTTTGTTGACTTTCAGTGAGTCTAGGTTTTCAGAGTGTTCATTTCAATTTATCAATTTCATTGTCACTTTTGAACAAGGGACTTACTTCCCTTGTAGCTCAGTCAGTAGAGAATCTGGCTGCAGTGCAGGAGACCTGGGTTCGATCCCTGGGTTGGTAAGATCCCTTGAAGATGGCAATGGCAACTCACTCCAGTATCCTTACCTGGAAAATCTCATGGACAGAGGAGCCTGGTGGGCTGCAGTTCATGGGGTCGCAAAGAGTCAGGCACAACTAAGTGACTAACACATACTTTGAACAGTAGATCTTACCTTCTCACTGAATATGGTTTTCTCTTTGAGCTAGAAATTTCCAGAGCAGAATAAAGAAAGAAGAAAAATAGCATATAGAAAATTAATCACAGCAGTAACTATTTGGGGAAAGATTAATTAAGAATAAGAATTATAAATAATACTTATTTAGGACTCATTATGTAAAAGGCTCTGTTTGAAACACATTCATTCATTAGTTCATTCATTCAACCATCTCCTCAGAACCTATTTATTGAAATCCTACTTTGCACCAGAGAATTACAGAAAATGGAATTGAATCAGAGTGACGAAACACTTGCTGTTTGTAAGCTGCCTTTTTTGTGGAGGAAAACAAATAACTAAATGTATCAAAAGTGCTGTGGAGAAAAAGGAAACAGAGCAGGGGATCAATGGGCAGTGGGTGGAGTCAGGAGGATAAAGGGCTATTTCACTGCTAATTTGATTTAGAATTTTAATTTTATTCATGGAAAGCCTTTCAGAGTAGGAGATACTTGAATAAATGTCTGAATAATGAGAGGGTACAAATCAAGTGCATAAATGGGAGAAAAGCACTGTTAGAAGAGGGAACAGCAAGTACCATGACTTTGAGGGGACTCCACTTGTCTTAGGTTCAAAGAAAAGCAAAGCAGCCAAAGAATTGAAACAAAGCAAGCAAGGGGAGAAATAGGAGAGAAAAACAGAGCAGAGAGAGTTGCGGGGAGGACCTGAGCATGCAGGGATGTGTAGACCATCAAGGAGTATGGTTTTCTCTCTGAATGAATTGTGAAACCATTGGACATTTTTGAACCGAGGTATAACATATAAGACATTATTGGGACTTACTTCCCTGGTGCTCCAGTGGCTAAGACTCAGCACTTCAAATGCAGAGGATCTGAGTTCAATCCTTGGTGAAGGAACTAGATCCCGCATGCCACAACTAAGACCCAACATGGCCAAATAAATGCAGTAAAAAAAAAAAAAAAGAAGAAGATGAAGAATGAAAAGATAATATTAAAGGAGTCACTCAGGCTGATGTTGAGAGGTAAACTGGGGATAGATAAAGCTATGGATAAAGCTTGAATTGTGTCTCGCTGAAAAAGCAGAGACATTACTTTGCCAACAAAGGTCCGTCTAGTCAAGGCTATGGTTTTTCCAGTAGTCATGTATGGATGTGAGAGTTGGGCTGTGAAGAAAGCTGAGTGCCAAAGAATTGATGCTTTTGAACTGTGGTGTTGGAGAAGACTCTTGAGAGTCCCTTGGACTGCAAGGAGATCCAACCAGTCCATCCTAAAGGAGATCATTCCTGGGTGTTCATTGGAGGGACTGGTGTTAAAGCTGAAGCTCCAATACTTTGGTCACCTGAGGCAAAGAGCTGACTCATTTGAAAAGACCCTGATGCTGGAAAAGATTGACAACAGGAGGAGAAGGGGACGACAGAGGATGAGATGGTTGGATGGCATCACCGACTCAATGGCCATGGTTTTGGGTGGACTCTGGGAATTGGTTATGGACAGGGAGGCCTCTTGTGCTGCAGTTCATGGGGATGCAGAGAGTTGGACCCGACTGAGTGACTGAACTGAACTGAAAGTTATTGAAGATTTAATTCCCAGTTCCTATGAATGTATCTTTATTTGGGAATAGAGTCTTTGCAGATGAGTCAGTTGGGTGACCCTAAGCCAGTTGGACTGTGTCTGTATAAAAAGGAGAAATTTGAACACAGAGACAGGCATCCACACACGAAGAGAATGCCATGTGAACATGAAGGCAGAGACTGGGGTGATGCATCTGTAAGGAAGAATCCCAAAACTTGCCAGCAGACTGCCAGAAGCTAGGAGGGAATCATGGAACAAACTTTTTCCTTATAGCCCTAAGAAGGAAATCTATACTCCTGCCAACACTTTGACCTTAACTTTGAGCCTCCAGCATTTTTAGATGATAAGCTTCTGTGTTACAAACCACACAGTTTGTGGCACTTTTAACAACAACCCTTAACACAGGCAATGACTCACTTTACAAGAATTACTGCTTTCAATCCTCATTATAAACCTGGGCAGTTATTATTGACCCAAGTTTCAGACAAAGAAAGTAAAGCCTAGAGAGATCAAGTGATTTATCTAAGATGAGACTTTGTAAATAATAATGCTAACATATGGCCACAAGACTGTCTAACCTCAAAATGTAGACTTTTAAACTGTGTCTCTACTGCCTTTCTGAGAGACAGTTCAAAACTGTGAAGTGGACAGAAAACACTGCCAAAGTGTCCATTTCAATGAAAGTAGAAAATTATGTTCACTTTAAATCCTACATGTATATTAAACAACTTTGGATTTTTATTACTGAGGCTGGGATATGGAAAGCAAGTATTCAGAGAGAATGTGGATGTAAAGAGATGTCTGCTGTCTCTTTGTTTTCTTTTATGAAGAATAACACCCTGAGAGGTAGAAGGACTCTCTTACACCTTCCCCCATCACTAATGAACCCTGGGTCTCGGTTTCTTCATCCATAAAATGAGGAAATCAGGTTAAATAATTACTAAGGCATCTTTCAGTTCATATATTTTGTCATATAAGTGGTTTTTCTTATTTTAAAAAAAATGCCTTTGAAGATAGAAATGCATTTACTGAGAGTCACCAATATTAAGAAATAGAGCATTTTTCTGTGTATTAGTCACTCAGTCATGTCCGACTCTTTGCAACCCCATGGACTGTAGCCCACCAGGCTCCTCTGTCCATGGGATACTCCAGGCAAGAATACTGGAGTGGGTTGCCATTCCCTTCTCCAGGGGATCTTCCCAACCCAGGAATTGAACTGGGGTCTCCTGCATTGCAGGTGGATTCTTTACCCTCTGAGTCACCGGGGAAGTCCCAGAGCATTTCTAACTTTCCAAAGAGTTCCGTGTCCCACATTCCTGTCAATACCGACCACAAGTTCCTGTCACCTCAGCCGTCTCCTGCTTGAACAACAGTTCAGAACTTCCAGAACTTCTTTAATGCACATGATTTGTATTAAAATCTTTAAAAAAAAAAAAAAGAAAATATCAAACAAATGCTTGTCTCTAGCTCTTTTTTTAGGCCAAGATCAAATCCCAAACACTGATAAAATGTAAACGTTGGACTGACTATACACACTGAGATCCAGAAATCTGTAAACAGAGATAGCATTATTTTAACATTTATTTTAATATTAATATCAACAAGGCACTGTTTTTCCCAATGTTTTTGGCTTATCATCCTTTCTTAACTTTGGAAAGCAGTCTTCTTCAGTAGTCATGAAAACAAGATTCTAGATCTGGATTCTTATCATTTGGGCAAAATTCCTCATTTTTCATTTTCCTAAATAGTAATATGAAGTTACTGAACTCTGAGATTTCTAAGAGAATTTCAACCTCTGAAATACAATAAAATACAGTAACGAACATGAACTAAGTTGGAAATACATAAGAATACAGTAACGAACATGAACTAAGTTGGAAATACATAAGAAATCCAAGATTGAGGGATATAACAGTATGTAAGTCAGTATTTCCAGTCTTTTGGGTTCTTTGAGGTCAGCAAACCATGGTACACGATTATTAACAGAACTCTCTCTTTTCAACTTTGTTCTAATATGAAAGAACACAATGTCAAAATACATAAATGTGACACATCGATGTGTCCATCTTAGAAGCCAGGAAAATCAAGACTTACGTGACGTGATTATGATTGCCAAGCGCGTCTCACTTAGAGTCTAAAGGAAAGAAGTATTTCCAGAAGCTTTGTTAAAAGTTTTTTTTTTTTAATTAGCACAAAATTCATCTGCTGTTGAATTCTACTAGATGTTCACTTGAAGACAGAGTCCGCATCTCTCTGTATACAAAGAGAATGAACCAGCTGGATTTGTGAATTTTCATTTCTAGTGACTTATGATATGGAGCACTGTCTAGTTTCTCTAACTTATTCAGTTACTTAATATGAGCGTGCATGTGTGCTCAGGCCCTCAGTGGTGGCCGAATCTTTACTACCCCAAGGACTGCAGGCCAACAGGCTCATCTGTCCGTGGGATTTCCCAGGTAAGAATACTGGAGTAGGTTGATATTTCCTCCTCCAGGGGATCTTCTCAACCCAGGGACCAACCCTGCATCTTCTACATTGGAAGGTGGATTCTTTACCACTGAGCCACCTGGGAAGCCCAACTTGACATGAGAGTGAGTAACAAAGAGAAAAGTGGTTAGATAAAAGTAGGAGGTCACTGTGTTAGCTAATTTAGCTACACTGAGCTAATTTAGCTCAATGGGAGGGAATTTACCAATTTTTTAAAGTATTTATGTTGAAAATATCCAATTTAAGTTTCCTAGTGATTTTGCAGTATTCTACCATGAACTCAGGCAGGAATTTACTTGTGGAAGAGCTAGACATTAGAGAGGATTACGCTAGAAATTGGCTCAAGATTTACAAACGGGAGAAGAGCAATTGGGGAGTCATTCACTCCTAGGGGATACTTTAAGAGAATAACTGGGAAAGCTGTGTGCAGAGCGCCTGAAGCATGGAGCCTGTCTCGGCCACAGTTCTAGGCATGGCTGTGCTGGGCTCTTCAAATGGGCAGCTGTTCTGATCATCTGAATCTTTAACACCGAGGTGCTTTAATTCTACGATCACCTAGTGAACACACAGAGTTTAATGAACACAGTACTCAGTAGGTAAACAGATTAATGAGTATCTATACATAGGAGTCTATGTATAAGAAAACCATAAAAAATACTAGATTCAGGTCATAAGGTAAATTTATACCTACAGTTATTTTTGGCAACCATTATTGGGTTGTTATCGGAATTCGTGGGCTTCCCTGGTAGCCCTAGTGGTTAAAAAAAAAAACCTACCTGCCAATGCAGGAGACATAAGGGATGCAAGTTCCAACCCTGAGTCAGGGAAGATCCCCTGGAGGAGGGCATGGCAACCCACTCCAGTATTCTTGCCTGGAGAATCCCATGGACAGATGAGCTTGGCAGGCTACAGTCCATAGGGTCACAAAAGAGTCAGACATGACTAAAGCAACCTAACACACACAGCACAAGCATTCACAGAAACAATGTGTTCCTTTGTGTTTTCTACTCATAAAGAAATTACGTTTCGGAAGAGATTAGGGTATGTGGACAAGGATGGGCAGAAGGAGTAGGTGAAGGAGAAATACACGGACTAAGTTGGGGAAAGTTGGAAGAACTTATGATTAGAGGCATCATTTAACGTAATTATTATCATGAGTACTGGCCAAGAGATAGCAATAAGAAGGACAAGGAAAAGGTGAAGTTTTTCTAAGGAAAATAAATCCAATTACTTATAAGGTGGAAACTCTAAATATAACCAAAGGATATGTCTTCAGACCTGATAGATCAGATGGAGAAAATATCCCAGGAAGAGATTAAAAATGACTTAGATCATTGAAAGCAAGTAACTGTGGGCTGAAAATCATAAGCGTATTTTTCAACAAGGGAAAGAAACAGGGTAAAGAAGGTGGAAGTTCACATTTTGGAATTAACTGGGTATCAACAAAGATTTCTCGTGGGGTAGAAAAGGGAAAGACAGAGGCAGAAAGCAGCCAAGTTAGAGAAAAAATAAGCATTTAGAGAGGAGATCTAAGAGCTCCAAGAGGGCTGTCATAAAATACACATTGCATAATACATGATCGATCAGCTCTATTATTTAACTTTCCAAAAGATGTAACAATATAGAGATATGCTAACCATCAGAGTCAGCATTAATTTACAGTGGGAGAAATAATTAGAATCTCACTTTTTTTGAAGAATAGAGTGAAAATGTAAACAATGCTCCCCTCCGGGCAAGTGCTTTATCATGTTGACAGGTGCATTTGAATTTCCATGGGTGGGGGATATAATAGGTTATTTATGTGTCATTTTAATAGAAAGACACAACCATCAAGATGGACAGCAGACTTTATCAGTACTGCTGTTTGCAACTAATCCTCCAATTTAGTACCCCATGAAAATACCTGCAACAAAACCTGTCCATTTTTCTTTTACACTCCATTATGGAAAAATCAATATGGGTGCTATTCATCACAAATCTGCTGCTTGGCGGGTGACTGAGTCACAGAATCTGAAAAAAATGTGACACTTGAGCACTCTGTGTGGCAGAGCCCTTTGCTTACGGCTTTATTCTACCACATTCTGCCACCCAGAATGGCCCAGGTGACCTAGTATATGTTCTAGAATCTAATAAATGTTGCCCAGAGACCCTGAATCTGATTAGTTTAAGGTGAATATCATCTTAACTAGCTTTAAAGCCGACAACAGACATTAGTTGACTTCCGTACTTCACAGATTTAATTTTGATCTGTTTTTTAAAATTCAAGAAGGGGATGATAATTGGAATATTTAGTAAAATGTATTGTTTAGTGATTAAAAATTAGTAAACATCAATTCATTCAAGGAACTCACAAATTGTGCAATGAGTCTGTTCTTCACTAATCAGCCAGAGTTATCTAATGGTAACTAATGGTAAATGTTATCTAATGGTAAATGGTCTGACTACCTATTTCCCAGGAAAATGAGTTTTGTTTTTCCTCCAAAACATCTCCACCAACTTTCATATCCAAGGTCATATATTCAGGGGCAGGGGTCAAGAGAGAGGGGATATATGTATACAGATAGCTGATTTACATCATTGTACAGCAGAAACTAACCAAACATTGTACTTAACTATACATCAATAAAAAAAAATCATATGTCCAATGGGAAGAATTCTGCTATTAATACATTCCAAAGTACATACACATGAATTTAACACCATGAAGTTCGTAACTACCAATTACAAAGTTACATGAGACTAATTATCAAAGTGTTCAAAATTCAACACCTCTTCTATGGAAGCATCTCAAAGGAAGAAAGTTTATTCAATTCTTCTTTGTTTCCCTTCAAACCACAAAATGAAATATTAGCTAATATCTTCTACATCAATAAATGTTTAATGGAACAAAAAACTTTGTACATTTATTTTTGCTATTGGAGATATAAGCAAAACTTTATAGAAAACTGATTTAAAAAACTGTAAAAGATTCTTAGATGTCAAAATTCTAAGTAACTTAAATTTAAGTTAACTATACATATTACATGGAGCTCTGTACTGGGTCCTGCAGATTGGCTCACTCAACACACACTCCAGACCTTCTCCAGGTAGAGAAAAATATAAGACAATGTTTCCTAAACCCTATTTCAGTTCCAAGTGCCTCTACACTTTCCTCTCTTCTTAAACTAACCAGGGGTTTCTCTTCTCTTCAATCCATAACCCAAACTAATAAGAGATCCAAGGACTGCACCAAGATGTTTTGCCAATTGAGTGATAAATTGTCATTTCCATTTTGAAGTCATAATTTTGCCCTTTTGACCTAGAAGTTGGAATTCTACAAATTATCAACTCATAACATTTCCCCATTAGCATCTTCTCTTATTGTAATGACTTTCTAAAACCAAGCTACTACATTTTATCAGTGCCTTTCTTTTAATCATAAGATATCTACACATTTGCAGCCATTGTCTGTGAATCTGATAGTAATCTGATACTATTTCCTAGAATGCATTCTCTCAAATAAGGTTTATTGAGCACTGGATTATATTCCAGGCACATTACCTAAGTATGTTATGTGAATAAGGACAGAGTTCATGAACATAAAACTTCCTTCAAGATGTGTGTTTTATTTCCGTGTCTAATTCTAGGGCAAAACAAGAAACCTCACCATGCTTCCCAGGTGGCTCAGTGGTTAAGAATCTGCCTGCCAGTGCAGGAGACACAGGTTCAATCCCTGGGTTGGGAAGATCCCCTAGAGTAGAAAGTGGCAACCCAATATTTCCCAGTGTTCTTGCCTGGGAAATCCCATGGATAGAGGACCCTGGTGAGCTACGCAGTCCATGAAGTCACAAAGAATCAAACACGACTGAGCACACACCAACACACATACATAAGCAACCTCACAGCTTTCAGAGATTAGGCCCATCCCTATATTGGGTTTGCCTGTGTCCATGTGAAGGGGAGTGATTTGGAGCATGGTCTTGAATCCTGTTGTCACATATCATACAGGCAGAACAGATGTGCCAGAGGGCTGGAAAAAATTTATCAGTGCACTCTTTTCACTGGGCTCAATTCTAAGGACTGCTTGCTTCCAATAGTTCCTCAGGTGATGATAAAACAGATTCATCTGGAAGCAAATAAATTCTCTGATATAAACAAAGTCTTCGGGAAGCAATGTTACCTCTGCAACTTTTTGACATGGAAATATGTCTCCTATTGCATGATCATGCATACTTCTTCACGAGTTATAGATACACTTCTAAAGCATACCAAACAATTCAGCAATTAATTATAACCACGACTCTTTGCTCTATGATTGTTTTATGTGTTTAATTTTTGTCTTACACTCCTGGCTAGTAAGCTCCTTTACTACATGCTTTATACGTCTTTATATCCTCCAAGGTATTTACTGCAGTGTTGGAAAGAGCAGTGGCTCGATAAATGCCAGACTCACTGTCAAGGCTATCTGGCACTTTTGATGATTTTTGAAGATTCAAGCAAGTTCATAGTTCTGGGATGCCTTCTTAGTAGTATTTTAGTTTCACTGCTCTCTGGCAATGACCTGCTGACACTCCTTCATTAATGAGCCAAAATTGCACATTCAAAACACAGCTTCCAGCAATATCAACTGTGTGATCAGCGTAACCTTGAAGAATTCATAGTAACTGCAATGACATGAGGAAAAGGCATGAGAGCAAACACAGAAATGGGAGATTTATGGATTCACAACTGATCGTATCTGGACGTGCATTCATTTTGCAAGCATGATTACCTGAGAGCACTGTTCAAACATTGCTATGTCATGAGATATCTTATCCTAGATTTTCTAAATAATTTTGATCTCTGCCTTTTCTATCACGTGAATGACCAATATTGCCTCGACCCACTTGATGTGATTATTTTGGGGTAGCTGCTGTGTTTTATTCTGATGGATATTAGAAACTGTGTATTCTTAAAACAAAATGAGTAATTTTCACTGAACTACTTTGACAACATTAGGCATGATATAGTAACAGGGATTGGACTCAGACCAGGGTGACTAAGGTTGGAAAGACATTTTAGTCACTTACTTATTAAAGAACTTGATTTTCAATTTGCCTATTAGGAAAATGAGAATGATAACCTGCTTCTCAAGATTGTACAGACATGGGATGTGACAAAGAAATGAAATTGCTCAGTCTATGTTTTTATTATTATTATTGTAATTTATTATTATAAAATAATCATTAGTTTTACTTAAGTGATTTAGGGAGTGAACATATAACCAATAATCCATAGGTTTCAAAAATATAATGTTTCAGTGTATGAAATACATTTAAGTTGGAATTTTGTTTGCAGAATACTGTTCAGTTCAGTTCAGTCACTCAGCCATGTCCAACTCTTTGGGACCCCATGGACTGTAGCACTCCAGGCTTCCCTGTCCATCACCAACTCCCAGAGCTTGCTCAACCCATGTCTTTCAAGTTGGTGATGCCATCCAACCATCTTATCCTCTGTCGCCCCCTTCTCTTCCTGCCTTAAATCTTTCCCAGCATCAGGGTCTTTTCATATGAGTCAGTTCTTTGCATCAGGTGGCCAAAGTATTGGAGTTTCAGCTTCAGCATCAGTCCTTCCAATAAATATTCAGGACTGATTTCCTTTAGAACTGACTGATTTGATTTCCTTGCAGTCCAAAGGACTCTCAAGAGTCTTCTCCAACACCACAGTTCAAAAGCTTCAATTCTTCGGTGCTCAGCTTTCTTTATAGTCCAACTCTCACATTTATACATTACTACTGGAAAAACCATAGCTTTGACTAGATGAAACTTTGTTGGCCAAGTAACATCTTTGCTTTTTAATATGCTGTCCAGTTTTTAGCTAAACATAGCTAAAAGCTATGGTCATAGCTTTTGTTTCAAAGAGGAAGTGTCTTTTAATTTCATGGCTTCAATCCCCATTTGGAGCCCCCCAAAATAAAGTCTCTCACTCGTTTCCATTGTTTCCCCATGTATTTGCCATGAGAAATGCATGCAGAATACAATACTCTAGAGTAAATATAACAAGTGAGTGATATTCACTCAGTCATGTCTGACTCTTTGCAACCCCACAGACCATAGCCTTCCAGGCTCCTCTGTCCACGGAATTCTCCAGGCAAAAATACTGGAGTGGGTTGCCATTTCCTTCTCCATGAAATATAACGAAGTGGTATTTATAATCTGATTTTTTTGTAAGAAAGCCTCCGTCAAGACATCTAAGACTCATTATTTATTGGTATTGACGTGTGATCTCTTTACAGTTGATCTTGGGTTTCTTGCCTTTAAAGGAACTGTCACTTCTCTGCATATTTCTCCTAAATGTGCATCTCTAGACCGAATATTTCCTATGAGCTTGGCTGTATATTTTTCGTTGCATGCTGAGCTCTGGTTTCCCTCTGTTGGTGACTGTCTTGGGGCATGCGGTATACAACAAAGGTCCCCAACATGCTCCTCCAACACAAAGGACCATCTATTCTCAGGAAGTCTCTTCCTTTAGTGTCCAGAGAAGATGGCAGAGGGTTTGCAGTGTTATTGCTTTACTTTGTCACTCCCCCAGCCCCAGTCTCTTCCAGAGAGCAGAATAACCACATTCAAAGTCAGTTGTAAATACTCCTTTGTTTGTTTATTTTTATCCTATTTAAAGACCATCATCGTTGTCACTTCAGAAATACCTGACCTTTTATACTTTCTACATGTGTGCCATTGTAAAGAAATACAGAGACAGAGGCCGTTACATTAATGTCTTATCTCTCCCACATTGTCATAGGCTTCCTAAGGACACCACATCTCATCACATAGTAGAGATTTCTGGACTTCAGCAAAAAGCAAATGAAATGAAAAATGATGAGGCCACCATTGATGATGTCTTTAAACTCAGCCTCTTGTCCATTTAACACTATTTTATACTTGAGACTGCACACCCACAGTTTTACAGGAAAATAGTGAAAAGGAATGCTGTGTTTGAAGGCAAACCATCATTTTTGTGTTTCTCTTGATGCACATATTTTAATTTGAATGAAAAATAAGACTACCTTCAGTCTTGGGAAATCGCTGACCATTTGCTTATTGAAAGGGAAAGTATTATTTTGTAAAACTGTGGGAATGCTCTGAGCACGATAATGTCAACTGATAATGTCAACTGTTGTCTTCATTGCATAGAATTCCTTTCCCAAAGTGTCCTTTTGAAAGGCTATTATATTTTCTTTTCTTGAGTGTCATGGCAGTGAGGCACTAGACTCCAAGTACAGGAGAGGAAATAGACACTGGCCACTCCCTAATGAGAAAGAAAACCAGTGTGGAGGGGGACAACAGGGTGCTAAGACACACGGGAACATTCTGGTCTTGTGAATTCCTGGAAAAGAAGCTAAGCCACCTTTAAAAACAAAACCTAAAACTTTTTTTTCAATTACCAGGATATTATGAACAAATATCAAGGAGTTGGACAGAGAAAATGTAAGTGTGTCTTGTCTTCACATCACATAAGGTAAGTATATTACCCTATACTTAATATTTTTCCTCTATATTATTCCCACACTGATTTTAATTGCTTGCTATAATTTAATTAAATGTATATTTTGTATTAACATTTGATAGGAAAAATCCATACGGTTTGAAGTCGCTATTAGCTTGAATATTTTACATCTTGAAAAGGAGTCACTTTTCCATTTACTAGCATTTAATATATTTTGTTATATGAATAAAGTTCCATGTAGAAATTTATAGGAAAAAAATAGAAAAAAAATGTGTGAAAATGTTAATGGAAACCACTTTTTAAGTAAATTTATCCTAACAATTTAGGATAATATCTGCCAAAAAGTTGAATTTCATGTTTCATTTCACTGCACTATTTACATATTTCTTTGTTTTACAAATGGTTTTAAGGTGCTTTCTATCGCAAAACACTGTTAATAACAGCCATTTAATACATAATCTATTCTTTCCTAAAATGATTTTTAAAGAGATTAGAAATAAACACATAAGCTCAAATAAGTAATTTTTATATTTAGCCATTTATAAACTACAAAATAATAATTATACTTTAGAAATCACTGAAAGATAAGAAAATGTGTACACTTCAGATAGCAAAAAAAAAAAAAAAACACAGCATCAAGAAAATTCAAAAGAAGATAAAATATCCAACAGTTTATAAAACAAGATGAGAGAATCAGTTAGTAAGTGGAAATTCTGGGAATAGTGCAAAACATTATAAATTCTTTTATCAAAGAGTAAAATTAATATTAGATTTTTAAAAGCCAAATTCAGTCTGCTCACAAAGAAATAAAAATGTAATATGAAAGGTTAAGAGCACTCATTTATTGAGCACGTGCAAGGTGCCAGACACCATTCTAATTGCTTTAGAAGGTGCTCTCGCCCAACATGCGGTAAGTGCCGTTACTGTCATTTCTTGTTGATGTCTGCTCTTCCCATTCTAATAGACCATTTTTTAATTGAATGATCATTCCTCCCTTCGCAACCTTGTTCATGTAAAACTGACTAGACCTCTAGGTTTTAGGAATAACCTCTTGGAAACACTACCAACATGTCACTTATGAGATCAATGAGATAGAAATGGAAGCTGACAGAACAGTTTTCTTGCTCATGGAAATAAGACATTGGGTCTATCTATGGGTGCCTTTGAAGAGACCCTGGGCTTTGCAGAGTGATATCAGTGGAAAGGAGTGGCTCCCTGGCAGCCCCAGCAAACAAGGAGGAAGGCAGGGGGACAGTATGAGGTGGCGTGACTTCACAGGACTTATTCTTGAAAACCCAGGACTCCCTGAAGAGACACAGAAACACCTAATGGCTTTTGGGAGAGGAGTTAGTTTTATGGCAAGAGGGTGTGCACACCAGAGAAATGCAAGCTCTGAAAATGGAGATTTGTATATAGCTAGAGGGACACACAATTCTGTAAACAGATTTGTAAGTCTCCATAAAAATCAAAAATGCGGGGAAAATATAAATGCTCCCAGAAAACAGCATTAAAAGAAAAAAGAAAAAGAAAAATTTTAAAGGCAGTGCATTCCTGATAAAATTCAAAGAAAACCAAAAAAAAGAAATAAACTTATTTGACACAAAAAAAGGCAATTTACCTTAAACCAAGAGCCAACGTAATTTTCAGCAATAAAACACAAGAGGTACTCCAATATAAATGAAAACCACGCTGCCACTAGTGCTGTTTAAAATTGTTCTGAAATTACGGACAATTTCAATTTAATAAGATAAGAATTTAAAATAAGGAATATAATCACTGAGGAATAAGCAATGGGTCAAAGTTGCTTATTATTCCAAACAACTGAAAATAATAAACAGGAAAACTCTAGTTTTATTAATAAGAGAGTTTAAAAGAAAAATCCTACACAAAATAAAATCCTATTAAATCAGTAACTTTACTATTTAAGAACACAAGCAATTAAAAGATCTAATTTTTTAAGTGGTTTTATTTAAAGTAAATTTAAAATAACTATAAAGTATATTAAAATATATCTAACCTATATAAAGAACACTATACTGTTTCCTTGAGGGACCTAAAAATGAAAATATTAATTAGTTAATTATTTTATATGTCTGGAATATAGATTGCAAGCTATAAATGTTTTTGAGATGATGATGGATAAGTTATTTCTTCCTAGATAGAAGATTATTGACAAAATATATCCACAAGCTTATTTGTCCAGACAGTGTTGACTATGCATAGCACTGTGTTAACGAAACCTTATGTAAGCTGGACAGAATTCTTGCTTTGCACACTCCCATGGTGTGAATATCAGTGAACATTGCACTATGAGGACTATCTTGTAATGTTAAAAAATTCCAGTTACAATTCTGATATTTTTCTTTCTAACTGGACAACTTTAAATTTCATCTGAAAGAAAAAAATGGCATATGTAATAAATGGTAGAGCAATGAGAAAAATGTAGTGTGATTAGATATGAAAATTAATGAGAAGCAGTTATAATGCTATGGTCCACAAGACTTGACAATTTATGCAATAAAATATTTAGCCTTTCAAAATAAATTCTAGTATATACATGTCTTTAATAGTTAAGAGAAACTTGACTGATAGTGAAATGGCAAATTTTCCATTGGGTTCTAATGATTCCATCACCAAAATAAATCCCCATATAGATCAGTTTTTTTAAAGTTTAAAGTAAAACCATGAAAAAAAAAAAATCCAGGAATGATCTTAGACTAATTAATTAATTTGAGGGGTAGAAAAAGACTTAGAAGTCACAACAATGAGAGAACTCAGAAAGAAAAATTTGTCACTAAGAATTAAAACTCATTAAAAAAATCAGTCATTATTAAAAAGCTAGTGACAAGCTGGAAACCTGCTTATAATAACAACAACAAAAAGAGATAGCCAAAAGGAAAACATTATAGCTGTAATCAATAATGGACTCTGACAAGTTAAAAAAATAAAATCACTAAAACCCCAATAGAAAAATAGCAAATGTCATAAGTGAATAATTCACAGAAGACATACAAATAGGCATTAAACATGTGGAATTTTTCATATTTTTTACCAACCCAAAACTACAAATTAAGATCATGAAATTCTCTTTCAGATTGTCAAAGGAATTATTTTTTAATGGTGATACTTTGTGCCGCTAATGATGGGTTAAAATGCACATTACCCTGAATCCCTAATGATAAATTATTACATTTCTAGGGAGTAACTTGATAATAGGTCTTTCAAATTTTTTATATCTTTTGGCTTGGAAATTCTACTGTTAAAAAAAATGATCATAAGAAAATTATTACAGGTGGATCACATTTAGGCACACAAAATGTCCTTTGTTTATTATTCATGATAATGTAAAATTAGGAGTGTGGCTGTTCAGTCACTAAGTCATGTTTGACTCTTTGTGACCCCATGAACTGCAGTATGCCAGGTTTCTCTGTCCTCCACTATCTCCCAGAGTTTGCTCAAACTCATGTCCATTGGGTCCATGATGCCATCCAACCATTTCATCCTCTTTTGCCCTCTTCTCTTCTTGCCCTCAATCTTTCCCAGTATCAAAGGTCTTTTCTAATGAGTCAGCTCTTCGTATCAGGTGGCCAAAGTATTGGAGTTTCAGCTTCAGCATCAGTCCTTCCAATGGATATTCAGGGTCGATTTGCTTTAGGATTAGCTGGTTTGATCTCCTTGCGGTCCAAGGAACTCTCAAGAGTCTTCTCTAGCACCACAATTCAAAAGCATCAATTAGGGAAGAAAGTACTTAAATGCTGAATGCTGCTACTGCTACTAAGTCACCTCAGTCATGTCCGACTCTGTGCGACCCCATAGACGGCAGCCCACCAGGCTCCCCCGTCCCTGGGATTCTCCAGGCAAGAACAATGGAGTGGGTTGCCATTTCCTTCTCCAATGCATGAAAGTGAAAAGTGAAAGTGAAGTTGCTCAGTCGTGTCCGACTCTTAGCAACCCCATGGATGGCAGCCCAGCAGCCTCTTCCGTCCATGGGATTTTCCAGGCAAGAGTACTGGAGTGGGGTGCCACCTCCTTCTCTGAAATGTTGAATAATAGGAAATAAAGTATATCAGTGTTGGTACTTCCATGAAGTGGACTCTTATACAAATAATTCATATTCTCAGAATCTTTAATAACACTGAAAACTGCTTTCAGTATATTGGAATATATATATATATATATATATATATATATATATATAGTTAGCTAGTTAATTAGTTAGTTAATTAGTGTTAGTCACTCAATCGTGTCTGACTATGCACCCATGGACTGTAGCCTGTTAGGCTCTTCTGTCCATGGGATTTTTTCAGGCAGGAATACTGGAGTGAGTTGCCACTTCCTTCTCCAGGGACTCTTCCTGACCCAGGAACTGAACCCGGGTCTCTTGCATCACAGGTAGATTCTTTTACTGTCTGAAAGTGAAAGTGAAAATCACTCAGTCGTGTCCAACTCTTTGCGACCCAATGGACTGTGCAGTCCTTAGATTTCTCCAGGCCTGAGTACTGAAGTGGGTAGACTTCTTCTCCAGGGGATCATCCCAACACAAGGCTTCCCACAAAGCTGTCTTAGCCACCAGTATTTGTCATATATATGTGTGTGTGTCTGTGTGTGTCTGTGTGTGTCTGTGTGTATATATATATATATATATATATATATATATATAGTATGACCTAAATTTTGGTGAGATTTGAGGGATTCCCTGGTAGCTCAGCTGGTAAAGAATCCGCCCACAATGCAGGAGACTTGAGTTTGATCCCTGGGTTGGGAAAACCCTGGAGAAGGTAATGGCTACCCACTCCAGTATTCTGGCTGGAATTCCATGGACTACACATGGACTATAGAGTCAGACATGACTGAGCAACTTTCACTTTCACTTCTGGAAATTATGGATCATTTCTATTTTGTCTCTTCTACTTTTAGTCCACTCTTGAATATTTTCTAGAATGAGTGTGTATTCATCAATGATCAAATAAACATCTTTCAAAAAATAAATAAGTTTTGCAAGAAACAAAGGTCTTTACTTTGAGGCATTTGAGCCTATTTGTATCAAATTTAAGAACAAAAAAAATCCTGTTTCTTTAAATTCAAGTTCTGTGTTGGGCCGCCCCTGGGAGGTTGTGCTGAATTTTCCCCATTAAGCAGTTTCCTAAGGAGAAACCACCTGATCAAGCATTCACTGCACCAATTTCTTCAGATTTTTAATTTCAAAACATTTCACTTGGCAGAGGCAGGCCGGGGAGCCCTGTCAGGGACCGCTGGTATTTGGCAGTGACAGTGGAAGCCCAGGAAGGAACGGAGCTCCAGAGCAAGCCAGCACGCTTTAATCAGCTTCGAATCCTGCAAGAGCCAAGATTTACAGGGGCCTCACACCCCCAGGTAGAAGCAGAGTGACACATCCAGCTTTGCTGCAAGGTTTTATAGCGATGTTATCACTCAGAGCGCAGAGGCATAAATGCAGAGGGACTGGAAGACAAGAACATAATGTTTTCACATGCTAAGCTTAATTTCAATATCGTTCCGTGCTCCTGGGGCTTCCTTATGAATGACTGTAAAACTCCATTGTTTTTGAAAATTAGTGGATCACAAGGAAAATTGCACATTTGATGAGTCTGGTGTAATGGGTTGGTGTTCCGGTGGCCTCGCCTCACACCGGGGCGCACTTCAGCTGGCCCCACTCTCAGGGAAACGATCTGCAGAAAATGACAAAGGATGGAAGCAAACTTCTTTTTTTTTTGCATTTGGCACAAACAAAATTTCAAAAAGAGAAGAAGAAGAAAAGAAAGACACTATGCCAAGAACATTCTAAGGAGCCATGCCTATAATTGAAGAGTAGCTGTAGGGAACCGCTAGGTTACATGGCCAGTGTGTGCTGGACGGAATGGGCTGACACATACCGCTTTTGAACTCGACAGCGTTGCACAGATAATGTTTCCACCATTCCCTCCCCCCATTTCCGAACAATTTCTCGTTGTATTATATATTGTATCTACAGCTGTGCTATGTTGAGTGGCCATAAAATCATCCATTTGTGTAATCTCGGGGCAAAAAGCATCACGAAGGGAAGCGATGGGACTGAGACCGTGATCCATCTTCATTTATGCATTTAAAATTTTTCTCACTGTGATAGCCTGGTGAGGTGGATGTCTTCTTGTGAAAACCACAGAGAGCCAGCTGCCTCTTCCTACTCCAACAGACATCAGTAGAGACAATAACATTAAGGATTCATAATCCCACATAGAAGTACACAACATTATCCTAACTAAATTTTCTCCCTTCGCATCCCCAAGACTTATTAATACACAGGATAAAAAGCTATGGGAGCTCTCGCTTCCACAGTGTGTATGATGGATATCATATTCCAGCTGTTCAGTTTGGAAGCTTTGTCCCAGATTCATCAAGTTCGAGTGGAAATAAACAGAATGTAGGGATCTGATTCTCACAGTCTTTTTGAGTTCTCATCATTTTTCCTCTGTTTTGTGCCCAAAGTATTACCTGAATCACAAAAGTTCTCAATTTTTTCCTTGCAATTTTATCTCAACTGATTCCGTATTTTGCCACCGGACTGTGATAAATGCCTCAAACATTTTAAATCCTTTCTGGGGGAAGATACACTGATTTTAGCTACCACTAGCATGCAGTCTCCTTTGCTCATTTCTTTTCCTTCACAAGACCTCTACACATCGTCATTAGGACAGTGGTCTTCTCCCTGTCAACTCTCAACCCTCTCTTGACATATTCTTCCTAGACTTTAACTGCTATCTATGTGTTGGTGAATTGATGCTTTCAGCCTGTGGTGTTGGAGAGGACTCTTGAGAATCCCTTGGACTGCAAGGAGATCAAACCAGTCAATTCTAGAGGAAATCAATCCTGAATATTCATTGGAAGGATTGGTGCTGAGGCTCCAATACTTTGGCCACCTTATGTGAAGATGAGTCATTAGGAAAGACCCTGATGCTGGGAAAGATTGAAGGCAAAAGGAGATGGAGGCAGCAGAGGAGGAGATGATTAGACAGCATCACCAACTCAATTGAGTAAACTCAGGAGATAGTGAAGGACAGGGGAGCCTGGCAGGCTGCAGTCTCTGAGATGACAGAGTTGGACTTGACTTAGTGACTGAACAACAACATCTGTTGATGACTTTCAAACTTATCTTGCTTTCCCAGACTTCTCCAGTGAGCTACAGATTTGGTATCCAACTATTTGACATTTGCACAAAGTGAAGTGAAGTAGCTCAGTCCTGTCCAACTTTTTGCGACTCCATGGACTGTAGCCTACCAGGTTCTTCCCTCCATCGGATTCTCCAGGCAAGAATACTGGAGTGGGTTGCCATTTCCTTCTCCAGGGGATCTTCCTGACCCAGGAATCAAACCTGGGTCTCCCACGTTGCAGGCAGATGCTTTAATATCTGAGCCACCAGGGAAGCCCCTGCCATCTGCATAAGTACCTTTATTAGACATCTCAAATGTAACATAGCTGGAATAGAACTGATTTCTAGCCCACCCTGCTCCTTTGAAAAGGAAGTTGCTTGGTCTTTGGCATCACCACAGGAAGTGCCACTGCATCATCTCCCAGTTGCTCACTCTTAACATCCGGTTGTCAACTTTCATTCCATGTTCTTCACATTCTAAACCCATCCAATTCATAAAAGCTACGTCATGGAGATCTTTTTGAAGAGCTCATTCATTTATTACTTTTAGAATTTTCTCCCGTCACTCTGCTTCTCTCCAAAGAGCCAGAAGAGATTCCTTGGAGACTTGTGGGAATACAATACACTTTAGGTGACGCGCAGGACGAGGGCAAACGGGCATTGGTTCTCCGTGGTGTTTCACCTCTTCCAGTCATTAAGTCCAGCTCCCTTATTGCCTGCTCACTGCTTGCCCAGCTGATGGCTCTCCCCATGGTCAGAACCCAGTGGTGGTCCTCGGATAATTCAGTTAACTGTCAGCCTTTATTGACGTTGCTGTAAGTCCTCTGTGTTTGGGTCGTCACCTCCAGCCAAGCCCCGATCTTGCTGATACTGTGGAAGGGCCACAGTGGGTGCTTTTCAACTCAGGTGCCTTTCCAGCTTCTCTGTTTATGGCAGGAGATCTTTCTAGATCTGTCCCCATACTTCCAGGAATAGGAAAGCTTACTTCTACCATATACTTTGTACCCTACTTTTTAGTACAATCTTAAATTTTGTAGGATAAGGGACAGGGGGAGGATATGGGATTCAAGATTCTATCAGCTACTTTAACCCACCTCCTCTCTGGACCAAAGATGAGAATACAAGATAGCGAACAATATATTTTAGAACTCGCCTCTGTTTCTTCTGATCCTACACCTCTCGCTCCCATCTACCAATTCCAAAGGAACAAGAAGGAGCAAGCTTCAGGCTTCTATCCTGAAAGATAATACTTTCAGGATAGAAAGAAAGTACTGTCTTTCTCCATCCCAGTTCTAACTCAAAGCTGAGCTTTTTACGGATTGGCTTTAGGAGAGTGGAACCAGCATATTCCTTGGGGAGGTTAAATTTCATGTGCTACTGCACCTGCATGGCAGTGAATAGTTATAAGGTATTTGTACATATTATTTAGAATATAAATTTTAATATTATCAACGTTAAGATATTGCCTTTAAAAATTCAGGGAGACAGTGTGAACTTCTGGGAATATATTCATTGAGCTCAGAGAAGAAATATTGAAAATAATTTTTTGTTTTATTGTTCAGAATATGAGTTATTACAATATTAAATGTGCATTTGAGAAGAAATTTCCTAGGTGCTGTGCCAAAAAGAACTTACATTTATGACAGTATGGTACCATTTATGAATTATGACATTATAACATTAATATTATCACTCAAGTTTTTTTGTTAGTGTTTGTGTACTCAAAGTGAGGTTGATCTTGTACAAACAAAGCAGATTTCAATCAGATGTATTAGAAAATCTTGGGCACAATGATTGTAGTGACTGGAGTAGAGATTACCGAAGTCTTCTTTTGGCCATTGTGAGCCAGTAAGAGGGACTTTTTTTTTAAATAAATGAAACTATTCAGAGCTTATCCCTCAAAGCAATGACTGACCTGCATACAGTGATATCAACCATCATGCAACAAAAAGAGCTGTTTCCTAGTGGCCATGTCAGGGTACTGTGCTTGGTTTGCCCATGTGGTTATTATTGCCTTAATTCCAGTGTTATTTCCCCTCTACGTATTATAGTCAATGTAAAGCCATATAATGATCTAGGGATAATACATGTTTGTAAAGTGTAATTCTCACTGCTCCTACTAATTAGGATGAGAAATTAAATCAAAGTCACATCAATCTCTAAATTTTTCTCCATTATTTTACTTACAGTCTATCTATATTACTATATTGAAAGGGCGGTTATTTTTAATAAACAGCATATACTTGGATACATGTTCTGCATTTTTTCTGATTTGATCATTCAGTTCTGTTCAGTCACTCAGTCGTGTCTGACTCTTCTCGACCCCATGAATCACAGCACGCCAGGCCTCCCTGTCCATCACCAACTCCCGGAGTTTACCCAAACTCACGTCCATCGATTCAGTGATGCCATCCAGCCATCTCATCCTCTGTCGTCCCCTTCTCCTCTTGCCCCCAACCCCTCCCAGCATCAGAGTCTTTTCCAATGAGTCAACTCTTCACATGAGGTGGCCAAAGTATTGGAGTTTCAGCTTCTGCATCAGTCCTTCCAATGAACACCCAGGACTGATCTTCTTTAGGATGGACTGTTTAGATCTCTTTGCAGTCCAAGGGACTCTCAAGAGTCTTCTCCAACACCACAGTTCAAAAGCATCAATTCTTTGGCACTCAGCTTTCTTCACAGTCTAACTCTCAAATCCATACATGACCACTGGAAAAACCATAGCCTTGACTAGATGGATCTTTGTTGGCAAAGTAATGTCTCTGCTTTTGAATATGCTATCTAGGTTGGTCATAACTTTACTTCCAAGGAGTAAGCATCTTTTAATTTCATGGCTGCAATCACCATCTGCAGTGATTTTGTAGCCCCAAAAAATAAAGTCTGACACTGTTTCTACTGTTTCCCCATCTATTTCCCATGAAGTGATGGGACCAGATGCCATGATCTTAGTTTTCTGAATGTTGAGCTTTAAGCCAACTTTTTCACTCTCCTCTTTCACTTTCTCAAGACTGGCTTTCAATTGGTGTGTTTAGACCATTTAAATATAATTTCATTACTGATTTTGCTGGAGTTGAGTGCACCATTTTATTATTTTTCTCCTTGTCATAATTTTTTAAAAAGCATTTCCTCCTTTTCTATCTTCTTTTGGAGTATTTGAATATTTCCTATATTCCATTTCAATCGACATTTTGGATTTTTTATTGTACATTATTTTAGTGTTTATTCTAGGAATTATAAATGTATGTTCCTAAATTTTCATAGTTTATTACAGCTAATATTTTACCACCTTAAGTGAAATAGAGGGCTTGCAAACATATAGGTCTCTGTGCTATCTACCTTTTATATTCGTATTGCTATATTTATTATGTCTGCATACATTGAAATATATAAGACAATGTTATGTTTTTTTCTCATTTACATAATCATACATATTTTATGGGGGGCTTTCCAGGTGGCACAGTTGTAAAGAATCAGCTTATTAATGTAGGAGATGCAAGAGACACAGATAAGATTCCTTGGGTCGAGAAGATTCCCTGCAGGTGGAAATGGCAACCAGCTCCAGTATTCTTGCCTAGAGAATCCTTTGGACAGAGGAGCCTGGCAGGCTACAGGCCATGGGGTCACAAAGAGTCAGACATGACTGAGCATACACACACATACAGATATTTTATAGAAGTCTACAGCAGAGAAAAATAGTCTATTATATTTACCAAGATATATAACATTTCTGTTCTTCTACCATCATTCCTAAGGGTTCTAGTTTTCTTCTGGTATCATTCCACTTCAGCCTGAAGAACTTCTTTCAGCCCATCTTCGGTAGCTTATCGGATGAATTCTCTCAGTTTTTCTTTACAAAAGGATATGTTATTTATCTTTCAATCTTAAAGGATATATTAATTGGATACAGAATTCTTACCTGACAGTTTTTTTTTTTTCCAACATCTTAAAGATATTCTTTGACTGCATCTGCCTTGTTTCTTAGAAACCCCCTGTGTGTAATATGTCACTTTTCTCTGGCTCCTTTCAGGACTGATTTTTTTTTTTCAGCAACTTAATTATGTTTCAGAGTGCAGTTTATTTTGAGCTTATCTTGGTTGAATTTGCTGAGCTTCTTGAATCTTAAATGAATATAGTTTATCAGATTGGGGAAGTTTTTAGCCATTACTTTTAATTTGTCCCAGCACCAATCTCTCTTCTCCTGAGACTTTACATACAGCTACTTTGTCAGATAACCTCCACTTGACATAATGTTTCTGAGAGCCAGCTCCTATGCATCAAGAGTTCAGATTCCGTCTTCCGTTACTTAGTCATATGGCACATTCTCTAGGATAATTCTGTGATTTATCCTTTGCGAGGTTTCATCAAATATCTAACAGCTGCAAAGGTTCCTTGATAAACATTACACGTATATACTTTTTAATTTTACAAATAAATACACATGATGAAACATGCAAGATTCCAATTTCTATAGTGACTTTTATGAAAGGAAATTGACGCACATAATCTTAACCCATATGTGAATTTTAATATTCTCATCTCTAACATCAAATAAGCCCTGAGGTTTTTGGGGTTTTGATTTTTTTAGCTACAGTCTGGTGGTCTGCCTGTGATAAACTTTACATGTGAGGAAAAAATAAAATTTTATTTGCTGCTTGCAGACTAAATAATTCTTTTAAAGAGAAGCAAGTTTATTGATGTTGTAAGCAACATGATGCCTCTTGGGATGAGGGATGACCTGTCTAAAAGCACCTCCTGCTTCCCTTCCTCTCTTTCTTCATATTCTTTTAATTAAGAAGCTTGCTGATTAAAGGTTCATTAGGAAGCACATTTCCTATTCTTGGTAAAATAAAGTTATTTTAAGAAATGTAACAGGCTCAAGATATCATATTAAATATGAGTGCCTCCTCACTCATATTTCATCTTTCATACGAAAACTTCTGTATCTTCAAATTGTTCCCTTACTATTAATATGATCCAACAGTACAGTGACTCTACTTTCCTGTTTTCTGGTATTTTGTATTGTAGGAATGCCTTAATATTTGGATGACAGTTCTGTATCACTGAGCTTGTCATGGGATAATTCTGTTCCCAGAAAGACAAGAAGTGAATTTCTCCCTGAATTCAGATTATTCAGCCTGTCCGTCACTATAGCTTTGCAAACCCCCTGGGTTTTGGGAGAGGGGGTGCTGGAATGTGTCTCTCAACCCAGAAAATGAACTCAATAAAGATCCTGGTTTGCCACCACCAAGGATCCCTGGGAGATCATTTCCAATCTTATTGGTTGTAAAGAGTTTCCTTTGTTCAGCAGCAAAGTGGGAGTTAAAAAGCAAGGAAGTAGGAAGTTCCTAAAAATTTATAGGGGCTCTTTAGAGTAAAGGTGTGGTAGCTGTGTCTGCAAAGTGTTATTTATTAGGGCAGGGTCTTCCCACTGAGTAAATTAGCAGGATCATAAACTGGGCTGTAAGCTTGAGAAATTTTTCATTTTCATTTGTTTCCCTGCTGGCTAAGTATTTAACAAATTCTTCTGTAAGTTGAAGATTACTATGTAGAAATATCCAAGGAAAGGAAAGTTTATCCACACTTCTACTAGAGTTTGAAAGTGGGAGGAAGGTATTTGCATTTCAACTGGGTCACAGTAGTAACTCAGGTGAGAACGTTAAAAGGAGGTGACATCAGGGAGGCACTGCTGGAATCACGAATCATCCAGTATCCACACATGGAGATTACGTTTTCAGTGTTGAAGCTTTAGAGGGCTTTTTTCCTGTGATTTTCAAAAAGGAAACAAGTTCTCTCACAGCATTGCTATCTGATGTGGTCCCACGATGCTTCAACTCCTATGGAACTGATGACCCATTATCACATTAATAATTGCCCCAAATTGTTCCCTACTTTTTTTAAAGGATGTCTACAGTTTCTGCCTACTCTAATAAAACTATGTGTTCTTTGAAGTTAGGGACGTAACTTCAAGTTGGGTATTTTCTCACAAAGATTATAACTTACTATGGTGAGTGATATACATATTCAACATTTGCAAAAGGTAGATGGTAGCCTAGACGTCAAAATCATCCTGGGGCTTCCCTGGTGGCTCAGTGGTAAAGAATTCACCTGCCAGTGTAGGAGACATGGATTCGATCCCTGGTCTGGGAAGATCCCACATGCCACAGAGCAACTAAGCCCATGATCCACATCTACTGAGCCTGTGCTCTGGAGCCCGGGAGCCTTGGCTACGGAAGCCCGCACATTCTAGAGCCCATGCTCCATTGCAAGAGAGGCCCGTGCACCACAACTAGAGAAACAAAGACCCAGCACAGCCACAAGTAAATAAGTAAACAAATAAGATTTTAAAAATAAAACAAATTATCCTTAACATCTAATTTAAAAAATTAATACTTTTTAATTGTATCATATGCAACAAACTAGCAACCTCTGTCCCCATTTCTTTAGTGAAAAAATAATGTTATACATTATTATTATTGAATTCAAATAACTGTGAAGAGAAGAGAGAGAACATAGGTGCTAAAACCAAAAGATCCAAGTTTCATCCCAGGTTTTGCCTTTTTCTGTGGGAGACCTGGCTTCAGTCCCTGGGTTGGGAAGATCCCCTGGAGAAGGGAAAGTCTACCCACTCCAGTATTCTGGCCTGGAGAATTCCATGGACTGTATAGTCCATGGGGTTGCAGAGTCCGACACGACTGAGCAACTTTCACTTTCACTCTGCCTTTTACTAGACACTGTTCAAATCTCAGAGCGTCTCTTAAGTCTTTGTATGATCATCGAATAGGAAAATAAAAGTTACAGCAATTCATTAAAATTATATATGTGAAGGCACTTATTATTAAGCTATTTTCAGTGGCAGCGGAAGCAGTAGGAGATGAGTGGCAGTACTGTGTTAATAAATATGCCAGGACCCAGAAAAGCACTTGTATAGAATTAGCTGAAGTTGTTTTTGTTTAATCGCTAAGTTGTGTCCGATTCCTTATGATCCCATGGACTGTAGCCCCTCAGGTTCTTCTGTCGATGGGATTTTCTAGGTAAGAATACTGGAGTGGGTCGCCACTTCCTTCTCCAGAGGATCTTCCTGACCCAGGGATCGAACCTGCATCTCCTGTATTGGCCACAGATTCTTTACCGCTGAGTCACCTGGGAGGCCCTTAGCTAAAGAAGACATTCTTTAATCGGAGGATATAAAAGCATTCTAGGTTAAATACTAAACTTTGTAAAAGGAAGTAATACAATACGCCCTAGATATATCTTATAATATAAATGGTGATATTCACAGTCACATTCATTTATATCAAATGGCTTAAAGGAGATATCCAAGAGAGTCCACAATCACGAATTATAAAAATTAAGTAATTTTCCTTCTTCCTTTAAGAGAATATTGCCATTCAATAAAAGAAAATACATGTGATTTAGTGATAAATAAGCAAGAAAGCCGAAACATAGACACAAATTCTAAACTAAGTCTGAAAATGTTCTTTCTCCTTTTTGCACCAGTTCTTTTCAACCTACTATGTCAGGACTTCAACTTCTTGCTCAAAATTCAGTAATATACAGACTTACAACATTGTCATCTACGCTTGCAGTGAAGTGTCCTTAAATTCAAATTGAATCTTGAAAGCTGTGCTAATTTCTTTCAAGTATGGTTTTTCTCACATGTGCTTTTCAAGACCATAGCTTCCAAACATCCAAGCAATGGAAATCCTTGGTGTTCTCTTACTTAACCTACACATTGCTTCAAACACTGTCATTTATAAAGCAGTAATGAAAATAACAAGTCTATAAACCTGTGCTTAACAGCAGGGGTTTGGGGCTCCCAAGTCTTCAGTCCTATACCTTATGCAGTGATTTATACTGAGTGGAATTAAGGAGACAGTATAAAGGGGGAGAGAAGGAGGGAACACTCACTCAAAGGGGCCGAGTGTGTGTGTGTGTGTGTGTGTGTGTGTGTGTGAGAGAGAGAGAGAGAGAGAGCAGTGAGAGAGATGTGTTGTCATGGTAAAGAAACAGCAGGAGAAATAAGAAGATTCAGGGGAGAGAAATTCAAAGACCTTTGGCCAGGAAATCACTGGTTGTGGCAAAACAAACAAATAAATAACCATGTGATGTCTGTAAATACTCTAAAAACCTTGAACAATATGGGGTGAGGGAAACCACTTAAGGGATGACAATTGTGATATTTTATATACATTTATACCTTCAATATTCATTGGAAGGACTGATGCTGAAGCTGAAGCTCCAAAACTTTGGCTACCTGATGCAAATGGTCGACTCATTGCAAAAGACCCTGATGCTGGGAAAGACTGAAGGCAGGAGAAGGAGGGGATGACAGAGGATGCGATGGTTGGATGGCATCACTGACTCAATGGACATGAGTTTGAGCAAACTCTGGGAGATGGTGAAGGACAGAGAAGCCTGGCGTGCTGCGGTCCATGGGGTCCCAAACAGTTGGACACAACTGAGAAACTGAACAACATATAAAAGGGGGGAATTAGTGGTGTCTCCTGCTCAGAAGTGGGGTAAAGTGCACATATTGAATCTACAAGCAATTTTTAAAAATCTTTTGGCCACAAGGTGTGGCATGCAGAATCTTGGTTCTCTGACCAGAGACCAAACCCTGCCCCCTGCAGTGGAAGCATGAAGTCTTCCACCATCAGGGAAGTCCTTCAGCATGCATTTTCATGGCTATTTCTTCCTTGGGCCTTGAAACCAACCCACTACATTTTTATGCTACACGTTTTTCTTCACCAACCCAAGAGAATCTTGAAAGAGAGGCCAAGAGAGAAAGGATCTACCGTCTACTGCTTAGATTCTCAAGTCTGTTTTGTGAGATGTGTTCCCTTCCAATGTCTTACTTGTTGGGCTGATGTACTTGTCCAGACAGTGAATCTGTTTGAATGATGACAGTGAAGCCCAGTAACTGCTTGGATTGATTTTCTTACTTCACACAGAATTGGCCATTCTTTTAGTATCAGGTCTCAGTCTTATCATTAGCTCTTTGTGAGCAAAATAACATATTTTAGTCTACTTTCTAAGACATTTTGTTTCAGGAAGATATCTTTATTATTGTCATCTACCTAAATATGTTGAGATACATGAAGTATTAATATGACTTTGAAATCTTTATCCATTAGAATTACAGGATTCAGGTAAAAAATATGTTTCTGAATTCTGGACTTTAAGTGGTCTTCTATGATCTGGAAAAGTCTTCCTTCCTAAAGACTTCATTAAGATCTTCCAAGTGTTCCTTTACTAGATCTTACCAGTAGAAGCAGGCCCTATGCACAATCAGAGTTTGCAGAATAATACTGCAATTCTGAGTTGGCATAGAATAAAAAACAGAAAAACTCATTCCCTAACTCTTGACTCTCGATGTCTTGGCAGATAAGCTGAGATTCCTGGGTTGAACATCTCATAGAGGTTCATTTCTCTCCATTTATCATTTCTAAATTACATATTGAGGGCAAAGTGGTATATAGCCTATTTATACATTATTTGCTAAAAATGTAAAAGACAAAAATATTCTTATTCGGGAAGTTTTCATCCCTTTCCTGAAACATTCTGATACTTGCAAAGATCATGCCTGGTGAAACACTCCAGATTTTAGCCCTGGATGTGACGTTTATTATGATGGACAAGTCAGCTTGCTGTCTCACTCATTTCCCTCACCTGTGAAGTTGTCTGATCTTATTACCTCAGAGCTTCTCTAAGGAACAAACAAAATAATTCTGACAATATGTTAAAGATCCTAATGTATGATGCTAACATGATATACTCTCTTCCTTTTAATATTTTCAGTGAAAATCTACAACTTGATTATATTTTCAAGGATATTTAAAGAACTCTTTGATCATAGAAGTAAAATCTTTGGGGTTAAAAATAATAACAAACAAGCCAAGGAAAAGATATATCCTTCTCTAGAGAACTTTTGTTTTCTTATGATCATCTGTCCAAACTCTGACTTTTTAAACAATAGTCTCATCTATATATTTGTATAACGGTCTTACAACATAAGATGATTCTTCACCCAGAATCAAGGCAGGTATAAACATTCCCTTTCATTCTAATTACCTAACAGCAAAATTTGTTGTACTTCATTAATCACTGGGATGCAAGTATAAATTTAGTTGGGGCTGGGGAACACTTCATAAAAAACATAGAAGAATCACATAAAGAAACACTGAGTGTCTCTGTGTTTTTTAAACACATGAAAATCATATTTATTCCCCTTTTGATAGATCTATTAATAAAAATCCAATTTGAACAGACTATCATTTGTGAAGCCAATAAACTCATAATGGTTAGGCTTAAAAAATTTAAATACAAAGGCCTCTTCCACCATTGTAGTGCATATTCAGCAATGACAGCTTTGGCTAAGTCTGGAGGTTGGAAGATGCAGTCAATAAAAAGTGCTTCAGTTCAATTGTTTAGCTACTGCTATCATGTTTCTTTATGATATTCCTCTTTAAAAATTTACTCATGGCAATTTTCCTGAATATCGAAAACGGGGAATAGTAGTGGTTGACAGGATCATTTCAAAGAAAGAGTAGCCGTTACCAACACCATCATAGTAGACTGGCTTACACAGGGCTTATCCATGAGGGTTTTGTGTTATATCTTTGGTTTCTGCCCAACAATAAGAAAGTGGCTATGTACAGAATGTTTCAAAGAATGAGGACAGAAAGGAAGAGACAAAAGGAGGGAATGAAGAAAACAAAGAAGGAAGAGAGGAGGGAAGGAAAGATTAACACTACCTAAACTGTTAGGTGAATTGTGTTAAACTTTTCTCTGATATTGATTCATGCAGAGAAGAGGTGATTTACCTTCTCTGTGAATTCAATACATAAAATAGACATGAATTTATTTGGTGGCAATGGCACCCCACTCCAGTACTCTTGCCTGGAAAATCCCGTGGACAGGGGAACCTGGTGGGCTGCAGTCCATGGGGTCGCTAAGAATCGGACACGACTGAGCAACGCCACTTTCACTTTTCACTTTCATGCACTGGAGAAGGAAATGGCAACCCACTCCAGTGTTCTTGCCTGGAGAATCCCAGGGACGGGGGAGCCTGGTGGGCTGCCATCTATGGGGTCGCACAGAGTCGGACACGACTGAGGCGACTTAGCAGCAGCAGCAGCAGTAGGGACCCCATATCCCTACAGGGCTTCCCCCATAGCTCAGGAGTAAAAAATTTGCCTGCAATGAAGGAGACTCAAGAGATGCAGCTTCTATCCCTGGGTCAGGAAGATCCCTTGGAGGAGGAAATGGCAGCCCACTCCAGTATTCTTGCTGGGAAAATCCCATAGGGTCGCAAAGAGTCGGACACAACTGAGCGGGCACGCACACATCCTTATACCAAAACAAAACAACAAACTTGAGAAATGATGGTGTTTATATGCTACTCTCCTGAACAATTGAATGTCATATTTTATTTGCAGAGCTTACATGGGATATGAATTCTTCTTGGTGAAGAGTAGGCAAATGAATTACACTGTAAGCTAAGTCAGGGTACCGATATAGTATATGCAGCATGTCCTGCCAACAAGAACCAAAAGTAATTAGCACTGCAAATGGGGCAGAAACTCTGCAGGTTCACTTCTATTTATGCCAGCCCCTAGGTGACAGACTTTCCTTCAGTGAATTCTCAGCAGATTTCTTGATAGACACGAAGGATCTAAGAGAAACTGAGAAAAAAAGAAGACAAAAAAAGATGCAGTACTTATTCCTGAACATGGGAAACCCATCTTGAAGATGATCAACTACATTAGTTTATGACAATGAAGCTTTCCTGAATTGTGGCAAAATTTTCAGTAAAGTGCAATGTTCCTTCACAACTCTTCTTGGACTCGGGGGAAATAGTTTATCTGTTTAAGGATTGCAGAAAAGAACAACTCCCTTCCAGGTGTGGTGATGAAGAAGATGATATTCAACTACTCACTGTGTCCATCTCCACCATCATTTACACATAGTGAATACGTCTGTTACAAGACAAATTGTTCTACATTTCTCTAGGAAAAGAAAAAAAAATCCTAACAAAATTTTGATATTTGGAATGATCCTGAAGCTATAGCAAATAAAATGATTCTCAGAAAAGCACTGTTATAGTAACAGAACCAATTACTTTGCAGCCCTGATGATCTGTAATGTCAATTCTCCTTACGTGGTGGCATGGTATGCAACAATAGACTATCATCAGCATTGTATGAGGCTCAAGAGAAGACAAAATCTAGTACTATTAATAACGTTTTTTGGCATTTATAATTGAACCTTGAGGGTCAAAATCCTCCAGTCTATGCTGCTCTAAAATGCCTTAAAAAAAATCTTAAGGGGAAAGAAAGAAAGAATGCTTGGATTTTCGTATTACAAAAGAGAATATAGATTATGTGTACATATGGAGTTACTTCTAAATTCTGAGAATCCAAGTATTCTAGGCAGTAGTTTGATTTCTTAAAAGAGATGAGGGAACAGCATTTTGTCACCATGGAATCTACCTGAAAACTCGTAGGAATTTATAGGAGAGTGACTCCTGCTTATCAAGCCTTGGCATCCAGCCAAACAAGAGAAGAACCAAAGATGGCAAAAGCCTAGAGCTAGAAATGTTAAGTGTATATCTGAGGAAAAACAAATATCCAGGTACCAAGAGGGTTATATAAGGTTGAATGTTGTAGAATCAACCCAGATCTCCCCTGTACACCTTAAGTACCTGGAACTTTGTTCCTTAAACTGGAATCCAAAATAGAAAAAAAAATATCTATATCCATATATATATATATACACATATCTATATTCCCAGCAATCTCAAGTTCTATGAGCTCTATTTTTAAATCAACGTTTCCATTTCCATGATAGTATTTGAGGTGATGAAAATATTCTGAAATTAGGTTTCTCTGTAAACGTGAGCGGGAACACTGATCTGGGCACTTTAAATGAGTGGGCATGAAGGTATGTAAATTGCATCTTAATAAATATTTTAAACTGTATTTTACCCACTTTAAAGAGCAAACATATTTTAAAACAATGAAATAAGATTTTCATCACTTAACCCTTTGTTTATCATATTATGGTTTGGTCTGCTGACCACTGTGAAGTTCTTAGCTATATTTTAAGGGATGCGGAAGAACTCCTGTAAAAGGAGTTTTGGCTTATTCCTAGAGCAATATGGCATAAGATGGAAATTAAGAGATGAGAAAGATGGATTTTTTTAAAGGGTCTACACATTAAAAGAAATTATCAACAAGTACAGTTTGGTTTGCATATTAAAAAAATTCCTTTGGTAATACATGATACAAAGAAATGGTACGATGTGAAGCAATGTGCATGGGGCATGTCTCAGGGTCACTGTTATTGATTAGATTGTGACTGTTTTCCCAAGAAGACTTTCCAGAGTTTGGAACCCATTCCCTCTTCACAAAGAGTAGTTTCCTTACTTAGATTCTCTTGTCTTTCTTTCCCTTCAGACTTTGCAATATCTAAAACTATAAAAATTCCATATTTTTTTCAAAATCTGAAGATTTATTTAAAATTGTATTTTTTGTTTTAAAAAAATTATCTCATTTCATCCTAAAGAAAAAAAAAGCTTATTGTACACAATTTTATATGTGACTAGAGATAATTAGAAGAGGCCTGAAAAGGAATATCAGCAAATATGAAGGAAAAAAAGAAAAGAAAAAAAAAATAGGTTCAAAGGCAATCTAGAATGATCCAACCTTCAGAAAAGACAGACTTTGATAAATCATGAAATATTTGCCAAAAAAAAAAAATACCCAGAAATATGCCTTTCATAGCAAGAAATTAAAAATAAGCAGCTTTCTAAAGCAAAGGGCTGAGTAATAGATCAACCTGGTGACAGGTTGCAGAGTGACAATGAGCGCTTTCCCGCTGGCTTGCCTGAGAAGAGGCCACGGGACCAGCCTGGAAAGCAGGAGCTACGTGTTGACGCGTGTGCGTCACTTGGAGCCCGCATTGCGGCGCTGATGCTGCCAAAAGTACAGCAGGGGCAGTCACAGCAGCTTAGCTGTGTTTTAGAACCTAATCAAGGCACAGCACAACCGCGGCTGCTGGCAGTGACGGTGGAAACCAAACTGCATTCCTAATTGGAAAGGAGGCAACGTGGACCCGGAGAAACCACCCACCGAATCGCATCAGGAGAAACCAAGTGTCACCGGGTTCTGCCACCAAAGGAAGCACCGTGCAAGTTTCACCAAGCCTGGAAAGATATTCCTCAGAATGGACCAAGAGACACGCTGTAAACGTGGACCTAGTGTTCTTACAGCGCTGATGCTGTCTGGCATTTTCTTTCCTCTCTGTCTGAAGATAGATCATAAGGCCACGATGAAGCAGACAGACCGTCATGGCCGAAACCCCTGTTTCTGAGCATAAACTGAATAGCTGGTTTTGTTCCTTGCATATTCTTTCTGCAGAATGGATGTTCCTGAATGGTACAAGATGGTGGCTTGTAAAGGATTTTAAATTGTGCTTCTTCCTTTCAAAGAGAACCTTTATAGGTCTTTTTTTTTTTTTTTTCCCTTAGTTGTGAAAACAACCATGAAAACTAATAGGAAATTTATAAAAAGCACAAAGATCAACAAAAGATATCACCCCTTGGACAATTTTATGTGTGCCTTTGTAACTTGTGACTTCACTTTACAGCCTTTCATGGGTCATGTTTCTACCAGTTCGTGTTGAATTACTCGGAATGGTGGTTTTGGAATGGACATAGGAAGAGAGACACTAAAACAGTATGAGTCTATTTCTTGCCTGTTTATCCAGTGTTACTGCTCCCTATTGCCTGTATTTGCTAAAGTTTTTCTGTGCTCCAAAATATCATAACTTTTTATCCCCTGCTTGCATCATCCTTTCTTTTGGTGATCAATTTGTCCTTGGACTACTCTCCATCTTAATCCCTATCTCAAACGTCTTCTACAGTATTAGGTCTTCAATGCCCCTTTCAAATGGGTCAAGACTATCTTTGTTCAAGGTCCCACAATACTATCCAGCAAATAGCTCTATTATTCCCATATCTTACTGTATCATTATTACATTTTCACTTTATTTATCTTCCTTACTGGACCGCAAGGGAAGAGATACCGTTTTATCTTACTTTCGCTTGCTCCTAAGAAAAGTGCGTACTTCCTAAAAAGATAATCAATAAAAAAGTGGTGAACCAGTGAATGGATGGATAAAATTACCTCATCTCTCTGAGTCTCAGTTTTCTCACCTGTAAAATGAGAGCAATGACAACCCCTTATGTTTGCTTTGAGAATTAAATGAACCAGCTTGTAAACTGCTTGACATTAGGGACTGACTCACAGGAATAGCTATTTATTTGCTCCTTTCATTCTTACGAAAATCTTACTTAGATTCTAAGAATTATTTTTTTTAATTATCTGTGATCTACCAAAATGCAAGTGTTCACAGTCAAACAGATGATTTGTCTGAACAAGCAGCAATGCTGTGGTGACATTTTTGCGATACTAGTTTATCTGAGCCTTGTGACTGTTAAAATCCAGAGAACACCCTATAAAAACAAAATATCTAACAGGAACAAGTAGGAATAGCAAAGACTATTTTGCTATTTTATAGCAATACTATTTGTATTCTGATGGAGTTACATTTTATTAATAGTTTCACTAAAGCCTGTACTAATGCAAGTAATATTGGAAAACTTGTTTCTTAAAAAACACTAAAATGTGAAAAAGTATTTGATTTTCATTTTCCTGGTAAAGAACATTATACTTCTGAAGATAAAAGAAAATGACATTGTTTAACACTTTACATGAAATTTAATTTCCCACCACATAATTGTTAAAAGATAAGTAGCTCCTGCATTATTAATAAGAATAAATACTAATATGGCAATTAAATAATGATCACTAATGACTTCTTCATTAATATGTTAGCGGTTGGCTGCTTTATCATGAAGAGAAATTAGAGTAAGATAGTTGGAAAATGTAGTAAGTTAGAAAACAGGAAGCCGTGTATTGTGTCTCAGTTTAATGACAAATGTATCGGATTCACAGGGACTGGGAAAGAAGAAATTTGCATACTGAGTACAGAAGTAGTTCAAAGCTAATAGGTGCTTTAACTCTCTCATGTCCCTTTGAGTTGAAGCTTGTTTACTCTTAGAAAAACTTGATTTCCTGTGTCTGAGGAACATAAGCTTATAAAAAAGATGAAAAGGCTGCTATATAGCACTCTAGTAAAGGGAGGCTAACAAATTAAGTGTTAATGAATCAAAAACATATGGATTACACTTCACTTCAAATAGAAATGATTTTAGAATCAAGGGAGAAAGTACTTAGCAAAATGTAAATAAGTCTGTCTATCTTAAAGCACAAACATTTGAGGAATCTTCAGAAAGCTCTCATTATTTCTTTCTTTCGTCTTTATCTATCATTTTCATTTTATGGAAGAGATCAATCTCTCCATGCTCAAATGACCTTTCAAAAGTTTAACAATATATTTATTGGGTAAGTTAGAAACAAACATCCCAGAAGTTCAGAGATAAAAAAAGATCAAGGGAGAAATGTCTATCAATTAACCAAACCACCATACTAACACAGAGCACTTTTCCTCTGCCCCTTGCTTACTATGATTTAAAAACAAAGCCAAAGAGAAATATCAGTTGTCATATACATTTTTAAAAATCATCCTCATGTATATATATATATATACATGAATATATATATGTACACATATATATGTGATTTATATACATACATGTCAAACTGTAGCTAAGGTTTATACTTTCAAATTAAATCAATACTAATCTTTTTATTACACAAGAATTGGAATTTATATGATATGGGTAGTTCTAATTATAGTCCACATTTATATTAAAACCTTTAAAAGATAACTGTCTTCATGCTTCTTTGGAACTTGGAATTTGCTCGATGCAAGAAGAAAATACCCCTGGAGATGGAGTTCAGAATAGATATTTTATTACTGAGCAGAAGCCTGTTTATTTAAGATAATTTAGGCATACTTGTAAGCTATATTCGCTCAAGTCCCTAAGAGACATTCTTAACAGAAAGAAAGAAAGAAAAATAACATTTTTCCGAAAGCAGCAATGCTTTGGGCACCCAGTACTCTGACTCCCCATCAAAGTCCAGGTCATCTACTCTTCTCATTGCTGTGTGTGTCTCTTTCACTAAGGATTCTATTTTGGAGCCTAAGATGCTTATTTTTCATTGTGGATACTTAATTTGGTGCCTGACACTTAGTGCAAAAAGCCTTTCAGATGCTTGGAAGTTGGGGCTCCCATGGGTACCGAAGTTTGCTGGGATCTCAGTTGGGGACCAGAATGTCACATGTAAATGATTTCAGAGCCCACCCTTTTTTTCTCCTGCTTTCAGGCGTGAGGATGCTCTTCAGCTCCCATTGAGTCAGGCCCTACTCCCCACCTCCTAGACTCAAAAAAGCCTGTTTGTGCTTGAAACCAACAAGATTCAAGGCTTCTTCATTAGTCACCACTCTGTCACCCACCATTCTGGATTCAGTTTGATTCCTGGTTTCCACTTCCACTTGACATCCCTAATTTCATATTTGGCTGGCTCCAATATAGCTTGTTCGGAGAAGGCAATGGCACCCCACTCCAGTACTCTTGCCTGGAAAATCTCATGGACGGAGGAGCCTGGTAGGCTGCAGTCCATGGGGTCGCTAAGAGTCGGACACGGCTGAGCGACTTCACTTTCCCTTTTCACTTTCATGCATTGGAGAAGGAAATGGCAACCCACTCCAGTGTTCTTGCCTGGAGAATCCCAGGGACGGGAGAGCCTGATGGGCTGCCATCTATGGGGTCGCACAGAGTCGGACACGACCGAAGCGACTTAGCAGCAGCAGCAATATAGCTTGTTTTTTACCCTCACCTACTTTCAAGTCCCCACCAAGCTTGTAAAGTGCTCAAAGACTTGGATTTGTCCCTCAGCTACAGGTCAGGACGCTGAACATGTGATGACACAAGAACACAATCCATGAGTGAGTATGGAATTGAATCGGACAGAGGACATCATGGACCATTTAGACCTCTCATGAATAATACTGTTGGAAAATAGAAGTGTGAATTAGAGTGCATTAAACTATTTATTTTCCAAGAGGCAGAAGTATTAGATAGAGCTCTAAAATAAGCAGTTGTATAAAAGTCAGTGCAAAGGCAACTCAAAGTCTTAACCAAATGAGTTACTTCTTTTTACTAAAACTTTCAATGGCTTTCTACTACCCATGGTATTAATAAACGTATAGTCTATTGTGCACATTCCTAGTTTCCAGTCTACCTCTCCAGGTTGATCTCTCTCCTTTTCTGTCCTTCTGATCTTTGTTCCAGCCAAAACAAACTGCTTTCAGTTTTCAGACTTGCTTGGTATTTTCTATCACTATACCTCAACTCACTGTGTCCTTTTTCTAAGAGATAATTGGGTTGAAAATATTCAACTCACGGGCTCATTGTTTAATTGCAAGGACCAATTCTCAATATAGACTTGCATGGAAAAATCAAGTGCCTCCACTTCAAATCCCCATCAACATACTTCCAGTTTTTCGGTGTACTGCCACTTTACAATTTATGACCTGGGTCAAAGCTTTGCCCCCCATCCCTGGCTGTATTCCCCAAGCAGAACTGAGTAATACCTATAGGAAAACATGGCAGTCATAACATGCATGACACGATACTCGCAATTTGCTATACTGATAACCATTCTTAGTTTCACCTCCCTGTGTACATAGTTCATCAGTAACTGTAGGTTCAGCGTCTCTTAATCATCTTCTTTTATTATAAATTGTATAGAATCTATAATAATTATAATTTATTTATGATTATAAATATAAATTATAATTAAATTCACATTAAATTTACAGTTATAATTATTAATTAAATCATAAATTTTATTCATTAAAATCATTAAATATTTTATTTAATTATAAATAATATAATGAATAAATTTATAATAATTTATATGTTTGTATTATTATTTATACTAAACATAACTTATAAAATTATTAAATTTATTAAAAATTATAAAATGTATAGACCTTAAGAATAGAATTTCATGAAGAATGAACTAAACAACTCATTTGTGGTCCCTACACAAAAGTAGTGGATAAATTGCAACTCTTCCACAAAGATAAGGAACACGATTCTTATCCTGTGTGTTTCTAAGTGTGTGTGATTCCCTGTATGTATGCATTCATTATAAGAAGTGGGCAGCTTCTTCTCAATGTATCTTACATATTTCCATTGTATGTGTGTGCTTAATTGCTCAGTCGTATCTGAGTCTTGCCACCCTATGGACTGTAGCACACCAGGCTCCTCTGATCATAGGATTCTCCAGGCAAAAATACTGGAGTGGATTGCCATTTCCTTTTCCAGGGGATCTTCCCACCCCAGAGATCCAACTCGCCTTTCTGCAGGTAGCTTCTTTACCTGGTGAGCCATTTCCATTGTATAGGCAACCATTAATGAAAACTATTCTAACAGACAACAAGAATATTCATCTTCATTAATTGCATATAATTAGTTCCCAGATAATGCAGCACTCAAGAACAGACACTTCAGCTGTCATGCTTTCCCATCTCTCTGTTTGATCGGGTCATCTCTCTGTGTACATACACTCCATCGTCTCCCGATGCACAACCGACCTAACTCTCTATCTCTGCCTGGCATCCTGCTACTTTCATGAACTTCAACAGCCCCTTTTAAAGTGGTAGTTTCTTTAATAAAATAATTACAATGTAAATTAGTCTTCAACAAATAGTAAGGCACACTTTGGAATTAAATTCCTACGTATGGAAGTTTTGCTTCTCAATATGGTTAAAACTATTATATAAGTTGAACCATAGCCATTCAATCTATGTACCTAGAAATATCATTTCTTCTGTTGCTAATGAAGGTCCTACGGCACAAATTTATTAAAGGTATATGTTTGCATGGGATAATAATTGGGTCGATAATATTAAATTCATAGGCTCATTATTTAATTGCAAGGGCAGATTATGAATACAGCTTCTAAAATGTATTTTAATGAAAAACACTACATCCTGACCTAATCATATCAACCTTATGCTATCTAATTAAGGATGCAAAAAATCATTAGAGTTGCAAAATATTAGCTCCAGCTCCATCAGGCTGGGAGCTGCCCCTCCATGAATATATATTTTTTTTACTCCATGATAAATAGTTAATGAGGTAAAAATGACAAAATTTGCATGTAGGCAAATTAGTTTAATAGAATGATGTCTTTTCTGACTACTGAAAGTGACCTTTTTCTTCTCAAAAAAAAATGGCTAAAATACTTTGAAATTATCATCTGGCTGTCTTTGCACAAATGACAAATTATATGTATGAACAACATAAAAATTATAAAATGCAATAATCCTAAATTCTCATCATACTTTAAATGTGTTCTCTGCTTTTGCATTTATCAATTTAATAAAAGGAAATTAACCATATTATAAAGTGTCCATTTATGTGGCAATTTTTAATCCAGAGCATAAAAATGAGAAGCACGTGCTTAATAGCTAACATGATGGCAAAGACTCTAGATCAAATTTTTAAAGCACAAGAATTCTAGACTACTTACATGAAATACTTTTATATTAAAATGTCCATTCCACTCTTAATTTAGCATTTTAGACTATAGATGATTGCTCTCAATTAAACTGGTATAACATCTTGAAATTAGTATATCAATTATTCAACAGGGCTACCTTGCTTCTCTATTGAAATAAACTAAGCAAGCAAACATAACACAGGTTAAGAACAATAACACACAAGAATTAGTCATAATGAAGAGAAAGGCTTCATGGCACAAATACCAGGTCAGGAAGAGGTGAGATAAATAAAATATATATGTCTGTCCATTCAACTTTGTCAATGTTTCTGCGTACCTAGCAAATGTAACCTCCCCCCCCCACCCAGAAAATAACAGGTGCTCTACAGATTTTCAAACAATTTGCATAAACATCTCTATGAGTCTCATCACTGATGCATGCTGTGTCTATGTCATGAAAGGTACAGCAGCAATTTAGCTTGATGTCTTAACTTCTCTTAATGGCCCAACAGAATCTAAGCCAAAATAATTTACTTAAGATACAAATGTCTTTGATGAAAGTGTTTACTGTTGTTACATGTAATCAAATTGTCTCTTCTCTGGTCCATTTGACTGTGCATGCAGTCAGCATGATGGACTCAGACCTCCAGTGACACTCTTCCTGAGTTCTACTCTTGTCCATCATGTGTCAGCTAAGACATTTAACAAAGAAAGACATCAATATTAATTTTAAAGAATTTAAGAATTTTTCCATCTCCTTTAATTTCCCTTCCAGCACCTAAACATTTGTTTATTTCCCCCTCCCTTCCTCACTCCCCTCTTCTTTTCCTTCTTTTTCTTCTTCCCATCTTTGCCCAACTCTCCCTCTTTAATTCTATTTCTCTTTTTTAACTAAAATGAAAATAATAAGTAATAAAATAACTTTCTGTTTTCCTCTGAAATCTCTTGTTCAACTCAAATCGTTTTGATCCTCAACATTAGATGGCTTCCAAATTCCTGAACTTCCATATTGTGAAACTGAATGAGGAAATAAAATGAACTCTACCTACCCCAGACAGTTTGAAATTATACTAGAGAGAAAGTACACTTCACTTAATTTTCAGCCACTTTGGCCTTTTAAAAAGCACACTGTTAGTCAAGGATTTAAAGAAGAAACCAAAATGTATATGTGGTAAAGTAAAAATGAATATATGGTAAAGTCAATGACAGTGGTCTCAAAATGTCTGCTGTAATGTTAAACTAATTATTAAATTAACAGAATTCAAGACATATGGAGTATATTATTAGTAAACCCATGTGGAATTTTTTTTTAAAACAAATGTTCAGGTTTCTATCAAGTAGAGAACAGAATGGGGTAATTTTATATTTATTATATGGGGAGACTAAATATGTTTAGTCTGCCTGCAATGTGGGAGACCTGGGTTCGATCCCTGGGTCAGGAAGGTCCCCTGGAGAAGGAAATGGCAACCCACTCCAGTATTCTTGCCTGGAGAATCCCATGGATGGAGGATCCTGGTGGGCTACAGTCCATGGGGTCACAAGGAGTCGGACATGACTGAACGAGTGACTTAACTTAAATATGTTTAATAATTCAGTGGTTCATGCACACTTTCTTTTATGTATTGAACAAATAGACAATAAAAATGTACTATATTCTGCAGAACCTGTTAGAGATTGAGGAGAGAAAGTTGGAGAAAATATCGCTTTACTACACAAGAAGATTTTAGTCTAAAGAGAAAGGACACATGGAAAGTTAATTCTTAGATGCTGGAAGGATCAAGTAAAACAGGTAATTTTAGCAAAAAGGAGTTGGTCCCCCCTGGCAGGCTCCACAAAGAAAACACTGAAACAGTCCACGAGAATAATTACTTTGCCAAGTGGTACTTGAGTAGTTGTATGCCAGGCTGGATGAAGCACAGGCTAGAATCAAGATTGCTGGGAGAAATACCAATAACCTCAGATATGCAGATGACATCACCCTTATGGCAGAAAGCGAAGATGAACTAAAGAGCCTCTTGATGAAAGGGAAAGAGGAGAGTTAAAAAGTGGCCTTAAAACTCAACATTCAAAAAATTAAGATCATGGCATCCGGTCGCATCATCAGTTCAGTCGCTCAGTCATGCCAGACTCTTTGCAACTTCATGGACTGCAGCAGGCCAGGCTTCCCCATCCATCACCAACTCCCAGAGCTTCCTCAAACTCATGTTCATCGTGTTGGTGATGCCATCCAACCATCTTATCCTCTGTTTCCCCCTTCTCCTCCTGCCTTCAATCTTTCCCAGCATCAGGGTCTTTTCTAATGAGTCAGCTCTTCACATTAGGTGGCCAAAATATTGGAGCTTCAGCTTCAGCATCAATCCTTCCAATGAATATTCAGGACTGATTTCCTCTAGGATGGACTGGTTGGATCTCCTTGCAATCCAAGGGACTCTCAGGAGTCTTTTCCAACATCACAGTTCAAAAGCATCAATTATTCAGTGCTCAGCTTTCTTTATAGTCCAACTCTCACATCTATACATGACCACTGGAAAAACCATAGCTTTGACTAGATAGACCTTTGTTGGAAAAGTAACATCTCTGCTTTTTAATATGCAGTCTAGGTTGCTCATAGCTTTTCTTCCAAGGGGCAAGGCATCTTTTAATATCATGGCTGCAGTCACCATCTGCAGTGACTCTGGAGCCCAAGAAAATAAAGTCTATCACTGTTTCCATTGTTTCCCCATCCATTTGCCATGAAGTGATGGGACTGGATGCTATGATCTTAGTTTTTTGAATGTTGAGTTTTAAGCCAACTTTTCACTCTCCTCTTTCACTTTCATCAAGAGGTTCTTTAGTTCTTCTTCACTATCTGCCATAAGGGTGGTATCATCTGCGTATCTGAGGTTACTGATATTTCTTCCATCAATCTTAATTCCAGCTTGTGCTTTATCCAGCCTGGCATTTCGCATGATGTACTCTGCGTATAATTGTTAAATAAGCAGTCCCATCATGTCATGGAAAATAGATGGGGAAACAATGAAAACAGTGACAGACTTTATTTTGGGGGGCTCCAAAATCACTGCAGATAATGACTACAGCCATGAAATTAAAAGACACTTGCTCCTCAGAAGAAAAACTATGACCAACCTAGATAACATATTAAAAAGCAGAGACATTACTTTGCCAACAAAGGTCTGTCTAGTCAAAGCTATTATTTTTCTAGTAGTCATGTATGGATATGAGAGTTGGACTATAGAGAAGGCTGAGCACAGAAGAATTGATGCTTTTGAACTGTGGTGTTGGAGAAGATTCTTGAGAGTCCCTTGGACTGCAAGGAGATCCAACAGTCCATCCTAAAGGAAATCAGTCCTGGATAGTCATTGGAAGGACTGATGCTGAAGCTGAAGCTCCAATACTTCGACCACCTGATGTGGAGAACTGATTCACTGGAAAATACACCAGTACAGAGCCCTAGGAGACACTGACATTAACCAGAAGAGGCTGGGGGAGCCAATGAAAACACAAGGAGATTAATACTAAAAGAAGGAAGTTAATCTAGGGAACTGGCTAACAAAGGCATCACAGCAAAAAGGCAGAAATACTATTCCCCTCCTCCTATTCACTCAAAGTCACATGAAAGCTGATGATCATGTCATGTGTGGAAACTCATTCTTTTTTATTCTTCACAATCCTTGTGTCATTTTGCCCAATATATATACAGCAGTTGTGAACAAATATTTTTATAAGAAAATTAGAGTGCTGGAAAATACGGACCACATGGTAGTCTCTCCTCAATTCAACTAATTAAAAAAAAATCATCAATATACAATGGAGTGGCAGGATTTGTACAGTGGTGGCAATCATATACAATCGTCAATGGTTTCGAGAACAATGACAGGAAATTTAACAACTTGCTGGTGTGCTAAGAGAATGAGTGTCTTTTGTGCAATGAAAATGCAAATCTACTTCAAGCCAACTCACCTTCCTTCTCTCACCATTGAGTCCTCTCCACTGCTCAGATCTTTTTATGATATAGCTTAGCTCCTGATTGGAAATCTCCAAATCATATGGTATAAAAAACTTGCTTTCTTCACTGTGGATGCGCTGAAATATGTCTAATATCCAAGAATCATTGTGCAATCTAAAAAAAAAAAAATCATTTATCTGTTTTTTCCCAAAATAATTGTTTGCTTTTTCCCAAAAAATGTTAAATAATTTTTTTCTTTTATAAATTTCTATGTATTTAATTCACTAGTCCCCCTTCATTTTCAGAAATTATTTGTTTGTGATTTAATAATTTTTTCTGCTAAATATCATAATCCAAAAACAATTTGGGATTTTATAGTTGTCTCTTAGAAGTTTACAATGTCTAAGTTATAGACTGTTGAAAAATGAGAAATATTTATTCACTAATTTGTATATGAGTGCCTAAATTAGTTCAAATCTGAGGGATTGCCAAAGGAAATTTAAGCTGGGATTTACTTTTCCTCAGGGAGTTGGTTTCAGAGCCATGTCATCAGCTTAGTTAGCACAGAGGTTTTGCTTTATGATATGAATCCATAAATGGACAAGTCTGGTGAAACGTCTAACCTGTTGAACTGCTCATTTAATCCGTTCCCTTTTTTTAAAATTTTATTTTATTTTTAAAATTTACAATATTGTATTAGCTCCACCAAACATCGAAATGAATCCACCACAGGTACACCCGTGCCCCCATCCTGAACTCCCCTCCCTCCCCAGTCCACACACCATTCCCCTGGGTCGTCCCAGTGCACCAGCCCCAAGCATCCAGTATCGTGCATCGAACCTGGACTGGCGACTCGTTTCATACATGATATTATACATGTTTCAATGCCATTCTCCCAAATCTCCCCACCCTCTCCCTCTCCTGCAGAGTCCATAAGACTGATCTATACATCAGTGTCTCTTTTGCTGTCTCGTACACAGGGTTATTGTTACCATCTTTCTAAATACCATATATATGCGTTAGTATACTGTATTGGTGTTTTACTTTCTGGCTTACTTCACTCTGTATAATAGGCTCCAGTTTCATCCACCTCATTAAAACTGATTCAAATGTATTCTTTTTAATGGCTGAGTAATACTCCATTGTGTATATGTACCACAGCTTTCTTATCCATTCATCTGCTGATGGGCATCTAGGTTGCTTCCATGTCCTGGCTATTATAAACAGTGCTGCGATGAACATTGGGGTACACGTGTTTCTTTCAATTCTGGTTTCCTCAGTGTGTATGCCCAGCAGTGGGATTGCTGGATCATAAGGCAGTTCTATTTCCAATTTTTTAAGGAATCTCCACACTGTTCTCCATAGTGGCTGTACTAGTTTGCATTCCCACCAACAGTGGAAGAGGGTTCCCTTTTCTCCACACCCTCTCCAGCATTTATTGCTTGTAGACTTTTGGATCGCAGCCATTCTGACTGGCGTGAAATGGTACCTCATAGTGGTTTTGATTTGCATTTCTCTGATAATGAGTGATGTTGAGCATCTTTTCATGTGTTTGTTAGCCATCTGTATGTCTTCTTTGGAGAAATGTCTATTTAGTTCTTTGGCCCATTTTTTGATTGGGTCATTTATTTTTCTGGAGTTGAGCTGTAGGAGCTGCTTGTATATTTTTGAGATTAGTTGTTTGTCAGTTGCTTCATTTGCTATTATTTTCTCCCATTCTGAAGGCTGCCTTTTCACCTTGCTAATAGTTTCCTTTGTTGTGGAGAAGCTTTTAAGTTTAATTAGGTCCCATTTGTTTATTTTTGCTTTTATTTCCAATATTCTGGGAGGTGGGTCATAGAGGATCCTGCTGTGATATATGTCGGAAAGTGTTTTGCCTATGTTCTCCTCTAGGAGTTTTATAGTTTCTGGTCTTACATTGAGATCTTTAATCCATTTTGAGTTTATTTTTGTGTACGGTGTTAGAAAGTGTTCTAGTTTCATTCTTTTACAAGTAGTTGACCAGTTTTCCCAGCACCACTTGTTAAAGAGATTGTCTTTAATCCATTGTATATTCTTGCCTCCTTTGTCAAAGATAAGGTGTCCATATGTGCGTGGATTTATCTCTGGGCTTTCTATTTTGTTCCATTGATCAATATTTCTGTCTTTGTGCCAGTACCATACTGTCTTGATAACTGTGGCTTTGTAATAGAGCCTGAAGTCAGGTAGGTTGATTCCTCCAGTTCCATTCTTGTTTCTCAAGATCGCTTTGGCTATTCGAGGTTTTTTGTATTTCCATACAAATTGTGAAATTATTTGTTCTAGCTCTGTGAAGAATACCGTTGGTAGCTTAATAGGGATTGCATTGAATCTATAGATTGCTTTGGGTAGTATACTCATTTTCACTATATTGATTCTTCCAATCCATGAACATGGTATATTTCTCCATCTATTAGTGTCCTCTTTGATTTCTTTCACCAGTGTTTTATAGTTTTCTATATATAGGTCTTTAGTTTCTTTAGGTAGATATATTCCTAAGTATTTTATTCTTTCCATTGCAATGGTGAATGGAATTGTTTCCTTAATTTCTCTTTCTGTTTTCTCATTATTAGTGTTTAGGAATGCAAGGGATTTCTGTGTGTTGATTTTATATCCTGCAACTTTACTATAATCATTGATTAGTTCTAGTAATTTTCTGGTGGAGTCTTTAGGGTTTTCTATGTAGAGGATCATGTCATCTGCAAATAGTGAGAGCTTTACTTCTTCTTTTCCAATTTGGATTCCTTTTATTTCTTCTTCTGCTCTGATTGCTGTGGCCAAAATTTCCAAAACTATGTTGAATAGTAATGGTGAAAGTGGGCACCCTTGTCTTGTTCCTGACTTTAGAGGAAATGCTTTCAATTTTTCACCATTGAGGATAATATTTGCTGTGGGTTTGTCATATATAGCTTTTATTATGTTGAGGTATGTTCCTTCTATTCCTGCTTTCTGGAGTGTTTTTATCATAAATGGATGTTGAATTTTGTCAAAGGCTTTCTCTGCATCTATTGAGATAATCATTTGGTTTTTATTTTTCAATTTGAAACAAGACCCCTACATATGTTGTCTACAAGAGACCCACCTCAAAACAGGGAACACATACAGACTGAAAGTGAAGGGCTGGAAAAAGATTTTCCATGCAAATAGGGACCAAAAGAAAGCAGGAGTAGCAATACTTATATCAGATAAAATAGACTTTAAAACAGGCTGTGAAAAGAGACAAAGATGGTCACTACATAATGATCAAAGGATCAATCCAAGAAGAAGATATAACAATTATAAATATATATGCACCCAACACGGGAGCGCCGCAATATGTAAGACAAACGCTAACAAGTATGAAAGGAGAAATTAACAATAACACAATAATAGTGGGAGACTTTAATACCCCACTCACACCTATGGATAGATCAACTAAACAGAAAATTAACAAGGAAACACAAAGTTTAAACGATACAATGGACCAGTTAGACCTAATTGATATCTATAGGACATTTCATCCCAAAACAATGAATTTCACCTTTTTCTCAAGCGCACATGGAACCTTCTCCAGGATAGATCACATCCTGGGCCATAAAGCTAGCCTTGGTAAATTCAAAAAAATTGAAATCATTCCAAGCATCTTTTCTGACCACAATGCAGTAAGATTAGATCTCAATTACAGGAGAAAAACTATTAAAAATTCCAACATACAGAGGCTGAACAACACACTGCTGAATAACCAACAAATCACAGAAGAAACCAAAAAAGAAATCAAAATTTGCATAGAAACGAATGAAAATGAAAACACAACAACCCAAAACCTATGGGACACTTTAAAAGCAGTCCTAAGGGGAAAGTTCATAGCAATACAGGCATACCTCAAGAAACAAGAAAAAAGTCAAATAAATAACCTAACCCTACACCTAAAGCAACTAGAAAAGGAAGAAATGAAGAACCCCAGGGTTAGTAGAAGGAAAGAAATCTTAAAAATTAGGGCAGAAATAAATGCAAAAGAAACAAAAGAGACCATAGCAAAAATCAACAAAGCCAAAAGCTGGTTCTTTGAAAGGATAAATAAAATTGACAAACCATTAGCCAGACTCATCAAGAAACAAAGGGAGAAAAATCAAATCAATCAAATCAGAAATGAAAATGGAGAGATCACAACAGACAACACAGAAATACAAAGGATCATAAGAGACTACTATCAACAATTATATGCCAATAAAATGGACAACGTGGAAGAAATGGACAAATTCTTAGAAAAGTACAACTTTCCAAAACTCGACCAGGAAGAAATAGAAAATCTTAACAGACCCATCACAAGCACGGAAATTGAAACTGTAATCAAAAATCTTCCAGCAAACAAAAGCCCAGGTCCAGACGGCTTCACAGCTGAATTCTACCAAAAATTTAGAGAAGAGCTAACACCTATCCTACTCAAACTCTTCCAGAAAATTGCAGAGGAAGGTAAACTTCCAAACTCATTCTATGAGGCCACCATCACCCTAATACGAAAACCTGACAAAGATCCCACAAAAAAAGAAAACTACAGGCCAATATCACTGATGAACATAGATGCAAAAATCCTTAACAAAATTCTAGCAATCAGAATCCAACAACACATTAAAAAGATCATACACCATGACCAAGTGGGCTTTATCCCAGGGATGCAAGAATTCTTCAATATCCGCAAATCAATCAACGTAATACACCACGTTCCCATTTTTAAAACCAACTCCAAGTATTCATTTAGAAAAGCACATTTCTATTGTGATGTTGATAAAGTGACAGCATTAATATTTCATTGGTAACATTTAGCTGAATTATAAACATTAATTAAGCCAATACTTTTAAAACTTTTCCACAAATTACCTCTAAGTTCAGAGAAGAGAAAATGTGTATTCTATCTCTAATTTACCAACATATTTGTTTTAATATAATGTTTGTTTTTGTAAAAGTATAAGTAAAATTTAGGAATTCCCTGGCAGTCCAGTTGTTAGGATGCTTTGCTTCCACTACAGGGGGTATGAGTTCAATCCCTGGTCGGGGAGCTAAGATCTTGCATGTCACATAGTGTGGCAAAAAAAAAAAGAAAGAAAGAAAGAAAATCTTTAAGTAAAATTAAAATTTTGGGGAAATATCATATTTATCCTGTGACTTAGCAGACACTTGGTACACCATGTTTCGTGGAACCAGTTTAAGGACAAAATTGTACCACTAACATTCTGTAGGCCAGATCAAGAATCCCAAAGCATCACAGTGTTCATAAACTACCCATAAGAGAAGTAAGTTTATACAAGATGCCAAGATATAAACTGGACTATCAAGCTAGTTAAGGATCACATGGAAATTATTTCTATACAAAGTGGAGAATTTTAAGTATTTTGTTTCAATGGTTAGGAAATTATCTTGTGCTTTAAATGCACTTGATAATAAAATTTAAACATATTGCTTTCCTGTTATAATGGTTATAATACATACATTGTGTTATTTAGCCTTACTTTAATCCTGTTATTTACATATTAACATATTAAAATCAAAAAAGTTACTCTGACTGGTTTTTTTTTTTTTTTTTTTTTTTTTACACTGATTTTAATAATTTTATTGATTGATTTTGTGCATCATGGAGTTATAAATGAACCTAAATCCCGATGTCTCTTCTAGGAGAAAAACTCTGAAATAACTTTTTTTAAAAATGAACAATCACAAGACTTTTTAGCAGTTAAAATGAATCAGAGAAATTAAATTCAGCACTAACTCCAGAGTTCATTATATTCCATCACCTGACTCCTCAGTAAAAATAACTGCCTCTATCTTGATTGTTTCCAAATAGCATAATAGATGTTTTGACTCTTTCTGTCAAATATGATACCTGTGTTTTCCCACCTCCCCAGCTATTTTTCATTCATCACAGAGTGGAAATTCAGTCAGCCTTCTGTATCTGCAGACTCTACATCTACATATTCAAGAAATCAGGGATTGGAAAATTTTTGAAAAAATATTCCAGAAAATTCCCAAAAGCAAAACTTGAATTTGTAGTACACAAGTAACTACTTACATAGCATTTACATAGTATCTGGTATTATAAATAATCTAGAGATAATTCTAAGCACAGTTGACCCTTGAACAACATGGGTTTGAATTGTTCAGATCTGCTTACACATGGATTCTTTTCAATACATTTTCAGTCATCCTTCCTGTCTTTTTGCATCCATGACTTCAGCTTATGATGTATCACAAAGGCATTATACACTCTGCATTCTGTAGTTCGTTGAACCCTGGGAGGTAGAATCCCAGGATATGGCGGGCTGACTAGGGCTTGAGCATCCTTTTTTGTATGTTTCATTTGGGGATTTTTTTGGGTTTTTTTAACTTTGGCCATATAGTGGCATGTGGTATCTTAGCTCCTCAAACAGGGATCAAACCCATGCTCTCTGAACTGGAAGCATAGAGTCTTAACCACTGGATGAGCAGGGAAGTCTGGGACTTGAACATCTTATCCACAGGTGTTCTGGAACCAGTTCTCCTTGGATACTGAGAAATGTGTGTAAAAGCAAAACTCCCCCCCGGTGTCTCTGATGGTCCATATGGCTTGGTGCCATCTTGAAACGCAACTGCTGTTCTTCCCATGCTTGGAGATTCTAGGTTGGCCATTTGAATGATTTGCTAGTTGTCTTGTTAAACAAGAACTAGTCTTTACCATTCTCTTAAGCTTGTTTAATGTAACATTCATCTTTTCCTTTTAATGGTGGTAAGATTTAATGCAGTTAAATTACTGTCAATTTGCTGCTATAAACATTTTCTATATGAAGATTTTAAGTGCAGGATTATCAACAATGCAATTAACTTTGAATTAATTAGGAATCACAGTCCTATTCCTGCTGGCTTCTGTTCCTTTTGCCCAGGAAATGACTGTCTCCTTTTTATATCTCCATCATTCTGTGTGAAAGAATGATTATAAAAAACATCCAAGCCAGAATCTACAGGATGGTATACAAATGCTTTAACAGAGAACAGGATGACACACTGGAATATGGAAATCTGTTGTTGATGTTGTTCAGTCGCCCAGTCATGTCTGACTCTTTGCAACCCCATGGACCGCAGCACACCAGGCCTTCCTGTTCCTTTACCATCTCCCGAAGTGTGCCAAGGTCCATGTCATTGCAATGGTGATACCACCCAGCCATCTCATCCTCTGATGCCCTCTTCTCTTTCTGCCCTCAATCTTTCCCAGCAGCAGGGACTTTTCCTATGAGTCAGCTGTTTGTGGCAGGTGACCAAAATACTGGAACCTCAGCTTCCACATGAAAACTATGTGAAGTTTGTGTGTTAGTCGCTCAGTCGTATCCAACTCTTTGTGACCCCATGTACTGTAGGCCGCCAGGCTCCTCTGTCCATGGAATTCTCCAGATGAGAATACTGGAGTGGGTTGCCATTTTCTTCTCCAGGGATCTTCCTGATCCAAAGATTAAACCCAGGTCTCTTGAGTTGAAGGTGGGTTCTTTACAATCTGAGCCACCAGGGAAGCCCCTGGTTTAATCACATTTAATTAAAAAAATTTTTTTGCCACTTTGAGTGTCATTTCCCAGTGAAAACTTCACATAGGAGTTAATAATGAATCAACTTACCAACATTTATTAGTTTTGAAAAGCATATTTCTCAGCTCTATGGACTTCCCTGGTGGCTCAGATGGTAAAGAATCTGCCTGCAATGCAGGAGACCTGGGTTTGATTTTTTGGGGGTTTGTTTTTAATATCATAAAAATTTATGATATTGAGAGTCCCTTGGACTGCAAGGAGATCCAACCAGTCCATTCTGAAGGAGATCAGCCCTGGGATTTCTTTGGAAGGACTGATGCTGAAGCTGAAACTCCAGTACTTTGGCCACCTCATGGGAAGAGTTGATTCATTGGAAAAGACTCTGATGCTGGGAGGGATTGGGGGCAGGAGGAGAAGGGGACAACAGAGGATGAGATGGCTGGATGGCATCACTGACTCGATGGACATGAGCCTGAGTGAACTCCGGGAGTTGGTGAGGGACAGGGAGGCCTGGCGTGCTATGATTCATGGGGTCGCAAAGAGTCAGACATGACTGAGCAACTGATCTGATATGATCTGATTGAAATATACATCATTACATGATGATGGTTGAAATTTTTTTAGCAATATAACTGTTCAGTATGCCTAAAAATTTTACATTTTAAAATTATTTCTTCAAAAGGTAATTAAAGTAGAAACTACATTCTACCTGTTCATAAAGCCTTAGGCATTATTGTTTATAGAAACAGGTCACATATTATGCCAGAGGTTCTGGTGATGGACAATGAGACAAAGTAATTTACGAAGTCCTCTGCCCTGTGTCCAACATTTGCAGCAATTCACTGCTTGGTGAATGGCAGAACCTATTATGTTCGGTTCACATCCGAATGTGGGTCATTCATAGAAACCTAGCATGTGACATTTCTTTTAAAGCTAAAAAGGACAAGTGTGAACATTTAGTTAACATAGTATTTTAAGGGTCATGAAAAGGATGGAATCTATAACTTTAAATAACTCTAATTCAAAAAATATGTATAAAAATGAAGAAGAATCAAATACGATTGCTTATTTCTAACTCCAGAACTTACAAAGGAGTTTAGCAGCATGGGTCTATACATGTTGTAGCCAATGTGCTTGTGATATAAGTTGGAAAAGTACCTTATCTACTGGCATAAATACTTTAGACTGTGGCAGGTTCAGATCCATACAGACATCATGTAAACAGTCAAGTTTCTTATAGAGTGACAAGGACGTGCTTGCCAAAATTCATTCATTCATTTTTTAAATATTTAAAATTTTTTTCTAACATCCACATATTCATTAGCAGAATTGTTGAACACTTTAGATGAGGTGTATGACACTGATGAGGAGGTTAGATGGCATCACTGAGTCAAAGCACAGGAATCTGAGCAAACTCCAGGATATAGTGGACAGAGGAGACTGGTGTGCTGCAGTCCACGGGGTCACAAAGTCAGATACAACTTAGCAACTGAACAACAAGTGGCACTGAAGTGTTGATATGTATGGAGAAAGTTTTTATTGTCTTTCCGGATACCCCTCAATAGTCACCATTCTGTTTGCTGTTTTTGCTGATTAGTCAGCAAGTTGCGTCCAACTTTTTGCGACCCCATGGACTGTAGCCTGCCAGGCTCCTCTGCCCATGGGATTCCCCAGGCAAAAGTACTGGAGTAGGTGGCCATTTCTTTCTCCATAGGATCTTCCTGACCTAGGGACTGAACCCGGGTCTCCCAAATTGCAGGCGGATTCTTTGCCACCGAGCTACCAGGGAAGCTCACCATCCTGTTAATAGTAATTAAAATCCAAATGGCTTTGGTACAAAATTGCACTAAATAGAGAAAGGGGAAATACAAGGAAAGGATAAAGAAGAAAAATAAAACAAAGAAGATAAAGTAATTTTAGTAAAAGGAAAAAGAAGTTCAGAAAACAAAAATGTGCACACAATTGAAAATAGTCAAGACTGACTTACTCCCTCCCCACAAATCCCCATTTCCAGAGGCTGTCCTACCATGGGTTTTGAGTTGTTAAGTGAATATTTTTCAACGTGTATGTAGGTTCATGTTTGTAAGTGGACAATCATCTTCCTCATTCATTCCTTGATCATGCATTTAATCGGTCAGCAAATATCCACATATCCCTATCAAAAGACGGGAGAAGGAAATGGCAACCCACTCCAGTGTTCTTGCCTGGAGAATCCCAGGGACAGAGGAGCTTGGCGGGCTGCTGTCTATGGGGTCGTACAGAGTCGGACACGACTGAAGCAACTTAACAGCAGCAGAGGCAGCTATCAAATGCCAAGAACCTACAACTAGGAAGGGAGGGCATAGGGAAGATTCCTAGAAAGAGATGGATGAAAAGGAGCCCTCATGACAGAGCAATGGGGAGACACAGAGCATTAGGGTCATATATGTGGGGAAGGCATGGCCCCGGTCAAGAGACCTTATATATGCAAAAACAATAGGAAGCCATTAGGGCAACAGCAACAGATGATAAAGCATCTGCCTGCCAATGCAGGAGACCCAGGTTCGATCCCTGGGTCAGGAAGATCCCCTGGAGAAGGAAATGGCAACCCACTCCAGTATTCTTGCCTATAGAATTCCATGGACAAAGAAGTCATATATATGACTATATATATATAGTCAAAAATTATCTGGCTACAGTGAGACCAGACTAACAATTTAAGAGAGATGAAATTATTTAGCTATATATTAATTAGATAATATTCAGAACTTTTCCCTCCACATGGCAAATACTAGTTTGCTTTAATAAGGAAAATTGTAAAGAAGATTGATTCAGAAGTGGAAAATCTTTGATTATCTTATACATATTCCCTAGACAATGAATATGCTCATAATACTCTCATCAAAATCTGTCTTTAAATTATTTCAATCCAAATTAATTTTACTAAGTAATAAATGACAGCAGCTAAACTTATAAGGCTATTTGGGACTATTAAGACAATGATTAAGAAGACATCAGCACCCCAAAAACTAATTAACTCAAGTACCAGTCTTTGAGATTTGTGTACCACTTCCAGGAATATGAAAGCTTAAACAAACCTAACTGACATTTAAAGTGTGGTTTCTCATTCTCTGCATATTATTAAAAAAAGATGCGTGCAGCCTATAGATCTTTTGGATTATTCAGATAAAGAATTTAGAGTTATAAGATTTGTATAAAATCAAGAGAAGCTTTACTTGAAAGGGCTATGAGGAATGCTGCAGAGCCAAATATGCAGTAAACGCTCTGAGAGATACAGGAGGTCTTCAAAGCTTCTCCTTGAGCCAATGCCTGCAGATGGCCATCTATAAAAGTTTGGTAAACAGGTAACATTTTGAAAAGAAATTCTAGAAAAGAGAAACTCTATTATATCTGAAACATAAGCTGGTGAATTAAAAGTACTTAAAAGAAAAGCCCGTAAGATAAAATGGCAAAACAGTTAATATTTAAAGATAGTGCAAACAAAGAACAGACCAGAAAAATTTTAAAAAACAATGCTGCATTTAGATCTTGACACTAGCCACAGCAAATGAATTCTACACGGCTTATGATTAGGAGTTCATTGAAAATAATGTCTAAATAAAAATAGAAGCAAACACTTGTAAAGTCTCTAATGGGGATATATTTTTTGATTAAGAGCTATTTAAATAAGTCATAAGAATGATCAAAGACTTGACTGTATATAAATTATGAATATTTATGTTTGAAAAATTAAAAATTCATTTAAAAGGTAATTATCAAATGGGGAAAATATCTGTTAAAGTATGACACAAGAGTTAATACTGCTATTATGTATTAAACTCATGTGACTTAGCAATAAAAACTTAGAAAAAAAAGGGAAAAGGACACTTAAAAGGCATTTCACAAAAGAGAAAATAAAAATGGGTGATAAACATATTGAGAATATTTAGTAACTGGAAAATGCATGCATGTTTAGAAAAGGATGAGATTCTGCTTCTTCTGTGAGATTACAAAAGGTTAATGCATGATATGAACACAATTTGGTGTTTCCCCACGCACCGTTGTGAAAGCATAAATCTATACAACTTCTCTAGAAAACAATTTCAAATTAGTTACTGGATGTCTTAGAAACATCAGCTCTGAACCAGAATGTCTAGGACTCTACTCAAACAGTAATTGAAAATGAGGGCAAGATCTTGAGTCTTAAGATGTTCACCAGAATTATTTATAAGATGCACAAAAATGAAAAATAATTCTATCATCCAGGAATAAAGTAGTATTTAAATATTTTATACTGCAGATATGCTATAAAATATTGTATAGGCATTACATGCTCATGAAGTAAAGAATATGAAAATATCATATAACATTAAGTTTAAATCAATATATATATAAGAAAAAATATCATGTGGGATCATTTATACATGGAATCTAAAAACATGATACAAATAAAAAATTATTTACAAAACAGAAAGAGACTCACAGACACAAAAAACTAACTTATGGTTATCAAAACGGAGAGCGGGAGGTGTATGGAGATGATAAATTGGAAGTTTGGGATTAACAGATACACAAAACTATATACAAAATAGATAAAAAAGAAAAAAACAAGGGCCCACTGTATAGCCCAGGGAACTATACTCAATATATTGTAATAATGTATAATGGAAAATAATCTGAAAAATAATATGTATATATATGTATAACTGAATCTCCTTGTTATACACTTGAAATTAACACAACATTGTAAATTAACTATACTGCAACTTAAAAGAAACCAAAACAAATGAAAAATTGACATATAAAGTTATCCCGAGTATAACTTCAGCTTTGTAAAAATAAACATACACAGGAAAAGATGGAAATGAATTTGTCAAAAAATTAATAATGTTAGTACTTAACAAATTACTAGTGTTTTAAGTTATTTTTTATTCTTTTCTATAGTTTCAATTCATAACTATATGACATACATGCTACCTATAACAAAAATCATTAAAAAGATGGATACTTCTATTACAACTACAAAATCCAAAGTAATTACACCCAGTTCAAGAACCTCCTTGCACAGAGGCAAAGAACCAGCCTCCCAGTCAACTCTTCTCCTAGAGCTCCAGAAAGTGAGGATTTTTCTAGTAGAAACCCTTCAGCAAGAAGTCACTCAGGCTCTTGGCAAAATGAGATCCAGTCTGCCCAACTCCATCAGGTCCAAGCTGGAGCTTACACAGCCAGTCCCCATACTGGGGAACTTCTGGTGCCCAGAGCTAGACCAAATGCCTTCTCAGCAGCCTGCACCACAGCCCTGAGCTCCTTTGCACGTCTTTGATGCCAACTGGGTTATCACATGTTTTGACAGCATTGATCCAAAAGCTCAGAAGAGTTAGGAGTATTGCTTTAACATCTGCGTTAGGAATGCACACTTCAATCAGTCAACATGCACAAATCCATATTGGCATTATTCCCCGAGATGAGTTTCCTATGAGTTTGGAGTCTTTGCCTACATCCTTGTTTTCCTTCTAGCTAAATTATATGAAGACTTCAAAAATCATTCAAATGTTCTATTTCAACTGAAGTGTTTGGCTTCTGTCCTTGCCATGTCCAGACTTGGGCAGGTTCCTTTCCTCCATGTTCCCAGAGACTCCTGTGTTGACCTCTTCCTGCTGCTGCTGCTGCTGCTAAGTTGCTTCAGTCATGTCCGACTCTGTGCGACCCCAGAGACGGCAGCCCACCAGGATCCCCCGTCCCTGACATTCTCCAGGCAAGAACACTGGAGTGGGTTGCCATTTCCTTCTCCAACGCGTGAAAGTGAAAAGTGAAAGTGAAGTTGCTCAGTCATGTCCAACTTTTAGCGACCCCATGGACTACAGCCTACCAGGCTCCTGCGTCCATGGGATTTTCCAGGCAAGAGTACTGGAGTGGGGTGCCATTGCCTTCTCCGTGACCTCTTCCTGGCACTTTTTAAAAAATTGTTTAAAACACTTAACATGAAATCTACCCTCTTAGTAATTTTTTAAGTGCATGGTATAGTATTTTTTGCTAGAGGCACAGTATTACCCAGCAGATCTCTAGAACTTAATCATATTGCATAACTGAACCTTCCTATCTATTGAATAGCCACTTCCTATTTTTCCCTTTCCTCGGCCTTTGAAAGCCATCATCCTATTCTGCTTCTGTGACTTGGACTATTTTAGATATCTCATGTAAGTGGAATCATGCAGTACTTGTCCTTCAATGACTAGCTTATTTCACTTAGTATAATGTCCTCAAAATTCATCCCTGTTGTCACATAATACAGGACTCCCTTCTTCTTTAAGGCTGAACAACATTCCATTGTCAGTATCAGTTCAGTTCAGTCGCTCAGTAGTGTCCCACTCTTTGTGACCCCATGAATCCCAGCATGCCAGGCCTCCTGGTCCATCACAAACTCCCGGAGTTCACTCAGGCTCAAGTTCATCGAGTCAGTGCTGCCATCCAGCCATCTCATCCTCTGGTGTCCCCTTTTCCTCCTGCCCTCAATCCCTCCCAGCATCAGAGTCTTTTCCAATGAGTCAGCTCTTCGCATGAGGTGGCCAGAGTACTGGAGTTTCAGCTTTAGCATCATTCCTCCCAAAGAAATCCCAGGACTGATCTCCTTCAGAATGGACTGGTTGGATCTCCTTGCAGTCCAAGGGACTCTCAAGAGTCTTCTCCAACACCACAGTTCAAAAGCATCAATTCTTTGGCGCTCAGCCTTCTTCATAGTCCAACTCTCACACCCATACATGACCAAGAGAAAAACCATAGCCTTGACTAGACGAACATTTGTTGGCAAAGCTTTTGAATATGCTATCTAGGTTGGTCATAACTTTCCTTACAAGGAGTAAGCGTCTTTTAATTTCATGGCTGAAATCACTATCTGCAGTGATTTTGGAGCCCCAAAAAATAACGTCTGACACTGTTTCCACTGTTTCCATATCTATTTCCCATGAAGTGATGGGACCAGATGCCATGATCTTCGTTTTCTGAATGTTGAGCTTTAAGCCAACTTTTTCACTCTCCACTTTCACTTTCATCAAGAGGCTTTTTCCTCTTCACTTTCTGCCATAAGGGTGGTGTCATCTGCATATCTGAGGTTATTGGTATGTCTTCCAGCAATCTTGATTCCAGCTTGTGCTTCTTCCAGTCCAGCGTTTCTCATGATGTACTCTGCATATAAGTTAAATAAGCAGGGTGACAATATACAGCCTTGATGAACTCCTTTTCCTATTTGGAACCAGTCTGTTGTGCCATGTCCAGTTCTAACTGTTGCTTCCTGACCTGCATACAGATTTCTCAAGAGGCAGGTCAGGTGGTCTGGTGTTCCCATCTCTTTCAGAATTTTCCACAGTTTATTGTCATCCACATAGTCAAAGGCTTTGGCATAGTCAATAAAGCAGAAATAGATGCTTTTCTGGAACTCTCTTGCTTTTTGCATGATCCAAAAGATGCTGGCAGTTTGATCTCTGGTTCCTCTGCCTTTTCTAAAACCAGCTTGAACATCAGGAAGTTCACGGTTCATGAATTGCTGAAGCCTAGCTTGGAGAATTTTGAGCATTACTTTACTAGCATGTGAGATGAGTGCAATTGTGCGGTAGTTTGAGCATTCTTTGGCATTGCCTTTCTTTGGGATTGGAATGAAAACTGACCTTTTCCAGTCCTGTGGCCACTGCTGAGTTTTCCAAATTTGCTGGCATATTGAGTGCAGCACTTTCACAGCATCATCTTTCAGGATTTGAAAGAGCTCAACTGGAATTCCATCACCTCCACTAGCTTTGTCCGTAGTGATGCTTTCTAAGGTCCACTTGACTTCACATTCCAGGATGTCTGGCTCTAGGTGAGTGATCACACCATCGCGATTATCTGGGCTGTGAAGATCTTTTTTGTACAGTTCTTCTGTGTATTCTTGCCACCTCTTCTTAATATCTTCTGCTTCTGTTAGGTCCATACCATTTCTGTCATTTATCGAGCCCATCTTTGCATGAAATGTTCCCTTGGTATCTCTAATTTTCTTGAAGAGATCTCTAGTCTTTCCCATTCTGTTGTTTTCCTCTATTTCTTTGCATTGATCACTGAGGAAGGCTTTCCTATCTCTTCTTGCCATTCTTTGGAACTCTGCATTCAGATGCTTATATTTTTCCTTTTCTCCTTTGCTTTTCACTTCTCTTCTTTTCACAGCTATTTGTAAGGCCTCCCCAGACAGCCATTTTGCTTTTCTGCATCTCTTTTCCATGGAGATAGTCTTGATCCCTGTCTCCTGTACAATGTCACGAACCTCATTCCATAGTTCATCAGGCACTCTATCCATCAGATCTAGGCCCTTAAATCTATTTCTCACTTCCACTGTATAATCATAAGGGATTTGATTTAGGTCATACCTGAATGGTCTAGTGATTTTCCCTACTTTCTTCAATTTAAGTCTGAATTTGGTAATAAGGAGTTCATGATCTGAGCCACAGTCAGCTCCCGGTCTTGTTTTTGTTGACTATATACAGCTTCTCCATCTTTGGCTGCAAAGAACATAATCAATTTGATTTCGGTGTTGACCTTCTGGTGATGTCCATGTGTAGAGTCTTCTCTTGTGTTGTTGAAAGAGGGTGTTTGCTATGACCAGTGCATTTTCTTGGCAAAACTCTATTAGTCTTTGCCCTGCTTCATTCCGTATTCCAAGGCCAAATTTGCCTGTTACTCCAGGTGTTTCTTGACTTCCTACTTTTGCATTCCAGCCCCCTATAATGAAAAGGACATCTTTTTTGGGTGTTAGTTCTAAAACGTCTTGTAGGTCTTCATAGAACTGTTCAACTTCAGCTTCTTCAGTGTTACTGGTTGGGGCATAGGCTTGTACTACTGTGATATTGAATGGTTTGCCTTGGAAATGAACAGAGATCATTCTGTCATTTTTGAGATTGCATCCAAGTACTGCATTTCGGACTCTTTTTTTGACCATGATGGCTATTCCATTTCTTCTGAGGGATTCCTGCCCACAGTAGTAGATATAATGGTCATCTGAGTTAAATTTTAGTTTGCTGATTTCAGTTCGCTGATTCCTAGAATGTCGACATTCACTCTGGCCATCTCTTGTTTGACCACTTCCAATTTGCCTTGATTCATGGACCTGACATTCCAGGTTCCTATGCAATATTGCTCTTTACAGCATTGGACCTTGCTTCTATCACCAGTCACATCCACAGCTGGGTATTCTTTTTGCTTTGGCTCCATCCCTTGTAAGTATATACCTCATTTTTTCCCATTCATCTGCTAATGGACATTTAGCTTGTTTCTATAGCTTAGTTAGGAGTTAGTGTTAGTTGCTCAGTCATGTCTGGCTCTTTGTGACCCCGTGGATTGTAGCTCACCAGGCCCCTCTGTCCATGGAATTCTCCAGGCAAGACTACTGGAGAGGGTAGCCATTCCCTTCTCTAGGGATCAAACTTGAGTCTCCTGCATTGCAGGCAGACAATTTACCATCAGAACCATCAGGGAAGCTTGGCTATTGTGAATAGTGCTCCGATGAACACGGGGGTGCTAATTTCTCTTTAAGGTCCTGATTTTAATATTTTTTAATAAATCTCCAGAACTGGAATTGTTGGATTGTATTATAAAACCACAGTAGTTATAAAAGTATGGTACTGCATAAACACAGACACACAGAGCAATAGAACAAACTAGAGAGCCCAGAAATAAGTCCATGCATATAGTCAACTGATCTTTAACAAAAGTACCAAGAGTACACAATGGGGAAAGGGTGGTCTTTTCAATAAATGCTGTTGGGAAAACTGGATATCTACATGCAAAAGAGTAAGATTCAGTGTTTATATTAAACCACTCACAAAAATCAACTCAAAATAGATGAAGTACAAATATAAGACTTGAATCTGTAATATGTATACCAAAAAATGTAGGAGGAGAGTTTCATGGCATCAGTTTTGGAAATAATTTCAAAACTTGTAAAAAGCACGGCAACAAAAGTAAAATTGAACAAGCGTGACTGTAACAAAACAAAAAGCTTCTGCCAGCAAAGGAAGCCATGAACAGCGTGAAAATCTTCCCAGCACTTTTATACAGCCTTGTATTTGGACATTTCTTGTTTTTCTCCACCCACATATTTTGCTTGCTCAATTAACAACCTGTCAAGTCTACCTCTATGATACTCAGGCTCAACGTTGAAGGATGGTTCTTCTTGTGATGATTTTGTCAGGGGTGGTGACAGAGGGAAGAAAGTGAGTTGGAAGAGTGAAGAAAAGAGAAATTTAGACAAGTCTTCCAGAAAATTTTCCAGAATGTCATTGTGTATCATGGGATTGCTGCTTGTTTCTTGTCGGTCCCTGGTTTGAAGAAACAAGTGTAATGATTCACAGTAAAATTAGTTCTTCCTATAAAGGAGAAAACATTCCCCAAAGCTCAAATAATTTCTTGGCTGTTCTTCTACACACAAGAAAGAGATCTCTACCTTAGTGTGGAGACGTGCACCTACCCTCTCTTCTTTATCCATATTCCCACAGCCTCAACATATAACAAGACTGGAGGCTGAACACTCTGAAGAACAGGACTGGAACACCTTACCTGAGACAATACACATATAAAATCAAACACGAAATGATGAACAGTAGGACATAAAGTAGCACTGTGAGCATCACACCAAGAATTCCAGATTGCATGGTTCTTTCAAACATCCAGTACAGTTTTGCTGCATCAGCTACTGGAGTCTCCTCCCTCTGTGTAAGTCGCTGACAAAAGAAGATACAAATTAAAAAAAATAATAATAATAAGGAGAAAACAATGATCATCAAGTTAGCTAATTTAAGTATGCAAAAACCATCTGATAGTATAATTTGTTTGTAAATTAAATGTTCAAGGTGCACAAGCTGATCGTATCTTCAGTTGCAGGAAGGAAAAGGAAAAGACCCGGCTTGCATGGTTGGCTTACCAGGGTTTTCTCATTTTCTCTATAAGCTTTTAAATGAGTGTACTCTACATGCAATTCATAAAGTAAAAGCCATGTTTTATTTATGTACTATTAACTTCTGATTTAATGAGCACAAGATATGAAGAAATTAAATACCATGGTAGAAAGATTCTTTTCTTTCTGAAGCAGATTTGAAAGAAATTTAATTTGTGCTGTGTGTAAAATAGATGGCTATTTTAAAAACTTATAAAAAAAAGTTATCAGGCTATTTAATGCAAGCTTGAAAACAAAAGTTTACATTAGGTCAATTTAATAGCATCTTTATTTTAAACAGGGGAAAATATATTCTATATTGGGTTAGAAATAAATACAAGGCTAAGAGGTCTTTAAAAGCGAATATAAAACTCTGTGTGCCTAAGATGTTGTCATATGACTTCTTTGACCTTTGAGTTTTATTAAACATGAATGTTCTTTAATTATGACTCTCATGATCTCAAGTGGAAGTCATATGCCATATAAATGTAAATAAGGTATTTTTTTCCTGATGTAAGTGAGAAGGACGTCTTTCTCTACTTTTTAAAAAATATTTATTAAACTGACCGTTATATAAATATGAATCCTTCTGCAATTCAGAAGATGTGGATTTGGTGCCTGGGTCGGGAAGATCCCCTGGAAGAGGGCAAGGCAACCCACTCCAGCATTCTTGCCTGGGAAATCCCATGGACAGAGGAGCCTGGCGGGCTACACTCCATGGGGTCACAAGACAGTCAGACACGACCATAGTGACTAAACAGCAAAGGGCATGTTTAAAACGAATCCATAGTACACATGTATAGAAAAAACCAGAAGCCTGGAGAGGTTAACTTGTATTTTTCTTACATCAAAATATCTGGCACTGATGTTCCAACTCTCAACTACTGCTTCTTCCACCACCACTCCAGAACTTATTTCTATGTGCTGTTCTGGGATTTACAGAAGTAAATGGATTTCCCTTGCAAAATGTAAGCCTGTTGCTAGGACTTTGGGCAGCAGATCTGAGAAGACATCTCCCTTGCCTTGGCTGTTCGCTAGGCTGGCTTTCCCTTGCTCAGGGTTCCAGGCTGCTCTCACAAGACTAGAGCCCTTGAGGTTCTAAGTCCACTAATGGCTTCTTCGGCCTTGTGTGAGAATGCAGACTTCTTATCTCTGAGAGGAAGGAACCCTGTTTACAACCTGCAGATAAGTGTGATTGGTGACTCTGTGAGATGTAAATTTAACATCATTAAAATGAACTAAAAGCAGTGTGCTTCGAGCTTGCTCATGTACCTAGTGTCCAGTCTCCATGTAAAGGATTAGAGGTACAATCGTGTGCCAGCGAGATTGTACTTAGAAGAGTTGCTTTCAGGTTCTAGCCTGTGTCTAGCCTGTCTGAAGTCTCAGTACCATGGACCGCCTTGATGACAGGTCAGAACAGAGAGCCTGATCAGTTAGAGGAACTTCCCAGGTGGCTTAGAGGGTAAAAAATCCCACCTGTAATGCAGGAGACCTGGGTTCAATCCTTGGGTTGGGAAGTTTCCCTGGAGAAGGGAGTGGCAGCCTTCTCCACTATTCTTGCCTGGGGAATTCCGTGGACAGAGGAGTCTGGTGGGCTACAGTTAGAAGTGGTTGTGTTTTCCATCCCATCCTAAGTCTTTTCACCCCTTTGATTAGCATCATTCACATTCTGAGTAGATTGGCTGGGACCAACTGGATTTTGTCCACGTTCCTATTTCTTGTGGACTCCAGGTTAGTAAGGAGACTTGCCACCAAGGATTATTGAGCAGGAGGGGCAGAGAAGGATGCTATCTACCTTCCAGTAGGACCGTTGCCCCTGGTATCTCCCAGCTCCTCCTGGGGCCTCGTGTGTCTACTGAGAAGGTGAGGAGCCACCTCAGAAGGTGAGGTGGTCCTATTGCAACATCACATAGGAAGCCATCTGGGAGGATGAGCAGCTGCCCTTTATGATCTGAGATCTCACAGCCCTCCTGGAATGGCTTTCCTGTTGCAACCAGATTCCCTAGAGAGAGCATCAGATGAATAGTCCACTGTACCAAAGGCAGCTGACAAAACATGCTCTGTTAATTTACCCTGGGGCCTCTGATGTCATCTACAGGAAAGTAGGCTCCAGCAGGGCCATCTCAGAACCAGTACAGAGGTCTGTGACCTGATGGAAGCTGACTTGGATTCTAGCAGATGAACGTAACACTCGTGTGTGTGTGTGTGTGTGTGTTGTCACTAAGTCACATCCAACTCTTCTGCAACCCACAGACTGTAACCTGGCAGGCTCCTCTGTCCATGGGATTTCCCAGGCAAGAATACTGGAGTGTGTAGCCATTTTGTACTCCAGGGGATCCTCCCGACACAGGGATCAAACACATGTCTCTTTCATTGTCAGATGGATTTTTTACTACTGAGCCACCTGGGAAGCCATTATTGGCAGTTCAGTTCAGTTCAGTCACTCAGTCGTGTCTGACTCTTTGTGACCCATGGACTGCAGCACACCAGGCTTCCCTGTCCATCACCAACTCAGGGAGCTTGCTCAAACTCATGTCCATTGAGTCAGTGATGCCATCCAACCATCTCATCCTCTGCCGCCCCCTTCTCCTCCTGCCTTCAATCTTTCCCAGCATCAAGGTCTTTTCCAATGAGTCAGTTCTTCACATCAGGTGGCCAAAGTATTGGAACTTCAGCTTCAGCATCACTGCTTCCAATGAATATTCAGGACTGATTTCCTTTAGGATTGACTGGTTTGATTATTGGCAGAATCTATTTCAAACACAATTAACAAGCAGGGTCCATCAAAAATCCCCTTGCTATGATCTGGTGGTGGTGGTGGTTTGGTCGCTAAGTCATGTCCGACTCTCTCGAGGCCATGGAATGTAGCCTGCCAGACTTCTCTGGCCATAAAATCCTCCAGGCAAGAATACTGGAGTGGGTTTCCATTTCCTTCTCCAAGCTATGATCTGCTGGACACAATGAATAGAGTCGAAACATACATATACCAGTTTGAAAACCATCTTCTTAAAAGGAGAAATAGAGTAGTTAAGGAATATTATTACACGAATTAAGATAATTTTATGAATGAATATTTGATTTAGAATCATTATTAGCATGTTTTATACATATTCATATTGTAGTATATCATTGTTAATTATGAAATCTTAAACTATATATTTTAGAGTGAAAATGCACTGTTTTGTCATTTCATATAACATCACAAATGTCAAATGCCTGTGGAGAAATTATTTAAATTATTTATTATTTAGAAATCTTTAAAAAGCTCTTCTTCTTGAATATATCTATTACTACAGAGTATTAAATCGAAAGGAAATAAATAACCTAACTGAGTAAAGGAACTACTGTACACTTACTTTTTACAAAGTTTGGCTGTGAAAATCCTTTGTATTAAAAAAAAATTACCAAAAAGGTTACAAAAGAAACCTTCTTTGTAATAATTTTGAAAATGTACCAGTTAGTTTGGATTTGATCTCCACTATTTTCTGTTTTTTGCAAGTGTTTAACATAGCTAAAACTACACTTAAAATGATTGCATTAGACATCCACAAATTTTTATTATGAGGAGAAAATGAATAACTTAAATTTAAGACACATATTGAATTAAGCATGATTATCAAAGCTTCCCGTGTCAACTGATTTGTGCACTAACATTACATTCTATGTCAAGGACTCGTATCCCAATTATTTTACTTGACTTACCCCCAGGACAGTATCCACAGTGAATACTGCCAGTGGGTCCAGAACTGCCCACAGTCCCATGGTGATGATTAACTTTGACAGGACGTCAGGGCAGAAGGCAAACAGTAGCTGACAGCCCCATCTGACCAGAACCAAGGGAAGGACCACTGCGTTCAGCATGAAAGGCCCCACCACAACCACAAGCATCTCTTCTGCGACGTGAAGGGAAGAGGCTGGGTAGCAGAGCTCCACTGTGAGGGGGGAAAAACGGAATCTGCCGGAAAACAAAGGAGCAACACCCGTGCAAAGAGAAGAATTCCATAAAACGCTAAGTAAACAAAACACTTGGCAGAACAATGTGTTTTTATTTTTAATGCAGAAATTGTGACACTTAACAGCATCTCAAAGTTAAGTGTTAGAAGTGTTTCATCTTTTCCTTAGAATCTCAACAGCTCACTTTCAAGGAAATGGCAAATTCTACCTTGTTCATTGTTCTTGTAAATTTCATATGCTGTCATAGAAAGGATACCATTTTAATCCACTAAGCAGAGCGTTCTTTAGACTAAAAACCAGCCAGCAGGTCGACATACTGACTAGAAGGCTATCTGAAATCAAAGTATACCAGTGGACTTAGTAACGACTCAGTCAATGGCACTCCACTCCAGTACTCTTGCCTGGAACATCCCATGGACAGAGGAGCCTGGTGGGCTGCAGTCCATGGGGTTGCTAAGAGTCAGACATGACTGAGCGCCTTCCCTTTCACTTTTCACTTTCATGCATTGGAGAAGGAAATGGCAGCCCACTCCAGGGTTCTTGCCTGGAGAATCCCAGGGACGGGGGAGCCTGGTGGGCTGCCGTCTACGGGGTCGCACAGAGTCGGACATGACTGAAGCGACTTAGCAGCAGTAGCAGCAGCAGCAGTCTCTAACAGAAATCAGAAATACAAATAAATCTCATAATTCTCGGCAAGTTTCACATCGCTGAGCGGTCTTGCTTACGATTCTCTCGCTAGAGCCCCTACATACCACAACGACAGTGCTGACCCCAGAAGCATCTAAAGGGACAGCTTCACACAACCTAGGATCTGAGGCTTGACTCCAAGGGGAGCCAGTAATTCAAGAAGCCTTCATCCAGACTTTGGCGCCCTCTTTCCAAGCAAAGTGAGCCATCCTCGACTCTCATTTTTCCCTCCCCTGTGTTTCAGCCTCATAGAGCTGCTATTCTGTAGTTAATCCTGTTTGTGTATCCTGCTTATCAGCTCTCTACTAAAAAGAGTTCTTCATTTTATCCTTTCCTTGACCTTTTCTTTGAAGGAAACTATTGTGCTTTGTTCTTAGGCCACTGTGAGTATCAAATAAAATAAGATGTATACATTTCTCTATCAGAGGACCTAACAGAAAAAACAGAAACATTCTCACTGTGGCTGTAGCCGTTGTCATGCCCCATAACTGCAACCTGACATGTATGATTCCAGCCTGCGGAACTAGGCAATAATACAAAATATCCAGTGTTCCGGTCCTTTGATTCTTTTTCTTTTAAAGTATAATTACTTTCCAATGTTATGTCAGTTTCTGCTATACAACAGTGTGAATCAGTTGTACCTATACATATATCCCTTCTCTCTTGAGCTTAGATCCTCTGTTGCTTAAGAAATTAGATAAACTGAGCTACCAAGATATCTGTGCAGTCTCATTTCATTAACAACCAATAAAGACAGAGCTGCCTTTCCTATTGAGACAGTAACAGAGCAAATAGTATAAAGCAAACATCCCAAGCACATAATATTTATTTTTTCTACTTTAGAAACTCTCTCTCTCACACACACACACACAAAAGGGAAGGAGGGGAGGAAGGAGGGAAGAAAGGAATACAAGACCTATTTCATTCTCCCATGAAGATACAGTTATTCAGTATATTTAAACTTTCATATGCTATAATATATACAGAAGTTTGTGATTTAATTCCAAAAGATGACCAATAACTGTATATGTATATGTATAACATAAATCATCATTATTTTTCAAAGTGTCTTAAATAGTTTGCAATCCTCTTAATTGAAAATATACACACATCTTTGTTTTTATCTGTACCATCTACATTTGAGAAAATTTTACTTGTACTGACATCTATCTGTCTATCTACAGTGTCTCTGAAATCATGTTTATGGAGAGATAACCTTTACAGTATCATCTTTTTCCAGAGGATAATGGCCCAGAAAGCTGCCTGGACCTGAGTTTGGTAATTGTTTAGATTCAATCATTTTGCAGAAGAAGCAATCTTTGCTTCTCTGAGGATAGATGATAAATCATACTTATATTACTTCTAATATACCCTCAGCCTAAGTCTCACTCTGATAAAATCAAAATAGGATAAAATATTGTTGCTAAATTCCCTTTTGGATTCTACTCAGATATTAGAACATATTTGAATCTGCTACATTTTAAATAAATATTGACGCACCAGTTATATATTTGTATACATAGGCCCAAAATGAGAATCTAACTGTAATAGACATTCCTGCTCTTAAAGACATTTTTGTCTTTTCAACTTATACCTGCATTGTAGGTCTTAAGGTAAGTGGGTGAGAGAGTTTTGTACTCTCATTGGCCTCTCAAGACGAAAATGCATGCCTTTGACTTCCGGGGGAAGCACTCACTTTGTAACAGGAGTTGAAATGGCCTGGAGGAAAAACCACTGGCTGAGATAATGCAGGTAGAGCCTCAGGAACCAGAGAGAAGCCATCAGCAGGATGATGTACCAGAAGCCCTGGCTTTGCCATTGAGCGAACTCAAGTTCGGAACACACTGACACCAGCACAAAGCAGAGATGCTTGAAGAATTCTCCAGATGCGGCGTTAGCGGCGGCCGAGGAACGACTACAAGCAAAGAAACAGTAGATAAGTCCTGGGCTTAACTGCAACCCAAAATAAGATGTTTTGAGAATGCTAAGGAAGACACAGTGAAAGTAAATTTGAATGAAAGTATTTCTTAGCCACCTGGGACTTAAACTAGTCACGGTCCTTTCCACTACAATGGATTACTAAAGGGGAACATACAGGTACATGGATATCAGGAATTCCCTGGTGTTCCAGCGGTTAGGAATCTGAGCTGTCACTGCCAAGGACCCAGGTTCAATTCCTGGTTGGGGAACTAAGATCCCACAAAACACAAAATCATGGATGTGGAAATGCCAATCAAAACCACAATGATATATCTCCTCACACTTGTTGTTAACACAATGGCTACTATCAGAAAAAAAAAAAAAAAGACGAAATAATATGTTGATGAGAATTTGAAAAAAATGGAACTCTTAAACACTGTTGGTGGGAATATAAAACCATGTGCTGCTGCTAAGTCGCTTCAGTCGTGTCCAACTCTGAGCGACCCCATGGACTGCAGCCTACCAGGCTTCTCCATCCATGACATTCTCCAGGCAAGAACACTGGAGTGGGTTGCCATTTCCCTCTCCAATGCATGAAAGTGGAAAGTGAAAGTGAAGTCACTCAGTCATGTCCAACTCTTAGCGACCCCATGGACTGCAGCCTACCAGGCTCCTCCATCCATGGGATTTTCCAGGCAAGAGTACTGGAGTGGGGTGCCATTGCCTTCTCCCATAAAACCATATAATCAGTATGAAAAACAGTACAACAGATCCTCAAAAAATTAAAAAAGCACAATTACCATATGATCCAGCAATACTCCTTCTGGGTGTTTATCCAAAAGAATTCAAAGCAAGATCCCAAAAAGATGTTTGCACACCTATGTTCATAGCAGCATTACTCACAATAGCCAAAAAGTGGGGGAAGCCTAGCTGTCAATCAAGTGGAATAATTATTAGCCTTAAAAAGGAAGGAAATTCTGCTACATGCTACAACAGGGATGAACCTTGAAAGTATTATGCTAAGTGAAATAAGCCTGTTACCAAAAGAAAAGTACTGTATGATTCTACCTATGTGAGATGCCTAGAGTAGTCAAATTCATAGACGGAAGGCAGAATGCCGGTTGCCAGGGTCCAGGGGAGAGACAGAGGGAAGTCCTTTCATGGTATAGAGTTTCAGTTTTGCAAGATGAAAAACCTGTAGAGATGGGTTACCTGACCACGTGAATACACTTACAACTGAACTGCACACTCAAAATGGTTAAGATGATGCATTATAGGTTATGTGTGTCTTGCAATTAAACTATATAAAGAAATATGAAAATAAATCACTGTAAACAATAAACTAATTTTGTAAAAAAAAAAATCTTTAACATTTATACCATAGTCCTGCTTACCTCACCTACTCATAATGATCCCTCTCTATTAAGGTTACATTTAATTATTGGCATATAACTGGTTCAAAGTTAACTATCTCATTTTGAAAATTGATGTGAATGACTCGCATACCACTAAAAACACATGAATGAGAATTTGAAACTTAAGAGCTCTTGCATTCTTTAATACGATACTGACACTTTGTGTTGAAACGAAACATGAAAGAGTTAGATACAGTGATTCTGATTAAGCTCTGGTTTCCTCTCTCTGTGTGGCATGGACAGCAGGAGATGTTTTCAAATGTTTTTTAAAGTAGCCTTTGCAAAAAAAAAAAAAAACAAACAAGGAAGGGTTGGGAGTTGGAAAAGAAAGAGTCCTCACTGCGTATGGATACTGTGTTTCTTTGGGGGTGATGTTCTAAAGTGAACTGGGATAATGGCTGCAGCAGTGTGAATATCCTAAAAACTGTAAATTGAACGCTTTTAATAGGCGGATGGTATGGTGTATGAATTGCGCTTCCCAGGTGGCTCAGTGGCGAAGAATCCACCTGCCAATGCACGAGACACAAGAGACCTCTTAGAATTATTAGGAATATTTCTAATCCTAGAATTATTCTACGATAATTCCGCAAATTCCTAAACCAAAATTAGTCCTGATTATAAACACGTTAGCAAAGAAGCTGGTTCCATGGTACATAGTTCAGGGGTTTAGTAACTAACTAACCACAGCCGTTCAAGGCATTGTGGGAACATTAAGCGAAATGAAATTCATAGACAGATTCCAAAGATTTTATACACAAAAGTTCATCTCTCTCTGAAGACTATCAAATAAATGGCAATTGTACCACCAAAAGAAGATAAGTCATAGAAGTAAGTCTTTGGGAGGTAAAAAGAAGAAAAACTATAAACGGTCAGTGAAAGAAAATCCATTATTCCCTTTAAAATTCCAATCCATGACTTTAACCTTCTGGTCTGCACGGGACTAATAAGGTGCTGATCTTGACATTGACATTTTATTATTGTTCTCGGGTGTCTTTTTCCATGAAGGAGGAGGGCATCGTCTCACTGAAAGCTATGTGCCATCTTGTACTGAGTGTGCTTTTCAGTTACTCAAATGAGGAACAAACAGGAAACAGGCCCCTAAGAGGCTATGGTTTACTAATGGCAAAATTGTCAGGAGAATGACTCTCTTATAGAAGGGTTCCAGAACACATTTACCATCATGCGAAATGAAACTCAGGACTTGCTACCCTGCTGAAGGAAAATATTCTGTGCATGATCTCCTCTTCAGTTAATTATTCTGTCACTGTTTTGCCTCTTCAAAGAGAAGAGAAAATCAAACACAGATTTGACATTGTGTTGTTTGCAAAAAACTGGAAAATCTCAAATGATGCAAAACAGAAAAGACAGTAGCTTCTTTGACCTTTGGAAATTTCCACTGTTTTTTTCCATTTATTGACATGAAATGACTAAGTAGTTTAAATATTTATGCCCAGAACTCACTATCAAGTCATACTTTTACCATTAGTTTCACCAATAAAGGGTTTCCCAGCCACATTCTGATACACATATTCATTTATAGGATATTTGATTTAGGATAAATGACACCAAAATTTCATTGCATACCATTTATATCTAATTCATAATATTCAATTTTCTTATCCATAGTCAACACAACTAAGTATTTGTTCCTGTTTATTTGCCTAACAATAGTAACTATACCATCTGGACTTAAAGGATTGGGAAAACCTTGGCATCAGAGTTTAAAAAATTGGACACTGCAAAGATAGAAATTAATAAAAGAATCAGTAGATGCTAGATGATGCCAAATAAAAGGGTGCATCCAAAAGCTCATTAACTGAACAAAACTAGTCAACTATATCCTCATAAACAATTCTTGAATGACAAAGTCTACGTGAGTGCTTTCTCCTAATGGTTTTGAACTTACACCTGAAATACAAGTGCGCACTAACATAGAAATTCATCCACAATGCTCCCTGCATATATTGTTCTTAAAGTAGATTTCATTCAAAAGACAATTGTGCATCCATGTTTCCAAATTGCCTGGAAAGAAAGTACCTTTTTCATTCTTGTATGCACGCAAGGCACGCTGCGACACAGGGTGCCACGGCCTAATATCTTCATCCACATTTCAACTCTTCTCTCCTTCCCCTGTAATCTTTCTTGGTTATGGACAAAGAGTATGACCATCAAAAGGATAACAAATGGCCTCTGCCACTGGGGTGTGTAATATGAACAGTGGGAATTGATTTGTTGGTTATGAAGGCAGCCATAGAGCACAGATCATTGCAAAATCACATTGAGGCCGGCAGCCACGCCTCGGCTCGTGCAGGCGGCCCGTCTATCGCTCCCGGGGTGAGCTGCCAGAGGGCGTGAGGAATCGGGAGGTCATCCAGTATTCAGCTATCAAATGAAACCTATTTCTCTGGACTTCAGCTGCATTTCTTATGACACACATATATCCCCCTTCCATGCCCAGTCCTTATAGAGACCTGAACTAAAACAAGATTTCTATGATCATCAGTGCAATAATACTAAAAAACAATAATAATAATACCAAAATTGCTTTGAAAGAAAGAAAAAAAAAGCATGGAATGCATTCCTCAACTCTCTCCTACAGTGAACAGGAGTCCTTAGGTCTGCGAAGGACCAAATCCTGAGATCTGTGAAGCAAAGAGGAATTAAACACACGGGGGTGAGGGGGTGGACGGGACACCCAGAAGGGCATTCTGTCACACAGGTCATTCTCAGAGGAGTAAAGTCCTATTTCTAAACCAGGAAATGCGTTGAACTGGGTGGAGCAGGTCTTTGTATCACTAAGTAGTGTTGATAGAGGTCAAAGCTGCAGAAGTGAAAGAAGCCTGGTACGCCTGTGTAGGAGTGTGGACTCTTCTCTGGCACCATCGATAGCCCGCAAAGTATTTTTCAAGGTGAGGGTGATGAGGAGGGATGACTAAGAATGAGAAAACCGCCCTCAAGATTTTCTAAATGGCAGCTGAGAGAAGCCTCATAAGCGCACGGCAGTGAATCATTCAATGGTTTGACTGGTAGGGACTCTTTGGGCCAGTTCACTGTGACATCATGTTTAAAAGAAAACGAGGTTAAAAATATATATATATGTCAAGATGAAGAAACACTTATTTGGAAAGAAATAACATTAGTAAAAATGAGTTACTATAATCATGTGCTGGTTATTGGATTAATCTATGTAAATTATAAATGGCGTCTGCTTTCTTTTTTTAACCAAAGTTATTAAAATGTCCAAATCTGCTCTTGTTTTGTCATGGTTTCAAGTATTGGGGGAAATACTTTCACAAAAGTATCTGTATATTCACATTTAACAAAATGCTTTGGACAAAACTGTTACCCGTTCTCCCAACATTTAGAAAGCTGTCTCAAAAAAGAAAACTTCACAAATTTATCTGGAGGTTAGCATTTTTCAACTAGATTTTTCCCCCTAAAATTCTGTCTCCTTGGCCAAGTGGGTAGTATACTTTTAGCATAACACATTGTACTTTGAACAGGTTTAATTCAATTTACAAAAAATGCCTCTAATTAAGTTAAAAGATCTTTGAAAATTGCTAAATCTTAGGGGTAATAGTATCACTACTGACATTGAAATAATTGATCATTCCCACTGAGGCACAGAAGTATGAATGTTCTAATGAGAAAACAGGGATTGAGTATGTTGAAGGACTCCAAAGAGACTCCCAAACTCTTAAGGCTGTTATTTCCAGTGACAGTCTCTGAATGGGAGTGGGAGGCATCGGAGAGGGGCAGAGGCAGACACAGCTTATCCTCCAGTAGAAAAAGAACATGAAATCAAACTTCAAAAATAAAGTTACATCTTGAAGCAAAGGTAACCAAAGTCTGTTTACCTTTTTGAAAATAATATCTTTTATTTAACATGTGTATTTCTGCTTTAGGGCATCCTTTTTTTTTCCGTTCACTAAAACTATTTTCTTTTTTTAAAAAGTGTATTGAAGTATAGTTGATTTACAATGTTGTAATTTCTGCTGTACAGCAAAGTGACTCAGTCATACATGTGTGCATGCCACATCCCTTTGGACGTGTCCGACTCTCTGTGACCCCATGGACTGTAGCCCGCCAGGCTCTTCTGTCCATGGGATTCTCCAGGCAAGAATACTGGAGTGGGTCGCCATGCCCTCCTCCAGGGGATCTTCCCGACTCAGGGATTGAACCCAGGTCTCTTAAGCCTCCTGCCTTGGCAGGCAGGTTCTTTACCACTAGCGCCACCTGGGAAGCCCCTCAGTTACACATACATACATTGGTTTTCACAGTCTTTTCCCATTACAAAGTTTATTATGGGATATTGAATATAGTTCCTTCTGCTGTGCATTAGGACCTTGTTGTTTACCCATCCTATATATACTAGTTTGCACATGCTAATCCCAAACTCACAATCCTCCCTCCCCCACCCCAAAGAGCACATTCTCCAATACTCCGTAGTAACAAATACTGGATGCAATATTACAATAGAATGAATCTGTTTTTCCAAGAGAAATTTTCTTAGAGTGAAATATAAGCAAATGTAGGGCTGCTTTATGATAGAGAAGCTATACGCGAGCTTAGAGCAACCAGTGCTCCGGACTGAACGACACCAGCGCAGGAAGCAGAGGTGCAGTTTCGTCACACTTATTATCGAAGCATTCCTTCTGACTTCGTGAAATCACTTTCCTTTGCAGCTAATGTGTTGGTCAGAAGAAGAACATCTACCTTGCCAGCATCTGCCAGGCCTAATTGGATAAAATGTTTGCAAAGCACTTTATCAGAGAAAATAGCTAAATAGTTTATGCCTAATGGAAATTTGATTAACAATTGGAGCAATAACACAAAAGCAGTTAGCTTTGAAAACAATTGCGCTGGCAAGATGCAGGATTATATACATAAGATCAGCGTTGTTGTTCAGTACCTACGTCATGTCTGAGTCTTTGCGACCTTATCAACTACAGTCCATCAGGCTCTTCTGTCCATGAGATTTTCCCAGCAAGACTACTGGAGTCGGTTTCCATTTCCTCCTCCAGGGGATCTTCCTGACCCTGAGAGCAAACCCACATCTCTTGCATTGGTAGGCAGATTCTTTACCACTGAACCATTTTTGAAGCCCTGGGAAAAGTACTTAATCTCTCTAAAATAATACCCATAAGATACTTACTTACAATACCTATTTCAAAGTTTCATGGAGCAATCAAAAGGGAGAATGTAATACTTTGTCTCATGTGTCATGCTTACTCTCTAAGTCTTGTCTGACTCTTTGAGATCCCATGGACTGTAGCCTGCCAGGCTCCTTTGTCCATGGGATTGCAGGCAAGAATACTGGAGAGAGTTGCCATGCCCTCCTCCAGGGGATCTTCCCAACCCAGGGATCAAACTCAGGTATCTCGCACTGCAGGCAGATTCTTTACCATCTGAGCCCCCAGGGAAGCCCAATACTTCTCTCATAACAAGTGTCAATTTAATATTAGCCAAAAATAATTTTCCATCAATAATAATTATAGTATTTTCTAAATAAGTAATAAGGAAAACAATCAAAATTTCACTCTCTTCTCCTTTGTTGAATTCAGAGACATGTTTTAGCTATTGAAATAAAATTTAAATTCTTCCAATTATATCAAGACAAGTTTTAGTAATCCTTAATGCATATCTTTTTTTTGAAAACTTTTAAGTAATGACTTAAAATAGAGGGTCATATATTCTCATAATTTAGCACAACAAAATACATAATATATTAACACTTTTTCCAATTTAATTCTGAGTTGTTTTATTTAGCCACCTATTATAAAAAGTAATTTGTGTTGATAGCTCTGAGGAAATTTAGAAATTAAAGAGCTAATTAAATTCCTTCAGAGTAATTTTTGAGTCTCTGTATCAATATATACATGTATGTGCACGTATTGAAACATCTGCAAGTGGCCAAATACAGCTAGACATTTCTGGAAACTGACCTTCCATCAAGACTACTGAGCCTGTTTCCCCAGGGCAAATAAGTCTAACTTTTAAGCCATATTTCCAAAGAAATCATAGTTTGTGCACCTGGCAGACTGAACTAGAATGTCAGAAATTACTACCAAGTTAGAAAAGAAAGGTAATGAGAACCTGACCTATTTGTTGTGAACTTGCTATGGATGGAGAATCTTAAGGAAATCTTAAGTTAAAATAATAATACATATTCTATGAATCATTTAAATAATGATCCCATTTCTATAAATCATTTGGCATCTTCAAAGTTATATTTGAATGGTATTTTTATAAGTGCTTTGCCTGCGTATTTTTTTTTTTAAAAAAGAGGTTTTCAAACATATTACAAAAGCATTATTTTAAAAAGCCACATATGGTGTAAGAATTATGGGATATCAACCTGAAACAAAAGTACGATCACAGCTTGCAAAACGCATTGCTAAGCACCAAAGAATTGATGCTTTTGGACTGTGGTGCTGGAGAAGATTCCTGAGAGTCCCTTGGACTGCAAAGAGATCAAGCCAGTCAATCCCAAAGGAAATCAACCCTGAATATTCATTGGAAGGACGGATGCTGAAGTTGGAGCTCCAATATTTTAGCCACATGATGTGAAGAGCCAACTCATTGGAAAAGACTTTGATGCGGGCAAGATTGAAGACAAAAGGAGAAGGAAGCGGCAGAGGATGAGATAGGCTCAATAGACATAATTTGAGCAAACTCAGGGAGACAGTGAAGGATGGGGGAACCTGCTGCAGTCCATGGGGTCACAGAGAATGGGACACGACTTAGCAACTGATCAACAGCCATTAAGTGGCTGACTTAATGTTGCATATATATTCTTATATTGCAAGGATGTACTATTTTTGTCAACTGAAACTCTGACCTGTAAAATGACAGCTTCTTAATCTTTACACTTATTGAAGTACACATTATCCAAGGAGATACCTGACAATGCTGATTAGAACACCAAGGTAAACAGAGGTCCCAGAAACATTTGGTTCTCTTCTACTGGAGAGTCTTCCACTCTGAGGCACTGCTGCAGGCAGAGGACCCCCCAGGAAGAGAACTTGAGATCCACAGACACCTATTCTGTGCAGAGGGTGCAGAGCTGAGAAGGAAATCCTGGCCCTTCAGGAGGGTGTAGCTGAGTCCTTGACTGATGCCCTGGAGTTGGAGTGGCCCTTGGGAACTGTCCCAAAAAAAGGCAAGGAGGCAAAGCGTGTGTCCCTCCTCCTCAATTCACTGTCAGCTGCTCTGCAGGAGGGGCTTCTGGACAAGAATAGTTCCTGTGACCAAGGAGAGTCATGAAAAGGACACCTCGGATCATGAGAGACAGTGTGACTGCTGGGAGGATATGAAGACCACTCTGTGGAGGTGGAGAAACCAGAATGAGACGAAACCACTCTGGCTCCAGGTCAGACGATGACTGTGGGGGAAAGCATTCTAATCAGAGCCAGTAAGCCCCTGGGTCTAGCCATCCCCAAGGCCACTGGCCAGTTCTCTTCTTTATATTCTACCACTCTCCACTCCCATTGTTCTTTCAATTTGCGCAAATGTATATTAATTGTTGTCATTTTGACCAAAGAATCCTAATATGAGTCCTAATATAAACTCAATGTTTGCCAGTTTTGGGGCTTGAAAGGGGAAGAAGGAGGGGGAGAACCTCTTTCCTGTGGATCAACAAAAAACAGCTAATTAAAATAATTGTAAGATTTGCACAGACCATGGAGCAATGATTCGTTGGCTCCCAGAAAGCACTTTCCAATCCGACTGTCCCTGGCCCACCTCCAACTCTCAAGGCAAAAAGAATCTAGAGGTTCCTGTCTCTAACTCCTCTCTGCAACCGGGAGGTTATCTGACTCAGTTCTGGACAATGAGATGCAAGGAGCAGGTTTCTGAGAACGCTAGTAGGAGAGAGAAATTGGATTAAGTATTGATTTAGACTTTGCTGTTGTGGTTGGTGCTCCACGTGTGGGTATGTTTTGTGGCGATCGTTACTAAATGCCCCATTGCCTGTACCACAAACAGCAAGTATCATTTAGAGAGGTTGCCATTAGATTCCTTAACAAAACATTTTTCCAGCCGAGCTTCTGTGTGTGTGTGTGTGTGTGTGTGTGCATATGAGTGTAAGTGTGTGTGACTATGTGTATATGTGTATCTATGTGTCTGCATATACTGTGTATGTGTATTTATGCATCTGTGTGTGTGAGTGTGTGTGAGTGAGTGTGTGTATGTGTGTCAGTGAGTGTGTGTGGGTGTGTGTTCAAAAGCAACTTGCAGCCCTGGAGCTGCATCTCCTGAGGGCAACTGCAGATGTGAACACACACAGTAAGTTCAGAAACATGGTGAAAAAATACTATTATATAAAATGTTATATCTTCTGTACTATTCCTTACAACATTAATTATTAGGTCTAACTTGGTAAACACAAAAGAAATTGCTCAATAGGCAATTTAAGAGTGCATGTATGCATGTTCAGTTGCTCAGTTGTGTCTGACTCTTTGTGACCTCATGGACAGTAGCCCGCCAGGTTCCTCTGTCCATGGGATTTCCCAGACAAGAATACTGGGGTAGGTTGCCATTTCCTTCTCCAGGGGAACTTCCTGACCCAGGCATCAAACCCATATCTCCTGCATTGGCAGGCAGATTCTTTACCACTGAGCCACCTGGGAAGCCCCCAGTTTGAGAGCACAGTATATTAAATGAAAAGAAGGATATGGTATGATGTGACAAAAGTAAATGGGCTACTTAACAACCCTCTAAATTCGCTCTGAATGGAACCATCCAATACTACATTAGGGAATTCTAGATTCCTGAATGTAAGGATTTTCAAAAGAAGGGACAGTGCAAAATCCCTATGTGAGGCAAATAATGGTAGACCTCCCCAAGGGGTGAAAACCACACTAGGAATTGGAGCCTAAGTCTTATGAAGCCAAAAAGGCATTACCTTTTGTCTTTCTACAGCGGTGAAGAGCTATGTGGAAGGGTAGTACCTGAGATATCTGATCTCACCTTCTAAAACCGTTGAGCATGTTTGGAAATTAATCCCCATTTATATAACAACTGATCAGATTTTCCAGAAACAACTCGTAATCCAAAATCCTGAAGTCACGGGCAACGCTCGTGAAAAACAAAAATCCTCTTGTTTTCCTTCAAGATTGTGGCTATAGTGTCTTCATTTACTTTCTGAAACCAGCAGAGAATGAATAAGGGCAGATTGCCAAGTCTGAGAGTAGGGACGTCCTTGAAGACAGCCTAAACCAAAATAAACACAAAACAAACATGTCTACAGTGAAAAGATAGTAACGCTGCATTATAATTAGCTGTCTCAGGAAGTGAGGGTATTTTCAGTTAACTGAATGGGTGACAATTACTTGGATTACTGTCGTGCTTAAAATGTCAGTGTTAAATGATTGCTTTAAGCACATAATAATAAATTCTGCATTCTTAAGTGGCAAATACAACAAAGCCAAATACAGAGAATGTTTTTAGTGGAAGCAAAACTTGAACGAATACCTGCAACACACATTTTTAAAACACAGGAAACAAAGGAGGAATAGCAATCGACAAGCAGACATGGTTCTGATATTTACCACTTCACTTAAAATTAGGAAAAGGTCAAAATCTCAGAGAGACAACCAGTTTAGGGGCACACCCACCATTTCCCCAGTAAATGCATAAGGACTGCTGAGAATTTCTACAGAACCTGAAAGGCTTCTTCCTGGGAATCTGTTAATTATGGCATTTATGAAAATAGCATTGGTTAATTTCACACCTGCCATTAAATCCTACATGATTTCCTGGGATATGTTGTGATTATACTGTAGCCCTGCAAACCATATTTTCCCCATGTCAGTGTTAATTGTACAGGATTAACAAATAACAAGTGCCATTCGCTTATACTGCCACTGTTGGTAACGTCTCTCCTTGTATCCAGCGTAGGTTTGGTTTCCCTTTGAATCTCCCAGTCCCTTGAGCAAGCATAAACTGCTCAACGGTGGCAGTTTTTCCTTCCTGCAAACCATGCCACCTGGAAAGCAATACCATGGAGCAGGAAGTTCCATTTAACCTCAAAAGACAGGTCTTGCCTTTGCCAACTCAAGTCTACTTTGTGAGGCTGGATAATATTCTTTTATTCATCACCTCTAGTTCAACCAACACTATTTTAGGAGAACAGAGAAGAAATATTCTGGTCTCTGTCTCTCTTCTTTTGTTCCCTGGGGAAGAAAGATAGGCTCATACTGATCGTGGACTGTCTAACTAGAAGGTTACCTTAAGTCTGGGGTGGATAAGAAGTCACTCTAGCGGGGAATGTTAGGGACCATCTCCTGAGAGATGGTTCCTGAGGGGACTTTGAAAGCCTGGCAGGATTTGGGTTGGTCAAGGGTTAAGAGCTTGAGAATCATAACAAAATAAAAGCAGAAGCCCAGAAAAGAGTCATGGCAGGGTAACAGGATTAACCTAGGTGGCTCCCATCTTTCGTCACAGAAAAGGGAAATAGATCTCCCCCCGAAAGGCTTTGAGAATTAACAAAATTTGGAAAAAGGCTCATTTACTTTAATTGTTCGTATCCTGAATTAGACACTTCAGGATAAAAAATAAAGAGAGAAAAGCTAAATATATTTCTTCGGCTTTAAAAAAATCATGTTCTTATTGTATCAAATTAGCATGGGTCTCCTCTCAGAATGGGTACACCCAGAGAGCTAACTGTTGTTATTTAGTCGCTAAATCGTGTCTGACTGTTACTCTTCTGTGACCCCCTGGACTGTAGTGAGCACACCAGGCTCCTCCATCCATGGGATTTCCCAGGCAAGAACACTGGAGTGGGTTGCCATTTCCTTCTCCAGGGATTTTCCCGGCTCAGGGATCAAACCCACGTCTCCTGCTTTGGCAGACGAGTTCTTTACCACTGAGCCACCAGGGGAGCCTGAGCTAACTGTTAAGAGCTTCCAAACTTCCAACATTGAAGGAAAAATCTATCCTCCTTTAAATATAAGGCTTTCTTTGGAAAGTTTGATGTAATAAACAAATGACAAGTCAAGGAGTCAATTATGGGGATTCCCAGATGGCTCTAGTGGTAAAGAACCTGCCTGCCAATGCAGGAGACGAAAGAGACAAGAGATGTGGGTTGGATTCCTGGGTTGGGAAGATCCCCTGGAGGAGGGCATGGCAACCCACTCCAGTATCCTTGCCTGGAGAACCCCATGGGCAGAGGAGCCTGGCAGGCTACAGTCCATGGGGTCCCAAAGAGTTAGACAGGACTGAAGCAACTTAGCACGCATGCTGAGAGCAACCTCATCCATTTTTAGGGCAGCAATCAGGCACACACCTGAAGGAGCGTGTGGTGAGGAAAAATCTGGGAGGTGAGCCACTCTGCTGATTCAGCACCACCTTGTTATAACAGGAAAATAACCGAATCACCACTGAGTCACCCACTGAGTAAACACTGGTGGAGCATTGACTTCGTATGAAGGGTGCAGGGACCGGAGCCTGCTTCAAGGTGACATCTGGAAGGCGAGAACGAGGCTCTCTGAGTCCCAGCGAGCTGCCCCTGGGAGACGCGAGGAGCTGGCTGAACACCCTGCTGTGCGCCTCTGACTGCCCCCGCTGCACCGGCTTTCAACTAATTTTTAATATGGGAAGGACTTCATGAGATAATTACCCAATTAATGAGGAAAAGGGGAAAACATTAAATGTGGCTGCAGCAATATTAATAGTCTGACACACGTAAAAACCATTTTCTGAGACTTCTCTTCCAAAGCCCTGTACAAATAAGCAGCTATTTTAATTATTTAATAGAGAAAATAGGGAAATTTTAGCATCAACTAAGATGGCTTTATTATAACTGCCACGAATATTAGTATTGAAAGAAAGAACTATTAATGCTTTTGTTTAGACTTTCAGATCTAATTCCTTGTAAATGCTGCTGTGTAATGAGAAAGTAAAACCAATAGAATTATTTGGGAAAACAGGATATCCTGGAATAATACGTTCATTCTGTTCAACCGTGCGTGCTCAGCGCTCAGTCATATCTGACTCTTTGCGACCCAATGGACTGTAGCCCTCCAGGCTCCTCTGTTCATGAGGATTTCCCAGGCAAGAATCCTGAAGCGAGTTGCCATTTCTTTCTCCAGGGGATCTTCCTGACCCCGGGACCGAACTGGCATCTCATGTGTCTCCTGCATCGATAAGCAGATTCCTTACCACTGTGCCACCTGGGAAGTCCCATTCAGTTCAATATATATTTTTTTCAAGTCCATAAAATCTTTTATCTGCTTGGCCCTGTCCTAAACATTAGGGAAAGAGCCATGAAAACTATGCTTTTTAAAAGCAGAGTGTTTCAAATAATGTATTTTTAGAATGTTTTGAAAATTTTTAAGTATTTTAAGAAATAGACTGCTTTTTTTCCTCCCCTAGGAATTGCACAACTTTGGACAAGGCATTGGTGTTTACTGGAAGACTGCAAGAGTGTCAGAAACGCAGATCAAGACAATGCTGTTCCCATGGGAAGTTGAGGTCTGCGGTCTATTTGAATTAGTGGTTTTTTTCCTGAAACCATTTCAGTCAAGAAATCAGAATATTACTCTTCTGTCTTCTCCCATTTAATGAAGAGCAGGAAGCCAGATGCCACCAGGCACTGAGGCTGGCCAATTCTATGACGGTGAGTTGCCAAGAGGCATGCTCTAATCCCTGGCATTTGCATCCAGAACTGGGGAACCACACTGTAGTGACACCGTATCCATAGACAAGAGGGATGAATAAATCAACGATAAATGAAGTACTAAAAATGTCTAATTTCCAACACAGTGCTTCCAGCAACAACCGAAATTAAAAACCTGTTAACACCCAGCTATAGTGCCTACAATCTTGTTGCGAGAGCACTGGAGCAAAGGTTCACCATAAAATAAAAGAAGGAAAGAATGTGCATTCGTAGCTAGGATGTCCTGGCTGCTTCAAACACCCTGGTGCCGAGAAGTAAATGTGTCAAATCCTATATAAATTCAGAAGGTTCATGGTTTTAGTGCCAGGAAACTTTCCTCCTGCTTTTTAAAGTAAGACACAAACTGGAAATGGCAAGATGCAATATCCGTTAAAGGACAGTTTTAAAGACACTGATGGGAACATTTGGGCTTCCCAGGTGGCGCTAGTGGTAAAGAATCCACCTGCCAGTGCAGGAGACGTGAGACAGGGGTTCACTCCCTGGGTTGGGAAGATCCCCTGGAGGAGGACATGGCAACCCACTCCAGTATTCTTGCCTGGAGAATCCCTTGGATAGAGGAGCCTGGCGGACTACAGTCCATAGAGTCTCACAGAGTCGAACAGTACTGAAGTGACTTAGAAAGCACGCACGCATGGAAATGTTCAGGATCTCTGCCAAATTCTACACCTTGAACAAGTACAGGTTAATGGAAATTCATTTCAGCAAGACCTGGGTCCATAATATGTCTATTTGTGTCTCCACACCTTGGGTCCAGTGAAGTATTAAATATACAGCTGACATTCCACACATTCTGTGACCTGGGCCTGGAGGAGCATGTGTTTGCTTTCTTAGGAGTCTTTCTGTTCTTTGCTGAGCTGCCAACATAGATAAACTGGACTACATTTCCTAGAATCACCTTTTATATGGGTTAGAATCACCCCAAAGGAGGATCAAATTATCCTTTAAAAAGTCAGAACCAGCTACATCATTAGCATAGGCCAGTACAAAATGAAAATGTGGGACCCTTATTAGTTTGCAAGACCTGGCTGAGTGGCTTAAACAACAGAAATTTGTTTTCTTATAATTCCGGAGATTGGAAGCTCAAGGTTGAGGTGCTGGCTGGGTTGGTTTCTTTCTCTCTTTTTTTTTAAGATTAGTTTCTCTTGAGGTCTCTCTCCTTGGCTTGCAAATGGCTACCTTCTCTCTATGTCCCATCGTGGTCTTTCTCCTGTGTATGTATATTCCTGATATGACTCTGTGTCTGATTTCCTCTTCTCATATGGACACCAGTCATATTGGATTAGCACCCACCCTAAGGACCTCATTTTAATTTAACCACCTTTTCAAAAACCTTATCTCCAAATACAGTAGCAATCTGATTTACTGGGGGTTAGGGCTTCAATATATGAATCTGGGGGACATGATTCAGCCCATAACAGACACCTTGTTCAAATAGCAAGAAAATAGTGCATTAAAGGTTGCTGTTGCTGGTTAGCCTAAGTCATGTCCAACTCTTGGCAACCCAATGGACTGTAGCCTGTCGGAGTCCTCTGTCCATGGGCTTGTCTGGACAAGAATACTGGAGTGGGTTGCCATTTCCTACTCCAGGGGATCTGCTCAACCCAAGGATCAAACTCTTGTCTCTTGCTGCATTGGCCAGCAGCTTCATTAACCACTGAGCAACTAGGGAAACCCTTGTATTAAAGGTACTAAAACTTGGTTGGCCTCTTGGTGGGTGTTGAGCCAAAAGACACACCCAAGTTAAAGAGTGGGAGAAGGAAGGATTTATTACTTTCAGCCAGAAAAGAGTACACTGGGGATCTTTCCCAAAGCATGTCTCCCCAGTAGCAAAAGTGGGGAAGTTTTAATCTAAGGGTAAGGAAATCAACTCTGACTATTCATTGAAAGGACTAATGCTAAAGCTCCAATACTTTGGCCACCTGATGTGAAAGACTGACTTATTGGAAAAGACCCCAATGCTGGGAAAAGTTGAAGGAAGGAGAAGGGGATGACAGAGGAGAAGGTGGTTGGATGGCATCAGTGATTCAATACACATGAATTTGAGCAAGCTCCAGGAGATGATGATGGACAGGGAAACCTGGCATGCTGCAGTCCATGGGGCTGCAGAGTCAGACACAACTGAGTGACTGAACAATATCTACATATTCATGAAGGGGCTTGGGAGGTCAACAGAGTTCAAGCTTTAGTTGACTGAAGTCACGAGGTCAGAGGGTCAGAAAGGTCAACATCCTCCTCCCTTAGGTCCTAGTTGGTCTGGGGTGTTTTAGTGCCTGCGTGGCATGCATGCTCAGGCGTGTCTGACTCTGCAACCCCGTGGACTGTAACCCGCCAAGTTCCTCTGTTCATGGGATTTTCCAGGCAAGAATACTGGAGTGGGTTGCCATTTCTTTCTCCAGGGGATCTTCCCCACCCAGGGATCAAACCCTTGTCTCTTGCCTCTCCTGCATTAGCAAGCGGGTTCTTCACCAGCTGAGCAGTGGGGCAAGCCCCTCAGGGACTGAGGGACTGGAGCACCTGAGGAGTTGAGTTTAAATCCTGCAAAACAGATCAAGAAAGTGCTCCAGACTAATGGTAGCCACCAGTCTTTAAAACTGATGCAGGTCTTTGCTGTTGTTCCTGCTCTTGCCTGATAAGAGTCCTTCATTCCTGCTTTCTTTTATTCCTTCAATATCCTTAACTACTGAGACCAGTTCTAGGGCAAGCATTGTGGCCAAGCTTAGATCACAGAAAGCCTTAGGCCAAAAATGGCTTCTTTTATGTAAAGAAAGCCATGCCTGGTTCTCTTTCTCTGGGGACGCCCTACAATATCTTCTTCCACAGAGACATGGAGCCCTGGACAGAAGAATTCTGGAATCCAGATGGAGCTCAGTCACTTGCAGAGTATTAGTCACCAAGAAAAAGAGTATGTTTTGCAAGCTTGCAAAATATGTCTCTTATAATGATTGTTTAGAGGCATAAATTTCATAAATAAATATTAAATTGTTTTTATAAGGAATAACTTGATTATTTATTTGTTTTAACATTGTGGTTTATGCTTTTTCTTTTACAAACTAAGTGTAGAGATCAACAGTCCATATAAAGACCTTAATTGTTTGCTGTTGATTCAAATGTAATGGTTACAATAACCCATGAGAAGTTCCTCATCAACGAGACTGAAGGGAAACCTGTCACAGAAATTAGCATTCTGCCTGTTAAGAAAGAGAACTCCTATCAGTGATCTTAAACTCATTTTTAAATACATGTAAATGTCTTTTCAGAAATGAAGAGGGTACCAAGCAAGAGAATCTATTTCAGAAAGGATTACCAATTTTTTTTTCAATTCTTATAATATTGTAATAAAGTTGAACCTAAATTATCAGGCAAGTAAATAAATAGGGCTTATCTGGTGGCTCAGTGGTAAAGAATCTACCTTCAATGAAAGAGATGCAGGTTGGATTCCTGGGTTGGGAAGATGCCCTGGAGAAGGGCATGACAACCCACTCCCGTATTCTTGCCTGGAGAATCCCATGGACAGAGGAGCCTGGTGGGCTATGGTCCATGGGGTTGCAAAGAGTCAGAAAGCATTGCAGCATGCGAAATAAATAATACAATCATTCACATTAAAAAAAAATAGTGTAGTGGCAGTGTAAAGTCAAAGTATCTTCTTTAACTGAAAGAAAAGAGCAATTTGGAGGTTAACTGGTAAACAATGCATAACAAATTATATCAGTAGCTAGTTAAAAGCCTTTTAAAAATAGGTTATCTTGTGTCTTTAAGTAATAAGATTGGCCAAGAACCTCTGAGACATCCAAATGCTAATTCACAAAATAAATTTAAAAAGAAAATTTCTCTGCACCCTCCACCCCTAAATTAACTTCGTGTTTCCCAGATAGCTCAGTTGGTAAATAATCCACCTGCAATGCAGGAGATCCCGGTTTGATTCCTGGTTCGGGAAGATCCACTGGAGAAGGGATAGGCTACCCACTCCAGTATTCTTAGGCTTCCCTTGTGACTTAGCTGGTAAAGAATCCTCTTGCAATGCTGGAGACCCGGGTTCTATCCCTGGGTTGGGAAGATCCCCTGGAGAAGAGAAAGGCTACCCACTCCAGTATTCTGGCCTGGAGAATTTCATGGACTATATAGTCCATGGGTTGCAAAGAGTCGGACACGACTGAGCAACTTTCGCTTTCACTTTTAGATTGAAAGGGCTAAAAATATGACAGGACACTCTTGATAAGTTCAAATAAAGGTCCCAAGATTAAGAGCACAGTAAGTTTACGATGTTTGACTTAACAGTTTCGTCCAAAATAGTTTTATTTTCCTAAACCCAGGAAAAGAAATCATTTATAGGACATTAAATCCTTGGTCTTCCAAGGAGAAAACTAGGCTGAAAATTTGGTAAATTTGTCTTCAGTTAATTTTTGTATTAAAGGAGATTTTACCAGGAAGGAACAAAAAAACTTGCTTGGTGTGGCAATACTTTGAGAATTTATATGTGGCTTGAACAATGCCAAGTACTTTGAGACCAAATCCTCGTGAATTTGAAAAATAGTCCTGTACAAATTCTCACTTCCTTTCACCTGTCATTGTGTTCTTATTGGCAAAAGGAGGGAACATTAGCTAGTATTTGGTCAGTCCACCAACTCATTAGGAGTATAACTTACAACCAGATATGTGTGAATGTATACTAGGGTGCTGGTATTGATTATAGAAAGAGGAGAACTCAAAGATGAGTATTTTTGTTGCTTCTTAGATTAAAGCTACTGTTAGTCAAGTTTTTTTGTTTTTTTCTTTTCTTTCTTTTTACTGAAACAAATATGAAGAGGAAGGTGGATTTTTCTCTCACATAAATTAGTTCAACTATAGCTATTAATAGTCTGTGACCATCCTAATGTTCTTTGGGTGACTCTAAATAATAAAAGTTATGACAGTTCAGATTCAAGGAATTAAACTCTTTAAGAGATTTTGCTTTTGTGCCCTTAATTTCATTAATAGTGTCTGACTCATAGTATGTACTCAGAAAATATGTTAAATGGATTAATAGTACAGGGAACAACCACAATATTTCTCAATTTGTAGGCACTGTGCAAAAAAAAAGAAGAAGAAGAACAGTATTATGTTGGAATAATTCAGGAAGACTGACAATAGTTGTCAGTGGAAAACTTTCAAAAATGCTTATCCAGAGAATTAAATACATAATATTTATTACCCCAAAAGGTGAGAAAGCATAGCCTTTCTTCAAAATCTAAAAAGTAACGCTAGCGTTTCCTGTGGTGTCCCATACCTGTATTATTCTATTCACTGCGGTCCCTATGAGTCAATGGTGGTATATAGTACTTTGCAATGTCTTCCTGGAATCAATTGGAAAACTAAATAAGTTCAGACACAGGAAATTATATGTGTGTCCAGACAGAAAAATTGATAGCAAAATAATAGCAAAACACATATTTAGCTTGGCACAGGTCAAAAGAACAAAGTGATTCCTTGATCCGTTTACAGTATTTACAGGGTTTCATTGATCTTAATGGACATGCCAAATCCACCCCTTCACTTCTCAGGATACAGAGAAGACTAGTTCTATTACACGCAGCAGAGCTGCAAGTCACTGTGTCTCACCACAATTAAGCCCCAAACCCCATTCCATGAAGACTGGCCTAACACCCATCAGAACAGCTTATGTATTTGCCCACACTGCACCGACCAACAAGAGACCCAGATGCCAGGAAATGGATCAGCTTCTTCAGTGGCTTACCTGCGATACAGTGTCCCAGTGGGTTGGCCTCAGCACTGGGATCTTCAGTGGCTTACCTGCGATACAGTGTCCCAGTGGGTTGGCCTCAGCGCTGGGACTGGGGCAGAACTGGGGAGTGCTTCCTCTCCTGCCTCTAGGGATTAGCCCCTTTTGAGAGCAGCAATCTTCAGGGCAGAATCGAGTAAGGAGACCCCTAGCTCCAACCAGTTTTGTGGTGCTGGATATTCTTGGTTGATGCAGAAAGATAAAATGCATAGCCCTGCCACTAGACGTCAAGATTCTCAAGCTTGACTGTGGAAAGCGGTAAATTCCTGAGTCCACTGGGATACAGAAAAGGAAACACTCCTTCTCTTCTGAAAATATAAGTGACTAAAAATTGGAATGTTAGAAAAACTTGGCATATCTTGAAATGGTTGATTTTTTTTTTTTTTGCAATTGAGAAAGTATCACAAAGAATTTGAGTTAGCCTATTAATATTAAGAGACTTATTGTGTGCCAGGCACTGCTTGAAGGGCTTTGTTTGTTGCTGAGATGCTGAGTCATGCAACCCCACAGACTGTGTAGCCAGCCAGGCTCCTCTGTCCTCCACTGTCTCCCGGAGTTTGCTCACATTCTGTCCATTGAGTCGGTGATACTACATAACGATCTCATCCTCTCTGTTCATAACATTGTATAGGAGGCAGTGACCAAAACCATCCCAAGGAAAAAGAAAGGCAAAGTGGTTGTCTGGGGAGGCTTTATAAACAGCTGAGGAAAGAGAAGTGCAAGGTTTTGTTTGCACCAACCCCTTTAATCATCACCATATCCCTGTGAAATGATACTGCCATTGTGCCTCAGGAAACTGAGGTCCAAATCTAATCTAGGACATTATTCATTGATAAAGCCAAAATCTGAACTCAAGTAGTCAACTGCAGGGCTTGCACTTGGCAACGCTAAACTAAGCTACATTTCCAGAGGAAAGTGTCTCTGAGGAACATCCCACAAAAGTTCAGAAGAATAAAACTGCCTCAGATCAGCAGCAATAGTGAATTAAGCCTTTTATTTTGCATAATGACCCTCGGTCTATATGAAGCATAATCTGCTTTGTTCAACTTGCAGTAGTAAATGTTTAGTTAGTAAAGCATCCTTTCCAACTCTGAGGTTTGATGATGCTTTTAGTTCTTAAAGGAAATGGTGCATGCTGGTTTAATAACAGTGCTTATTCTGTAAAATCAGTACTCAAATATTTTGAAGAAATCATTCAAAAATATACCTCCTCAAAACAAAATAGACAAAATCCTCTAGTTAGCTCCATGCTTTCTAAATCTAGCCTTCTAAACTTAGTAGCTGAATATCCCTAAATTCAATAGAATAGCTCATCAACCCTACACCCAACCCTAAAAATCAATCCTGACCCCCAGGAATAGAGTTATAATAAAAGCCTTATGAAAGAAGCCCCCAGCATGGCAGAGAGAATTGTTGCAAAGGGCTCCATACCTCTTTGGTACCTACTTCTCTAGTAACTATTTCCTACTAGACAAAATTCTCCATCAGTAACTCAATAATCTCCCTCGAAGCCCCATCCTCAGTGGATGAAATTCCTTACCCATTCCTTCAGTTTCTTTATGAGTAAACCTGATACCTGTGTGACTGCTTCACTGTACAAGGAGAACATGACTTAGAAAGCCTGGATCCAACACTAAGAGGTGTGATAGTTACTAACTGGGTGCACTTCAATGAGTTCCTTAACTCCCTCAACCTCTAGTTCCTACATTTGCACGTTAGCAGTTCCCATGACAATGGACTTAGTGGCCCTGGGTACACTGCTAAGATTTTGCAAGTACAGGCTGAGTCTGATGCATTTTTGTATTCCCAGTGCCTAATCCAGTCAGTGTTCATAAGTGAGTGTGTACTGTATCCATACATGAAATAATATGTAAGCAAACTTCCTCGTAACACTTTGGTCCTTCCTAAAACAGAGTTCCAGACTTCCCCATTCTGACATGCCCCACTGGATCCCAATTCTCAGTAATACTCTGACATCTAAAGCTAACTCCCCTCTGGTGCAGGTTTGGGGTTCCATCTCACAAGGCAGAATGGGGACTAATGACTTGAGGTGGTATTTTCTCCCCCTGCATTACACTGGCTTGTCATAGAATCAAAGCTCAAAGCAGCATAAGAATTAAATTCTGCTTTCAAGGACAGCTCCTTTTTCCCCCACTAGACAGTCAGCCACCGCTGTAAATCCTCTGAGGCAATCCTGCAGACAAATGCTGATGGTCATGCTGGAGCACATGAGCAAACAGGCTCAGAGATGGGTTGATAGCTTCCGTACTGAAGCCACATCATTACGAGCTGGCAAAAAGTTAGGTCAGATACGGCCAACACCTGGAAAAATCACAGAGGCATCCAAATACTGTCCCCCATGGCAGAAAACCAAAGACTGAAAGTGAATTTCCTCCATACTATCCACTCCAATGATGAACAGTTGGATAAGAAGTAGCGATTCTCATTAAGCTTGCCAGTACATCATTGGGAAGCTTGTCAGCTCGAATGTGGCAACAATGTACCATCGAGATAGGGATGAACATTCAAGTCTCCAGAGCTGCCTGTCCACACAATTACCTTAATGTGTCCCAGATTTGAACCCGTCACTGATGTGCCCATTAGTTACTGGACTTATTCCACTAGTGCCACCCAAATGCCACTCTCCAAGTCAAACGGTGGCATCAGATCTCCACCAGCAAACCTTGGAGGCTGTCCAGCTCACAGGGGCTGAGGCCAATCTAATCAAAAGGCAGCACTTTGGGGAAAGAGTTTGTCAACAGACTGAGCGGAAAGCCAATTCTACAACTTTTTATGATAATCTACAAAGGGGGAAAGGACATAGAAAATACAGCAACTCCAAAAACCATTTACTGAGCAATTACACGTGCCTGTCATTCTTCTCAGTGATACTGGGCATAAAAGCATGCACAGCCTTTGCCTTCAAGGAAACTGTAGCAAAGAAGAGGACATCAATAGCAGGTGTAGAGCATTTATAAACTTGGAGGTTAAGAAACCTAGGTGAGAACTCAGCTGTGACTCTTACTTGCTTATGTCACAAGGCAAAGTATCTAAATGTCCAAGCTTCAGTTTCCCCATCTAGGTAATAAGCAAAAAGATATACTGTTTGGTAGATAGGAAAGAGGAACCTGGTATGTTATGCGGATTAAAAATAAAACTGGGTTAAGTGAACTTCAAATGGATTGCCATTCATTTCAAATTGTGTGCCTTACTATTTGCTTTAACTGTAGAAGAGCAGATTTATAATTCATATATTTGGGAAGAGAGAGAAACAGAGAGAAGAGAGAGAGGTTAAAAAAGAGAGAGAAAGAAACAGAAAGGTCAGAAATCAAATTAAAAATAAGAATAAAAATCTCTATTCCCACATCCATAAACTGAATTATCTAGAGGAGACTTGTGAGGCCTGATAAATCCCCAAACAACTTTAATTTAAAATATCCTGAGAACTGCTGTTCTTAAGTTATTCCCTTGTTTCCAATCTGCTATCAGCCAGAATCAGAAAGGTACCCAAGATAAGAATAAATTTAAGATTTACTATTATTGAGCTCGATTCTCCTGTTCTAGATCCACGGGGTGCAACAAACGTCTCTCCCAGCGTGGTACAAAGAAGAAACTAAGGAAGAAAAAGAAATTCTTCCACCTGTGCTCTTCCAGGAGCGCCCACACTTCTAAAAGCCTCAATGTAACTCGTGGCTTTCCTCCTTGCCAGCTTCATGACACATGACTCAGTGGCTATGTCAAACGTACGTGCCTGTTGTTTGGAGGTCACGCCTGCTGAATAGTCTTAACATATTACCTGCTGTTGTTTAGTCACTCAGTCATGTCCAGCTCTTTGTGACCCTGTGGACTGTAGCCCTCCAGGCTCCTCTGTCACTGGGATTTCCCAGGCAAGAGTACTGAAGTGGGATGCCATTTCCTCCTCCTGCTGGACTGAGGGATTTAATTAAAACGGTCAACTGATTCCATTGTAGCTGGAGGCAGCATGGCATGGTGATCATGTTTGGAGTTCATCTTGGGTATGAATCCCAGCTTGACCACTTGGCAGGCATGTAATTTTGACAACTTTAACTCATCTCTCCCTGCCTCAGTTTCCTCATCTGTAAAATGGGCACAATAATGTTACCTATACCACAGGGCTGTTGAGGGACTGAGAAAGATAGATGAGAACAGTTAGAATAGTTCTCATAGAGGGGACACGGAATAAATGTTACTAATTTATTACTGACATCAATGGAAACCCATGAAAAAAAACTGCATTTTTTTTTTAATCCTTCATTCTGTTTAGTGCCTAGTATGAAGGCTTGAATGGAGCTTCTGGAAGTCAGAAAGAGAGAATATCACAAAAATTTAGCCATCAAAAAAGGAATGAAAAAAGGGAACAATTTTCAGAGATGTTACAAAGATAAGACGGTAAAGAGAAGAGGGGTGTGGCCTGATCCACTTCACTTATCCATGGAGGCCAGCACAGAAGTGGCTCAACCTGGGAAGACGGTGACCCCGAAGGCCAGGTGGTGATGGGCAGCAGCAGAGTGAATGGTACCCATGGGGAGCTGGGAAGATAGTCCTTAAGTGAAACCAGTATACTCTGCTTGTTCTCTGCACTCCTAAGAGGTGAAAACCACATCTCCTTGAATTCTTTCAAAGCATCTGTATAGAGTTCTGTTTACTTACTGGTAAGTTTGGAAGGCCTGGTGTGCTGCAGTTCATGGGGTCGCAAAGAGTCGGACACAACTGAGCGACTGAACTGAACTGAACTGATTCTCATTACTGCAGGGGGTAACTGGATTTTTTAAAAAATGGTGAGGGATATTGAAACTGAGATAATCTGATAACTAATTAATCTTAACAATATTTAACAAGTCTTTAAACCCTAGATAAATGCAAAGATAGATGATTAGACAGATAGATGATGGAATATAAATAGAGAAATATATAGATTGACTTTGGACTTGGGATTTTAGTGCAGTAAACAATACCAGACCACCTGACCTGCCTCTTGAGAAATTTGTATGCAGGTCAGGAAGCAACAGTTAGAACTGGACATGGAACAACAGACTGGTTCCAAATAGGAAAAGGAGTACATCAAGGCTGTATATTGTCACCCTGCTTATTTAACTTATATGCAGAGTACATCATGAGAAACGCTGGACTGGAAGAAGCACAAGCTGGAGTTAAGATTGCCGGGAGAAATATCAATCACCTCAGATATGCAGATGACACCACCCTTATGGCAGAAAGTGAAGAGGAACTAAAAAGCCTCTTGATGAAAGTGAAAGAGGAGAGTGAAAAAGTTGGCTTAAAGCTCAACATTCAGAAAACGAAGATCATGGCATCCGGTCCCATCACTTCATGAGAAATAGATGGGGAAACAGTGGAAACAGTGTCAGACTTTATTTTTTTGGGCTCCAAAATCACTGCAGATGGTGACTGCAGCCATGAAATTAAAAGACGCTTATTCCTCGGAAGAAAAGTTATGACCAACCTAGATAGCATATTGAAAAGCAGAGACATTACTTTGCCAACAAAGGTCTGTCTAGTCAAGTCCATGGTTTTTCCATTGGTCATGTATGGATGTGAGAGTTGGACTGTGAAGAAGGCTGAGCACCGAAGAATTGATGCTTTTGAACTGTGGTGTTGGAGAAGACTCTTGAGAGTCCCTTGGACTGCAAGGAGACCAACCAGTCCATTCTGAAGGAGATCAGCCCTGGGATTTCTTTGGAAGGACTGATGCTAAAGCTCAAACTCCAGTACTTTGGCCACCTCATGCAAAGAGGTGACTCATTGGAAAAGCCTCTGATGCTGGGAGGGATTGGGGGCAGGAAGAGAAGGGGACGACAGAGGATGAGATGGCTGGATGGCATCACTGACTCGATGGACGTGAGTCTGAGTGAACTCTGGGAGTTGGTGATGGACAGGGAGGCCTGGCGTGCTGCGATTCATGGGGTCACAAAGAGTCGGACACGACTGAGCAACTGAACTGAACTGAATAATTTTAAAAACAGGGACAAGGATTTTAACTCAATATTAGTTAAAACTTTTAAACTGTCAAAATGTCCAAAATGAGTGGGTAGCCTTAAAATACAGTAATGTTCCTTCCCTGAAACTATCAGCTTAGGTTTATGACAACTGAGCAGGGAGCTGTTAACAAGCATCAACTCTTGGTGGAAAGAAATACGGTACAAATAAGGGACAGAAAGATGGAGCTTAATACTAAAAATCCTTATAGTCTTTTCCTCCAAAATCCCTGTAAAATGTCAAAGAGAATACTTAAAAACCCAAAACCTTAAAGTATTAAATAGCCTGGCTACTGGGACAAGGATATCTTTGGGCTTCCCTGGTGGCTTAAATGCTAAAGCATTTTTGCCTTCAATGCAGGAGACCCAGGTTTGATCCCTGGATTGGAAAGATCTGCTGGAGAAGGGAATGGTTACCCACTCCAGTATTCTGGCCTGGAGAATTCCATGGGCGGAGGAGTTTGGGGGGCTATAGTCCAGGGGGTCACAAAGAGTCGAACATAACTGAGTGACTTTTTATTTGTTCCATGTTATGTAAGAATCCAGTTAGTAAGCTGGAAACAAACACGGTAAATATACATTTGTCTCTTTAAGTTAGGAATAGACTGTAATTGATGTCAATTGCTTTCCTTCCTAGAGATTTTCTACTCACTCTGCATTTTTTCAACAAGACACAGGCTACTGATCTATATTTCAAAAAAGATGATGTACCATCAGCATCATTAGGAATCTTAAATTCTTGCTTGTCTTCAGAGAGACGAGTATAACACCCATCTGTTGAGAACACCAATTGAATTAATGATTCTGAAATCATATAAGCTATTGCCATATTCCAATCTGAGTAAGACAAAATCCAAAGCAGTTTAGGTAACATAAAATACTGAATAATCATGAAAATTAGTGGATTGCGAAATGAATGACCACCTACCGTCACCGATGAAGCTGGCCCAAGATTCTCCAGTTTATTAAAGAAGGCATAAAGTATATGAGAGTGAAAGAATTTACAATGCCTGAAGCTCAAAATACACCCACTCAATTGTTTTCTTGGTGCTGTTTGCAAACTATTACAACAGAACATTATCCATTTTACTGGTCACTTGTGTTTTTGCCTCAAATAAATCCCTACATTGCTTCCTGCCCAGCTTTGCCCTTTCATCACTTAAATCATGAGGCTTGAATTTGAACTGGCTCATAATCTGAAACTCCTGGATATTTAAATCTTATCACTGATGTCATATTAGGTTTCCAGACAGTTGGCTAAATTAATTCTTCTCAGCTCATTCTCTACCCCTTCAACTGAATCAGTGTGGCATCCATGAGATGAACCTTCTGCACCATACTGTGCCCATTTTCCAAATTGTACTAAAGGAAAAGGCAACTAGTTTCACATTATGCATTGATGGAGACAACAGGAAACACTTCTAATACTAAGGGTCCAGAATCTAGGACACCATGTAAGCTTGACAAACGTGGGATAAATGAACACCTGCTCCTCGATGCATCAGGGTTGCATGTGTGCAGGTTCATTGTCTCATTAAGACTGCTTTCAGCTATGAGCAGCAGAATGTTCATCCAAGAATATGGGGGAAAAAAGTGCACTTCATTATCTCAGGCAAAATAAACCTTGAGACACCTAGAAAGAGGTTATAAGCAAGAGCGCAACATAACTGGGCGCTGGTTGGTCTCTCTCCCGTTTTCTTCTTCATGTAGACACTTCCAGGGGCTTCCCTGGTGGCAAAAAGAGAAAGAGGCAGCAGAAGATGAGATGGGTAGATGGCATTACAGACTCAGTGGACGTGAATTGGAGCAGACTCCAAGAGATTGTGGAGGACAGCAGTCCATGGAATCGCAAAGAGCCAGACACGACTTAGTGACTAAACAACAGCAAAGACACAAATGAAGAGAAAGCTGATATGACATGGGACTGGTCGTGAGACCAATGCTTGCTTCTAGCCAGTAGGAAATGACAAAGGTGAAGGGCTTTACAGAAGCAATTATATCTCAGATAGTTGATTTGGAGTTAATGTATTCTGGTTATTCTGGGAAGTCCTGACTTCATCAGGCAAAGCTTCAGGGTCCCTCCCCAAAGTGACAGACTCCCCTGGCAGCTTTCTAAAGTGGTAACCATGGTAAAGGGGCCATATTGCATGGAACTCTGGGCCCCGCATGCACATAGGCAGCACAAAGCCAGGGCCTCCCCTCACTCAGCCACAGGACAGAAACCCTGCCCGGAGTCTGAATGAGCCAAAGGTAGTCCCTTCCTTATTAAGCCCCCAGATGGTAACGCAGCCCTGTTGACACCTTGACTGTGGCTATGTAAGAGCCCGAGAAGAAATCATGAGATTAAAACATGTGTTTCATTCTGAGCTGCCGTGCTGTGTGCTTAGTCGCTCAGTCATGTCTAATTCTTTGTGACCCCATGGACTGTAGCCCACCAGGCTCCTCTGTCCATGGGATTTTCCAGGCAAGAATACTGGAGTGGGTTGCCATTCCTTTCTCCAGGGGCTCTTCCCAACCCAGGGATCAAATCCAAGTCTCCTGCTTTGCAGGTGGATTCTTTACCATCTGAGTCACCAGGGAAGCCAAGAACACTGGCCTGGGTAGCCCATCCTTTCTCCAGAAGATCTCCCCAACCCAGGAATTGAACCGGGGTCTCCTACATTGCAGGTGGATTCTTTACAAGCTGAGCTACCAGCGAAGCCCTCTGTGTATAATTTGTTATGCAGTAATAAAGGAGATCAGTCCTGGGTGTTCATTGGAAGGACTGATGCTAAAGCTGGAACTCCAATACTTTGGCCACCTGATGCACACAGCTGACTTATTGGAAAAGACTCTGATGCTGGGAGGGATTGGGGGCAGGAAGAGAAGGGGACGACAGAGGATGAGATGGCTGGATGGCATCACAGACTCGATGGACATGAGTTTGGGTAAACTGGGAGTTGGTGATGGACAGGGAGGCCTGGCGTGCTGCGATTCATGGGGTCGCAAAGAGTCAGACACGACTGCGCGACTGAACTGAATAGAACCCTAACACATGGTATTTACTGCTCTGGTATCTCTTTTCTACCATTAATGTCTGACTTTCTCACGGCAATCTTTTATTTATTTATTTATTTACTTCCTTATTTAGTGGAAGGGAACTTTATTTATTTATTTATTTATTTTATTTTATACTGTTTTCTTCCAGCTTTAGTAAGATACAGTTGACATATAGCACTGTATGCAGGTCTTTTATTTATAAAAATATTTTGCTTCTCAAAAACAAACAGGTCATTATTTTAATGGTATAAATACAAGTAGAAAGTATATCATTGTGGGGGTTTGTAGAGAAAAGGAAAGCCTGCGTCAGTAACAACGGCAAACATTCTTTGAGCATTTCCTATGTGCTATGAGCATTTATACTGCTCCATTTTTTTTAATGCATATTTGAGTTCACTAAAATAAGGCAGGTTCTATTGTTGCTGCTTAGTTGCTAAGTTGTGTCTGACTCTTTTGTGACGCCATGGACTGTAGCCCACCCTGCCAGGCTCCTCTGTCCATGAGATTTCCCAAGCACGAAGACTAGAGTGGATTGCCATTTCCTCCTGTAGGATATTTCCAGGGGATCTTCCCAACCCAGAGATCAAACACAGATGCCCTGTGTCTCCTACACTGTAGGCAGATTCTTTACCCAGGAATTTATTCAGTCACCAGGGAAGCCCAGGTACTATTAGCTCTGTTTTAAAGATAATTTTTTTTTTAAACAGAAACTGAGGTACAAGGAGTTTGAGAAACTTGTCTAAGTAATTCATAATGCTGGTCAGTTTGGGTTTAGATATTATGGCCCCAGAACCTATATATCTAGCCATTAAGATGTGGTCCTTCTTAGTAGGATTAGCTGGTCATGCTTTCAGTTCAGTTCAGTTCAGTTCAGTCACTCAGTCATGTCCGACTCTTTGCGATCCCATGAATCGCAGCACGCCAGGCCTCTCTGTCCATCACCAATACCCGGAGTTCACTCAGACTCACATCCATCGAGTCAGTGATGCCATCCAGCCATCTCATCCTCTTTCGTCCCCTTCTCCTCCTGCCCCCAATCCCTCCCAGCATCAGTCTTTTCCAATGAGTCAACTCTTCACATGAGGTGGCCAAAGTACTGGAGTTTGAGCTTTAGCATCAGTCCTTCCAAAGAAATCCCAGGGCTGATCTCCTTCAGAATGGACTGGTTGGATCTCCTTGCAGTCCAAGGGACTCTCAAGAGTCTTCTCCAACACCACAGTTCAAAAGCATCAATTCTTCGGTGCTCAGCCTTCTTCACAGTCCAACTCTCACATCCATACATGACCCGTGGAAAAACCATAGCCTTGACTAGACGGACCTTTGTTGGCAAAGTAATGTCTCTGCTTTTGAATATGCTATCTAGGTTGGTCATAACTTTCTTCCAAGGAGTAACCATCTTTTAATTTCAGCTCATGCCTTAGTGCCACCTAATACGATAGAGATATCAGTCAATAACTACCCAATTACATGTGGATCATTGATAAATTACTGGCAGAAATATTCCTCCATAGGGATTCACTTTGTTGTGCCATTCTAAGCTGACTTGGTTCTCACTCCTCCTCGAATGCCAATCTTATCTTCACCCACATTCACCCAACACTGTGGAATATGCCAGTAATACTTTAACACATTGCTTTATAAAAGTCATCTGCTGCACACTCTAAAGTCCCCTGATGACTCTGAGCTCAGCCAGGTGACATGCTCTAGTGCAATGAGAACTGGAGAGGAATGAGCCAGCTGAGTGCTGGGGAAATGAGCCATCTAACAATGGCAGCCTTTACTTTCTTGGGCTTCAAAATCACTGCAGACAATGACTGCAGCCATGAAATTAAAAGACATTTGCTCCTTGGAAGAAAAGCTATGACAAACCTAGACAGCATATTAAAAAGCAGAGACATTACTTTTCCTAAAAACATCCATATAGTCAAAGCTTTGGTTTTTCCATTAGTCATGTACAGATGTGAGAGTTGGACCAAAATGAAAGCTGAGCACCAAAGAATTGATGCTTTCGAATGGTGGTACTGGAAAACTCTTGAGAGTCCCTTGGACAGCAAGAGGATCCAACCAGTTCATCCTAAAGGAAATCAACCATGAATGTTCATTGGAAGCACTGATGCTGAAGCTGAAGCTCCAATACTTTGGCCACCTGATGTAAAGAACTGACTCACTAGAAAAGACCCTGATGCTGGGAAAGATTGAAGGCAGAAGCAGAAAGGGGCTATAGAGGATGAGATGGTTGGATGGCATCAGTGACTCAACGGACATGAATTTGAGCAAGCTCCAGGAGTTGGTGAAGGACAGGGAAGCCTGGCGTGCTGCAGTCCATGGGGTTGCAAAGAGTCGGACATGACTGAGTGACTGAATAAAAACAACAAAATCTCTCTGAATTTTGGATAGATAATCTGTAAAATGGGCTGAAGGATATCACATCATCAGGATATTTTGAAGACCAAATTAAAAAAAAAGGTATGGGAATGAGATTAGGAGATATATATACTATAAAATTCTGCAGAATCACATGTGGTTATTTTACTGTCAGACAGGTGGATACACAACATTATTTTTTTTCTCTTTTGTGAAGAATAAGTATGAAGGAATAAATTTGGAGACCCCTAAGAAAGACTGTTAGTGCAAGAATTTTTTTTTTTTTTTTTTTTTGGCCACACTGCACAGCATGTGGGATCTTAGTTCCCTGACAAGGGATTGAGCCTGTGTCCCCTACATTGGAAGCATGGAGTCTTAACCACTGGACCACCAGGGAAGTCCCCTTAGTGCAAGAATTTTATACTTAAAAAAAAATCATTTGATAGAAAAGAGATATTACTACTCTTCTACAAATTTGAGAAATCCTTTATTCTGGTCGTAGTGCAGACACAATATTGCAATAGATTTTGGGGGTTGGTTCTTTAGGACATTTTTTTTTTTTGACCATTAGGTATCAGGATATATTTAAATGGTGAAAAGAAAAAATATACTTTGAGGTGACTGTAACTACTCTTTGATTTGCTAAAATTGAGTATATATCTATTTAACCCTTAAGAAGGGGTGAGGGGTGAACTGAAGGCATTATGGGTGGATCATGGGAGCCTTTTCCAAAAGGCCACGTTTATTTTCAAGTGTTTAGATTGCCCAGACAAGGATTTCTCTCCAACGTCCAATTCATCATCCTCCTTACTCACTGTAAAATCAATCTGTTCTGTTTGTATGACATAAACAACAAGTCATTTCTCAAGAATGAGGCAGACCATATGTGAAGGTGTTTTAGAAAAGCACAATAGGGAATACGCCAATCAAAGGAGCATCTGCATTTTATTTCAATGTCAAATCACATGTGAGTTATAAAAAGGAAAGTGTATCACTTGTATTGAAGAATAACTTTCCTGTTTTGATATTTATAGTTAACTCATACCTTCCCTAAGCAACAAATGGAGGCCAGTCACGTAAATGAATGGCAGAGAACAAAAAAAGGAAGTCATTCTGTGTGGGCAGCAACATGTGCATTTAACAAACATCTCAGCATCTGCCCTCTATTCACCTCCTTGGCTGGACGAAATTTACAACAACCCATTATATATATTTTCCTGAGGATCAGCACTTTCTCCTGAATCTATTAATAAATATCAAAGCAGCTTGCTATTGATTGAAACAGGAAGCGATAAAAAAAGACTAGCAGAGTTCTAGGAAGAATTTATTTTTTTATAATTGGTACTGGATTTAGATTGAAAGGAAGTGAGTTCTAATCCCATTTCCACTCCTTATTAGCTGTCTGACCTAAGGCCAAGTCACTTAACTTCTATCGGTCTCAGTTTGATCCTAGTATAAACCAACGGGGCTGACCAAAATCATCTCCGAGATCCTGCTCTAAAAACCTATGACTCTCTGGTCGCTTAAGCACCAGGTCATCTTTGAATGCGAATGGAAACATTTTGAGACGGCCTTGTTATGGAGTTCAGTTCCCAGTCATGAGTTAGGTACCTCTGAAAACCTGGTAACTTCTTTAAACTACCCAAGTGATGGCCCCTGCCTTGAAGCCGTCATTAGCACTATTTCCAGAGGAATTTAACAGGTCCTCTGACGTACTCCATCGGAGAAATCAGTGCACACAGAGGAAGGGCATGAGTGAGTTGGGAAGCAGGGTAGGCAATGAGATTCCGAGGCTATGCTTAGGCAGGCAAAAGGTGCTTATTTATGTAATTAACTGAGTGGACAATATAAACATTCTCACCAAAGTCTTTCCTCTCGTAGGAAAATAAATAAAATCTTCCCAGTGGACAATATATTTTTTTACCTGAAATATGTGTTTTTGCTTTCAAATTGTGGGCTGGAGAAGACTCTTGAGAGTCCCTTGAACTGCAAGGAGATCCAACCAGTCAATCCTAAAGGAAATCACTCCTGAATATTCATTAGAGGGACTAATGCTGAAGCTGAAGTTCCAATACTTTGGCCACCTGATGCAAAGAGCTGACTCATTGGAAAAGACCCTGATGCTGGGAAAGATTGAAGGCGGGAGGAGAAGGGGGTGACAGAGGGTGGGATAGTTGGGTGGCATCACCAACTCAACACACATGAATTTGAGCAAGCTCCAGAAGATACTGAAGGATATAGGAGCCTGGTGAGCTGCAGTCCATGGGGTCACAAAGAGTTGGACATGACTTAGCAACTGAACAACAACAAATGTGTTGTTAGGTATGCATATAATTTTATTCGTCATTAATGTGGACTTGAGGTAGCTCCTAAGACACATTTCCGTTAGCTGGACTAGAACAGAATATGTGTCCCCTACAAAGCGCTGGTTAGACTCTTACATCCATTGGTTTCAAATGCCAAATATTAACAACAGGCAGTACAGGAAGTGCGGAGGGTAAGTACCCTCAGGGCCATGGCCACTGAGGGTATCAAACTTAAATCATTTCAGCGTAAGAGCTTATAGAAGCGAAGGAATTTCTATCACCAAGTATCAAAATATAAAATCCTGTGAAAAGGCTTGGAGGGCCTGGCTGAGATCGTGTGCCTACCCCTGAACCGATCAGAGTTGTCATAGGAACATAATACACGTCACAGCCCGATGCCTTGGGGTATGTAGGTGGTATGTGAGTAGGTGGGGGGTCTGCAATCATAAAAGAGGGTGAGTGAAGGAATTCTTAGGGAAGAAACATCCTCAACAGAGAGAAACAATATTCACCACGGACAAACAGACACAGAACATCACAGTCATTTTGTCCCATTGCTCTTTTCTCCAGAAAATTCCTTCTGGAAGCTCCAAAATTCTTAATTTACTCTCATTTTTTATGTATTAATTCAACAAATATTTATTAAGTGCTTGCAATTTATCAATCATTGAGAGTAGGCCAGGAAGAACACAACAGACTTAATCTCCATTCCTGTGGAATTTATTAAACTTACTGTCCAATGGGAGCGCCTCAGGGGGCAGTAGTGGTAAAGAACCTGCCTGCCAATGCAGGGGACATAAGAGATGCAGGTTCAATCCCTGGGTGGAGGAGATCCCCTGGAGGAGGAAATGGCAACCCACTCCAGTACTCTTGCTTGGAGAATCCCATGGACAGAGGAGCCTGGTAGGCAACGGTCCATGGGGTCACAAAGAGTCGCACCTGACAAGTGACTTAGCACGCAGGCACTAGTCAGGGAGGGGGCTTATGGGACACCGAACGACCATGTTTTGAGTGGCACAAAAAGGTGTGCAGAGTGTAAAAGGAGCACATAACAGTCAGAGCCAACCCCTGAAGGGGTAAAGATGGAAATCAATCATCTAGTACTAAAGTATCCAGGGACACCTTGGCGATCTCGTGTTATCTAAAATAGAAGCATAAGGACTTCCCTGGTGGTCCAGAAGTTGAGAGTCTGCCTACCAGTGCAGGGGACATGGGTTCAATTCCTGGTCCTGGAATACCCCCATGCTGCAGGGCAACTAAGCCCATGCTCCACAAGTACTGAGTCCACGTGCCTAGAGCCCGTGCTCCACAACATGAGAAGTCAGGGCAATGAGAATCCCATACACCGCAACCGGAGAAGAGCCCCACTCAACACACCAGAGTGAGCTCACACACAGTGAAGACCCAGCACAGCCAAAAATAAATAAGTACAATTTTTCAAAAATTAAAAAATAATATATGAGCAGAAGAGAGGCATCTGCTCACAGCAGCATATAAAATCTCAAAGAGGAACTTAAGAATCCTGCAAGTGTTGGCTCTGAGGCTCAGAAGAGGAGACTGTGATACAAACCCCACCAAGCAAGGGCCCAGAGGACTTTCATCTATGATCGGCCAACACCATGGGCAGCAGGCCCAGTGGGCTGAGATGTGCTGGAAGCAGGTTCTGTCTTACACACTCAGAGGCAACTTAATTGGCTCTCTTTCTGTTTGAGAAAATCTAGCAGTCTTAACTCCAGTACTTTTGCCTAGAAAATCCCATGGATGGAGGAGCCTGGTAGGCTGCAGTCCATGGGGTCGCTCGAGTAGGACACGACTGAGCGACTTCACTTTCACTTTTCACTTTCATGCATTGGAGAAGGAAATGGCAACCCACTCCAGTGTTCTTGCCTGGAGAATCCCAGGGACGGGGGAGCCTGGTCGGCTGCTGTCTATGGGGTCGCACAGAGTCAGACACGACTGAAGCAACTTAGCAGCAGCAGCAGTCTTAACATTATACTTTGAAAGTTTGGGGAAAAAAAAAAGATTTTCAGCTACAAACAAGATAATGTTACATTTGACTAGTTAAAGGTCTGGTATGTTAACAAAGGAAAAGAATAGAAGCTGTGATTTACTGAAATTTTAGCAATCTACCAAACTTACCAGCATCAGCATGTGAAAGGAGGCAAGTCATTGGGACGGGAAGGGGAAGAGATGGACCTTGTGTGAGACAGAAACGATACCTACACTGAGACTCACTGCACAGGGGCAGCAACTACTTCCCACACAAAGTCACATATATCTTTGAAGCTGGGTAGTACAGTATTCTGTGTTAAATGCATTTTATGGGGATTTGGAGAGGATTTAGGTAAAGGCTGCCCCCATAAATGATTTACCAGCTCTAATAAAACATCAAGGAAATTGTTCAGATTGTATCTCAGGCCATTTAAAACACAACGCGTTTATAGAGGTCTCAGCAGCCCCCATATCCTCAACTCTGGTTTAAAAGAAATGTTTGGAGTGGTTAATTATCCCATATTCCTTTTAAAAGAAATGATAGCAATTTCCAGACAAAGGAGAGGTTGGAAGTGAATAAACAGGTAGGACAACCAAGGGGGCTGGGAGAGAGACAAGCTGAGCGATCACTCATTTACCCTCTTATTCATTCACCCAATAAATATTTACTGGTTGCCTATTATAACACAGGTATTTTAAAACTAGGGCCTAGGGACCCAGGAGTGATCAGACAAGCAGGGTTTCTGGGAGGGAATATATGAAGGAAATGACAATCCATTCCAGTATTCTTGCCTGGGCAATCTCATGGACAGAGGAGCCTGGCAGGCTGCAGTCTATAGCACTGCAAAGAGTCAGATACGACTTAGCAACTAAACAAGAACAGCAAAATAGCTAATTCAACTTGATGTACAGCAGAGCATTGTAAACACAACAATATTGTTAAGCAACTATCCTCCAATTAAAAATCTTTACCAAAGGGTTTCTGTCTGCCTACAGCTTCTTTTTAGTGAGAGAACGCAAAAATATGCAAATAAATGAATTGAAAATAAATACAAATGATTAACTTAAACTGTGGTAAGTGTTTTAAAGGAAGAAAGCTATGAGAAAATAAACTACCAGAGGGGAAAAGTTACCTCTTTATGTAGGATTTTCAGGAAAGACCTCTCTGGAGCAGGAAAATCTGACCTAAGACCTGCAGTACATGCGTCTATCCTACTAAGACCCCAGAGAACATTCCAGACAAAGGAGGCATCTAGTGGAAAGACCCTGATGTGATAAAGAGCTTGGTGTGTTTGAAGAACACATCCTCCTGTGAGTGATGCTTCCTATTTTAACCTTTGGAAAAGGCATTTTCCTCAAAATTTATAATTATTAATATTAGTCGTCTTTATCAAAAATCTATACACACCAAGTGATCGTCCAGGCTATCTTATTTAAATTCGCTCTCAGTTTTCACAATAAACGTAAAGCTCCACAATATAGCTATTATTATTCCAACTTGATACAGGAGAAAACAGACCTAGATAGTTTAATCATGCATATTAAGCGGCTGAACTGAGTGATTTCTTATCTCTCGGCCTCTTTGACTCCCCTTCCTGCCTGATGTTTCTTTTCTTTTTTTTAATATAAATTTATTTCTTTTAATTGGAGGCTAATTACTTTACAATATTGTATTGGTTTTGCCATACATCAACATGAATCCGCCGTGGGTGTACATGTGTTCCCCATCCTGAACCCCCTTCCCACCTCCCTCCCTACCTGATGTCTCTTAAGCACAAAACTACATCTCTCTTTTTTTTTTTTTTTTCAGAAAAAACTTATGGCCCCAACACCATGACATGTGGAATCTTAGTTGTCCGACCAGTGATTGAACCCACACTCCCTGCAACGGAAGGAGGAGTCTTCACCACTGCACCACTGGGGGAGTCCCAAGCCTGCACCTCTTAATCCAGAGAACGTTGGTCAGCTTGGAGACCATACTTCAGCTGTTCCAGGAAAGCACTGGTGAAAGTTCTACGTTTAAATGAAAACCAGTAGAACTTATTAAAAGGTGACTGGATAAGGGAAATTTGAGCTGCTACCATTCCTCCTGATGATGGTTCCAGGATGGAAGAGTAAGAGAAAAATCTTCAGAAACCTAATCATAAGGCAGATAAATGCCCAGGGGGAAAAGCCACTCAGGGCAGGGATCTTGAGGGACAGGGTGGCAGTGGTTTGGAGCAGATGGACTTTGACAAGCTACTCCATTTCTTCCTCTTTCCTAGTTACTCTATGTGTCACGGTGCCACTGACTGGTTCCTTCCTTTATCCTTGATGAATCCCACCACTGCAAAATTCTGTACTCGTTACCTCTGAGAAGCTCCACTGCTCACTTTTCTATGTATATTTTTTCCTGTTTGCTACACATATGCTTGCACAGACAGATCTACCTGTATATACACCTCCAGGTAGAGATCAGTAACCACAGTCTGCTTAGATCTTAAGTGAACTAAGGTTTGCAGTGGGTATCAGTCCAGCCTTCCTCCCAACCCCATCTCTAGACACTGCCCACCCCAAACTGTCAACATTTCTCCACTGTCATATTCTTCCCAAGATCTGACTCAAACTTCTTCTGAAAATCCTTCTCTATTCTCAAGCAAATTCAAGCCATCATCTTCTCCAGGTGTGTATGTGTGCATTCTTTGAAAAAAAAAATAGTGTTATCATATCACACTGATGTTCTTAAATGTATATCGACTTCATAGGACTATGAGCTTTCCCAAATCAGGGTACAAATCATACAGCTTGTAATAAGCACACAATCAGTATTTATTGAATAAATGAATAATAAAAGAATAGAATAAGTAAAGATTTGTTGAAGTCAATGAATTAAAAATTTTAAATAGAAAGACAGGATACAGTTACTCACCAAACTGAAAATTTGTGTTTTTCCAGCTCCTCCAAATAAGATGTATCTTGTGAATAGTCTTCAGTTTCTCCAGTTTTCCAAGCAGTTGGTTTTTCCTTCGAAGAATGAAATGAAATGAAATAAATGGGAAAAAAATTACCGAGAAGCAGATAGAAAGTTTGCCTGGTTTCAGTGACAATTTTCCCAGAATGACTTATAGAATCACTGGTCAGATTACTTACTGTTGGTATTTTTAATTATTCCATTTCATTCCTGAGTAGCTTAAGGATTACAGAAATTCTTTAAAATATATGAGAGCTTTGAATTGTCCCGATTAAAAATATTTGATTTGCACACATTACTTGACTGCTTACAATATGCTCTTGTAGTCATTCAAATTTCAAATGTGATGGTATTTCTGTATAAGATGCTTAGATACTTTATTCAATCTTGCTAAATAAAAAGTTGAAACTGCTACCAAGAATTATATCAAAGATTTGGTTTACCCATCAACACTCTTGATTTGTTAAAATATAGATGTTTTATGATAGAGTGTACTAAATTGATTTCAATTTGGTTAATCTGCTAATATTTATCTCAATTGTTCAAATATACTCATGGTGACAATTCTATGTTGTATATTTCTTTGTATTTTTCATAACTCCTAACATGGTAATAAGCACACAGTAAATACTCAAGAGTTAGAGGTCATTTCATTAAGTACTTATGTTACAATAAAGACAGTGGACTACCTCCAGATGCTAAGTCACAAAGATATATACCTGTTAACTCCAAAAATAGCCAAAATTTTCTGAATTTTTGCATTTCATTTAAAGAGTTTTCAAGTTAATGTACTAAAAATCCTTTAAAATGGGTGTTTGGGAAGACATAAAGTCACAGACATTTGTTCATCCCCAAAGAAAATAAGAGTTTTAAATCTAAAAATAAGTAAACACGTGTACAAATTCCTAGGTGAATGAGTACCAGAGTACGTGAATCTGTTCACATGAATATACTCTAACAATCTAAACAATCCACCAATCACAAATATGAATCTGCACCTAAGAACCAATGCTTTAAGTAAGGACATCATCAACATTTAAAAGACAGAAAACAGATCCTCTGACCCGTTACACCTCTTAAGTTCCTGAAGCCAAAGCAGATCATCATCATTAAAAAAAAATATTCTTCCCTCAGCATTGTCTTCAGAAAGATGAATGTCTATACTTTAAGTGAGAAACTGGTGCAAATTTCTTCTGAAACAGCTCGTTTCACATAATATGGCTACTCAGAGTCTGACCCATTGCAGAAATCAATGGCACACATGTAAATATCAATATAAATTGCTAGAATTCAAAATGTGATTTTCAAGTTCATGAGCTGAAAATCTGGTGTGAGGATCACCATTTAAACAGAGCCTCAGTGAGGAAGCAATAAATGTGTACTCTGTCAAATACAACACAAAAGGAGAGCCAAGAAGTGTTTTAAAGAATTTTGAAAAGCTAAAATGTATCGTGTCAAAAGCACCAAGTGGTGGTTAGAAGACACTCATTCAAGTCTTCTCACCACTTTGGAAACTTAAATGATTTAAAGTCCATGAATTTGAGAGTTTTAATCTGAAAAATGGAGATAATATTTGTCTTGTATAGATCGCAGGACTTTTTATGAAGACCAAATGATATAATAGCAATAAGGTTCTTTCTGGGGATGGAAAGGATAGAACTTAACATGCTTTAGAACATTAAGGATCTAAGTAGCATATGGTACAATGCAACACATACCATGGGTGAGGAACATTAGATGAAATGTTCAATAGGACATGTAGCATCCTTTCTTCTGCATTTATTACAGCATTTCTACGAAGCTGCTAAGTAGAAAATACTATAGGAAGATTTAAGTCTTAAGATATTATTAATTTATTGATATTAAGATAATATTAAGATTTTAGACTTAAGATGTTAAGTCTCAAAGTTGTCCAGCTCATGAAATGAAAGGCCCATTTAATTGTGTTCTATGATAGAAAGTGGGCTCCCAGATGGCTCAGTGGTAAAGAATCTGTCTGCCAAGGCACAAGATGCAGGAGATGCAGGTTGGATCCCTGGGTCAGGAAGATCCCCTGGAGAAGGAAACAGCAACTCACTCCAGTATTCTGGCCTGGGAGAATCCCATGGACAGAGGAGCCTGGCAGGCTACAGTCAATGTGGTCACAGAGAGTCGGACACGACTGGGAACACAGGCACTACATACTGTTACATGAAAGAAAGCAAAGTCCAGGATCCCTACCTTGTTGTTCAGAGGTTTTTGCCCCTAAGCAATAATTCTTTCCATGGACCATTTGGTTCATGAAGAAGGGTGATGATGTTGGGACCGACGAGAAGGTCAGTGTTTGGGGAGAAAGAAAGCTCGCAGTTCACAGGTCAGGGGCCCCAGTCCAGTGGTGCTGGCCAAAGCATTGTGGCGTTGGCACAGGTAGGCTCCACTGAAGAGCAGCACTTTATTCTCGCAAACTCTTCATAAGGGTCTTTGTGCAGAGCTCTGGGGAGTACTGTTCATCTGCCCGTCTGGCCAGATGAAGAGCAAGGGGATTGTGTCATCAAAAGGAAGAGCCTTAGAAAGAGGAAACAGTGAATAAAGAGCTGAATCCTGGGGATTACAAATGCTTTTGAACTGCTCTGGGAAGACGAGATGCGAGCAGCAGCACCATTTTTAAGAAGGCTGGGGAGGAAGGCTGGGGTAGATGGACTGTGTTCAGAGGCTTGTGTTAACAGGGTCACAGAATTGCACATCAACAATAATAGCAACAAACGCCAGGTGCCTCTGAAGTATCAAAGCAAACGCATGACATCATGTTCAGTTTCACCAGTGTCCTTACACCATCTAAAAAATAAAACCCACAGCCCCAGATTAAATCCAGCCTAAATCCTGAGACCATCCAGCAAGAATACTATTTCCTCTTTCCTTAATTCATTTCTGATGTGTGTTCCAGAGAATTTTTTAGGACAGTGTTTCTACTAACATTAGCAGCACCCAGGGAAAAACAAGGTACTCCTATCTGGCTGGGGAGCTCAGGATTGATCCAGAGAGACTCCTTGGGTAGCTAGCCCCCTGGGGTTTCTGTTTTTCAACTCTGGATGGCAACTAGTATTTCTGACCAGTTGGGGCCACGCATTTTGATTCTTTTCTCACTGTGTAAATAAATTTGAAAAACAAATGCTTCCCACGTGAAGTTCAACATTAACCTCAATTTCCCCACAGCTACCCTATCAATTGCCGGAGTCAGAGTCTTTAATATCAGTTGAACATTCGAGTTAATTCCTAACACTATGAGAAGAAGTAGGTAATGGCAACGCACTCCAGTACTCTTGCCTGGGAAATTCCATGGATAAAGGAGCCTGGTGGGCTCTGTCCATGGGGTCGCAAAGAGTCAGACACAACTGACTCACTAACACTTTTACTTTTCATAAAGGATGTAACATTTTTTCCTTCCTAGCAAATTGTTCTTGGTTCCCATATCCTATTCCTTATAAGGCCCAAGAAGTAGAAAACATATACCTGACTGAAAGGACAAAGAAATAAAATTGTGATGTATTATCTCATGATAGATACAAAACTGGATTCTAGAAACAGTCTGGATTCAAAGCGCAGCTATATACTTGTTAACAACGTTATTTTGCCTAAGTTACACCATCTCATGCACCCTATTTTTCTCACCTACAAAACAGGGGAAATTACGTCACTAGAAGTATCTACCCCATTAGTTTGTAGTGAGAATAAGACAGTCATTTGGTGTGGAGGACCTGAGAACATTTTCTGGCATCGAGTAATTTCCTAGCACTCAATAAATGTTACCTTTCACTGTTACAAATGTCACTAAACTTTTGATTTCTCATGCTTTCTTCTTCCGCAATATAGAAACAACCGTAATTGTAAATGCTGTGAAGTTGTCTTCTAGACATTAAAAACTCATTTATTTGATTTGAGGGTGGTCCACTATTTAGAGATAGAAACATCAGGCTTTAGAGAATGGCATGAAAGTTGGATCGATAGACCTGTGTTTATTTAGTTAACATACTTTAGAATAAAGGTAATGACTCAGATAGTTTGTATGGGAAAAGGCAGGGTTGAGAGAAATTCTTTTACTTTAATTTTCTAGCCAGACTAAATTTTCTGAATATTTAAAACTTGAAGTCATTTGGTCTATGTAGATACAGATTTTGGAAATGGTTAAACATCCAAAAACGGGATCCAATTATACCAGTAAAATCAATTCAACCCACATTTGGAAACCCAGGGTAAGTAATTCTTAAAAGTTTATCAAGATAGTTTCTGGATAGACTTCATGGCAGCCATAATCATGTCAAATAAAACAGGACAATCAGCACATTTTCTAATCACCCTGCTCAAGCTGGAAAGAGTCTTGTATTATAGACTAGTTAATTTATCTAAAGTCTTCAACAGCTTAAAGTCTGATTCAGATGTAATGAAAAATATTATTAGCATTACTGATTTCACAAATGTCACCTGTTTAGTATGTCCATACTTCAAAACCTGCCTTAAAGACCACATTACTTTCTACCTGGAAATATATTTTAAGAAATTATAGTCAATAATCAGAACTGTTGTTTTCATGGTCAAAACCAACTTCGATAATTTTTATCTTGCCTTTATCTTACCTTATTGTGTAATTCATGGTCTTCTTTTGAGAAACTGAAATCACAGTCTGTAGGGCAGGGACTAATTTTATTAGAAATGCTTCCTAGGGTTAAAGACAAAAGGTGGAACAAAAATTATAGATTTTTACATCAGAGGACATGTAAGCTTACACTGCTGAAATCTAAGAGTTTATATAAAGGCTGACACATGGGGGTGAAAGAAATAATTCTCTGAGTTATTACATGCTCCTGGTTTTAATTCAGTCAATGCATGAACCTCAAGTAGAACCCTACACCATGGGGATGCAATTTACAAGGAGCAGCTGTGTGTGATCTGCTTTCTCCCCTCATCCGGGTAGGATTCTCTATCCTCAGCTCTGTTTCTGTGATCAAGCTTACAAAGACATTTCTCCGTGCCGCACCCCAGCGTTCCAATATCAAGCCTTGATACTAGAAAGTTCAGTTATCTATGTGTCCCCAGCTCTTCCCGCCTGAGCAACTTTTATCATCTTTTGCACGACTTATTTTATGTCAGGGTTTCTCCACCTCAGCATGAACCACATTTTGGATTGGAGAATTCTTTTTTTTTTTTTGCAGGGGCTGTCCTGTTTTTATAGAATGTTTAGCCCCATTTCTGGCCTCTATCTGCTAAACCCCAGCAGTGCCCTCTACCTGAAATAGATTGCCTCCTCAACAAGTCTTTCTTAAATTACAAAGATACTATCAATACATAAGCAGGCATTAATTTAGCTTTATGCCTCTCGATCCATTGGCTTGAGCTCTCCCTTCAATGACTCTCTATGCTAAACCCTCTCCCCAGCATCTTGTGACAAATACTCTGGTCCAGAGATTGGAGTTCCTCAATAGAGCCACAGACTTGACCAAGAGGTGGACCCAAAAACATTTTCTGAAAAGATGACATGGATCCATGAGCAGCCACCGCCTTGCACCCTGTCCTCTTCTTCCCCTCTAGAGATCGAGTACTGCCAATCTCAACCCTTTGGAATTGCTTTTGGGAACATTTTTATTTATTTATTTTTTCTTTTTTTTTAATTTTATTTTTAAACTTTACATAATTGTATTAGTTTTGCCAAATATCAAAATGAATCCGCCACAGGTATACATGTGTTCCCCATCCTGAACCCTCCTCCCTCCTCCCTCCCCATTCCATCCCTCTGGGTCGTCCCAGTGCACCAGCCCCAAGCATCCAGTATCGTGCATCGAACCTGGACTGGCGACTCGTTTCATACATGATATTTTACATGTTTCAATGCCATTCTCCCAAATCTTCCCACCCTCTCCCTCTCCCACAGAGTCCATAAGACTGTTCTATACATCAGTGTCTCTTTTGCTGTCTCGTACACAGGGTTATTGTTACCATCTTTCTAAATTCCATATATATGCGTTAGTATACTGTATTGGTGTTTTTCTTTCTGGCTTACTTCACTCTGTATAATAGGCTCCAGTTTCATCCACCTCATTAGAACTGATTCAAATGTATTCTTTTTAATGGCTAAGTAATACTCCATTGTGTATATGTACCACGGCTTTCTTATCCATTCATCTGCTGATGGGCATCTCGGTTGCTTCCATGTCCTGGCTATTATAAACAGTGCTGTGATGAACATTGGGGTACACGTGTCTCTTTCCCTTCTGGTTTCCTCAGTGTGTATGCCCAGCAGTGGGATTGCTGGATCATAAGGCAGTTCTATTTCCAGCTTTTTAAGGAATCTCCACACTGTTCTCCATAGTGGCTGTACTAGTTTGCATTCCCACCAACAGTGGAAGAGGGTTCCCTTTTCTCCACACCCTCTCCAGCATTTATTACTTGTAGACTTTTGGATCGCAGCCATTCTGACTGGTGTGAAATGGTACCTCATAGTGGTTTTGATTTGCATTTCTCTGATAATGAGTGATGTTGAGCATCTTTTCGTGTGTTTGTTAGCCATCTGTATGTCTTCTTTGGAGAAATGTCTGTTTAGTTCTTTGGCCCATTTTTGATTGGGTCATTTATTTTTCTGGAGTTGAGCTGTAGGAGTTGCTTGTATATTCTCGAGATTAGTTGTTTGTCAGTTGCTTCATTTGCTATTATCTTCTCCCATTCTGAAGGCTGTCTTTTCACCTTGCTAATAGTTTCCTTTGATGTGCAGAAGCTTTTAAGGTTAAGTAGGTCCCATTTGTTTATTTTTGCTTTTATTTCCAATATTCTGGGAGGTGGGTCATAGAGGATCCTGCTGTGATGTATGTCAGAGAGTGTTTTGCCTATGTTCTCCTCTAGGAGTTTTATAGTTTCTGGTCTTACGTTGAGATCTTTAATCCATTTTGAGTTTATTTTTGTGTATGGTGTTAGAAAGTGTTCTAGTTTCATTCTTCTACAAGTGGTTGACCAGATTTCCCAGCACCACTTGTTAAAGAGATTGTCTTTAATCCATTGTATATTCTGGCCTCCTTTGTCAAAGATAAGGTGTCCATATGTGCGTGGATTTATCTCTGGGCTTTCTATTTTGTTCCATTGATCTATATTTCTGTCTTTGTGCCAGTACCATACTGTCCTGATAACTGTGGCTTTGTAGTAGAGCCTGAAGTCAGGTAGGTTGATTCCTCCAGTTCCATTCTTCTTTCTCAAGATGGGAACATTTTTAGATGAATTTTCCATAGTGTAAAATTTTGAGGACATGGTCTCCATGTCTGCATCCTTTGGAAAACTGTTCCTCCCTGAAGATGGCCCAGCTAGCCTAATGAAAATTCTCTAGGTTTTTTTTTTTTTAATAGTGCCAATCTACTGAAGAAAAATTCTTTTAGTTTTTCCTCATCTGAAAATATCTTTATATCAACCTCAATTTTTGAGAGGTTTTTTGCTATATGCAGATTTTTGAATTGACATTTTTTTAGCATTTTAATATGTCATTACACTGACTTCTGGTCTCCATTGTTTCAGATGATAATGTCAGCTATTTTTCAGATCATTGTTCCCCTAGATAGAATGTGTTTTTTAAAAAAGAAAAACAACACTTTAACTTTCGATTATGATGTTCTTAAGTGCAATTTCCCTTGCATTTATTCTTTTGAGGTTCACTGAGGGTATTCAATCTATGAGCCAATATATTCTTTAAAATATGGGGAATTTCCAATCACTACTTGTTTAATACATTTTTTCTTCCATATTATTACCCTCTTTCTTTACATAAAACTCTCACTACAAGGGTGCAAAACTCTGTGCTATGACCTCCTGGATCTCTGAGTTCCTCTTCATTTTTCTTCCAGCTTTTTATTTTCTGCATTTCATATCAGTAAATTTCTTTTAATTCTTGGGTTTTCCCTCCTGTAATTTCCATTTGGTTATGTTTTTTATAGTGTCCACATTTCTGCTAAGATAATCTGACTAATCATTCATTAAAAACATATTTTCCTTTAATAGTTTGCAGGTAGTTGTTTTTTTCAACTTATGAGTATATTTATAATGGATAGTTTAATGGCTTTTCCCAGTAAACTTAATATCTGAATTATCTTACAGTCATTGCTATTCACTTTTCCCCTAAGGTTTATATTCTCCTGTTTTTTGCATGTCTAAGTATTATACGTTATACAATATAATGGGCATTGTAGAAAACTCTAGATTCTGTTATCTTTCTTGAAAAAGTGTTGATAGTTTTTCCTACTAGACAGTTCAATTACTGGCTAATTCCATTAAACTCATGTAGGCTTAAATTTCAGAGAGGGCAATGGCACCCCACTCCAGTACTCTTGCCTGGAAAATCCCATGGATGGAGGAGCCTGATGGGCTGCAGTCCATAGGGTCGCTGAGAGTCGGGCATGACTGAGCAACTTCACTTTCACTTTTCACTTTCATGCATTGGAGAAGGAAATGGCAACCCACTCCAGTGTTATTGCCTGGAGAATCCCAGGGACAGAGGAGCCTAGTGGGCTGCTGTCTATGGGGTCGCACAGAGTCAGACACGACTGAAGCGACTTAGCAGCAGCAGCAGCAGGCTTAAATTTATATTTTGTTTAAGCATGTCTGTAAAACATGTTTCCAAGTCACGCTAACTTACCAGGACTCAACCTCAAGACTCTAACTCCTCTGCTTCTCTTGTCAGAACTTTGTTTTTGGCTTTTGTGGGGGCAGATTTAAAGTAAGTCTCTCAAGAGTGTGGTCTTTATTCCTAACATGCAGACTTCTAGCATCTCAATTTGCCCTCAAATTGAAAATGAGGTATTAACATGGCTCTCCTGACTTAAATGCGACCTCTGCTCCAGCTCTATTATTTCTGTTCTATTCCCAGGTCCATAGTCGTTACTTAGCAGAGCCTCCATCAGTCTAACTGGTCATGTACCCTCAGCCAAGGACTCATGGGTTGGGGGTGGTCCCTAAATGACTCCTGAGTTCCTCTCTGCACACCTCCCTGCTCTCTCTCACTCTACACATTCTAAACTTTGTCTCCTCAGCTCAGGGGAACTTTCTCTACCTGGATTTCACTTCACTATTTTAGAGTCAGAATTTTTGCCCACGTAGACAACTGGGGTTTTCCTCAAGAGTTTCTTTTCTCTCTGGGATCAGCAAGTCTTGTGTTTCGTAATGGCCCATGCTCCATGACAATTAAAACATTAAAATGCTTCATATCTTCTCTGCAGTTTAATGGTTGATTATAAATGAATCAGTCTGGTACCAGCTACTCTGCCATAGTTAAAACTGGAAGTTGCAGTGTGGTTTATTTTTTAATTAAATGTAGAATTGGATACATAAATTTGTCACAGGGGCTTCCCTGGTTGCTCAGTGGTAAAGAATCTGCCTTTCAATGCAGGAGACGTAGGTTCAATTCCTGGGTCTGGAAGATGCTCTAGAGAAGGAAATGACAACCCACTCCAGTATTCTTGCCTGGGAAGTCCCACGGACAGAGAAGCCTGGCGGGTTACAGTCCGTGGGGTCACAAGTAGGACATGACTTAGAGACTGAACAGCAACAAAACTAGCACCTGTGTTAGTAATACAGATATAGGTTAATTACTTTGAAAGTCCACTTTATTCTATGGAACCTCTATGCAATTTAATTATTGGATCATTTTATACTGAGAAAAAGATAAAATGTTTACAAATAACAGTAACCTGCTGATGCCTTTGGAATGTGTCAGCTGGGATCACCCAGAAAAAAATAAATGAAGCAGTCATATTTTTAATAAAGCATGAGGTGCACAAGGAACACACTTGTCAAAACTGTATAATGTTTCAGTGCCCTATATATATATATAGGTGCACATGTTTATAAAAGTGGGCTTTCCCTGTGTTGTGTTAATCTTTTTTACTTGGCACATTTATAATGGTTTTTCCAAATGACCTTTGTAAAATTAATCAAGGATCTGACACTGTCCTTTGGAGAAATACAAAGAAAGAATGCTGCTTATAATAATGTTTGCATGAAAAACAGCCAGAAAATGACAAAACAAAGAAAACACAAATACTGAAAAACATTAGAGCCAGAAAGTGGAACTAACTGAAAAATGTTGCCTTTTCATCAGTAATATTTTTGTGGCTCTCTGAGATTTTATTTTCCTTTTATTTTCTAAACCATTGTTTTTATTACTAGAGATCAGATGTATTTCTCAAAACAATTTGCTAAGTAAAATATTCCAGTTTTTCAAGGGCTCTAATAGTGTGAAGCATCTCAAATTAAACATTAATAAAATGTACAGAAAGCATGTGTAAAAAGTACAAATACAGAAAACCTAGAAAAATGCCTGCAATTAGACAGGATGGAAATCCAAAAAGAAATTAAATGTAGTTGTAATAAATTTCCTATTCTTTTCTTTGAGAAAATTACTACTGAAGTGAGGAATTTTTTTCCTCCTGTAATTTAAATGTTAAACTACCAGATGTGTGTCTTATGCTTGAAGAGTTGAAGCTTTGCATTATTTAGCATATTAAGAATCACAGAATTTTAAAAAGGGCTCCTTTATTGCCTGGAGGTTCTAATTAAGTAAACCTTAGCCTGGTACATTTAAAACTTGCAATACAAGAGATTTTGCTCTTTTTTTTCCTCCATAGTCAAGTCACATCTATATAATAAATATGGAAAATCTAAGATGATATAATTTTTCTTTTGCTTGAAGAATTAAAGCTATCTATTATTTTAAGAAGTTTTTAATAGAGGCCAGCAATCTAGAAGACAACTCAAGATTCAAAATACTTTTTAATCATTGCAAGTTGCTTTCCTTATTTATACCAAAGAATGTGTGTTTCATAAAGGCAATTCTATACCATCAATCTTACTCTCTCTCCCTTACTTACTCTGCCTCTGCTAAGACCTCAACTACTCCTCCCCTGTTAGACAAAGACAATGCTAAGAAGCAACAAGAAGATCATAGATTTTATATGGATATTATGTTTTCGTACATTTCTCCATGTGTGCTTATCTGTGGTAAATATCTGATCACACAGCACTAATTAGCTCTCCTTTCAGCAGTTTGTGAAGTTTCAGCAGCTAAAGCAAAAACCATAATCAGATGGAAGCTCTATGGGTACCCAACATTCATAAATCATTCCCTTAAATACAGTTATTTTTGCCATTTTACAAAATGTCAAAGGTGTCAACTCTGTCCAAATATACCGCTTAACAGTAACTATTTTAGTAAATTGACTTGAAATGCATTCAGCTTACTGACAGTTAGAAGCACATAATCTAGTTCACAGTACAAATGAATAGTTTAAAGGCCAAAATCAGCACCAAAGTATGAATTTTCAATGACACGTTGCAATGGACATGGCTGCAACCACAGACCAAAATCTTAGCATTGTTTATCTACAGCAGAAACAGATGGTCAATTTTTTCTGAATCCTGGTTGTTCATATCTGGTTTCCAGTTAAGACAGTAAATTTTAACCACTTTCAAAATAATGGATGAATATCTATTTGAGGATGTTAACAGCGAATAATCAGAAACTACATTAATGCAGGTGATGAGTTGATACCATTGTCTGCCAGCATGTATGGTTTGAACCTATAAACAGTAACTTCTTGGATGCTGCCAACATAAACAGACAAATGTTGGCCATCATGTCAAGGAGCAAATTCCATCTTTTCTTCATGGGAAGAAACAAATGAACAAACTGATCTTCAAACATGTAACTGTTGACAAAGGGCATGTACCAGAGAATTGGAGTTTAGATTCAGTTTAGTCACTCAGTCGTGTCCAACTCTTTGCGACCCAATGGACTGCAGCCTGCCAGGCCTCCCTGTCCATCACCAACTCCTGGAGTTCATTCAAACTCATATCCATTGAGTCGGTGATGCCATCCAACCATCTCATCCTCTGTCGTCCCCTTTTCCTCCTGTGCGCAATCTTTCCCAGCATCAAGGTCTTTTCAAATGAGTCAGCTCTTTGCATCAGGTGGCCAAAGTACTGGAGTTTCAGTTTCAACATCAGTCCTTCCAATGATTTAGTGAGGATTATCCTATCTAAAGGCTTCCGAGGTGGCATGAAGTGTTAGTTGGTCAGTTGTGTCCGACTCTTGGGGATCCCATGGATGGTAGCCCACCAGGCTCCTCTGTTCATGGGATTCTTCAGGCAAGAATACTGGAATGGGTTGTCATGCCCTCCTCCAAGGTATCTTCCCAACCAAGGGATCAAACCCAGGTCTCCTGCATTGCAGGAGGATTCTTTACCATCTGAGCCACCAGAGAAGCCCTTCCCAGATGACACAGTTGCTAAAGAATCCACCTGCCAAGACAGGAGACCCAAAAGATGCAGGTTGATTCCTGGATTGAGACGATCCCCTGAAGTAGGAAATGGCAACCCACTCCAATATTTTTGCCTGGAAAATTCCTTGGACAGAGGAGCCCAGTGGGCTACAGTCCATGGGGTCGCAAAGGAGTCAAACACAACTGAATGCACACACACACATTCTCCCTGAAGCCTAAAATATTTGGTGAAAGGCAAAGTGCCCATACTATTTTATGAGTTGATTTCTTAGAAGTGTTAAGAAGCTTAATGAAATCATGTTTGGGGATTTTTAATATTAGCAGCAACAGGAATGCTACCAAACTATGCCCACTTTCACTTCTACTCAAACCGCTAAGCCTTAACCTGTCCACATAGAACCTCAACCCATGTGACACTTTGATACCACTTACAAAGACCAACAGTTAGTTGATTGATAATAATACAGCATATTTTATACAGCATTTTTCAATTTATTAAAACAGTATTTTTCAGATTTATATATGTTACTGATTTAATTCATATAAATTTGGTTAATTTTATTGCCAGCAGAAAACTATAAATATTTCTGCTATCATATCAACCAATAGTGATCTCTGAGCATTTTACATTTGCAGAATATAAAAATAGATTCACACATGCATGTCTTGCCTAATAAAATATTATTATAATATAAGAGCAGGGAGATATTTGGTTATTTTTTCCCAAGAATAATTTTTAAATATCACCCATTTCTGCCATCCTTAAAAAGACTGAATCTTTTTATGGAAGTTAGCTTCTTTCCCCCTTATTTTTAAAAATATTAAACTCTTTATCTTAAGCCCAATGAAAGAATTCAGAAATTTTAATATGCTGCTCATGAGCTTTCCTTGGTTATCATCAACTGACATTTTCATTGAACTTAGAACACCCAAAGCTACTGAGAATAATAAATTATTTTTTCCACTAGTAAGTCCCTATTATTAAGAAAAGATTGCCCAGTACTGAAACTAAGTAGGATATAGACAGAGCCAAGTGTGTTTTCCACATTATAATAACTAACTCAATAACACAGGGTGATTTGGTGAGCACCTACTTACTCCTTCTATTACGCTTCACATAAGTTGTTACTGATCCTCAAGCAGAGCCTGTTATCTCCCCTTTAAAGGTGACAAAGCAAAGAATCACAGGTTGAGGAACTTGACAAAGGGCGTTAAATAGAAGGACTCCAGGATGTGAATATAAGGCCCTCTGACCCCCATGTCCACGTTCTATTTCCCCCCAAAAATGTGCAGAGATCGGCGTTCTCTGTCAGTTTCTTTCTTGCACATTCCCAGTAGGTAGACAGATATTAGGGGTGCTTATCTCAAAAAGGAAAACAAATACAAACTTTGACTCAACATCCCATCTGCTGACTTTTAGCTATTCATACGAGGGAGAAAAGGAATAATAAAATCTTGAAGAAAAATGATGCTTATAGCTAACATTTTTTAGTTCATACTATGTACCAGGCTTTACGTACCAGGTTCAATGTCCCAAATTGGTTACTAATTTTAAACTCTTCTTCTCAAAACTATATTAAAACACTTCAGTGAGTACTAAATTATACCAATTCAAATGTTACTTCCTTCTTTGAGGGTATCACATTAAGAAAAGTTAAGCAGCCACAGAAAGACAAGTATTATACGGTTCCGCTTTATATTAGGGAATTAGAACAGCCAAATTCAGAGAGACGGAAAGTAGAAATGGTGATTGCCAGGGCCTGGAAATAGGGAGAAATGGAAAGTTATTGTTTAATGGCTACAGAGTTTAGCTTTGACAAATTGAGAAAATTCTGGAGATGGAAGAAGATGACAGTGATACAGCATTGTGAATATACTATATAATGTCACTGAACAGTATGTTTAAAAATGGTTAAAATGGTGAATTGTGTATTATCTTTATTTTACCACCATTAAAAAAAAATGTTTACTTCCATATTCCTCAATCCCTAAATGAAATGCTGAAAAAACTTTTAAATGCTGTAAGACCACCTAAACAAAACCGAAAATTCAGAGGATTTCCAGTTGGGAGCAAATGGCATACCCTTGTTTCTCCCTTCTCCTCTCTAAGTATAAGTATAAACCCTGGACATAAAATAGGAGGAAGACAAAGGAAAATCTGAAAGATATAAAGAGGAGGGAAAGGTGATAAGGGACCCCAGAGGTGGAACAGCAGTATAGGATAGGGCATCTTATGTGCCCCCTGACCTCACCAACAGAGGAAAGTAATCCTGACCCAGCATCTCCAGCTCCCTCCTATCAGCAAATAGTGGTCTAGAAAGGAAGTCCCACCAATAACATCAGGTGAGTCCAGCAGCAGGGAGAACAAGACAGACCAGAGCCTACTGGAATTAGCAACCACATGATGCTGTCTCCTCCTCTGCTGCCTGAAACAGCCCTCCTCCTGCCAGGAGACAACAAACAGGTGGCTAAGTGGCATCAGCAGGGGGATTCCACCACAACTAACTCCTAGACCAGGAAGATTCCCTACATCCTGAGGCTGGGGACTCCCTTCCCCACCCAAAGGCACCGGGTGGCCAGCCCTGGGGAAGCCCCTTCTATCCGCCCAGGCATCCACCAGGGTCCAGGGGGTGCCCCAGATACACAAGCTGAATCATGCAGACCAACACAGCAGATTTTTCAACTGCTGAGAGAAAAAAAAATTATCAACTACAAATATCAATGGGCATGAGTTTGAGTAAACTCTGGGAGTTGGTGATGGACAGGGAGGCTTGGCAAGCTGCAGTCCATGGGGTCACAAACAGTCGGACATGACTGAGCGACTGAACTGAACCAAACAAATCCTATATCCAGTGATTATCTTTCAGGATAGAAGACAAAATACATTCTCAAATGAAAGGAAACTGAAAGAATTTGTTGCTAGACCTTCCCTTAAATAATGGCTAAAGGAAGCTCTTCAAACCAAAAGGAAATTGTAAAAGAAGAAATCTTGGAGCAACTGGAAGGGAAAAAATGGGAGAAATCCAGACAGAGCCTCAAATGTGAGTAAATACAATACACTCTTTATTCCCTCAGTGGTTTTAAAAATCATATATGATGATTGGAACAAAAACTATAACACCACATGTACCCAAGACAATGATATTTAAAAGTGGGGAGGGTAAAGGGGCTGAAATGGAAGTGAACTATGTATGTTTGACTCAAAATGTAGAATATTGACACCCATGGATATTGCCATACCCAGAGCAACTGCTATGAAAACTACACAAGAGATTTGTTCAAAAATTATAATCAAATCAAGATGGAATCCTAAAAATATTCAAGTAATACACAAGAAGGTAAGAGGAACAGAAGATGAGAAACAAGAGAAAGTCAGAAAATAAATACTATAATATCAAACTTAGTCTGAACATACTCATAATTACCTTCAATGCAAATGCTCTGACTATACCAATTAAAAGTCAGATGTTGCAGAGTGAATTTTAAAATATGGCTTAATTATATGCTATTTATCCCAAAAAAAGTACTTCAAATTCAATGACAGACTAAAAGTTTAAATGCTAAGATGTCAACATTGACGATTAGACTGATTTTTCTAAGAAGCTGAGTTGCACTACCTGAAGGGATGATTTCTTTCCTATCTCATTCTAAAGGAAATATTGACCTATTTGACTCAAAATTCCATTTTTCTAATTTATATTTCTTATTTCTTATTCCCAGATGGTGTTAGTGGTAAAGAACCCACCTACCAAGGCAGGAGACATAAGAGACGTGGGTTCGATTCCTGGCTTGGGGAGACCCCTCTGGAGGAGGAAGTGGCAACCCACTCCAGTATTCTTGCCTGGGGAAATCCCATGGACAGAGGAGTCAAATCTAAGGGATTCTTGCCCACAGTAGTAGATATAATGGTCATCTGAGTTAAATTCACCCGTTCCAGTCCATTTTAGTTTGCTGATTCCTCAAATGTCAACGTTCACTCTTGCCATCTCCTGTTTGACCACTTCCAATTTTGCCTTGATTCATAGGAATTCCAGATTCCTATGCAATATTGCTCTTTACAGCATCGGACTTTACTTCCATCACCAGTCACATCCACAACTGGGTGCTGTTTTTGCTTTGGTTCCATCTCTCTGTTCTTTCTAGAGTTTTTTCTCCACTGATCTCCAGCAGCATATTGGGCATCTACCACCCTGGGGAGTTCATCTTTCAGTGTCCTATATTTTTGCCTTTTCATACTATTCATGGGGTTCAAAGGCAAGAATACCGAAGTGGTTTGCCATTCCCTTCTCCAGTGGACCACATTTTCTTAGAACTCTCCATCATGACCTGTCCATTTTGGGTGGCCCTACACAGCATGGCTCATAGTTTCATTGAGTTAGACAAGGCTGTGGTCCATGTGATCAGTTTGATTAGTTTTCTGTGATTGTGGTTTTCATCTGTCTGCCCTGTGATGGATAAGGATAAGAAACTTATGGAAACTTACTGATGGGAGAGACTGACTGAGGGGCCAGAGACAGGCAAGTCTTGTCACAGGTCCATAGAAAGCCTTCCTTCCTAAACTGCTGCCCCAAGAGCTTTTGCCGCAGCTAGAGAGAAGTCTGCACAGCAATGTGGACTGCCCAGCCAATAAATAAGTAAAACTATTATTTTTTTAATGTTCGAATTGTTCTGGCCTCCTAGGTCAGTTTCAGCGTCTCGCATTCAGTCAAGAACCACGACATTATTCACTGTCGATATCCACTTCTGCAATATCATTTTGCAAGGATGTCTGTCTAATACTGAGACGCTGAGTATCTGCAGATTGAGTGAGAGATTGGCAGAGGGAAAATGGGAATTATTTTCATAGACAGTACATTTTTGGAGTGATGGCTTAAAATATATGGCACACTTGCAGCCGTTCACATGTTTGCTGCAACAGATTAAGGATCACACACACACACACTTAAGATGTGTGTGTACAGGAAGGAGTGTTCATTACCCTTGTTCTAAAGATCACAGTCAGAAAAGTATCTTGAAAAAGATTTTCAACTGTTTCAAAAAGAATAATAAGTTATTTTTTTTTAAAATGACTTCATTAGTAGCTCTAAAAATATGGATAATTTGAGAAGTTTTGAAACAGTTTGTGCCCATTGACAAGAATAATAGACCAGTTTGAATGATAACACAACCCCGCTGCTTTTTTATGTTCCCTACTGCCCTGTTTAATAGCTCAGGTATAGAGGCAAAATTGACTGTGATGAATATATGAGACCAAATAAAATGCTGAGGGTGTAAAACGTCCTGAGAACACAAGTTGTAATCTGACGTTGTCGATCTAATCCACACACATCCTGTAATTAGAAACATATTGCAATGGAGCAGCAAACATACATTTGTACTTTTTCCTCGGACCTTTATTTTGATCATTCACATGTGACACATTCATTTTTATTGCCATTTCTACCTTTAAAAAAAAAAGATTTTAAAAAGGTAGTGCTAGCCTCCCCGCTCCCCCAGTGTTCTGAGCCTTTCTTAAATTATCGTTCGGTTTTCTCTGCTGAAAGGGAATAACGCAGCAAAGATTCCAACCTGCTGGAAACGTTTTCAGCTCATCTCATCTCTCTGTCCCCCAGGTCTTTCTGACACACCCTCCTCCCCGCTTTTCGCGTTAAACTGCTTCTCCACTTCCTTTACATCAGTGGGAACACTTCCCTTATGGGTGTCAGGCTCTCTCAGAGGGGTCAGGGGCTGCCCCGCAGAGGAAATGACAAGCTGTGAAATGGAAAAGAACAATTTCTTCCACATGTTCCTTTGCTCCTGGAGCAGCCGAGGTTGTCAGCTAGCATCACTTTGGAACCAAGCCGGGCTCTGCATCGTAGTCCTGTCAAAACTAATTTACAATTAAAGACCTGCATGACTGTTTAAAGCTTTCTCAATTCCAGCAGTTTTTTTTAAACGACTTGGAGATCGAAGTGGTTCAAACTAGAAACCATTTTTGCAAATAACCCGCAATGGTGAAGAAGCCTACAAAACCGAAGTTGAAAACAATTCTTTTTTTTTTTTTAACTAAATTTGTTAAAAATGCAATCCTTACTCTACCTCCAATTAACATCTGTGTGGAATTTCCCCAGCTGAGCCCCAATTTGGGGAGTTTAATGCTGCAGCTATTGGAAGTCTTATTCAGTCTGTAAATAAAGTTACAAGGTGACAACTTCATTGATCTGTAAGAAGGAAGGGAGGATGGAAGAAAGCACCAAATGCAGAAACGAAGGAGGGAAGAAGAAAAGAAGGAAGGACGGATTTACCTTGAACACTGGGTGCGTCCAAAAAATTATTTAAATTATTTAAAAATATTTTGGAGCATTTCTATGATTTTAAACCTTTTATTTTGGCCACACGGCATGCAGGATCTTAGTTCCCCAACTATGAATCAAACCTGTGCCTCCTTGCCCAAATCCATCCCTGTGTGTATCCAATAATTTCAAATATACTTTGAACCATTTTGAGCCCTTAACTTTTCTTATGGCTTTTCTTTTACCCCAAAGAAATGTGAAATTAACACGTATCTCCCCAGGTCATACCAATACGAGATTTAAATGGGATTCTATTAAAAAAGAAGTTCAGGCACGCTTCAATAGCCTTCAAAAGCTTTCTCATTTGTCTCCAGAAAGCCATGAGCTACCCTGAGCTCATGTTCTCCTCACCTAACTCATCCCACAGTGCCTCTGTAAAACCTTGAACGACAGAACTGTAGTCTAAGAACACAGTACAGGGACCTCCAGTCCTGGCGGTCCAGTGGCCAAGACTTCGCCTCCAGCACAGGCGGTGAGGGTTCGAACCCTGGTCGATGAGCTAGGATCCCACATACCTCATGGCCAGAAGACCAAACCATAAAACAGAAGCAGTATTGTAGCAAATTCGATAAACCCTTTAAAAATTGTCCTCATCAAAAAGAGAAAAAGATCTTAAAAAGAACAGAGTACATGTACATAATATGCCTCATTTTTTCATGGAATAGTATGTACCATAATATACAGCATACTTCCTGGTCTCACAGAAATTCAACGAAAAGTTTCCTTTAGCAGGTTGGTATTTCCATGCAGTTCCCCTCTCCCTGAGAATCCCACCGTGAGAAGACCAAGATGGGGAACAAATCTGATTGACAGATAGCATCCATTTCCCACCATCGCCCCCTCTCCTAACAGCCCAATCTTTGTTTCTTAGCCAAATGTGTCTATTTCACTTCTCCAAGAGTGAAGTCTCCCCCGGGTCCTGCAGGTAAACAGGGTGTTGGCCGGCCCTCCCCCCATCAAGCCAATGTGGGGACAGACATCTTAGTGGTGAGGTGGTGGGGGGCTCCGATGAACCCCTGCAGGTTGAGGGTTTGCCTCTTATTTGGGTTTATAATCGCACAGCATTTAGCAGCCTGTTTTGCTGCTGGTGGTTACACAATAAAACTCTCCTGAACTGAATTCTGCATCACAAAACACATATAGACCTTGCCAGAGACCATCGTTCATGCGATGTAGTCACGTACAAAACAAAATTGTCAAGCAGAACAAACGTTTCCCTAGTCTGCCCCCTGAAAACTAAAGCAGCCTAAACCCAAAAGTTGTATCATGGGTCTTTTGGAGGTGGGGGACTGGCCTTTTATTTTTCATAAATATTTTCTGGCCTCAGGCATCCACCGATTTGCAAGACGGATCCCCACTTAAAACATCAACTGTGGGATTAAAGTCAGAATCGCCTTCCTGTGTGTGTGTGTCTATGTGTACGTGGGTGCATACATGTATGTGCATGCACATGTGAACTGGTAAGTGAACATTAAAGTCACTTTTTCAGAATCTGGGGACTGCAGCGGATCCAGCAGGTTACATATGGAGCCTATCAATGTGGGACAGCTTGTAGAAGATCATAAACATATTTTTCAGATAGAAACTCTGCAGCCATGAACATACCACGTGCCCACCCCTCCCTAAGGTTCACTCCTTTCATTGCAAATAGCCAGAAAGCCATCAAGCCGGAGTTTAATAAACTTTTAATTTGAAATGAATTACCACATGTTGTGTTTGTTTACCCGTTATTAAATCTCCAAGCAACATATCAGTGGCAGAAACAGCATACTGTATCACAGCCCTGATAGATTAGAAAACAAACCCATGGGGGATATTAGCTGCTAATACTACATCTAGGAAGCCTCCAAGAAAAATAAGTAAATATATGCACTTGTAGCAGACACAGGCATTTGAAGAAATTTTTGTTTTGTTTTTGTATTATTCTATTCAGAATAAAGGCAGAAGTTCCCTCTGTAGTCATGGAATGTGAAACTTATATTATTAGTCTTCAACTTAGAGTGGAGCAAATGATGGTCTGCCTTTTCCAAAGCACTTTCCTAAAGTATGAAAGTGTTCCTCTCATGGTATGTAGTGTTCTCGTATTGGATATCAGTATTCATAGTTCTTGGAGTGTCACCTGTCTCCCTTTTAAGGGAAGTGGGGCAGCCTTCTAAAAGCCAAGTTCAGAACACAGGGAAGTAGGTGTGGAAAATATAGCCACAGTACCCTGAGTAAGTACTAGAAAGCACAAATGATCTGGTGAAAAAATGGTTTAAGAGTATTGCCTCTAGTCTTTCACGCCAGATCCCAAAAACAGGTTAAAAGGTCAGTATCATTGAAATATTATAACTGTTGCCACAAAACCTACTTCCACAAAAGTTAAAAATTCTAAAATAAGATTTTCAGTTCCATACTGAATCATGAAACATTAGGGGAGAAAAGGGAAGGAAGGGGAGAAGGAAGGGAGGGAGGAAGCAGAGAAGAGAAGAAAGGAAAGGAAAAAAGAAACACACGTGACATATGCACATCTTTCAGCGTCCCACAAGGTGACTTCAGAGTTGACTGGATCTTTGAATTTGGTGTTTAAACAAAAAATAACTGCATTTTTCTATTTTTTATCTAATAGAATCATAATCATGTCTTTTATATGTCTTGATTTATCCATTCTATGTTAGGAAGATGATCGTCCACCACCAGAAATGATCTGGACTTGTTCTTCTCCTACGTCTCGGATCCCCAGGTCACACACATTATAGGCTATCCTTCAATTAATTTATTTTCAGAGAATGAGGGCATCCCAAACCCTCCTGTTGGAGGGCCTGACTCATCTGGTTGGACGTAAAGACAAGAGGTGGGTAAAAGCCTTTCTCTGGCAGACAGGACTGAGTAAGACTTATGTCCAAGCATCCCGAATGTCCTCAACAGAGCAACCACGCAAAGCGTTTTGGAATGAGGCTAAATCTGCCCTTTGTATGTCTGTTTTCGCCTCTGTCCTTTTCTGGCACTCTCTGTCTTTCTTAGAATGCCAGTGATTTAGGTTCCCAACCTCTCCACATTGCCCTCTTCATGCTAAGCATATTGAACACAGCATACCCATTGTTATCCACCTATGATATCTGCACTAAGATAAAAAAATCAACCATAGTCCATTTGCTGTCCACCTGAAACTATCAGAGCATTGTTAATTGACTAACAGTTCAGTTCAGTCACTCAGTCGTATCTGACTCTTTGCAACCCCATGGACTGCAGTTGCACCAGGCTTCCCTGTCCATCACCAACTCCCAGAGCTTAGCTCAAACTCATGTCAATTGAGTCAGTGATGCCATCCAACCATCTATCTCATCCTCTGTCATCCCCTTCTCCTCCTGCCTTCAGTCTTTCCCAGCATCAGAGTCTTTTCCAGTGAGTCAGTTCTTCCAATCTGGTGGCCAAAGTATTGGAGTTTCAGCTTCAGCATCAGTCCTTCCAATGAATATTCAGGACTGATTTCCTTTATCAGCTATCAGTTCAGTTCAGTTCAGTCGCTCAGTCATGTCCGACTCTTTGTGACCCCATGAATCGCAGCACGCCAGGCCTCCCTGTCCATCACCAACTCCCGGAGTTCACTCAGACTCAAGTCCATCGAGTCAGTGATGCCATCCAGCCATCTCATCCTCTGTCATCCCCTTCTCCTCTTGCCCCCAATCCCTCCCAGCATCAGAGTCTTTTCCAATGAGTCAACTCTTCTCATGAGGTGGCCAAAGTACTGGAGTTTCAGCTTCAGCATCATTCCCTCCAAAGAAATCCCAGAGCTGATCTCCTTCAGAATGGACTGGATGGATCTCCTTACAGTCCAAGGGACTCTCAAGAGTCTTCTCCAACACCACAGTCCAAAAGCATCAATTCTTCAGTGCTCAGCCTTCTTCACAGTCCAACTCTCACATCCATACATGACCACAGGAAAAACCATGGTCTTGACTAGATGAACTTTTGTTGGCAAAGTAATGTCTCTGCTTTTGAATATGCTATCTAGGTTGGTCAGCTATACCCCAATACAAAATTAAAGTTTAAAAAAAAAAAGGAATAAAATAATGGTGGAAATTATAATAGCAACATTACATGGTTGGAATAAAGTTTTAAATTTTATTTTTATAAAATAAAAGCTGTTGATTTTTTAGGTGCATATCAATATTTTATAAAATAATTGAATTTATATTGTTTTAAATTTAGCAAAATTTCAAGACATAAAATAAGAGGTAATAAAAATTTCCTTTAATATAGCCTGCTAAAAGTTAACCTATTAAACTGAGAACAATAATAATCTTCTAAATATATTAAATTATTAAAGATCATTTAAAAACATACTCTATGAGTGTATAAATGTACTGATCACTTAATTGATCCCATAAAATAATTTAAAATTTGCTGGCATACTGAGTGCAGCATTTTCACAGCATTATCTTTTAGTATTTGAAATAGCTCAACTGGAATTCCATCACCTCCACTAGCTTTGATAGCTCCACTATCATCATCCTAAAAGATGATGCTATGAAAGTGCCACACTCAATATGCCAGCAAATTTGGAAAACTCAGCAGTGGCTACAAGAGTGGAAAAGATCAGTTTTCATTCCTATTCCAAAGAAAGGCAATGCCAAAGAATGCTCAAACTACTGCACAATTGTACTCATCTCACACTCTAGCAAAGTAATTCTCAAAATTCTCCAAGCCAGGCTTCAACAGAACATGAACCATGAACTTCCAGATGTTCAAGGTGGATTGGAAAAGGCAGAGGAACCAGAGATCAAATTGCCAACATCTGTTGCATCATCAAAAAAGCAAGAGAGCTCAAGAATAACATCTACCTCTGCTTTACTTGAGCTGTGGTTTTGGAGAAGACTCTTGAGAGTCCCTTGGACTGCAAGGAGATCCAACCAGTCCATTCTGAAGGAGATCAGCCCTGGAATTTCTTTGGAAGGAATGATGCTAAAGCTGAAACTCCAGTACTTTGGCCACCTCATGAGAAGAGTTGACTCATTGGAAAAGACTCTGATGCTGGGAGGGATTGGGGGCAGGAGGAGAAGGGGACGACAGAGGATGAGATGGCTGGATGGCATCACTGACTCAATGGACATGAGTCTGGGTGAAGTCCGGGAGTTGGTGATGGACAGGGAGGCCTGGCGTGCTGCAATTCATGGGGTCGCAAGGAGTCAGACACGACTGAGTGACTGAACTGAACTGAACTGCTTTATTGACTATGCCAAAGCCATTGACTGTGTGGACCACAACAAACCGTGGAAAATTCTTAAAGAGATGGGAATACCAGACCACCTGACCTGCCTCTTGAGAAATCTGTATGCAGGTCAGGAAGCAACAGTTAGAACTGGACATGGAACAACACACTGGTTCCAAATTGGGAAAGGAGTACATCAAGGCTGTATTTTGTCACCTTGCTTATTTAGCTAATATGCAGAATACATCATGCAAAATGCCAGGCTAGATGAAGCGCAAGATGGAATCAGAATTGCCAGGAGAAATATCAATAACCTCAGATATGCAGATGACACCACTCTTATGGCAGAAAGTAGAGAAGAACTAAAGAGTCTCTTGATGAAAGTGAAAGAGGAGAGTGAAAAAGTTGGCTTAAAACTCAACATTCAGAAAACTAAGATCATGGCATCTGGTCCCATCACTTCATGGCAAATAGATGGGAAACACTAGAAACAGTGACAGACTTTATTTTGGGAGGGCTCCAAAAATCACTGCAGTTGGTGACTGCAGCCATGAAGTTAAAAGATGGTTGCTCCTTGGAAGAAAAGCTATGACCAACCTAGACAGCATATTAAATAGCAGATATTACTTTGCCAACAAAGGTCCATCTAGTCAAAGCTATGGATTTTCCAGTGGTCATGTATGGATGTGAGAGTTGGACCATAAAGAAAGCTGAGCACCGAAAAGCTGATGCTTTTGAACTGTGGTGTTGGAGAAGACTCTTGAGAGTCCCTTGGACTGCAAGGAGATCAAACCAGTCCATCCTAAAGGAAATCAGTCCTGAATGTTCATTGGAAGGACTGATGCTGAAGCTGAAACTCCAATAATTTGACCGTCTGATCCAAAGAACTGACTCGCTGAAAAAGACCCTGATGCTGGGAAAGATTGAGGGCAGGCAGGGAAAGGGACGACAGAGGATAAGATGGTTGGATGGCATCACGGACTCAATGGGCAAGTCAGAGTAAACTCCGGGAGTTGGTGATGGACAGGGAGGCCTGGTGTGCTGCAGTCCATGAGGCCGCAACGAGTTGGACATGACTGAGTGACTGAACTGAACTGAATAATTTTAAAAATAAGAAAATCACAGGAATAAGGAAGGAGAGAGTGAGACTAATGGAGAGAGTAGCATGAAAGCATATACACTACCATATGTAAAATATGGAATGGAAAATGGCCAATGGAAATTTGCTGTTATGAATCAGGGAACTCAAACCAAGCCTCTGTAACAACCTAGAGGGGTGAGAAAGGGTGGCAGATGGGGGGCAGTTTCAACAGGGTAGGAGGTGTGCTGAGCTGTGCTTTAATTGATCAGCTGTGTCTGATTCTTTTCATCCCCATGGACTGTAGCCTGCCAGATTCCTCTGTCCATGGCATTCTCCAGGCAAGATGACTAGAGTGGGCTGCCATGCCCTCCACCAGGGGATCTTCCCAACCCAGGGATCGAACTCAGGTCTCCTGCATTGGGTTCTATTCGTTGCCATGGATTGCCATGCCCTCTTCCAGAGGATCTTCCCGACCCAGGGATTGACCTGAGGCCTCCTACATTGGGTTCAATTCCTTACCATCTGAGCCTCCAGGGAAGCCCAACATATGTATGCCTATGGCTAATTTATGTTGATGTATGGCAGACACCAAAGCAATATTGTAAAGCAATAACCCTTCAATTAAAAGTAAATGAATTAAAAATAAAAAATCAAAGCCTTAAAGCTAGTAAATTCCAACCTAGAATGCTTACAGTCATTTCAAAGGTGTGCATGTTGAGGACAGCACACTTTACATATTATTCTCAAAACCCAGACTGTGACATTGCTCTCCTCCTAACTCTCTGGCTGCAAGTATAGTCAATCTAAGTTCTCAGGTGTGACAAATAATACACGTTAATCAAGGCACTTTATACTGTTGGCATTTATTGCCTGCCTTCAATATATATCTTATTTCTAATTTGATTTCACAAATATCCATTTAAAGCCAGCTGACAGAATTCAATATATGAGAATTCTATGTGTAAACTTTCAACATAGCATGTCCAGGTACACATGACTCTATAAAATGCTACTGGATTCTCTGAAGGTGGAAGCGTTTCAGTAATCATTGGGTGGTGATAATGGTTCACTTGTAGAGAAACAGGACAGGTGCAAATATAACATCCCAGGACTTGTGCTGTGACGTCTGTTAAGGAAGGAAGTGGGGTTCTAGAAAATGAGTTGCAGTCAGTGGAGTTTTACTTGGCCCAACAAGGCAAAAAGTCTCCAAGGGATTTGGAAAACTCTGGGCACAACTAAGGAAACTTTTACCACTGGCAGCTGAATATGAAGCTCTGTGTGGCCCAGTTGTTAGATAGAATGAGACAAGGAAGATGGATGTCATCTAGGATGTTAAATAGTTCACTTTGGGTTTGAGTATCGTAGGGTTCTAGCATCCTTCTGAAACACGGCTGTTTTCCTGAGTTCTGCCCTCATCCTAACACTTCCATCATTCTACACACTCTCCCAGTTTGAAACCTACCACTTAACAGATTCAGCTAGAGTCCAGGTGTTTATGTCTCTCCAATGGACATATTCCCCCTTCCCAAACTTCCATCTCTCTCTCAAGTTTCACATGCATTTTTTCCAAAGATCCCCCAAACATTTATATTGGATATAATGTAGAAAGCTCAAACTCAGTAGGTCCAAAATCAAGTTCACAGCTTTTCTTCTAATCCTGTCCTTCCCCCTTTATTTCTTGTTATTTGCTGGTTGATATCCGTATCTGTACATGGTAGAAAATAAAGAATCATCCTTAATTCTTCTTCACCATCCATATCCAACTAACAAGGATATTCTTATTCTTAGTCCTATGATCATTCTATTACACTTCTTTAATACTTTGACAAATATATACTCTCTTCTCCAACTTTACTATCTCTGCCCTAATTCAGATCCTCATCTGTTACCTGGACTGCTCCAAACTTTTCCTAACTGATCTGTTTCTAGCCATGCCTTTCTCCAATGAATCCTCCTGAAACTTACCAGAAGGATCTGCCTAAAACAGAAGTGAAATACATCAATCACCTTCCTAGAATCCATCAGTGGCTATCCACTTAGTACCTATTTTTCATCAGCCACAACAGATATGAGAATATGGTGGAGAAAACAGTGAGGGAATATTATTAGTATCCTAGAATTTTATACATGTAAAAATGATCTACCAAAAGTGAGAAAAAATAGATTTTTGCAGACATACAAAGACTAAGAGAGTTTACCATTCACAGATTCAAACTTTAAATTAATTACTAAAGATTTATTTTAACCAGAATAAAAATGGAACCAGACTAAAGACATGCTGATGTTAAAAATATTATAAAACATGAATACTGATCAAATGTGTCAGTAAATTAATTTTCTATTGAGAGTTAAAAAAAGAAAAACTAGATTCTCTGTTTAATAAATGAAACTAAAGCAAAGCCAACAATAAGATACAAATACAGAGAAATGTTTGATGAGTAGTTAACGTGCACAAAAAATGTATGAGAGAAATGGGCGGATTCAGTCATAATTGGTGATTTCACACAACTGATAAAAACCGAAGATAAATGTGTTAAGCTTTCAAATCAAGGAAGTCTCATGAAGAGACCTACTGTGCGAGAACGCATGGCTAGCTTCTTTCTGTAAACTGAAACTTGTGTACATTGAATATTTCAAAAGTATTATTTGCTCATGTAGTGCTTGATTAAACCAGTCTTTGAAAGCAAAGTTTTATAGAGTAAATTAAATTATTTGAGAAATTTTTTTCTGAAAGCAATTCTTTTCCATTGAGCATGCAAGAAAGATTGAAATTTAAGACTAAGAATCTAAAAAGTTACAATTGGCTTTGTTGATTTTTGCTATGGTCTCTTTTGTTTCTTTTGCATTTATTAGGCTGGTTCTTTGAGAGGATAAATAAAATTGACAAACCATTAGCCAGACTCATCAAGAAACAAAGGGAGAAAAATCAAATCAATCAAATTAGAAATGAAAATGGAGAGATCACAACAGACAACACAGAAATACAAAGGATCATAAGAGACTACTATCAGCAATTATATGCCAGTAAAATGGACAATGTGGAAGAAATGGACAAATTCTTAGAAAAGTACAACTTTCTAAACCTGAACCAGGAAGAAATAGAACATCTTAACAGACCCATCACAAACATGGAAATTGAAACTGTAATAAGAAATCTTCCAGCAAACAAAAGCCCAGGTCCAGACGGCTTCACAGCTGAATTCTACCAAAAATTTAGAGAAGAGCTAACACCTATCCTACTCAAACTCTTCCAGAAAATTGCAGAGGAAGGTACACTTCCAAACTCATTCTATGAGGCCACCATCACCCTAATACCAAAACCGGACAAAGATATCACAAAAAAAGAAAACTACAGGCCAACATCACTAATGAACATAGATGCAAAAAGCCTTAACAAAATTCTAGCAATCAAAATCCAACAACATATTAAAAAGATCATCATGACCAAGTGGGCTTTATCCCAGGGATGCAAGGATCCCTCAATATCCACAAATCAATGTAATACACCACATTAACAAATTGAAAAATAAAAGCCATATCATTATCTCAATAGATGCAGAGAAAGCCTTTGACAAAATTCAACATCCGTTTATGATAAAAACCCTCCAGAAAGCAGGAATAGAAGGAACATACCTCAACATAATAAAAACTATATATGACAAACCCACAGCAAACATTATCCTCAATGGTGAAAAATTGAAAGCATTTCCTCTAAAGTCAGGAACAAGACAAGGGTGCCCACTCTCACCATTACTATTCAACATAATTTTGGAAGTTTTGGCCACAGCAATCAGAACAGAACAAGAAATAAAAGGAATCCAAATTGGAAAAGAAGTAAAACTCTCACTGTTTGCAGATGACAGGATCCTCTATATAGAAAACCCTAAAGACTCCACCAGAAAATTACTAGAGCTAATCAATGAATATAGTAAAGTTGCAGGATATAAAATCAACACACAGAAATCCCTTGCATTCCTGTACACTAATAATGAGAATAGAAAGAGAAATTAAGGAAACAATTCCATTCACCATTGCAACGAAAAGAATAAAATACTTAGGAATATATCTACCTAAAGAAACTAAAGACCTATATATAGAAAACTATAAAATACTGGTGAAAGAAATCAAAGAGGACACTAATAGATGGAGAAATATGCCATGTTCATGGATTGGAAGAATCAATATAGTGAAAATGAGTATACTACCCAAAGCAATCTATAGATTCAATGCAATCCCTATCAAGCTACCAACGGTATTTTTCACAGAGCTAGAACAAATAATTTCACAATTTGTATGGAAATACAAAAAACCTCGAATAGCCAAAGCAATCTTGAGAAAGAAGAATGGAACTGGAGGAATCAACCTACCTGACTTCAGGCTCTACTACAAAGCCACAGTCATCAAGACAGTATGGTACTGGCACAAAGACAGAAATATAGATCAATGGAACAAAATAGAAAGCCCAGAGATAAATCCACACACTTATGGACACCTTATCTCTGACAAAGGAGGCAAGAATATACAATGGATTAAAGACAATCTCTTTAACAAGTGGTGCTGGGAAAACTGGTCAACCACTTGTAAAAGAATGAAACCAGAACACTTTCTAACACCATACACAAAAATAAACTCAAAATGGATTAAAGATCTCAACATAAGACAAGAAACTATAAAACTCCTAGAGGAGAACATAGGCAAAACACTCTCTGACATACATCACAGCAGGATCCTCTATGACCCACCTCCCAGAATACTGGAAGTAAAATCAAAAATAAACAAATGGGACCTAATTAAAATTAAAAGCTTCTCCACAACAAAGGAAACTATAAGCAAGGTGAAAAGATAGCCTTCAGACTGGGAGAAAATAATAGCAAATGAAGCAACTGACAAAGAATTAATCTCAAAAATATACAAGCAACTCCTGCAGCTCAATTCCAGAAAAATAAACAACCCAATCAAAAAATGGGCCAAAGAACTAAACAGACATTTCTCCAAAGAAGACATACAGATGGCTAACAAACACATGAAAAAATGCTCAACATCACTATCAGAGAAATGCAAATTAAAACCACAATGAGGTACCATTTCACGCCAGTCAGAATGGCTGTGATCCAAAAGTCTACAAGCAATAAATGCTGGAGAGGGTGTGGAGAAAAGGGAACCCTCTTACACTGTTGCGGGGAATGCAAACTAGTACAGCCACTATGGAGAACAGTGTGGAGACTCCTTAAAAAATTGGAAATAGAACTGCCTTATGACCCAGCAATCCCACTGCTGGGCATACACACTGAGGAAACCAGAAGGGAAAGAGACACGTGTACCCCAATGTTCATCACAGCACTGTTTATAATAGCCAGGACATGGAAGCAACCTAGATGTCCATCGGCAGATGAATGGATAAGAAAGCTGTGGTACATATACACAATGGAGTATTACTCAGCCATTAAAAAGAATACATTTGAATCAGTTCTAATGAGGTGGATGAAACTGGAGCCTATTATACAGAGTGAAGTAAGCCAGAAAGAAAAACACCAATACAGTATAATAACACATATATATGGAATTTAGACAGATGGTAATGATAACCCTATATGTGAGACAGCAAAAAAGACACAGATGTATAGAACAGTCTTTTGGACTCTGTGGGAGAGGGCGAGGGTGGGATGATTTGGGAGAATGGCATTGAAACATGTATATTATCATATGTGAAATGAATCGCCAGTCCAGGTTTGATGCATGATACAGGATGCTTGGGGCTGGTGCACTGGGATGACCCAGAGGGATGATATAGAGAGGGAGGTGGGAGGGGGTTCAGGATGGGGAACACATGTACACCCGTGGTGGATTCATGTCAATATATGGCAAAGCCGATACAATATTGTAATTAGCCTTTAATTAAAATAAATAAATTTTTATTTTTAAAAAAAAGAAAAAATAAATAAAAGTTACAATTGTTCCTCAAAAAACAAAAACATATTTTAGAGCTACAAATCATGGAGAAAGACTTGTGTTTCAATGCTTCCTATTTTATTACATAATTTATAATTGTGCAATATGAAATCTTGTCAATGATTACATTCTCTTTAAATGACATGGTATAGAAGGAAATACACTGATAGCACTTCTGTCTCAGTTTTATAAAATATAACAGAACTTGAAATATTAGTAATAGGATGCCAGTAAAATGTGAACTAACCTTGAGATGAGTGTGAGAAGGATTTCACTCCATCACTCCTTGAGGAACAACTCTTTTTCTCTGTATTATCCACACTTGATTCTGCTTCAGCCATTAAACAATCTGGAAACTCAGGGGGAAGCTGAATATGCCTTTTGTGGTTTTTTTGATCATTCAAATGTAGAGGAAGTCTAATTACCTATTAAGAGATGGATCTGTTATCCAAACTATTGAAAATACAACACACACAAGTATCTCTCTGGAACAACATAATACGCAAAATCCAAAAGGTCAATGATGAATCCAATTTTTCTAAAACTTACATTTTTTTTGGTTTTGTTGCATATAAAAATGCAGTTTTTGTAATAACAGGTTTACATAAAATGTCCCTGCTCTATATGTTTATTAGTTTCTTTGTTCTTATTTTTCAATTTCTTATTTCAAATAATAGTCTAATCATCATGCTGGAATAAAATTAGCAAATACTCATTTAATAGCAAGTATTTACTAACTTCAAGAAACAATATTTTAAGCTTAAAATTATATGAGCATATTGTAGAATCCGTATGCAATTTTTTCAACTCTTCTCTGTGTTTAAAATTTTAATAATAAAATGCTGGTGGAAATAATCACTGACACAGGAAATGAAGTTTTCAGAAAAGAGAGGAATTGATAGAAAAGCTTTTCTAGGAAAAAGTGAAAGGCTGTCTTGCTTGCATAATTGTCCCTTTTACATTCTTTCACACATGCTCTGGGAGCTAAATCAGAACAGCTCCCAGTCTGCTCCTTACAGCTCAGGGTTATTAGCCATGTGAGTAATGCATGAGGTCATGGCTGAGCCCCACAGCCTGGCCTGCAACCCCTCTGAATGCGGCAGTTCTCTTAGTGAAGAGACAACAGAGGGAAATGATTAGGATCTATCTGACTTTGCTTGTTTCCTTTCATCTCTTCTAAGTCTGCATTGCAAAACCATTTTTCTGCTCCAATATCTCTCTCTTTTCTCTTCCCAAACCCAGGTTATCCTTTTCCTGAGTAACTCTAAAAAGCTACTCAAAATTTCCTTGTTCAGAAATGTTTGCATTTGAGAAAATTCATATTAGAAAAAGTCATATATTTTAGAATGTCACATAGAGGAAAAGAGGGTTTCGAGATAAGAAATTTTTTGTCTTCATCCTCATGAAAGAGGATCATCTACATTCATACTTACTCTGCCTTACGGTCAGAAAAGCATGCTACTTGAATAACTACTATTCTCATTAGTAAGACTCACTTCCACCCACCAACCCCCCATGAAATACACACAGGAAGAAAATTTCTGTTATTGTTTATCAAATAAGGAAGCTAGTGGACAATTACGTCCATTTATAATGAATAATGGCCAGAGAGCTCTAAAGATAAATAATAATGTTACTTTTTTCACTAGTTTTTTTTTAATAGGAGAAAAAAAGTTATCAGTGTGTTCAAATAAAGTAGGTTTTACTGAAATCAAGTTATTCTAATGCTGTTTACCAAAATCATTTTTTCTGATCTTGTAAAATTTAAACATCACTTTTTGATTTTATCTCAAATATAAAATGTGTATCTCTTTATTATCAATATCTGTGCTAACTAAATTATCTTTCATGAAACAAAGTCCATGCCATAATTTATAGAACACTGAATGTTAGGTAACAATGATAATTTTAATGACAAATTATAAATGCCTTTTACATTATCTAATAGATGTATACCAAAATTTATTTTCTTTTACAGCTATATTTTCATTTTCATTTTCATTTTCATCTCTATGATAGTATTCAGGTCACCAATTTGATAAATAGTTTTATTGAGGGTTTTCTTCAAAAAAATTTTGTGTGATTTTTCAATAACTCCTTTGGATTCATTTATGATCTTCCTTTTCACACTTATTTATATCCATGTTCCTAATCCTTAGAAACTTTTAAAAATTTCTGATCCTGAGCTTCACTTCAAAACAAATCAAGATAAACTGGGAACGGGACTAGAATCCAATACTAGAGTGGACTATTTCCTTCTTCAAGGGATCTTCCCAACTCAGGAATTGAACCTACATCTCTTGCATCTCCTGCATTCACAGGCAGATTCCTTACTGCTGAGCCACCTGGAAAACAGATTTATTTTTAAGATGCCACTATTCCCAGGATAATTAAAAGGGCACGTATTCATCTAAGAGTGGTTTTCTTAACAGTATAACCAGAGAGCAACAAAAATATATTTTGACAAAACATTGTAACTGAATTAGCTAAAAGGGAAAAAAATGTCAGTTAATTAAACTTAAATAGAAAACAAGAAAATCATCACATAAGAAGGATACGTAGCTGATGATTTTTAGGTCAAAACTACATATGTTTCTTGAACATGTCCATATTTACTATTTACCTCAGGTAGGTAAATAGGTAGGTAGACTGAAAAAAAATCAATGGTAAGGAATAAAACTCATAGCATTTCATGATATAAGCACTCTGGAAAAACAACATAAAGAGGAAGAACAAATGTGGACATATAGGGCAAAAATAAATAGACCAAAATGTGTTGGAACGCCTTACATTTCAAGTATGCTACAATTTTCTTTTTTGGATCCTCCATGGTGTTGGCCTAAAATGAATTTATGCAACAGCTTTTCTGCTAAAAGACTGGGTTAAAAAATAGAATGCCAAACCTACACAAATTAGTGGTGTGTACCCTAGTTGCTTTTCTTTTTTTTTTTAATTTTTGACATAAACAAGGCAGCATACATTGAAGCCATGTGTATGGTAAAGAGAGATTTCTAATGGCCACTTTCATCCTGTGGAAATGTGGGCTATCTATTGTCAGTCTCATCAAATAAATGTCAAGCATCCCGAAGGCAGAGACCACGTCTTATCTGTTTTATATCTTTGGAACAAGCGATGCCCAACACACAACAGTAGTTCAACAAGAACTCTCGAAAAAGAAATACAACCCCTGCCCAACATTGCTGAGACCAGTCTGCTCCGGCAACAACAGACTGCAAACTGAGAAATCAGGGACTTAGATAACTGTCCTGATTCATAAGACAGAAGTTTGGATTAAATTATCCTTAAGATTTCTACTCACTCTAGAATTTTGCCCCGTATTTGTAGACATCAATTTAATCTGCATTATGAGAAACTGGTAGCGGTAAAGTATCCGCCTGCCAGTGCAGAAGATGCAAGAAACGTGAGTTCAATCCCTGGATAGGGAAGGTCCCCTGGAGTAGGAAATGGCAACTCACTCCAATATTCTTGCCTGGGAAATCCTGTGGACAGAGCAGCCTGGTGGGCTACAGTCCATGGGGTCACAAAAGAGTTGGACGCGACTGAGCAACTGAGCACAACAATGAGAAATCGATATTGAGATAACCCCTATTACAGGTTTTTGATATTGATACTTATTGGAATTTTCAATAGCTAAAGGCTAGAGAAAAGCAGCTTTGGAAAATCTTTACATTCTTTTTCCCACTAACAAAATCCCATTGCAAACCTGAAAATAGAGATTGCACAGCCAGTGGTCCAGGTCCAAGCAAATCAGATCTTCAGTTTTCTTGAAGCTGTCGACTTTCTGATCATAATGTCCTCGGAGAAGCGGACACTTGAATTTTCCTTCCACCACATCCATGCTGCTATCGTACAAAGGGAAGGTTGCCCAGCCCACAACCTGGTGGAGATAAGTATATTTCCCACGAAGGAGAAAGAGTTCAAACAAGAAAGCCATGCCAAGTTTCACATCCTTCTTAGGCGGGAGTACCTAGGACAGATATGAGGACAAGGGAAGATTGGAATACTGGTATTTAGAAACACATCACAGTCAGTGATGCCTACAGATCATTTAGAGTTAAGAACTGCTTTGTCTCTGGAAAAGAAAATGGCAACCCACTCCAGTATTCTTGCCTGGGGAATCCCATGGACAGAGTAATGTAGCAGGCCACAGTCCTTGGGGTCACAAAGAGTTGGACACAACTCATTGACTGAGTATGAGCATGAAAGAGTTGACTTGTACTGTTATTATTTGTCCTTAAAAACACAGCATTGGATGCACTTACATAAATAATGGTTATAGGCCACGGTAATTGAGCAAATATACCATCATGAAAATAAGACCCAAAAAACAAGACAGACTCTACCCTGCCAGTTCAAGATTCTGCCTCATATGAGTCTTAGGACTCAAACCTGTAATATGCTAACTAAAGAGGTACACTGTGCTTTCAGTTCTTTTTGCTTGAGCTGGTATCTCTTTTGTTTAACTATTTCTATCTTTTGTCAATTCAGTTGCTCAGTCATGTCTGACTGTTTGCAAATCCATGGACTACAGCACACCAGGCTTCCCTGTCCATCAACTCCTGGAGCTTGCTCAAACTCATGTCCATCTAGTCAGTGATGCCATCCAATCATCCCATTCTCTGTCGTCCCTTTCTCCTCCTGCCTTCAGTCTTTCCCAGCATCGAGGTCTTTTCAAATGAGTCAGTTCTTTGGATCAGGTGGTCAAAGTATTGGAGTTTCAGCTTCAGCATCAGTCCTTCAAAAGAATATTCAAGACTTATTTCCTTTAGGATGGACTGGTTGGATCTCCTTGCAGTCCAAGGGACTCTCAAGAGTCTTCTCCAACACCACAGTTCAAACACATCAATTCTTCAGCACTCAGCTGAAGAGTTATGGTCCAACTCTCACATCCATACATGACTTCTGGAAAAACCATAGCTTTGACTAGACAGACCTTTGTTGGCAAAGTAATGTCTCTGCTTTTTAATATGCTGTCTAGGTTGGTCATAGCTTTTCTTCCAAGGAGCAAGCATCTTTTAATTTCATGGCTGCAGTCACCATCTGTAGTGATTTTGGAGCCCAAGAAACTAAAGTCTGTCACTGTTTCCATTGTTTCCCCATCTATTTGCCATGACATGATGGGACCAGATGCCATAATCTTAGCTTTTTTAATGTTGAGATTTAAGCCAGCTTTTTCACGTTCCTCTTTCACTTTCATCAAAAGGCTCTTCAGTTCCTCTTTGCTTTCTGCCACAAGAATGTTGTCATTTGCATACCTGAGGTTATTTATATTTCTCCTGGCAATCTTGATTCCAGCTTGTGCTTCATCCAGCCCAGCATTCTGCATGATGTACTCTGCATGTAAGTGAAATAAGCAGTGTGACAATATAGAGCCTTGACGTACTCCTTTCCCGGTTTGGAACCAGTCATTGTTTTTGTTTTTGTTTTTGTTTTTTTGCCTGACATTTATCTTTGTATCATTGGTGTATCCAGCACAAGTGCTTTGACCAGAAGAAATGCTTTAAAAAAAAAAAAGGTTAAACAATCATATGCCAGAGAAATTAATCCTATGCAGAATGATAGCTTGAAGTACTATTACAAGGTCTACCTTTTCAAAGAAAAATAGTGTCCCATTTAATTTTGTGACTACTCTAAATTTCAGTTGACACTAGAATGCACATCATTGTGTAAGCAATTTGTCAGTGCTAAATAAATAGCGTTAAGCCTAAAGATGGACAGAACCATCGGATCAACCAAGCCACCACTCATGTCCCCGGACAAGAGATGGAGCCCATTCTTCAGCCTTTAAAAACATTTTTAGGCAAGTGTAAGACAGAGGGTGAGATGGCTGAATGGCATGACCGACTCTATGGACATGAGTTTGAGTAAACTCCGGGAGTTGGTGATGGACAGGGAAGCCTGGAGTGCTGCAATTCATGGGGTCGCAAAGAGTCAGACACGACTGAGCAACTGAACTGAACTCAACTGAAGACATGAATCATCTATTTTTTTAAATAGACTATGGCCTGTTTCTTTTTTTTATTCTCTATTTTATTTTATTTATAAATGGGCAAAGATAGGGACTTCTCTAAGACTATTTTATAACAATATATTTAACCAAAATTGTGTAGGGATATTTTATATGATTTGTGTAAATATTCCAAGACTTGGTTTATGTTTAAAATGAAGCAGAAGCATCTGTTGAAAAATGCCATAACCCTGTGGCAGCTGCTATTAAACCATTAACAGGATCAGGTTTCATTTAAACCAGATTTACCATTTTCTACAACAGCCCATGGGAGAGCTAAAAACATTAGGCACAAATTACTGACAAAAGAGATTCTTAATCAAGCCATACTTTTCATTTGGCTAGTTGGCTGCGAGTAACCTTTGTGATAAGAGAATAAAAGCTAAGTGATGCAGAGGAGGAAAAAGGAAGTCAGAAATCTGTTTCCAACCATCGTTTAAAAATGAAGCCGAAATGATGCTATTATAGTAATTTCATCAGTTTTATCCCTGCATTTAGAAGTGAAAACTAATGCCTTCTTAGACTAACCTGATCTTACTCAGTGATATGTTCAAAACAGATTAAGAAGTTACCCAGTACTGACCCAATTCTATCATCAATTTTCCTGTGGTCTTGGGCAAGTCACTTCTTTTTTTTGTATCTTACTTTCCATGCACTCAAATGTCTTCACCCATAAAAAACAAAATTATAAACATCTTCCTCATAGAGGTGATGCACTTGTCAGCTTGTATAATGAATATAAAAATGCTCATAAAATGTGAATACACACAATTATTATTACTATCTGTCTTAAGACTTTATCCCAACTATTTCTACTACTCAGTTTACAGTTTATTTTCATAAAGGAGAAAAGAGCATTTTAAGACTGATTGAACCTCATCAGATAAATACGTAAAACACAAGTAACATTTTGTGCACAAGAGATAGTTCTAGACTCCCAAGCATAACCCGAACACCTGGTGCAAAACATCAGGCACCATCGTGTCACCTGTAACAATACAAATAAGAAGCCAGGCTTTGAGCACTAAAGAAACTTCATTTCAGCCTATTTCACAAGATAGAGCTGTCACGTGAAATTACCCTGACGGTCCCCTCCTCCCAAAATAAGTATTTGAATAAGACAAAACCTAGTCACTGATAACGATTGAAGAAGAGGATCAGAGCCATATGTTACCAAATACAGGAATTTATCTGACAGCAGCGGTCATGTTAATCTTTCATTGCCTTTCTCGTGCTGTGTGTTATAGGAGAGACCTTTTGCCCAGTAATGTGTAGCTTGGGACTCATTTGTTTCCTCCATGGCAAGAAAGGATCACTAAGTTTCATTGTATCTCTCAGAGGATCCTTTCCATAAACCTGAGTATTTCCACAGCCCTCCTACGAGGTAGACTTCTTCACAGGTGGGAACCCGCCTGCAATGCGGGAGATGTAAGAGACACAGATTCAATCCCTGGGCGGGTAAGATCCCCTGGAGAAGGAAATGGCAACCCACTCCAGTATTCTTGCCTGGAGAATCCCATGGACAGAGGAGCCTGGCAGGCTACAGTCCATATGGTCGCAAAGAGTTGGACATGACTGAAGCAACTGAACCGCCTATGATGTATGCTTCCTTATTTATCTGTAGCTTTGTCACTGAATACTTATAATAAGGGAAATAAATGATCGGTCTGCCCCCAACTATCAGTACTACCTCATCACGAAAGTCCTAGTAGTTGGAGGTCATGATTCTCTCTTTATTTTCTGTGTACCATCAATGGCATTCTTTTTGAAGGAAGAGACAGTACAGGGTGAATTTCATTGCATAACATAAAGGCAATGCATTTGATCTTCCATATTATGAAGATGCATGTGAAAGGAGAGTGGAGAACAAGAAGAAAAGAAACAAATGAGAATTTTGAAGCCTGAAGTTTGCATGGAGGATTGGAAGAGAAAGCAAAATTCTTTCCACTTGGACACCAAATACTTTTAAATTGAAGCAACTCAGAAAGGATTAGGGAAGTCTTACAAAATGATGAAAATGCACATTGACGAAGTATTTTTCAATTTTCTGGATTTTCTGAAATATTTGGAATGACTATTGTTTTCATACTAAGAAAAAGTTATTTTTAAAAAAAGATAAAGCAATTTCAAAAATATTTCTTCAAAGTTCTTCTCCTTACAATGGAGGGGGTTATAAATGACCATAATTCTTACTGTAATGAAGAAAAGATTTCAATTAAATTACAAAGTTGTGTATATTTCTGAATTCCTTGGGGAACTTTGGACATAAAGAAATTTAGGAGAAACTAAATCTCAAAGAGGATAAACCCTTCATATATGAGTTAGGACTAGAAGTAGCTTTAATCTCAGAGAACAGGCAATGGAGCAAGTCTGTCGTTGGGTGAGAGACTTTGCAGGTAAAGGAGAAATTGCTGAACTTTTAACAGTCTGGACTGATGTGGAATATTGAACACACATAAGCCACTGAAGTGTGGGGGTTTGTTACCAGAAAATAACAAAGATTGACATTCCCTGTTCTGTAGTAACTCATATCCAGTTTTTCTGTTGTTTTTTAAGATGCATGAACACTGATGATTTATTTTTTAAAATAATTTTATTTATTTCTTTTTCATTGTGCTGTATCTTCATTGCTGAGCGGGCTTTTCTGTAGCTGCAGTGAGCGGTGGCTACCCTCCAATTGCAGTACATTTTCATTGTGGTGGCGTCTCTTGTGGAGCACGGGCTCTAGCAAGCACTAGCTTTAGTGTTTGTGGCACGTAGGCTCAGGAGCTGTGGTTCCCACCCTCTAAAGCACAGGCTCAGTAGGAGTGGTGCACAGCTTTAGTTGCTCTGAGGCATGGGGGATCTTCCTAGATCAGGGCTCAAACCTGTGTCTCCTGCATGGGCAGGAAGATTTTTCTTTTTACCACTGAGCCACCAGGGAAGTCCTGACTCACATCCAGTCTTAACGACTGTATAAATATAATTATTCCATCAAAATAGCTTCAGAAACATAGTTCTAAGTCACTGGATATAAAATCAAAATTCTAGTGGCTCTTTTGTCAGTGGCTCATTGGTGAAGTATCCACCTGCCAGTGCAGGAGACATAAGAGATTCAGGTTCGATCCCTGGGTCAGAAAGATCCCCTGGAGGAGGGTATGGTACCACACCAGTATTCTTGCCTGAAAAATCCCATGGATAGAGGAGCCTAGCAGATTATAGTCCATGGGGTCATGAAGAGTTGGACACAACTGAAGCAACTTAGCACACACGTAAGCATGATAAGGTCAACAGTAGAGGAACATCTGAATATGCACATAACCTGCACTTCTGTAGACAAACAGAATACCCAGTAATACTTGAGTTGTTTGTGGTAGGTCTGCAATGACGCAGCTTGGACATGATGCTTTGGTTGGAATTCTTACAAACACATCTTCAATGGTTCTGACTTTATATATCTGTCACCTCAGTCCCAGTTGCTCAATCCTGCCCTGTGTAATTCTTTCTCTCATTTGAAAAGAAAGCTATATGTCCTCGTGGGTTAAAAGCATGGGCTTTGGCATCATACAAACATGAGATCAAATCCCAGTTTACCACTTAAACAAGTAACCTACCATCTTTGGATGGATCTTGGTTTCACCATGTACAAAGTGCTGGGAAGGGGGTGGAGGAGGGGACTGGGGGGAAAGGACAGCGGTGATGAAAAGGAGGTGGCAGGTAGGGAGAAGGGGAAGAGAACAAAACGGTGTCTTTGGGGACTCATATTCTGTAAGGAATAAGCGTAGTAATGAAAATAAATAAGTGTATTTAATTTGCATTAGAAAACAGCAGTCTTCTATTTGAGGCAAACAATTCTGGACAGAGGCGTACAGGGTAATCTAGGTTATCTAGTGAGAGTTTAATAGCACCATTTTATTTTCCCGTCCATTCCCTCAGCCAAGATAAATAAATAGACAAATTAGCTCTAATCCCCTGTCTTTCTGCTGCAGGATGAAAGAAAGTAATTATTCTTGGAAACTTATCTTGGCCTGGGGATCAAGGACAGAGGTTGGTAACAGCTCTAACTATCATAGCTTCTGCATAGAAGAAGAGAAAAAAATCTTACACCTACATCATTGGAAAACCAGTGCTTTGTGTGCAAATGTAATAGGTCCAGTTCCCTGTTTTAGAAATTGTTTGTTTGTTTTTTTAGTTTCTTAATCCTAACAGTAGAGTATCAACTATTCATCTGTTGTTATCACTTAGCCACTAAGTTGTGTCCCACTTTGCAACTCCACGAATTGTAGCCTACCAGGCTCCTCTGTCCATGGGATTTCCCAGGCAAAAATACTGGAGTGGGTTGCCTTTTCCTTCTCCAGGGGATCTTTCCAACCCAGGGATCGAACCTGTGTTGCCTGCACTGGCAAGTCGATTCTTTACCACTAAGCCACCAGGGGAGCTCTTATCTCTATTGAAAGTTGACTAAATGCAAGGTACTTTTTGAATCACTTTATCCTTATGAACTCAATCACTATGATAATTGTACAAAGTAGATCCTGTTGTTTACTCCATGTGACAAGTGATGCCCCTGAGGCAAAGAGAACTGGGGCAAGGTCACACAGAAAATAGGTATAGAGGGTAGAGCTGGGATTTGATTCCTGGCAATGAGCTCCAGAGCCATTCATGCTGTGCTTCCTGAGTGTTGGAGGTGAGCATCAGAAGGCCTACCTTGGATTCCTGGTGAAGAGGCTCTGGACCACTTCTCTAAACCCTATTTCCTGTCGCCTGTGATCCCTACAGACTGAGGAGCTGGGCTCTCCCCCACATGTTTCTCTGTATTCAGCCTGTTCCCTCCATCATTGCTACCACTGGGTTCAGCCATCAAAAGCAGACCCAGAGCTTATCAAGGGAAAACATGCTTCCTCCAACAGAGCTCCATCATCCCAGCACCCTTAACTTCATCTTCCAGGATCCTTAAAGAATGAGTCTTTCGGAATATATATATGTATTTACAAATGCAAATGCCTATATGTTTATATATATTTATAAATATGAATGCTATATGTTTATTTGTTCATTTAAATATAATTTGTATATTATTTATTTATATAAAATTTATATTATTTATTTATATATATGTGTATAAACACATATGGACTTCCCTGAGGGCTCACTGGTAAAGAATCCACCTCCCAATGCAGGAGAACCGGGTTCCATTCCTGGGTTAGAAAGATCCCCTGGAGAAGGAAATGGCAAACCCACTCCAGTATTCTCGCCTGGAGAATCCCATGGACAGAGGAGCCTGGCTGGCTACAGTCGATGTGGTTCCAAACAGTCGGACGCAACTTAGCAACTAAACAACAACAGACAATTGTGTATATAACTGAATCGCTTTGCTATACACCTGAAACTAACACAACATTGCAAATTAACTATAATTTTAATATAAATAATGAGTCCAAGTGTTAGATTCATCAGATAGCTTACAAATTAGTAATTCTGAAATAAAAATCTCCCTAAAATGAGATAAGAGGTCTATGATCTCTCAAACCTACCGTCCCTGAATCTCATTTTGTGATTTCTTAAGAACAAATTTAATTATTTGGGAAACATTCACAATCGTGCAATGATGTCCTCAAGGACATCATCTAGGTTTGTGTGAGAATTACCCTTTAATTTGGTTTGTGTGAGAATTACCCAAAGGCATTTGTTTAAAATGCAGACTTCTAGGGCCCATTCTCATCCTTAAATCAGTAAGTCTGAGGTGAAGCTTGGGAATTTTTATTTTTACAGGCAGGGTAAAGTAATAGTGATTCACATGGTCCTTCAGAAGAGACTTTGAGAATCAATGTCCAATATAGATACCAAGACAAGACAGGTTCGTGTGTCCTTGATCACATGTCTAATTGACTTCCACAGCTCAGGGCAACCACAATTCTGTCTGAGATCAAACTGATTCATACCTGAATAATTACTGGCTAAAAAATATGGCCTTGCCACCATTTTCCATCAAACATGACTGAAATCAAGAGGAAATATATGGCATGTCATCTCATTACATCGCAATTCCATTACCTGACCTCAACCTCAATATGTCATAACTCATCTCTTCACATGCTACTCAAATGTTCAACTAAGAATATTTCACTCTAGGGAGATGGCAAAATCTAATTGAATATTTTAATTTAGAAAATTTAGTTCTGGGATTTCTCCCCCCATATTCCGCCCCCCCTTTTTTTTTGACTGTGAAAACAAAAAGTTAAATTTTCTTTTCAGTTTCTCCTTGTTAGGCAAAAGATAGATTTTTCCCTTCATTGTCCCTGAGAGTTGAAGACATTGGGGAAAAATTGGGCACAGCCCATTACTTTTACAAACCCCAGTGACTGAGCCTCAATGCACAAAAAGATGGCATTTCTGAACATCTGCAGCCTGATTAGATCAAAGACCAACAAATTAACCACAAATGGTTTTACAAGGAACAGGCAAATACATCATTTGGAAAGGATAAAATTTTTGGCAATAATTGCTAATCAACACTTTCCCTTTGGGAAACCCACATGGTACCAAAGATATATCTGGCAATAATATTAATGCCTGTGCAGCATCTTATATTTTACAAAGCTCTTACATGCACATTATAACATTTGATCTGCATGTCAATGTGGTTAATATTAGCCCATTTTACAGGTGATTGAAAAAAGATTTAGACAAGTAATGATTTGTTCATGTTCTCCCAGCTACTAACATTATTGATTTGACTATGTCAAAAGCCATATCTAAATTTATGCTTCCCTTCATTCAATCATTCATTCACACACATTTATTAAAAGCCCATTTATATTTCAGCAAATATCTCTTTTTGGTATTACTCAATGCCAAACAAATGTAAAAGGAGAACCATTTTAATGAAACTACGCAACCACACCCTTGCTGCTTACCAGGTAGCTCAGTGGTAAAAGAATTTGCCTGCCAATGCAGGAGGTGCTAGTTCAATCCCTGGGCCAGAGAAAATACCCTGGAGAAGGAAACGGCAACTCACACCAGTATTCTTGCCTAGGAAATCTCATGGGTGGAAGAGCCTGGTAGGCTATCATCCATCGGGTCCCAAAAGAGTCGGACAAGACTTAACAACTAAATGACAACTTCAGCAACAGTTTTAGGCACTGATGATAAAAACAATTAAACAAAACTTCTTTTTCTTTTGAGCTACAATCTGGTGGGGGAGAAGACAAGTAATAAATAAGATGATGTCAATAGTGATAAATGCTCTACTTGATCACTAAAGATATTAGAATAATAAAAGGAAATTAGAGATATACTAGAAAATGACCAGAGGAGGAGCTATTTTATTAAGAAAATCTTGTCTCAGGAGGGGGCACTTGACCTTGGACAGCAGTGTCAAGGCTAAAGGAGGAACCTCATGGCCAGAAGCCACGTTTAATACAGTGACCTTATAATAAGAATGAGCTTGGTCTGTTCAGAGAAGAGAAAGTGAAACTCGAATGAAACACACAAGCAGAAAAGCCACATGCAAGGAAATTAGAAAGGAGGATGGGAACCAGATCACATAAAGCTTGGAGGGCCAGGTAAGGAATTTGGATTTTTAGTCTGAGTGTTATGGAGCCACTAGGGGAGCTTAAGCAGGGGCTTGACATGCTCAGCTTTGCAGTCTACTACTACAGACCTTTATTGGTGCTTGAACTTAGTGATTTTTTGTTTGTTTGCGCATAAATCCTTTTCCTGCCAACCACTAGAAGCTCTGAGAGCCCCATCAGTTCAAAGCTATGGACTACTGTTTGGTACACGCATGAGGCAGATGGATAGGAAAAGATAGCCAGCCTTGTTCTTTGCAATTACCAGACCATGTGACCTTGGAGAAATTCTTTACCCACGTCAGCCCTTTGTGACTTCACTCAGTGTTCATAAGAGAATTAGTGCCTTAAAAGTCATTGTAAAGCATTTTGTATAGATGTTGAAATATTAAAACTTATTCCCTCTGAATGTGAGTGAGTTCAAATATAGAAGCAAGTTCCTCCCCTTTAGAGAATTCAAAATGATTTGATTGTTGAATTGCATGCAAAGTGAACAAGAACTACTATTTGGTAACTAGGGCATTCTGAACCCTGAATAAATCAGATGTGAACAGATGTAGAGAACAGACACAAAAGGACAAAGGTGGATTTACGGCATTTCAGCAGCATTTCCAATAAAATGAAGAATGTGCATCTGCATAAAATACCAAATTGTTTAAAAAGTTAAAACACTTTTCAACTATCAGATCAGATTAGTCACTCAGTCGTGTCCAACTCTTTGTGACCCCATGAATCGCAGCACGCCAGGCCTCCCTGTCCATCACCAACTCCTGGAGTTCACTCAGACTCACGTCCATTGAGTCAGTGATGCCATCCTGCCATCTCATCCTCTGTCATCCCCTTCTCCTCTTGCCCCCAGTCCCTCCCAGCATCAGAGTCTTTTCCAATGAGTCAACCCTTCACATGAGGTGGCCAAAGTACTGGAGTTTCAGCTTCAGCGTCAGTCCTTCCAAAGAAATCCCAGGGCTGATCTCCTTCAGAATGGACTGGTTGGATCTCCTTGCAGTCCAAGGGACTCTCAAGAGTGTTTTCTAACACCACAGTTCAAAAGCATCAATTCTTCAGCGCTCAGCCTTCTTCACAGTCCAACTCTCACATCCATACACGACCACAGGAAAAACCATAGCCTTGACTAGACAGACCTTTGTTGGCAAAGTAATGTCTCTGCTTTTGAATATGCTATCTAGGTTGGTCATAACTTTCCTTGCAAGGAGTAAGCATCTTTTAATTTCATGGCTGCAGTCACCATCTGTAGTGATTTTGGAGCCCAGAAAAATAAAGTCTGACACTGTTTCCCCATCTATTTCCCCTGAAGTGATGGGACCGGATGCCATGATCTTCATTTTCTGAATGTTGAGCTTTAAGCCAACTTTTTCAGTCTCCACTTTCACTTTCATCAAGAGGCTTTTTAGTTCCTCTTCACTTTCTGCTATAAGGGTGGTGTCATCTGCATATCTGAGGTGATTGACATTTCTCCCGGCAATCTGGATTCCAGCTTGTGTTTTTTCCAGTCCAGCGTTTCTCATGATGTACTCTGCATATAAGTTAAATAAACAGGGTGACAATATACAGCCTTGACGTACTCCTTTTCCTATTTGGAACCAGTCTGTTGTTCCATGTCCAGTTCTAACTGTTGCTTCCTGAGCTGCATACAGATTTCTCAAGAGGCAGGTCTGGTGGTCTGGTATTCCCATTTCTTTCAGAATTTTCCACAGTTGATTGTGATCCACACAGTCAAAGGCTTTGGCATAGTCAATAAAGCAGAAATACATGCTTTTCTGGAACTCTCTTGCTTTTTCCATGATCCAGCAGATGTTGGCTATCTGATCTCTGGTTCCTCTGCCTTTTCTAAAACCAGCTTGAACATCAGGAAGTTCACAGTTCACATATTGCTGAAGCCTGGCTTGGAGAATTTTGAGCATTACTTTACTAGCGTGTGAGATGAGTGCAATTGTGCGGTAGTTTGAGCATTCTTTGGCATTGCCTTTCTTTGGGATTGGAATGAAAACTGACCTTTTCCAGTCCTGTGGCCACTGCTGAGTTTTCCAAATTTGCTGGCATATTGAGTGCAGCCCTTTCACAGCATCATCTTTCAGGATTTTAAAGAGCTCAACTGGAATTACATCACCTCCACTAGCTTTGTTTGTAGTGATGCTTTCTAAGGCCCACTTGACTTCACATTCCAGGATGTCTGGCTCTAGGTGAGTGATCACACCATCGTGATTATCTGGGTCGTGAAGATCTTTTTTGTACAGTTCTTCTGTTTATTCTTGCCATCTCTTCTTAATATCTTCTGCTTCTGTTAGGTCCATACCATTTCTGTCCTTTATCCTTGGAATACGGAATGAAGCAGGGAAAAGACTAATAGAGTTTTGCCAAGAAAATGCACTGGTCATAACAAACACCCTCTTCCAACAACACAAGAGAAGACTCTACACATGGACATCACCAGACGGTCAACACCTAAATCAGATTGATTATATTCTTTGCCCCCAAAGATGGAGAAGCTCTATACAGTCAGCAAAAACAAGACCAGGAGCTGACTGTGGTTCAGACCATGAACTCCTTATTGCCAAATTCAGACTTAAATTGAAGAAAGTAGGGAAAACCACTAGACCATTCAGATATGATCTAAATCAAATCCCTTATGATTATACAGTGGAAGTGAGAAATAGATTTAAGGGCCTAGATCTGATAGATAGAGTGCCTGATGAACTATGGAATGAGGTTTGTGACATTGTACAGGAGACAGGGATCAAGAGCATCCCCATGGAAAAGAAATGCAAAAAAGCAAAATGGCTGTCTGGGGAGGCCTTACAAATAGCTGTGAAAGGAAGAGAAGCGAAAAGCAAAGGAGAAAAGGAAAGATACAAACATCTGAATGCAGAGTTCCAAAGAATAGCAAGAAGAGATAAGAAAGCCATCTTCAGCAATCAATGCAAAGAAATAGAGGAAAACAACAGAATGGAAAAGATTAGGGATCTCTTCAAGAAAATCAGAGATACCAAAGGAACATTTCATGCAAAGATGGGCTCGATAAAGGACAGAAATGGTATGGACCTTTTCAACTATAAGGCAGTCAATACTCATCTATTTGAAGTCTGCCATGTGACTCATTAGAAGTTTTAGGTTTATTCATTCATTTAAAAAAATATTTATCAAGACACATTTCTAGGTGGCAGAGATTCAGCAGTGAACAAAACAGACACCAGTCCCTACTCTCAAGAAGTTTACATTCTAATGCTGCCAAATATATTTAAGATTAAGTGACCACCTGTCAGTATTATGTAATACAGCAGCCTTATGCCCAAGTGAGGCTGGTAAAAATTGAATTGATTATTCAATTGCATGCAGAGTGAACAAGAACTACTATTTGGTAACCAGGGCGCTCCACTTGGAGTAAATCAGATGTGAACACATGTACAAAACAGACACAGAGGACAGAAGAAGAGCCAGAAAAGAGCGAGAGACTTGGCATTAGAGACAGAAGTCTGGTAAAAATATGAAGAAAATTATGGGAACTGATGAGTAGTTTACAGATTTAAAAAACCAACATATCAATTCTTGCTGTGTCCTTTAGGGCAGATTGTGAAACTTTGTGTTTGGACTGTGGGGTGATTTAAACCTGGGTTTGAATCTCAGCTTTGAACATCTGGTCAAGTTCTCATCTCAAAAATCTGTTTCTCTCATCCTCAAGATGGATTTAACAATAGATTGCGTGGTGTGAAATTTGCACTTATTTGGACATTTTAAACGCATAGGGATGAAACTGGCATAGTGCAGGACTCGACGCACATTACTCTTCCTCCCTGCCAGAGAATATGAGACAATGATAACCGGCTTTTTACACTGATGGCCCTGAAACCTTTCACATCACCTAGTAACAAGGAACAGAGGCAAAAGAGCACTGAATAAATTTAATGGAAACCGAGTTTTCTTAGAAGAGAGAAATCAAGAATGGATCAACAAATATTTCTTGAAGGAACGCTTTGAAGGGCTTGAGAAATCTAACATAACAAAAAGAAGAAAACATGCTACAAAGAAGATTATTATCAGTAAAAAACAATTATAGCTACTAGTTATTCCCTACATGTAACCCACTATACTGAGCAATCTGTACATCACATTATTTAATGCTCACTAAATCTTTACGAATTAGGTATTAGATTCCCATTTTACAAACAAAGGAATTGAGGCCCAGGAGATTAAGTCATTTTCCAAAAGTATTGAATGCTAATAGCCAGGGCTATTCATTATGCATGGTAATAATCAATAATCAAAAAAAGCAGTCATGCTCAAGCTCTAGTTTTCCTAAGATCACTCCTTCCTATGAGTTATTAAAATCATTTCAATTCTTTGAGATTAAATGTCACACAGAAAATAACCTCTTGCGAAATGTTGGGTTCATCATAGTTTAAGAATTAATACTTTAGGTCATTTTAATCAGTTTCTGATATATGTCGTTTTCAGAAAGCACTTCAGGAAAGAACGCTGGGAACCATGACTAATAATGACAAGAATATGAACTATATTCTTCATATACATACTGGAATCTGAACATTACTTAAGTCCTTTACCATCTTAAGTATTTGGGAAGCTTTAAATAAAAAACAAATTTGCCTATTTCACTGAAATTGAGCATCCTTTTTTCAGGTATAAAACTCCAAACTTATTAATTTCATGGCTATATTTTAAAATGACCGCCAGTACTAGCTAGATGACTACATGATAAGTGTCTCAAAAGTTCAAGAAAAGGCACTAAATTTTTCACAGTATTTGTGTTTCATTCTCAGAGTAATAAAAATATGCCACCCCTTTAATAATGAATAATAGATTCTCAGTTTGATTTACATGCATGGACTAAATGTCATGTTTGAAAAGTTGCCATTTTATTCATATTGGATTTCCCTCCAGTAAAACAAAAATGGTGCCCATCACCTGCTATAATAACGATACCTTGCCACACTGAAGTATAAATATTAACGGGTTGATATACTTCTTAGGACTTCCCTGGTGGCTCAAACGGGAAAGCGTCTGTCTAAAATGTGGGAGACCCGGGTTCGATCCCTGGGTCGGGAAGATCCCCTGGTGAAGGAAATGAAGGAAATGGCAATCCACTCCAGTCTCTTGCCTGGAAAATCCCATGGACAGAGGAGCCTGGTAGGCTACAGTCCATGGGGTCGCAAAGAGTCAGACAGGACTGCGCAACTTCACTTTCACTTTCTTTGAGTGAGTGAGTGAAGTCGCTAAGTCGTGTCCGACTCTTTGCGACCCCATGGACTGTAGCCTACCAGGCTCTTCTGTCCATGGAATTTTCCAGGCAAGAGTATTGGAGTGGGTGCCATTTCCTTTTCAGGGGATCTTCCCGACCCAGGGATCGAACCTGGGTCTCCCGCATTGTAGGCAGATGCTTTACTGTCTGAGCCACCAGAGAAGCTACTTCTTAAAGGGCTTCCCAGGTGGCGCTAGCAGCAAAGAACCTGCCTGCCAACACAGGAGACTTAAGTGGGGCAGGTTCAATCCTTGGGTCTATAGGGAAGATGCCCTATAGGAGGGCGTGGCAACCCACTCCAGCATTCTTGCCTAGAGGATCCCATGGACATAGGACCTTGGTGCGGACAGGCCATAAGCTCGCAAAGAGTCAGACACAACTGAAGCTACTCAGCACACATGAGTGCATACTTCTTAAAATTCTATATACCCATGAAATAGCTCAATAACACAGCAAGCTGAAGCCAGGTTTTCTTAGACCTTATTTCAATGATGGCAAATTGATGTATTGAATTCTAAAAGGTTGAAGTTAGTCATTGTTTCTTCTTCCCATTAAATCAAAGGACAATTCATTGTCACCAGTTCTTTAGGAGCCTTTATATTAGTTTTTTTAGGACCACCATAGCAAAGCTCCATGACTGGAACACTTAAACAACAGGAACTTATTTTCTCAAAGATCTGGAAGCTAGAAGTCTGAAATCAACATGATGCCAGGATTGATTTCTTTGGAAATCTCTCTTCTTGCTTGTCTCCCTGTGTCTTCACGTGATCTTCCATGGCTTCTGTGTCCTAATCTCCTCTTCTTATAAGGACACCAGTGCTACTGGATTAGGATTTACCCCAGTGTTCTCAGCTACAGGTTTACCCCAGCTTCAAGTGGGCTTCCCTTGTACCTCAGTTGGTAAAGAATCTGCGTGCAATGCAGGAGACCTGGGTTCTATTCCTGGGTAGGGAAGATCCCCTGGAGAAGGAAATAGCAACCCACTCCAGTATTCCTGCCTGGAGGATCCCATGGACAGAGGAGCCTGGCAGGCCACAGTCTGTGGGGTTGCAAGAGTCAGACACGGCTGAGAGACTGACCCACCGTCGGTGTTCTCATTTTAACTTAACCTCTTAAAGAGACCTTGTCTCCAAGCATAGTCACAGTCTGAGGTCCTGGGATTTAAGACCTCAGCCCATGAATTTGGAGAGAACACAATAGTCTATAAGAGCCCTCTACCTATCTGTTCCCATCTCCCACATCTTCCTTTGTACATACACACAGCATAACTCAAGGACCAGGCATTGCACACAGGAATCAAATGCCTTTTGGGTGAACCAACTCTGAATACAGATATATAATGATTCTTTTTCTTTAAGCACACAAGACTAAATTTGCAACAGCTACCCAAGCAATTTGAGATTCCTGACTTTATTTCTCCAACTCTCAATACAGTTCTTGGTCATTTGCCCATGCATGCTCAGTCGTGTCTAATTCTGCGACCCCATGGACTATAGCCTGCCAGGCTCCTCTGTCCAAGATTCTCCAGGCAAGATTACTGGAGTGGGTTTTCCATTTCCTACTGGGAACGGGCCCCCATCTCTTACATCTCCTGCATTGACAAGCAGATTCTTTACCACTGAATCACCTGGGAAGCCCAGTTCTTTGTCATCAGTGCAGTTCAGTTCAGTTCAGTCAATCAGTCGTGTCTGACTCTTTGTGACCACATGAACCTCAGCACGCCAGGCCTCCCTGTCCATCACCAACTCCCAGAGTTCACTCAAACTCATGTCCATCGAGTCAGTGATGCCATCTAGCCATCTCATCCTCTGTCGTCCCCTTCTCCTCTTGCCCTCAATCTTTCCCAGCATCAGGATCTTTTCCAATGAGTCAGCTCTTTGCATTAGGTGGCCAAAGTTTTGGAGTTTCAACTTCAACATCAGTCCTTCCAATGAACACTCAGGACTGATCTCCTTTAGGATGGACTGATTGGATCTCCTTGCAGTCCAAGGGACTCTCAAGAGTCTTCTCCAACACCACAGTTCAAAAGCATCAATTCTTATCCACTCAGCTTTCTTTATAGTCCAACTCTCACATCCATACATGACCACAGGAAAAACCATAGCCTTGACTAGACAGACCTTGTTGGCAAAGTAATGTCTCTGTTTTTTAATATGCTGTCTAAATTGGTCATAACTTTCCTTCCAAGGAGTAAGCATCTTTTAATTTCATGGCTGCAATCACCATCTGCAGTGATTTTGGAGCCCCCCAAAATAAAGTCTGACATTGTTTCCACTGTTTCCCCATCTATTTGCCATGAAGTGATGGGACCAGATGCCATGATCTTAGTTTTCTTAATGTTGAGCTTTAAGCCAACTTTTTCACTCTCCTATTTCACTTTAATCAAGAGGCTTACACTGTTGGTGGGAATGCAAACTAGTACAGCCACTATGGGGAACAGTGTGGAGATGCCTTAAAAAACTGGAAATAGAACCGCCTTATGATCCAGCAATCCCACTGCTGGGCATACACACTGAGGAAACCAGAAGGGAAAGAGACACGTGTACCCCAATGTTCATCGCAGCACAGTTTATAATAGCCAGGACATGGAAGCAACCTAGATGTCCATCGGCAGATGAATGGATAAGAAAGCTATGGTACATATACACAATGGAGTATTACTCAGCCATTAAAAAGAATACATTTGAATCCGTTCTAATGAGGTGGATGAAACTGGAGCCTATTATACAGAGTGAAGTAAGCCAGAAGGAAAAACACCAATACAGTATACTAACGCATATATATGGAATTTAGAAAGATGGTAACAATAACCCTGTGTACGAGACAGCAAAAGAGACACTGATGTATAGAACAGTCTTATGGACTCTGTGGGAGAGGGAGAGGGTGGGAAGATTTGGGAGAATGGCATTGAAACATGTAAAATATCACGTATGAAACGAGTTGCCAGTCCAGGTTCGATGCACGATACTGGATGCTTGGGGCTAGTGCACTGGGACGACCCAGAGGGATGGTATGGGGAGGGAGGAGGGAGGAGGGTTCAGGGTGGAGCACACATGTATACCTGTGGTGGATTCATTTTGATATTTGGCAAAACTAATACCATTATGTAAAGTTTAAAAATAAAATAAAATTTAAAAAAAAGAGGCTTTTTAGTTCCTATTCACTTTTTGCCATAAGGGTGGTGTCATCTGCATATCTGAGGTTATTGATATTTCTCCTGGCAATCTTGATTCCAGCTTATGCTTCCTCCAGCCCAGCATTTCTCATGATGTACTCTGCATATGCTTGGTCATAGAAGGGGCCAAATAAGTTCCTCAGTTATCCATTACTGCATAACAAACAATTCCAAAATTCAGTATTTAAAGCAATAACATTTTTCTATGTCTCCCCATTATGTCGGTCAGAAAAGCAGAGCCGACTCAGCGGAATAACTTGCTTACTCCACATAGTGTCGGCTGGCACCACTTAGTGTGATTCTTCTATTACCTATGTTCCTTTCCTAAGTTTGAAGTGATTATATATTTATTTATCAAACCCAAAATTATATATTTATTTATCTCCTTTGTGTAGTTAGACAGCTATGACTAATAAAAGGAAGGTAAGTGTGGATGTAGGTAATGTGGTTCTGGAACAGGAATACATGCTTGCTGAAAATTAGACTTTGACATGTATTTTTTTAATTCTCTGATTTTCTTCGCAAAGAGCTTAAGTTGTCTTCTATAATCAGAAAGGCCAAAATGGCTATTTTCACTTGGAAATTTCAAAAATCATCTGGACAAACTTCTTCCTGGCCTTTAAAATAATCAAGTTGGCTGTTAACATCAACTGATGCACTTGGGGAGGTCTCCAAGCATGACTGAGTACTCTGGAAATTTCTAGAAGGCACATCAGCAGGCTTTCATCTACCTTTCCACAGGAGAATGAGCAAGGTTAAGTTTGCTCATGCCTCAAGGTAGTCAATTTATGAGCTCACTTCTCTGTTTTGAAAATATTTACCTAAAATATTGTTTTTGTAGTTTAAAGAGGGGAGATAAGACTAAATAAACATGAAGTCATAAGACTACAAAATAATATTTATTTCCTTATTCACTATTTCATAGTGACAGGTTCCCCATATATAATTAATGTTAAAATGATATATTTTTCTCTAAATTGTGTTTCTTCTCAATCAGATTTATTTCTATTTTAGAAACTACTAACACCAAGATTTGGCTCTTAAGATTATCTTAACATTGGACTGCAAGGAGATCCAACCAGTCCATTCTAAAGATCAGTCCTGGGTGTTCGTTGGAAGGAATGATGCTAAAGCTGAAACTCCAATACTTTGGCCACCTCATGCGAAGAGTTGACTCATTGGAAAAGACTCTGATGCTGGGAAGGATTGGGGGCAGGAGAAGAAGGGGATGACAGAGGATGAGCTGGCTGGATGGCATCACCAACTCGATGGACATGAGTTTGAGTGAACTCCGGGAGTTGGTGATGGACAGGGAGGTTTGGCATGCCGCTATTCATGGGGTCGCAAAGAGTCAGACATGACTGAGTGACTGAACTGAACTGAACATTTCCTTATTGTATTCATTGTTGGTAAAGTGAACTTATACGACTGTGAGGTAATTTGTGCATGCTCAATTGCTAAATTGTGTCCAACTCTATGCAATAGACTGCAGCCTGCCAGGCTCCCCTGTCCATGGGATTCTCCAGGCAAGAATACTTAAGCAGGTTGCCATTTCCTTCTCCAGGGGATCTTCCCAAATCAGGGATCAAACTCAAGTCTCTTATGGCTCCTGCATTGGCAGGTGGATTCTTTACCACTAGCACGACTTGGGAAGCTATAGAGGGTGTTTGTAAATACTATCCAAGGAAATTATGTCATGTTCTTGCTGTCTTCATCAAGGAATCCTAAAAATTGCCACAATTTAATATAAGAACAGTTTTTGCCTTTAAACTAGTATTCATAAAATCTCATTATTCACACTGACAGGTAATTAAAAAAAAAACATAGATGCACTTATGGAATAAAATGGGGTTAAGTACCATCAAAATCAAGTAATTTTTTTCCTCTTGTAACACAAACACTCAGTCCAAGACATGGTTTTATTTCCTGTGTGGTGTAGAGTAATGTGAAAAGTGAAATATATAGGCTTAAATTGAAGGAAACCATGGTCTTAATGGAATCATTACAGAAATTGCTCCAGAATGCTACATCCTTCCAGAAATAATAACTCTGTTATGTCAGCAAATTTGGAGTCAGCATGGGTTACCTGCTCCACACAAGGGGCCTGGTCATGTTGGTTAGACCTGCCTGGGGCTTAGCCCAACATGAGCGCCTGACCTTTCAGAAAATATTTTAAATTCATTAATCAATGTTCTTTGCCTGCATTTTGCTGGTTTTGCTTTTTAACCTACTATTTATATCCTTTTTTAAGATGGCCCATCCCTGTACCAATGTAAATGAGAATTGTAAGCATAACAGTTCTGTCTAGTAATTAATGAAACATTCTTTAGGCCCAGATACTATTACCAAAGTCCACCATATGACTGGTATCCTTTGGTTGTTGTTGTTTAGTCACTAAGTCATGTCCGACTCTTTGAGACCCCGTGGACTGTAGCCCACCAGTCTCCTCTGTGCATGGAATTCTCCAGGCAAGAATACTGGAGTGGGTTGCCATTCCCTTCCAGGAGATTTTCCCCACACAGGGACTGAACCCAGGTCTCCTTCACTGCAGGCAAATTTTTACCATCTGAGCCACCGGGGAAGACTGTCCCTCCTGTCTGCATAGAAATAGATGACCATCTTTCCGTGTTTAACATGAGTAAGATGTCTTGAGCTCTCAAACAACCGTATGAAGCCAGTTTCTCCTGTTCATGGAGAAATGATCCTGACTTCAGCTTGTATTTGGAAAGGAATGACATAAATATCTTAGATGCCCTTTTATTGGTTATATACACAAACACATTTGTGTGTTTCTGTGTTATCTGTTCCTACTGCTGAAAAATGACACTTCTTCAAACCTTGCTGTTTTGACTGTCAGTCTCCCACAAACTGCCAGCAGAGTGACTGGCAGGCAGAACCGTGTGGTTAGTGGAAAAACTTGCTAGAACCCAGTGGAATGAGCAGAACTTTGAGCAACAGCATTTTTATTCTGAAATCAAACAGCCTCTGATGACTTCTCTTTCCTGTCAAGTTCTGGAGGTCTTGGTGCTTTGCTTGTTTCTGTTTTGTCCTGAATTTTTGTACTTTTCTTACATACACTGCATGTGAAATAGCCCAGTAGACCTCTTTGGGGATCCAGGATTTTGCTAGGTGATACCAAGGGATGGATGTAATTCACTGACATTTTGTCAGGCTGTTAAAGAATAAATTTTCCTTGGCTGTGGCAGGAGGTAATTATTTTGGTTTGTTTGCTTCTGACACAGGGGAAGAAAATTGGGGGTTGTTATTTCAACTATTCCAAGATACTCTGTGTTCTGTTTGGCAGGAAGGGAAAAAAGCATTTCATATTGGAGGAATGAGCAGCTTCTGCTTTCCCCTATGGACTTGATGCACTTCTCAACGCTGTGCATATTTTTTGACAACATCAGTCTCTTTGCGGCTTTGCTTCTTGTCCCCAAAGACATTCTTGATGGACCTCTTTGTCCACTAAACCCTCCTGACATTTAATCTGTAGCACTCTCTGTTAGGGGCTTCCCTGGTGGCTCAGCAGTAAAGAATGCAATGCAGGAGATGCCAGACACGCGGGTTGGATCCCTGGGTTGGGAAGATCCCTTGGAGAAGGAAATGGCAACCCACTCCAGTATTCTTGCCTGGAGAATCTCATGCACAGATAAGTCTGACGGGCCACAGCCCATGGGATGGCAAAGAGTCGGACACAACTGAGTGACTAAGCATGCATGTAAACGTAAAACATCTACTTATACAGATGCCTCTAGATAGCAAGCTCTTTGAATGACATATTCAGTAGCCCAGATCCAAGCTGTAAAAGGGTAGGTACTTAATTAAACTCTACCAGAAGAATGTAGTTGTCCATTAGGTACTGGCTGGACCCTTTTTTTAAATTATTAACTAAAATCTTAGCTGTCACCACATTCCTGAAATTGCTCCGAGATAAATAGCAAGAACCAAGATCTCGGCTCATGGGCTGAACTGCACCTGCTGCCTTCTTATCACCTGTCCTCAAAGTCTGGTTCTACAGGGGAGAGGGCTCCCCCAGGGGGTAAGTCTTCTCCATGTCCTCCCTTAACTAATGCCTCTCACCTGCACCCCACACGTCTTAACAAGGCTTTGGGGGTCATTCATCAGAGGAAAAACAATGTTAATCAACATTGTTCTCAAGCCAAGGTTAATTCAAAAATTGTTCAAAATATGTGTTTATCACAGAAACAGACTCACACACTTAGAGAACAAATTTTCCTCCACCAGGGAGGAAAAGCGAGGGGACGAGCTAGTTAGGGAGTTTGAGGTCAACTTTTACACACGGCTCTATTTAAAATGGATAACCAACAAGGACCTCCTGTACAGCACAGGGAACTCTGCTCAATGTTATGCAGCAGCCTGGATGGGAGAGGAGTTTGGAGGAGAATGGGTACATGTATATGTACGGCGGAGTCACTCTACTCTGTACATGAAACGATCACATTGTTAATCAGCTATACTCCAATATAAAATAAAAAGTTTAAATATATATATTTATAAGCATTTGTCATATGTATTAAAATGAAAGTCACCTGGAAAACATTTATGGGCTTTTCCATCAGAGAGACAGAATAACGATAACGATAATAACCACACAAACTTCTGAATTCTTACTGTGTATTGCCACTGTGCGTTTCCACAATCACCTCATTTTTTGTAATGCCTCTGGTAAGCAGATTTTTTTAACTCCTGTTTCACAGATGAGTCAACTGAGGCTTGGTTCCTCAATGAATTTTGTCAGCCCTGGTCCCCCATGATACCTACACTGATTGTTACAATGTTCATCCAAATTAACGGTGTAAAAGGCATTCTGTATTAGCAAAGTCTGCTCTCAAGCCTGGCATCTCAAGCACCAGAACATGGTGAGTGTTCTAGGGCGAACCCAGCCTCTTCCTCTCTTCTCTGTGGGCTGCAGTTCCCTGTCTTAGTCTGCCTGGTGCTGTTGCCTGAGAAAAAGCTAAGCTTATCCTCTCTGCTTCCAAAGGTGACTCAATGATCTCAAACCCCTCACTTCTCATCCTTGCATCCATGATCACTCTCTAATCTTAGTTAACCCTAGCTTCCTCCTCCAGCACTGTCTCCTCCAGAATTCCTTAGCTTGGTAAACACTTTCCCCTATATCCATAATCTATTTTCCGAACAACCGCCATCTTTTCTTCCTACCTAAAGCTGGGTTCTCACCTACAATCAGTGTCCCCGGCTGCCTACCAAGGTATACACACAATTGCACACACACAAAATACACATGTTAGTGACCTTTCAGCATGTAACACAGAGCTTGGCTCATACCAGATACTTATTGGGTATTTGCTAAATAATGAATGAAATTCTTTCTGTTTAGTGCACAAAGTTGAATATCTAAAACCATCTAAGGTGAAAAGCTGGACAGATAGTGATCCATGTGCAAAAAGACCAGCTTACCACATAAAGGCTTTCATGGAAAAACAGTCCCACATCATAAAAGTTTCCACCGTGCCTCACTGGGCGTGTCCTGGTCTTCAGCTGCTCCTCCGGGTTCCATTGCAAGACACGACCGCCTGGTTGACCAAGCAGGGACACTTTGAGGAGGTAGGAGCCTTGGGGCACCTTGTTCTTGAGACCCCTGATGCACTTCATCTGTATCTGAAGAGGCTGAGGTGACCGACTCTGCTCAACCTAAAGAAAAGACAGGTTTCTTGAATTTCTTGAACGATGCAGGAATTGCGTAAAACCACACAATTAGCCACAGTGCATTTCTCAGGGAGGGAAAAAGTAGACAATTATTTTTACTCAACCTGTAATTGTCAGGTGTTAGCTGTGATAACAGAGGCGGACTACAGGAGATGTAATTAGGGGGTCAAAAGGCATGCCTACTGATTATTCGAGGGAAAGTTGAGCCAGTTCTTAAGCGTGGTATGTTAATGATCTGTGACATCAGAAACCATTCATCTATTATAATGAGATAGAATGGACAGGAAACTGACACTTCTGAAAGCCACACAGCAGGCCTCTTAAGGGATGGATGAACATGGACAGCAAGCTTGAACGGTGACAGCCCTCACCTCTCTCACTAATCACAGATCATGGGCCCCATTGATGAGTGATGTGCAAAACAGGTCAGGCTAACGCCTCACCTGATCGAATGCTTGCCTCTAATTTCAACATGAGATCACTTTGCCCCACAGGGTTCAACTGAGAGTCTAAATACATAAAGGAAGAAGAGCATTTCTATCTGCTTCAGCCTAAAACTTGGCATGAACTGCATGTAGCTAAAGAATATGATAGAAGAATATTTTACGGCACATTTGAATTTCATTGCTTACCTTCAGCTGGGACCAAAGGGCCATTCATTTTTAGTAAATGCTGAAAAGTTGGTACAAACTGATAAGCTGTTTAATGTCCTGTTGCTTCAGATTACACAAAAATTAAACTGAGATTATTAATAACTCAAAAGTCATAAAGTCATGTTTCCTACCCTAATAGCCTTAAGGATAATTTGACCTTAAAGAATTCTCTATTACATTGTGCTTTAAGCAAAATTAATGTCATTTTTAGAAACAGGTTACTCTCCTGGCTACCGATGTTGGTAGCACCATTCGTTAATCTGCAGTTAACAGTAAAGCACTTTTTAATCCTGCCTAGACTTTATTTTCTGAGAGATAATATATATTTCCATATAGACAGTATGCTTCTGGAATCAAATCACAGTTAAGTAAACAATGAAAGTTGCTAAACTTCTTCTGCTTTTTTCATACAAGTCAGACTTAACCACTAATCAGAATAACAATTATTTTTTGGTTTAATTATAAAATCTTAATTAACAATAAAGACTTAACCTTAGCATTTTCGTTGCCAAAAATATTTTAAAAATTAACACCGTGTGAATAAATAAGACAATCTCTTTAAACCTCAAGGCAGGATTACTGATGCAGGCAGACTGAGTTATTAAACACATTCTAAATTAAACGCCTCTATGAATTTTATACTGAAATATATTGTGATAGTTTTGCATGCCAAATGTGACATTTTGTATTTCAGATTCATCTTCTGTAGTAATTTTGGAAATGTCATACAAACAAAGATTTTGTCATTTACCAATGGAATTACTATGCATGGCCGCTTAGCCATCTTTTGCTGGCTCTCGTGGTTGTTTCAAGTCAGCAAGCCATAAAAAATCTTTATCTCTCTGAAACACAGCAATTTGGAAGATAATCGAATGGTGACTAGGGGGCAGAAATGCCAGTCTGAGGAATTATACCACAATCTCTCTTGCATTTACAACCTTCCTCAGAGCGACTGTCAGCAGAGGAGAGAGGGGAGATGGAAAATTCATCAAATGTCAAGCCTTGTCTCATTTGCATGGTGGCAAGTCGGCCTCATTGTCTAGGGAGAACCCAGCCTGGCTCCATGGACCCAGTTTTGAGGAATTCCAGCGGCTTGGAACCTTTTAGCAATTCTATTTCAGCATAGAACCCTCCTCAAAACGAGTTATTAAGACTTGCTAGGGACGTCCCTGGAGGTCCAGTGGTTAAGACCTCATGCTTCTACTGCAGGGGGGTGTGGGTTCAAGCCCTGGTTGAAGAACTAGGATCCCACATGCCATGGGGCTGGGCCAAAAAGTAAAGGAATTAATTAATTTTTTAAAGACCTGCTAGAACTCCACTTATCTAAAGGGTGGGCCCTGCAAGAGGAAAGGCACAACAAGAAAGGGAGTCAATGAAATTGACCTTGGATTTAACTTCTTTACATCAGAGGGAAAAAGTCTCCGGAAACTCACCTTCCAGCAGGGCCAAGGCCACACTGCTCCCTTTGACGGGTGGGTTACTTCTGGGAGGGTACCAAGCTTGGCTACGCCACCTGCTTCACAAACATTTGGATCTGCAATTATTCCTTGACTTGTAGTTCTGTAGCGGGTATAGTAAGAGGGGAAATGAAAAGAAGAGAAATTGATGATGGCAGATAGTGGAAAAGTTCGCCTTTGATACAACACACAATCTGATGTATCCCTTGCACCTTTTCTCAGAATAACAAGAGTCAGAGAAACACCATGCCACAGTGGATTCAAGTAGGGAGGTGAGTCATTTTTTAAATGAAACCCTATAAAATATGTGACTCTCTGTAAGAGGAGGGCATGGCAGCCGACTCCGGTACTCTTGCCTGGAGAATCTCAAGGACGGGGGAGCTTGGCAGGCTACAGTCCATAGGGTTGCACAGAGTAGAATATGACTGAGGCAATTTATCATACACGCATGCAAGTGTTCCAATTCCTGGGCCAGGAAGATAACCTGGGGAGGAAATGTCAACCCACTCCAGTATTCTTGCCTGGGAAATCCCATGGACAGTCCACGGGGTCACAAAGAGTCAGACACGACTTAGCAACTAAACACCCACATATGAGCTAAAGATCTTCCAACAATTAAAATATGACTTGTTTTGGAAAGCACCAGATCCAATACTTATAAAATGTGTTACCACTTCCTTTTCTATCACCACCCCTTCAATCTTATGAATTGTTGGAGAAACCATGGGGAAGAATTATTTAAATAAGTGAATAGCTGATATGACATAATCTTTTTATTTTTTTCAATACAATGTCCAGAGATCAAAATCTATCCATGCATGCTAAGTCACTTCAGTCATGTCCCACTCTTTGTGACCCCATGGACACATGGAGTCTGCCAGGCTCCTCTGTCCATGGGATTCTCCAGGCAAGAATACTGGCGTCTACGTTGAATCTACGTCTCTTACGTCTCCTGCATTGGCGGATGGGATGTTTACCACTGTGCCACCTGGGAAGCCTTCAAGATCTATGTCTAGCTTCAAAATGTTCCCCAAGTGTTTCCTCCTATTAACATTTACTGGCTTGAACTGAAGTTCTTCTTTATCACCTCTTTTTTTTCCTTCTTTCTTTTTTTTTTCAATCTTCACGATTCCTAACAGCCAGCATTTCCAAATTAATTTGAATTAAGAAGGATCTTGCATTTCACTTCTCCTGACTTCAGCTTAATTCCAAGAGCAGGGCCATCTGTAACAATGACAGCCCCTCCACCAAGGAAGGGCCTTTTTGGGTCTCACAGCTGATTTAGTTTCCTGGGATAGAAATGATCCCCCTTAATTTAGTTAGAACTACATTGACACGAGAGCTCATTAGTACCCCCATTTGCTGGCAATTCAATTTCAAATTAAATACACTTTGTTGTAAATTTTATTACTTTTAAACTACTGTATCTGTTGTCTGTAATGGCCCTATTATACAGTTATGAAGGTAAACCGATTTCATTAGTAAACATCAGACATGTTATATAAACCACCGTGAGATGTTTTCCTCAGTTTCTTTCTTTGTTCCGGTGGCAAAAAAAATGTAAAGCCCTCGTGAAATATCCTAAAAACTTAATCTAAAGAATTATATACTGAATTCATGATAATCATCCTAAGGGGGGGTAAGAAAGCAGGGTTCTCAGTTGTAACTTGCGTTCTTTGTAATTAAAGAGTTTCTAAAAATACCTTCCTTAGTTAAAAAAGAATGCGACGCACATCAAAAGGTTAATAAACAGCTTCAAGAGGATGCCAGCTACCTAGAGATAAGTCTAGGGGTTTGTGGCCCCTTGGAGTCACCATACTCTAGACCAGGAGCCAGACATCACCTTACTTTTGAATCAGGACTTGTAGTACAGTGTTCCTTTTTCTCCTGTATACAGCTCTTATTATCAATTTTGTAATTATATAAATATACATGCATGATTGTGCACTATATAAAATCTAATTTTATAAAAATACCCCCATCAAAGTCACTCAATAGTCCTCAGCCCAGAGATAAACACTGGTAAAATACTGAGGTCTATTCTTCACAGCTAGGGCTTCCCTGGTGGCTCAGTGGGAAAGAACCCTCCTGCCAATGCAGGAGACGTGGGTTCAATCCCTGGATTGGGAAGATCCTCTGGAGAAGGGAATGGTAACCCACTCCAGTATTCTAGACTGGGAAATCCCATGGACAGAGGAGCTTGGTGGGCTACAGTCCATAGGGTTGCAAAGAGTCAGACACGACTGAGCAACTGAGCGTGAGAATTCTTCACAGCCAGGTAGCAAGACTCACTGTTTTTTCTTTTACAAAATGAGGCTGATGCTGTAAATACTTTGTAACTTGTATTTCTCACTTTGTGCATTATACAGATTTTCCAGGAGATTAATTTTGTTTAAGTACAAATTTTTAGCAATGACTTACTATTTAATTTTAAGTGTCTACCATAATTTATTTAAATAATCCCTTGTTGTTGGATATTTAGGTTAGTTCAAATTTTCATGACCATAAGTTAGCCTATAATTAATTTTCTCTCGCATATAATGTGGGGCCAACGTCCCTGGCTATTTGGGGATAAAGTCCAATCACTAGAAATGTAGCATGTAGTAGGTATGCTTGTCTATACCTTCTTGAGTGTTGGAAGGAAACCTCAGCAATATGTAATCCTGCCCATATGGCCTATTTTTTCAAGTACTGAATAATATTCACAGACAGGAGTCAGATGATACTTTATTTTCACTGCTAGTAGGATTAAGAGTTAAGTAAAATGGCAATGAATAAACAGCACTGGGGTATAACAAGGTTTCCAGCCTCCGTGCTGTTGACATTTTGAACCACATAATTCTTCGTTGCCCTGTGCATTATGGAATGTTTAGCAAGATGCTTGTCCTCTGCCCGCTAGATGCTGTTAACAGCTTCCCCCTAGGTCCAGTCATGACAATCAAAAATATCTCCAGTTATTGCTAAATGTCCCCTAGGGGCAAAATTGATCCCTGCTGTGAATCACAGTATTAACTAGTGTTTATTTAGTGTTTCTCATGCTCAGAGCACTCTTTGAAATGCATCATATTTATTATCTCATTTAACCCTTAAAATAATCCACCAAGGTATTATTATTCTTGCTTCACTGATGAAAAGCTGATGCTAAGTAAAGTTCTCTCCCTCAACATCCCGTTGGAGGTCACATAGTCAAAGAGGGGGAGGCCCAAGCTTCCAGAGGAGACCATCCCTCCTGAGAACCTCTGAACCTGTACCTACTGCTCCTGCACCTCCTGATCTGAGATGCAGGGGCAGAAACTGCCATGTCCCAATCTTAGAAGCTCCCACCCTGGATCAGGATTTGGGTAGTCTCTGAAAGGCTGAAATCCCCTCCCTAAACTGTCCTATATGAACGAAAAGGCACAGATACATCCCAGGAGGAAATGGGGTCATGGATCTCCCAAACCGGAACCTTAGGGTGAATCAAAGTAGGGGGTATGCCCATAATTAGTCCACACCAAAAGGAACAAACAAGAAAATAAAACACATTAAATGTACCACTAAGGGAACATACTTCTCAAATGTTCTGTTGCTCTTTAAACATGACATAGGAATGTATTCGCCGAGTCCCTCCCCGTCAAATGTCAAATCCTGCATGAAAGAAAACAGAAATGGGAAAAAAAAGATATTCAAAATGTACTTGAACATCTATGTAAAAGCTGGCTTTTCCAAGACCAGGGTATGCTGACTCTTAAAGGTTTAGGTTCCAATATGAACACAGGGATTATACCAATGGTAGCCACCTTACGGATTTCTCAGGTGGCTCAGTGGTAAAGAAACCACTCGTCAAGGCAGGAGATGTGGGTTTGATCACTGGGTTGGGAAGATCTCCTGGAGGGAAAAAACAGAAACCCACTCCAGTACTCTTGCCTGGGAAATCCCATGGGCAGAGGAGACTGGCAGGCTACAGTCCATGGGGTTACAAAACAGTCAGACAAGACATAATGACTAAACAACAAACAATAAGCCACCTTATTATGGAATCTGAATTTCCTCAGTCTCCTTAGTTACTTTTTGGCCAAAAAGGTAGAGAGAATAGTGAATGATATAACCAGAAGATGGAGAAATGCCTTGGGGATACCAACATAGCTTTCTTTGTCTCTTTCTATTTCTCTGTTCTCTCTCTCTGTCTCCCTGTCTCTGCCTTTCTCTCTCTCTCTCTCTCTCATACACACACCCTTTAATAGTACAATTTAATAAGACAGAAATGGATACGTGGCTAGATATTTAGGATGCTAGCGATGTTAATATAATTGTGATCATATAATTTATGATTCAGTCTGGGACATTTTGAAGTCAAGGGGAGATTTTAATTATTCTGGGACAACAGGCATAACCCAGAACTGTCCCTTGAAAACTGTAATATATAGTAATCCTATGAAAACATTCCTCCAGATGTTCTGAGAAGGTACCATACAGGCAAATATCAACGTATTGACTGAAAATGAATGAGAGGGAGGGAACTCGGGATGGAAGCCACAGCCCTTTTATAACCTGATCCTGGAAATGACATTCCATCACTTCTTCTGTATGCTATTGGTCATACTTGTACAGTGTCAGAGGGAATTACACAAAGGTATGAACACCAGGCAGTGGTGGTTAAAAAAAAAATGGCTGCCACTGCAGGAGACAAAAGAGATACAGTTTCTATCCCTGGGTAGGAAAGATCCCCTGGAGGAGGCCATGGCAACCCACTCCAGTATTTTTGCCTGGAGAATCCCATGGACAGAGGAGCCAGATGGGCTACAGTCCATAGGTTTGCAAAGAGGCAGACCAACTGAAGCAACTTAGCACGCACGCACGCATGCTTGAATAACAGAAGGCTAGAAGCATGCTTCTACAGTGATTATGAAGTCCAGACAAGTGTTGGAAAGTCCTTGATTAAGCCTCAAGATCTGAGAATAACCCTGTGGCTCTCGGCTCTGTTCTCTGGACTCTTGGTGTCATCTTCTGGATAGTCCTTCCTTTTTTCATGAAAGGTAGCATGTGCTTACTTCTCAGCGATTTTCTAACCCTGTTTCCTGCCAGTAGAATTTTGGAATTCAAAGACCTCTTTTTATTTTGTCCTCTCTTTGTTCTCTTCAATCAAAGCAGGTGATTTCTCTGCTCATGTAATTCCACCTAAGGCTTTGTTGGTCTTCCATTAATCTTAGTGGATTACACCTTATTAGACATTGATGACTTTCGCTATGTTCTTATTTTTTAATGGCATAATGAAGGTTAAATTTTTCTGACCCTGCATGCCCCTTACAAAACTAACACAGTCATTTGTGAATTCCCCTCTTCTAAGGTGTGTCCACTAAGGTGTCCAGTCATTTCTTATAATGAAGCTGCCAGCAGAAAATGGCCTTTAGTAAAAGACTGGCACCCATAATGCTCTGCTTCACCGATCACTGCTAGAACTAGTCAGGGTAATTGGAATCATGAGAAGAAGTTTATGTATTTTATTTCCGACTTGATCTTTTAAAATATTGAAAATTGAGGTTAGGTTGTCAGTGTGGAATGTTTGGTCAAGGAGTCCCAAACAACATGACTTCATGATTATTACCCTAAATTCAGCATAATTTAAGTATACTGCCTTAAAGACATAATTTTTGAGGTTTTGTTTTTTATTTCTCTAAAATAGTCCTGCTTCATTAGTTCTCTCTATTGAACTGATCCAAGAGAGGAAAATATAGTTGGAAAACCTGTTAGTCCACTTAAGAACATGTTTTTAAAACATACATTTCAAGAGGGAAGGATTAGACACCAGAGTCTCTTATGCATACTCTCTGTTTGAAACTTCTTCATGGATATTTCCTACTTGTGAAAGAAAAAACTAAACACATATAAAATCATTGTCATGTGGTCATAGTAATACTTTAAAGGCTCTTCATCATCTTAGCAAATTTGTTATATCTGTGAAGTCTTATTGAACAGTAAAATGGGATGGAGTCATAGCTAATAATTTTTTTAACCTAAACTAATACATATTTTTTTTCTGAAAAGAACCTGAAGCATTGAATCTAATATATGTATTAGGTTTAATATATAATATTCTGACATATATATATATTAGATTCAATGCTTCAGGTTCTTTTCAGAAAATCTTGATCAACCTGTGATACATTTTTACATGAAATATATATATACACATATATATTTTAAAGTTGGAAAGGACTTTAAATATGAATTATTCAGTTCATTATGTACATTTTCTTCTTTCATATTCACAAAAGTTGATGATGTAAATTTTAGCCCACACTAAATACCTCAGGAATATTGGAGCTAAGAGGCAACAAGAGGAAAAACACATTTTAGATGCTGAAAAGCCATTTACTAGGCAGTCTTTTTACTATCAAAAATACTTTTTTACTTCATTTCCTGAAATGAAGGTACTTAATATAAAGGAAAAACAAGTGTTTGGAGAAGCTTGTTTTAACATTTATAAATTTATAGATTTTTTTCTATTAGCAGTATATTTATGGGGATTTTGAAGCATGCTTGTTCTTTTTTTGACTCTATAACTGTCTCTCCCTTTGCATGGAGGTCATTCATCTTAAGGTTTCATGATCATTGTGTATTGCCTTCATTAACAATTTCATTAACAATTCTTTCAGGAAGGAGGTTGGTGGGTTACAGTCCCCCAACCATGGACAGAGGAGCCTAGAGGGTTAGTCCATGGGGTTGCAGAGTCAGACATGACTGAGCACACACATGCATGTGTGTGTATTTGAAAATCTAAACTAAAGGCATTAAAGCAAAATTAACATGCAAAATGCACTCAATAAGCTCCTTGGCTTCCAATTCATTACGTAATAATCTCATCAGATCTAGGACGGCAGAATCACAGAAAAAGGAATGTCCACAGTTGCATTTCTCCAAAAATAATTAATTAATTAATTCAACTTTATTGATCATCCTCTTGGGACCCTGAGTGCATTAAAATTTTAAGCAATAATTCAAATGCTCCCAGCTCATTCATCTTTGTTAGCTGAACTGTCAGAAGTTGTGAGAACTATTATTAATCCCTGTTTTACAGACTGAAAACAAAAAGCTACGTCATAGAGATGTTAACTTGCTCAAGATGACTTAGTAGGATGTGGAAGGCTGTCTACCCCCAGAGCTGTGCTCTCACCTGCATGTCACACCTCCCACTTCTATGTCATATCACCAAATATCATTTCTAAGAACCTCTCCTAACAGAAAAGTTAATCCAGAAGCTAAGCTATAAAAATGAAAACAGCACACTAATAATAACTGACTTTTATATGGCACTTTATTCAAAAAAACATAGAAACTTTTTCTCCTTTCTAGCACACTAATAATAACTGACTTTTATATGGCACTTTATTCAAAAAAACATAGAAACTTTTTCTCCTTTCTAGCACACTAATAATAACTGACTTTTATATGGCACTTTATTCAAAAACACATAGAAACTTTTTCTCCTTTCTCTTTCACAATATTATGAAGGAAGAAGGTGAGGATCGTCCCCATTGTTTTCCAGATAAGAACACTGAGCTACAGGATTCATTTCGATATTTGGCAAAACCAATACAATATTGTAAAGTTTAAAAATAAAATAAAATTAAAAAAAAAAAAAGAACATCTTCAAACAGGCTGTGCTTAAGATCACACAAGTGGAACGTGATGTAACAGGATTCCCAGTCAAGCACGTTCTTTTGTAACTTGGTGAATTTCTTTCTTCTGTTTTTATCACACGGCAGAGAGCCCACTTGTCTGGCTTATAGTTTTGAAAACAATAGACTAAATGTCTTCAACTGTTTTACCTAAAGATATTTTGACTGATTCCTACATGCGTTCCTATTTTTCTGGTTAATCCACATCTTTCTTCAATCTAGAGATACTGGGACAGCCTCACAGAGACCAGCCATTCCCTTCCAGGAATCAAGCCTGGGATGGCTCAATTATCACTGCCTCGGGTGGTACACTAAAGATGGATAAAAACAGAACAGCACTATCATCCAAGGAAACAGACCACCCAAGAACTGACATTCACAATTCATCTGTATACGTTTGTTTTTAAAAAAAATTAACTCATTGCTAAAATCACAAGGCCAGTAATTCATGTGTCTGTTGACTATTGGATTCATAAATGCATCTGGTAAAGAATCTGTCTGCAGTGTGGGAGACGTGGGTTTGATCCTTGGGTTAGGAAGATCCCCTGGAGCAGGGCATGGCTACCCACTCCAGTATTCTGGCCTGGAGAATTCCAAGGACACAGTCTATGGGGTTGCAAAGAGTCGGACACAACTGAGCGACTTTCACTTCACTTCACTTCATAAAATAAAGCAAAATTTAAAGAGCAAAGTACCTTATCTCTTAGAGTCAGCTGCTACTGTGTTATTGCTGACATATCCTGGACTTTGCTCTCTGCTCTGTAATTTCCTGAACTTTCTTTTACCTATGCTGCCTCCAGATGTTGGTCTGACCTAGACTGCCCAAACCCTTTGGCAAGCTCAAAAACCAACAAAACTGTCTCCTCCTACTTGAACAACATTAGTATTATACTACGAGATTTCCTCCTGTTTATATTCAACCTTTAGTGTATAGCTAGTCAACAACAAGTCTCCAGCTATTTTTCTCCAATACTTCCTTTATTCATTACCTCTTTGACACTGGAAATGGGAAATGCAAACAGAAAAATTATGTTCCAAACTTCATCCGTCCTCCATCACTGCTTCCCTAAATGTGTTTCCACTCTTAAATGATTTCCTCTCAATCAAGAAAAAGTAAATAAGACATCAAAGGAGAAATTGAAAAATATGTTGAACTAAATGATAAAACATAACATCTCTAAATTAGTGGAATACAGCCAAGAAACACAGAGAAGAACATTTACAGCCTTCAAAGTCTACATTGTAGTGAAGACTACCCGAGTGCCTGAACCTGAGCAGCTTGGACCTGGGAGGTACAGGCAGCCGAGGGCCGGCCACGGATGGTTCCCGGCGGAGCAATCTAGAGCCTGAGCAGTGTGGGCAGGGAGGCTACACTTGCCATGAGCGGGGGGCAGACCCAGTGTGGCTGAGGCACTGCGAGCGCACACCAGTGTTATTTGTTTGCAGCGTCCCTCCCTCCCCACAGCGCGACTGAACAAGTGAGCCTAAAAAAAAAAGTGTCCACCACCATCTCCTTTGTGTCAGGGCGGAAACCAGACACTGAAGAGACCAGCAAACAGAAGAAGCTATAACAGAGGGAACCGCCTTGGAAGCTACAGGCAATAGATTAAAACCCTGTGGTTAGTACCGACTTCATAGGAAGGGGCCTATAGATCTTGAGAAATATAAGTCGGACCAAGGAACTAGCCGAAAATGAACTGAACCCACAATACCCACAACAAAACTAGAGAAAGTTCTAGATATATTTTTACTATTTTTATGATCATTCTTTCTTTCTTTCTTTTTTTAAATTTTTTAAAGAATTTTAAGTCCTCTATCATTCCTTTAATTTTCACTTTTATAGCCTACTATTACTTAGCAAAAAAAAAAAAAAAAAGACCTTTTTTTAAAAGCAAACTTCATATATATATTTTTTATAATTTTTTTGACTTTTCTTTTTTTCTTCTTTAACACTGTATTTTTGAAATTCCAAACTCTACTCTAGATTTTTAATTTTAGCTTTTTGGTATTTGTTATCAATTTTGTACCTATATTTTTTTTTAATAATTTTTGTGACTTTTTTTTCCCTCTCTTTCTTTCTCTTCTTTTATATAACATTGTATATCTGAAATTCCAGACTCTACTCTAGATTTTTAGTTTATGGTTTTTGGTATTTGTTATCATTTTTGTACCTATATTTTCTTTATAATTTTTGCAACTTTGTTTGTTTTTGTTTGTTTGCTTTTCTCTCTTTTTTCTTCTTCTTCTTTTTTAACATTGTATTTTTGAAATTCCAAACTCTAGACTTTTAACTTTTGCTTTTTGGTATTTGTTATCAATTTTGTACCTATATTTTCTTTATAATTTTTGCGACTTTTTTTTGTTATTTTGTTTGTTTTTTTCTCTTTCTTTTCCTTCTTCTTTTCTTTAACATTGTATTTTTGAAATTCCAAACTCTACTCTAGATTTTTAATTTTTGATTTTATGTATTTTTTACCAATTTTGTACCTTTAAGAACCCAATCTTCAGTACTCATTTTTCACTAGGGAGCGAGATTACTGGCTTGACTCCTCTCTCTCCCTTTGGACTCTCCTTTTTCTCCACCAGGTCGCCTGTGTCTCCTCCCTAACCCCTCTCTACTCTACCCAACTCGGTGAATTTCTGTGTGTTCCAGATGGTGGAGAACACTTAGGGAACTGATTACTGGCTGGATCTGTCTCCCTCCTTTTCATTTCCCTCTTTTATCCTCCTGGCCACCTCTGTCTCCTTCCTCCTTCTTCTCTTCTCTGTATAACTCCGTGAACATCTCTGAGCAGTCCAGTTGTGGAGTACACATAAGGAAGTGACTACTGGGTATCCCACTCTCTCCTCTATTGATTCCACCTCATCTCATTCAGGTCACCTCTAAATCCCTCCTCCCTCTTCTCTTCTCCATGTAACGCTGTGAACGTTGTGAACCATGTGAACGCTCTGGGTGACCCTCACGGTGGAGAAACTTTTCATCTTTAACGTAGATGTTTTATCAATGGTGCTGTATAGAAGGAGAAGTTTTGAAATGACTGTAAAAATAAGACCGATAACTGGAAGCAGGAGGCTTAAGTCCAAACCCTGACTCCAGGGAACTCCTGACTCCAGGGAACGTTAATTGATAGGAGCTCATCAAACGCCTCCATACCTACACTGAAACCAAGCACCACACAAGGGCCAACAAGTTCCAGGGCAAGACATACCAAGCAAATTCTCCAGCAACAAAGGAACACAGCCCTGAGCTCCAAGATACAGGCTGCCCAAAGTCACCCCAAAACCATAGACATCTCATAACTCATTACTGGACACTTCATTGCACTCCAGAGAGAAGAAATACAGCTCCATCCATCAGAACACCGACACAAGCTTCCCTAACCAAGAAACCTTGACAAGCCACCTGTACAAACCCACACACAGTGAGGAAACGCCACAATAAATAGAACTCCACAAACTGCCAGAATACAGAAAGGACACCCCAAACTCAGCAATTTAAACAAGATGAAGAGACAGAGGAATACCCAGCAGATAAAGGAACAGGATAAATGCCCACCAAACCAAACAAAAGAGGAAGAGATAGGGAATCTACCCGATAAAGAATTCCGAATAATGATAGTGAAATTGATCCAAACTCTTGAAATCAAAATGGAATCACAGATAAATAGCCTGGAGACAAGGATTGAGAAGATGCAAGAAAGGTTTAACAAGGACTTAGAAGAAATAAAAAAGAGTCAATATATAATGAATAATGCAATAAATGAAATTAAAAACACTCTGGAGGCAACAAATAGTAGAATAACAGAGGCAGAAGATAGGATTAGTGAATTAGAAGATAGAATGGTAGAAATAAATGAATCAGAGAGGAAAAAAGAAAAACGAATTAAAAGAAATGAGGACAATCTCAGAGACCTCCGGGACAATATTAAACGCTACAACATTCGAATCATAGGGGTCCCAGAAGAAGAAGACAAAAAGAAAGACCATGAGAAAATACTTGAGGAGATAATAGTTGAAAAGTTCCCTAAAATGGGGAAGGAAATAATCACCCAAGTCCAAGAAACCCAGAGAGTCCCAAACAGGATAAACCCAAGGCGAAACACCCCAAGACACATATTAATCAAATTAACAAACATCAAACACAAAGAACAAATATTAAAAGCAGCAAGGGAAAAACAACAAATAACACACAAGGGAATACCCATTAGGATAACAGCTGATCTTTCAATAGAAACTCTTAAAGCCAGGAGGGAATGGCAAGACATACCTAAAGTGATGAAAGAAAATAACCTACAGCCCAGATTATTGTACCCAGCAAGGATCTCATTCAAATATGAAGGAGAAATCAAAAGCTTTACAGACAAGCAAAAGCTGAGAGAATTCAACACCACCAAACCAGCTCTCCAACAAATACTAAAGGATATTCTCTAGACAGGAGACACAAAAACGGTGTATAAATTCGAACCCGAAACAATAAAGTAAATGGCAACGGGATCATACTTATCAGTAATTACCTTAAACATAAATGGGTTGAATGTCCCAACCAAAAGACAAAGACTGGCTGAATGGATACAAAAACAAGACCCCTACATACATTGTCTACAAGAGACCCACCTCAAAACAGGGGACACATACAGACTGAAAGTGAAGGGCTGGTAAAAGATTTTCCATGCAAATAGGGACCAAAAGAAAGCAGGAGTAGCAATACTCATATCAGATAAAATAGACTTTAAAACAAAGGCTGTGAAAAGAGACAAAGATGGTAACTACATAATGATCAAAGGATCAATCCAAGAAGAAAATATAACAATTATAAATATATATGCACCCAACACAGGAGCACCGCAATATGTAAGACAAATGGTAACAAGTATGAAAGGAGAAATCAACAATAACACAATAGTGGGAGACTTTAATACCCCACTCACACCTATGGATAAATCAACTAAACAGAAAATTAATAAGGAAACACAAACTTTAAATGATACAATAGACCAGTTAGACCTAATTGATATCTATAGGACATTTCATCCCAAAGCAATGAATTTCACCTTTTTCTCAAGCGCACATGGAACCTTCTCCAGGATAGATCACATCCTGGGCCATAAAGCTAGCCTTGGTAAATTCAAAAAAATTGAAATCATTCCAAGCATCTTCTGTGACCACAATGCAGTAAGATTAGATCTCAATTACAGAAGAAAAACTATTAAAAATTTCAACATATGGAGGCTGAACAACACACTGCTGAATAACCAACAAATCACAGAAGAAATCAAAAAAGAAATCAAAATTTGCATAGAAACGAATGAAAATGAAAACACAACAACCCAAAACCTGTGGGACACTGTAAAAGCAGTCCTAAGGGGAAAGTTCATAGCAATACAGGCATACCTCAAGAAACAAGAAAAAAGTCAAATAAATAACCTAACCCTACACCTAAAGCAACTAGAAAAGGAAGAACCCCAGCATTAGTAGAAGGAAAGAAATCTTAAAAATTAGGGCAGAAATAAATGCAAAAGAAACAAAAGAGACCATAGCAAGAATCAACAAAGCCAAAAGCTGGTTCTTTGAAAGGATAAATAAAATTGACAAACAATTAGCCAGACTCATCAAGAAACAAAGGGAGAAAAGTCAAATCAATAAAATTAGAAATGAAAATGGAGAGATCACAACAGACAACACAGAAATACAAAGGATCATAAGAGACTACTATTAACAATTATATGCCAATAAAATGGACAATGTGGAAGAAATGGACAAATTCTTAGAAAAGTACAACTTTCCAAAACTCGACCAGGAAGAAATAGAAAATCTTAACAGACCCATCACAAGCACGGAAATTGAAACTGTAATCAAAAATCTTCCAGCAAACAAAAGCCCAGGTCCAGACAGCTTCACAGCTGAATTCTACCAAAAATTTAGAGAAGAGCTAACACCTATCCTGCTCAAACTCTTCCAGAAAATTGCAGAGGAAGGTAAACTTCCAAACTCCTTCTATGAGGCCACCATCACCCTAATACCAAAACCTGACAAAGATCCCACAAAAAAAGAAAACTACAGGCCAATATCACTGATGAACATAGATGCAAAAATCCTTAACAAAATTCTAGCAATCAGAATCCAACAACACATTAAAAAGATCATACACCATGACCAAGTGGGCTTTATCCCAGGGATGCAAGGATTCTTCAATATCCACAAATCAATCAATGTAATACACCACCTTAACAAATTGAAAAATAAAAACCATATGATTATCTCAATAGATGCAGAGAAAGCCTTGGACAAAATTCAACATCCATTTATGATAAAAACTCTCCAGAAAGCAGGAATAGAAGGAACATACCTCAACATAATAAAAGCTATATATGACAAACCCACAGCAAACATTATCCTCAATGGTGAAAAATTGAAAGCATTTCCTCTAAAGTCAGGAACAAGGCAAGGGTGCCCACTTTCACCATTACTATTCAACATAGTTTTGGAAGTTTTGGCCACAGCAATCAGAGCAGAAGAAGAAATAAAAGGAATCCAAATTGGAAAAGAAGAAGTAAAACTCTCACTATTTGCAGATGACATGATCCTCTACATAGAAAACCCTAAAGACTCCACCAGAAAATTACTAGAACTAATCAATGATTATAGTAAAGTTGCAGGATATAAAATCAACACACAGAAATCCCTTGCATTCCTAAACACTAATAATGAGAAAACAGAAAGAGAAATTAAGGAAACAATTCCATTCACCATTGCAACGGAAAGAATAAAATACTTAGGAATATATCTACCTAAAGAAACTAAAGACCTATATATAGAAAACTATAAAACACTGGTGAAAGAAATCAAAGAGGACATTAATAGATGGAGAAATATACCATGTTCATGGATTGGAAGAATCAATATAGTGAAAATGAGTATACTACCCAAAGCAATTTATAGATTCAATGCAATCCCTATCAAGCTACCAACAGTATTCTTCACAGAGCTAGAACAAATAATTTCACAATTTGTATGGAAATACAAAAAACCTCGAATAGCCAAAGCAATCTTGAGAAAGAAGAATGGAACTGGAGGAATCAACCTACCTGACTTTAGGCTCTACTACAAAGCCACAGTCATCAAGACAGTATGGTACTGGCACAAAGACAGAAATATTGATCAATGGAACAAAATAGAAAGCCCAGAGATAAATCCACGCACATATGGACACCTTATCTTTGACAAAGGAGGCAAGAATATACAATGGATTAAAGACAATCTCTTTAACAAGTGGTGCTGGGAACTCTGGTCAACCACTTGTAAAAGAATGAAACTAGAACACTTTCTAACACCATACACAAAAATAAACTCAAAATGGATTAAAGATCTCAATGTAAGACCAGAAACTATAAAACTCCTAGAGCAGAACATAGGCAAAACACTCTCCGACATACATCACAGCAGGATCCTCTATGACCCACCTCCCAGAATATTGGAAATAAAAGCAAAAATAAACAAATGGGACCTAATTAAACTTAAAAGCTTCTCCACAACAAAGCAAGGTGAAAAGACAGCCTTCAGATTGGGAGAAAATAATAGCAAATGAAGCAACTGACAAACAACTAATCTCAAAAATATACAAGCAACTCTTACAGCTCAATCCCAGATAAAAAAATGACCCAATCAAAAAATGGGCCAAAGAACTAAACAGACATTTCTCCAAAGAAGACATACAGATGGCTAACAAACACATGAAAAGATGCTCAACATCACTCATTATCAGAGAAATGCAAATCAAAACCACTATGAGGTACCATTTCACACCAGTCAGAATGGCTGCGATCCAAAAGTCTACAAGCAATAAATGCTGGAGAGGGTGTGGAGAAAAGGGAACCCTCTTACACTGTTGGTGGGAATGCAAAGTAGTACAGCCACTATGGAGAACAATGTGGAAATTCCTTAAAAAACTGGAAATAGAACTGCCTTATGACCCAGCAATCACACTGCTGGGCATACACACTGAGGAAACCAGAAGGGAAAGAGACACATGTACCCCAATGTTCATTGCAGCACAGTTTATAATAGCCAGGACACGGAAGCAACCTAGATGTCCATCAGCAGATGAATGGATAAGAAAGCTGTGGTACATATACACAATGGAGTATTACTCAGCCATTAAAAAGAATACATTTGAATCAGTTCTAATGAGGTGGATGAAACTGGAGCCTTTTATACAGAGTGAAGTAAGCCAGAAAGAAAAACACCAATACAGTATACTAACGCATATATATGGAATTTAGAAAGATGGTAACAATAACCCTGTGTACGAGACAGCAAAAGAGACACTGATGTATAGAACAGTCTTATGGACTCTGTGGGAGAGGGAGAGGGTGGGAAGATTTGGGAGAATGGCATTGAAACATGTAAAATATCACGTATGAAACGAGTTGCCAGTCCAGGTTCGATGCACGATACTGGATGCTTGGGGCTGGTGCACTGGGACGACCCAGAGGGATGGTATGGGGAGGGAGGAGGGAGGAGGGTTCAGGATGGGGAACACATGTATACCTGTGGTGGATTCATTTCGATATTTGGCAAAATATTTTAAAGTTTAAAAATAAAATAAAATTTAAAAAAAAAAAGGCAAATTACCCCAAAGTAAGCAAATGCAGGTGTACTCAAGAGTCTGACTCCTTTTTTGATGCTTGACTATTAATAAGACCCAGCCCCCACCCCAAGCTCCTCTTCTACTCCAGACACTTCCCACCTTGGTGTCAATAGGAAGTTCAAATCATACAAGCACCTGCTGTTCATGGAAACTTCACCTTGACCCCGCCACCTAACCACAGTAAAAGCCAAACCGTCTCCACCCACTGCTTTCTCAAGCCACTTGTAAGCCTGAGCTGCTCTTCCCAAAAAGCATCATTACATGTGTAATAAGCCTGTCATATCCTCTTTTTTTCCAAATTTTTTTTAATTTTAAATATCTTTTAATTGAAGTGTAGCTAACTTACAATGGTGTGTTAATTTCAAGTGTACAGCAATATACAGCTATACATACAATATACATCCACTTTTTTCAGATTCTTTTCCCTTATAGGTTATTCAGTTCAGTTTAGTCGCTCAGTCGTGTCTCTTTGTGACCCCATGAATCACAGCACGCCAGGCCTCCCTGTCCATCACCAACTCCCAGAGTTCACTCAGACTCACATCCATAGGTTATTACAAAATACTAACTAGAGTTCTCTCTGCAATATAGTAAATCTTGGTTGTTTATCTGTTTTATATACATAGTAGTGTGCCTGTCTTAATCCCAGACTCCTAATTTATCCTTCTCCTGCCTTTCCCCTTGGTTACCATAAGTTGTTTTTTTTTCTATTTTCTGTGGGTTTATTTCTCTTTTGTATATAAGTTCAGTTTTTAAGAGTCCACATACAAGCAATATCATATATTTGTCTTTCTTTGGCTGGCTTATTTAGGGTGAAAATCTCGAAATTCATCCATGTTGCTGCAATTGCCATTATTTCATTCTTTTCTATGGCTGAGTAATATTCCATGGTGCATATGTACTACATCTTTTTTATCTATTCCTCTGTTGATGGGCATTTAAGTTGCTTCCATGTCTCGGCTATTGTAAATATTGTTGCAATAAATATTAGGGTACATATATCTTTTTAAATTATGGTTTTCTATGGATATATGCCCAGGAGTGGGATTCCTGGATCATATGGCAGCTTTACTTTTTGCTTTCTAAGGAACCTCCATCTTCTTGGTGTATGGCATCATCAGCCTTTCTAGATGAAGTAAATTTGGGACGGGAGTTGGGATACTTTGCACATCATGGGGTGATACAATAACAGGAAATAACAAAGACAAAGAAATAAATCAATTAAAGAGAAATTGAATGGGTAATAGACAAAACCAAGAAAAATAAAAAATTAGTTCTTGAAAAGATTATGAAAATAAGGAAAAGGAGCAAACAATTGGTCCAGAATGGTGTATGAAGAAAAGTTGGACAAGACTGAGCAACTAAGCACAACACAAAGGCGATGAAGAAAAGTGTTAGTCGCTCAGTCGTGTCTGACTCTTGTGACCCATGGACTGTAGCCCGCCAGGCTCCTCTGTCCATGGAATGTTCCAGGCAAGAATACTGAAGTGGGTAGCCATTTCCTTCTCCAGGGAGTCTTCCTGACCCAGGGATTAAACCTGGGTCTCCTGCATTGCATGCAGATTCTTTACCATCTGAGCTACCAGGGAAGCCTTGTATAAAGAAAATAGGGAATTTAAAAAAGAGGGTAGAGTGATAACCTGCAATAAGGAAGGATGAGTTAGTTTTACCATCAGGGACACCTCTTCGCCTGGAAAATTGCTTTGCCTTTTTCTCTATATTTTACAATATAATATACACATTGAATCAAAATCACTTTCATCAAATTAGTCAATGCTTCTTATATGGAGTCATACTATTTAATTCAGTGTTTCTTAATTGTGGAGAGAGTGACATCCCCTGACACCATCACATCACCACCATCAAAGCAGCATTTCAGAATCACCTATAACGCTATTCAAACAATACTCCCCTGGTATTTTTATATCAATCACTCTGTCATCTCTTACACTGGCAAGGTTCTCTCCCTGAGGGACAATTAGTGCGGAAAGTGACCCTCTGTTAACAATGCAAGAAAGTCTGTTCACTTTCAAGCACTGTTAAAATCATATTGTTATTGTTGGTTAGTCAGTAAGTTGTGCCCAACTCTTTGCAACCCCATGGACTGTAGCCCACCAGGCTCCTCTATGGGATTCTCCAGGCAAAAATACTGGCGTGGGTTGCCATTCTCTTCTCCAGGGAATCTTCCCCACCCAGGGATCAAACTCAGATCTCCTGCATTGCAGGCAGATTATTTATCACTGAGCCACCAGGGAAGCACCCCTGGAAGGTTGAAATCAGGCAGCCCATCAGAAGAGAGATTTTGGCAGCCTAAGGGGAAAATATAATTCTCTTCTCTTACCTTGAACTTCTGAAAAAGCAACCCTAGGTATTAATATTCCAAACTGTTACTTAAGAGGGTACATGCAGGGCTTTAACCCATGGGCTGCCACATTTCTGTATTCATTTTCAGTCTTTCCACCATAGAAATGTGTGGGAGATGGCTATTAGAGCTATTTGCTCTGCCTGGGGGCTAATTACTCTATTTGGTTCATTTTTGAAAATATTATGTTACATCCAAAGGCAAGAAAATTGATGGAGGCTTGTTTCAGGTTTGCTTATGTAATTTTGCACAGATTAAATTAGTTAATCAGAAATTATGCTGGCTAAAATAGATCTGTTGGTTTCTAAATCTACAGTGGAAAATTGCTTTTTAAAAAATAATTTAAATGGCATGCTATTTAAATATATTTCCATCAGTACTCTCAAATGTGAGACTCGAGTTGTAACAACCCTAAAGGAAAGTCATGGAGGAGTGTAAGAATCCACGAATACAAGGTTTGGAAAAAGTATGCACCTGTGTGACCTCCTCCAGCAAAATGCTACGGTATCTACCTCAAAGAATGGAAGGAAAGAAAATTTGAGGAGTCAAGGAAAGGGTATAGGGGCATCTGAGAATTCTGGGAGAAAAATGAGAAAAGAATACAGGCTTGCTGCTTCAGTTTCCTCACCTAAAACATGAGACTCATCACGCCTATCTCTCATGGTTACGTGTAAAAAAAAAAAAAAAAAGTATCAGAAATTCCTGACCCAATGCCTGGTACTCAATACAGTTAATTTCAATATATTTTAAAAACTACTATCATGTCCATATTCATATTTCCTTGCTTATCCCAAAACCATGGACAGAGGAGCCTGGTGGGCTATATGCAGTCCCAGACAGTCAGATACTATTGAGCAACTGAGCGCGAGCACACCCCAAAACATCCTTGGGGTAAATTTTGTGTTGGTGTTTCTTGAGAGAATTTATTAGTGAGCAAATTTTAAGACCCTAAAAATGAAAACTAACAATGAAAAATGAAAATAAATTCAAAATTTTTTTCTGAAAATATCCCATCAACTATGGCCAGGATTCAAAGATAGATTGAATGAATCAACTCTACCATGGGGGGAAAAAAACAAAAGATGTCATAATTTTACCACTCCAGTGAAAATTTTTAAAAAGCAATTCAATCTGAGTGAAAGGTAATCAGGAATTCTTATACTACTTTTATAACTTCCTATAAATTAAATAGGAAATGCTGACTGGTATTTTATAGGTGTTGTCTTCCCTCATTTACAATTAATGTATTACAAATGTAGGTGGAGAATAGGAATATATGGTCTTAGCAAGATACTGTTTTTAAAGTCATAACCTCTCAAAATCGTATATGAAAATTAAATGTTATTATATATAAAGTGCTTAGAACAATGCTTGGCACATGGTGAGTGCTATCGAAGTATTATCTAAAATTAGAAGATGAAGAAAGGTCTTAAGTTTAATGTGAATAAAATCTCCTAGCATGTTTGTGCTAAATTTATCCATTCTGACTCCTTCTCCAGAGATTATGAGTTAGTAGGTCTGTGTGGGCACCCAGGAATGCACATTCTAATTAGCACCTCGAGTATCCTAAGAGAGGTTGATGGACCACATTTAAACAACCAGTGACGTTGGGTTTTATCTGAAAAGCACTGGAGATAACAGTAAGAGAGTCTTGGTGTATCATAAAAATAAAATAGATGTTAATAATATGAGAAAAGTAAATAGCCAAATAACAAGGAAGTCAATGGGCAGTCTTAGCAACTATACTCCAATAAAATTGTTTCAAAGGGGCAGTCTTGAAGGTCTATGTATATAGTGACCCTTGAACCACATGAGTTTGAACTGCTCAGGTTCACTTATATGCAGATTCTTTTTTCAATAAATACATCCTACACCATCAAAGGTTGCTTGAATCCTAGGCTATGAAATCAGCGATGAAAAGGTCAACTATAAATTTATCCATGAATCTCCCACTCCTTGGGGGTCCCCTAACCCTCACATGATTCAAAGGGTCAACTGTACTAGAAAACAGGGATAGAGAGAAAAATATAAAATACAAAATTCTCTATGTATGCAAACGAGGTAATCTACTCCCTTATAGATGGGGTCTCACAGCACAAACCTTTGAAAATTTAAGTAACCATAACAGAGTAAAAGGAAATCAACCCTGAATATTCATTGGAAGGACTAGTGCTGAAGCTGAAGTTTCAGTACTTTGGCCACCTGATGTGAAGAGCTGACTCATTGGAAAAGACCCCGATGCTGGGAAAGATTGAGGGCAGGAGGAGAAGGGGGCAACAGAGGATAAGATGGTTGGATGGCATCACTGACTCAATGGACATGAATTTGAGCAAACTCTGGGAGATAGTGGAAGATAGGGAAGCCTGGCGTGCCGCAGTCCATGAGGTCACAAAAAGTCAGACACGATTTAGCGACTGAACAATCAATAGAGTGAAAGGGCAATAAAAAAAAATCATGTAAAAAATTAATATTTTTTCTTTCAAGAAACCATAAAATAAGTTGCTTTTATGAGCGAGGCTAGTTTTCAACAAAATGTGATTTATCATCTTGGAACTGAGAAGCTGGCTTCAGAAAAAAAAAATATTGCAGGATTTATCCTTTTAATGTTCATTTGTATGGGAATTGCAAGGTAGAGTACAATATCTTTCTGCAGAATATTGCTTGAAAATCTATTGATGATAGATGATATTTAATTGACTAAACATTTATGGATGTGGACAAGGATAAACAAGCAATGTGTGCTTGGTCATTTCTGACTCTTTTCCACCCCATGGAGTATATCTCTCTAGGCTCCTCTGTCCATGGAATTTTCCAGACAAGAATACTGAGGCAGTTTGCCACTTCCTTGTCCAGGGGATCTGCCCAACCCAGGGACAGAATCCATGTCTCTTATGTCTCCTGCATTGGCAGGAAGTTTCTTTACCAGGAGCACTACCCTGGACTAGCCCATGGACATGTATGAAAGAAAGTGAAAGTGAAAGTCACTCAGTCATGTCCAAATCTTTGTGACCCCGTGGACTTAGTCCATGGAATTCTCCAGGCCAGAATACTGGAGTGGGTAGCCTTTTCCTTTTCCAGGGAATCTTTCCAACCCAGGGATTCAACCCAGGTCTCCCACTTTGCAGACGGATTCTTTACCAGCTGAGCCACAAGGCAAGTCCAAGAATACTGGAGGGGTAGCCTATCCCTTCTCCAGTGGATCTTCCAGACCCAGGAATCGAACCAGATCTCCTGCATCGCAGGCGGATTCTTTACCAACTGAGCTATGAGGGAAGCCCATGGACAGGTACCAGTTCAGTTCAGTTAAGTTACTGAGTCATGTCCGACTCTTTGCGACCCCATGAATCCCACCACCGCAGGCCTCCCTGTCCATCACCAACTCCCAGAGTTCACTCAAACTCATGTCCATCGAGTTGGTGATGCCATCCAGCCATCTCATCCTCTGGCGTCCCCTTCTCTTCCTGCCTCCACCCCTCCCAGCATTAGGGTCTTTTCCAATGAGTCAACTCTTCGCACGAGGTGGCCAAAGTATTAGAGTTTCAGCTTTAGCATCAGTCCTTCCAATGAACACCCAGGACTGATCTCCTTTAGAATGGACTGGTTGAATCTCCTTGCAGTCCAAGGGACTCTCAAGAGTCTTCTCCAACACCACAGTTCAAAAGCATCAATTCTTCGGCACTCGGCTTTCTTCACAGTCCAACTCTCACATCCATACATGACCACTGAAAAACCATAGCCTTGACTAGACAGACCTTTGTTGGCAAAGTAATGTCTCTGCTTTTCAATGTGCTATCTAGGTTGGTTATAACTTTTCTTCCAAGGAGTAAGTGTCTTCTAATTTCATGGCTGCAATCACCATCTGCAGTGATTTTGGAGCCCAAAAAAATAAAGTCTGACACTGTTTCCACTGTTTCCCCATCTATTTCCCATGAAGTGATGGGACCAGATGCCATAATCTTAGTTTTCTGAATGTTGAGCTTTAAGCCAACTTTTTCACTCTCCTCTTTCACTTTCATCAAGAGGCTTTTTAGTTCTTCTTCACTTTCTACCATAAGGGTGGTGTCATCTACATATCTGAAGTTCTTGATATTTCTCCCGGCAATCTTGATTCCAGTTTGTGTTTCTTCCAGTCCAGCGTTTCTCATGATGTACTCTGCATAGAAGTTAAATAAGCAGGGTGACAATATACAGCCCTGACGTACTCCTTTTCCTATTTGGAACCAGTCTGTTGTTCCATGTCCAGTTCTAACTGTTGCTTCCTGACCTGCATACAGGTTTCTCAAGAGGCAAGTCAGGTGGTCTGGTATTCCCATCTCTTTCAGAATTTTCCACAGTTGATTGTGATCCACACAGTCAAAGGCTTTGGCATAGTCAATAAAGTAGAAATAGATGTTTTTCTGGAACTCTCTTGTGTTTTCGATGATCCAGCGGATGTTGGCAATTTGATCTCTGGTTCCTCTGCCTTTTCTAAAACCAGATTGAACGTCTGCAAGTTCATGGTTCATGTATTGCTGAAGCCTGGCTTGGAGAATTTTGAGCTTTATTTTACTAGCATGTGAGATGAGTGCAATTGTGCGGTAGTTTGAGCATTTTTTGACATTGCCTTTCTTTGGAATTGGAATGAAAACTGACCTTTTCCAATCCTGTGGCCACTGTTGAGTTTTCCAAATTTGCTGGCGTATTGAGTGCAGCACTTTCACAGCATCATCTTTCAGGATTTTAAAGAGCTCAATTGGAATTCCATCACCTCCACTAGCTTTGTTCATAGTGATGCTTCCTAAGGCCCACTTGACTTCACATTCCAGGATGTCTGGCTCTAGGTCAGCGATCACACCATCATGATTATCTGGGTTGTGAGGATCTTTTTTGTACAGTTCTTCTGTGTATTCTTGCCACCTCTTTTTAATATTTTCTCGTTCTGTTAGGTTCATACATTTTCCGTCCTTTAGTGAGACCATCTTCGCATGAAATGTTCCCTTGGTATCTCTAATTTTCTTGAAGAATCTCTAGTCTTTACCATTCTGTTGTTTTCCTCTATTTCTTTGCACTTATCGCTGAGGAAGGCTTTCTTATCTCTTCTTGCTATTCTTTGGAACTCTGCATTCAGATGCTTGTAGCTTTCCTTTTCTCCTTTGGTTTTCGCTTCTCTTCCTTTCACAGCTATTTGTAAGCCCTCCTCAGACAGCCATTTTGCTTTTTTGCATTTCTTTTTCTTGGGGATGGTCTTGATCCCTGTCTCCTGTACAGTGTCATGAACCTCCTCCTTTCATAGCTCATCAGGCACTCTGTCTATCAGATCTAGTCCCTTAAATCTATTTCTGATTTCCACTGTATAATCATAAGGGATTTGATTTCGGTCATACCTGAATGGTCTAGTGATTTTCTGTACTTTCTTCAATTTAAGTCTGAATTTGGTAATAAGGAGTTCATGATCTGAGCCACAGTCAGCTCCCAGTCTTGTTTTTGCTGACTGTATAGAGTTTCTCCATCTTTGGCTGCAAAGAATATAATCAATCTGATTTTGGTGTTGACCATCTGGTGATGTCCATGTGTAGAGTCTTCTCTTGTGTTGTTGCAAGAGGGTGTTTGCTATGACCAGTGTGTTCTCTTGGGCAAACTCTATTATCATTTGCCCCACTTCATTCCATATTCCAAGGCCAAATTTGCCTGTTACTCCAGGTGTTTCTTGACTTCCTGCTTTTGCATTCCAGTCCTCTATAATGAAAAGGACATCTTTTTTGGGTGTTAGTTCTAAAAGGTCTTGTAGGTCTTCATAGAACCGTTCAACTTCAGCTTCTTCGGCGTTACTCGCTGGGGCATAGGCTTGTATTACTGTGATATTGAATGGTTTGCCTTGGAAACGAACAGAGATCATTCTGTCGTTTTTGAGACTGCATCCAAGTACTGCATTTCAGACTCTTTTGTTGACCATGATGGCTACTCCATTTCTTCTGAGGGATTCCTGCCTGCAGTAGTAGATATAATGGTCATCTGAGTTAAATTCACCCATTCCAGTCCATTTTAGTTCGCTGATTCCTAGAACGTCAATGTTCACTTTTGCCATCTCCTGTTTGACCACTTCCAATTTGCCTTGATTCATGGACCTAACATTCCAGGTTCCTATGCAATATTGCTCTTTACAGCATCAGACCTTGCTTCTATCACATCCACAACTGGGTATTGTTTTTGCTTTGGCTCCATCCCTTCAGTCTTTTTGGAGTTATTTCTCCACCGATCTCCAGTAGCATATTGGGCACTTACCGACCTGGGGAGTTCCTCTTTCAGTATCCTTTCATTTTGCCTTTTCATACTGTTCATGGGGTTCTCAAGGCAGGAATACTAAAGTATTCTTGTCTAACAGCCTTGTCTAACTCAATGAAACTAAGCCATGCCATGTGGGGCCACCCAAGACAGACAGGTCATGGTGGAGAGGTCTGACAGAATGTGGTCCACTGGAAAAGGGAATGGCAAACCACTTCAGTATTCTTGCCTTGAGAACCCCAGGAACAGTATGGACATGTAGGCTGCTGCTGCTAAGTCACTTCAGTCATGTCCAACTCTGTATAGATATATGTAAAAATTATTTTCATTTTTTCTATTAATAATTAACTTAAGCTGTTCTTGAGAAATACATGGTTTCTTTAAGTCTTTATTGAATTTGTTACAACACCGCTTCTGTACAACACTCGCTTGGCCGCGAGGCAGGTGGGAGTCTGGCTCCCCAACTGCAACCTCTGCATTGGAAAGTGAAGTCCCAACCACTGGACGTCCAGGGAAGCCCCCATATTCTTTCTTCATGTAGAAGAAATGCAAGCCAAAGAAATCTCAAGGAAATGGCTCACTATTAAACGATCTAAACAGGAAGCTGTGGAGAGGTCTTCATCAGTAAATGGAAGAAATCACCCAAAATGAAAACTAAATAAAAAGCATGTCTTCTAAAGCAGTGTTGTTTCCAGGCAATACATAAAGCTTCTCACAATTTCACAGAAGCAACTGGCTTCCGCTGAGCCCCGTTTGTCTTCGCTCTAATTAGATCTGGTTCACAGATCATGTCCCTGACTCTGTCATCAAATCATTGAATGACCTTGATAGTTTCTTGCAACTGCCTCAGTTTCTCCGCTTACAAAAGGAGGGTAGTAATCCTTGACACCTTCATACTTCACTGATGTATTTCACAGATTAATGAGTCATGAAAACTTTGAGGTGCTCTGATCAAAGGCACCGAATAACTACAAAGAATCACTGTTTACTGTCGCTCCTGTATATTTACCACTAATGAGCATTGTGGTCAGCAAATGCATTAGAGAAAAAAAATATATGGGAGGTGAAAGTTAAAGAAGGCTATTTCTCGCCATATTGAGATATAACTTCTGTTACTATTTATTGGTGTTATGCAGACATATTGAAAATGAGACCTCCTGCAGTCTAACTTCCTGTCTGAGAGGCTTTTGTGAATACACCCAACATACTGGATCTAAAGGCTTGAGCACCCTGGCGTTTTCCTCGGATTTCTGCAAATTCTACCTAGAACTCACATTTCTATGAACTTGGTACATGGACACAGCATCAAAACGTTCCTACTAAGATCTTTTTCTCATATACCTTTTATTTTTCTTTCATTTTAATGAATCTTTAGCAGTTTCACTGATATGTAAATTGACACTGATATGTCAGTCTCTCTCTCTCTCACACACACACACACACACACACACTTCACCTTTCTATTCTTTGGAAATGAGGTAATCTAAATTTCCACTTAGAGAAACCTGGAGTCAAATCATTTTTTTTGCTAGAAAATTTCAATTATATGAATATAAATTTATTTTCTGTTCCTTTTCAAACTGTATTCCCTGGTATCACTTTATATCCTAACAGATTGATTAAACACCCCAAATGAACAATCTAAACAGCAAAAAAAAAAAAAAAAAAAAATGGTACCTATTCAGCACATGTTTCAAGAGATTTTTTCCTTTCAAAATTGACAAATGGCCCAGAATTTTTATGGTGCAAATGAGTCAAGTGAGTTCAAATGAGTGAAGGAAATCTCTAAATATTAGCCATAAAATAAGCAGTTTTATTTTAATTTGTTCCTCCTAAAAGTGCATGTCAAAATCTTCTTCCAGGAATATATTTTGAAGCACTTTAGGTCTCCGATAGATAAGTAGGAATACACCTTCTCAGAGCCTTGGCAGTCCACCCGTCTCTGAGCAGAGCTCTTTCTCAGCCCCAGGCTTCTTTCCCATCCAAAGCTCTATCCTAAAAGAAATGAAGCACTCAGCCATTAGAGGCACTTCAGCCGAATCATTTCTGAAACAAGTACATTCTTCAGTACTCAAGGTAAATGAATTTTTCATGAGCTGCAATCTATGTAGAAAAGTTTTCATGAAAATCTAGTGTTTTTTAAGGGAGATCTCTTCGGACTGAATTGTGTTCGCTCAAACTTCACATGTTTAAACTTTATCCCCCAGTGTGATTGTAATCCAAAAAGGGACTTTGGGGAGATATTAGATTTAGACGAGGTGGAGAGGGCAGGGGTCCCAAGATGGGATTAATGTCCTCATAAAAAAAAGACATCGGAGACCTTACTTCTGTTCTCCTTTCCCTAGCAGGTGTGGAAACACCGAACAACACACCACAGTCAGGATCACCCCACCTCTGTTCAAACACTTTGACTTCTTTTGCGTATCGGTTCACTACTCCAATAGCAATAGAAAGTACGGGTAGGTCACAGTCTGGACAAATATAGAAAATGAACAGCTGCCAGCACATGGACACATCTCCTGAACCACAGCTACATGCGTTGCTCAAATTATTCAGCCCTATTTCACACGGAGGTTCAAGGTTCTATAAATATCAAAGCCAAGGGTACGCCATGAGCTCTAATACGGGATCTGAAGCTTTTTCCCGCAGACAAGGCTGACTGGGGTGTTCAAAAAACTTCTGACACCGTGAGGGTAAGAACATGGTGAGCGGAGAAGGGGCCATAGAATGTGTTCTCTCGCTCGTCCCCCTGAGATTTAATGAGCACCTACTCTATGCTGGATTCTTGCTAGACATTCATCTCATCCTGCTAACAGTGTACTAAAGCAGATCACACTGTCCCTGATGTACAGATGAGGAAACCGAGCTCAGAGAAGTCCCCTCACTTGTCTGTGATCCTGCACCTTTCAAATGCCACAGCATCCTCCTCTTGCACAGAATTCTGACCCCAGCGCTCAGCCTGCCTCCACCGTAGCATCTCTCCGTGGGTTCTTCCATTAGCGCGTGCCTTTTCATTTGGTCATTTATTGTCAGTCTAGGCCACATTTCACACAATTTAAGACACACAGATTCAGAAAAGAAATAGAGAGAAGATCATAAATTTTGTTGTTAGAAGGGGATAATGGTGACATCTTGGAAGCACTTAAATTCTCATGGATGTTTTTCACTCTTTCCTGATACTGACGTGCCGTAAACATGCAGCCTTGAGTTCTGCTGGACCCTGGGCTGGAGCCTCCACATAGCCCAGTGGGTGCGCTTTCCACTCCTCGGCTTATCTTCCACAGGATGAGGATATAAAAACCACCAGCTCCATATCCTAGAGGAATCCGTGTGCTTGTTCTTTAAAGCATGATGGTAAGTTGAAATACATACCGCGGCACCACATGTACAAAAAAAAAATGGACATGTTGAACTGTCAATGTATCAGAAAATATATCTGAAAAATAATGGTTTAAAAAAGGCTTATATTGTAAAGACAGAGTCATGCATTTGTTTTCACCTCAGTGACTTCTGAGAGCCCTGTCTTGATAAAGATGCAAAGTATTGTCAACATAGCCACAGATTCCTCAAGATCAATGCCCAGTATCGATTGCTCGGTCATATAGTAGTTCTGCTTTTAGTTTTTTAAGGAACCTCCATACTGTTCTCCAGGGCTTCCCTGGTGGCTCAGTGGTAAAGAATCCACTTGCAGTGAAGGAGATGCAGGAGACCTGGGTTTAATCCCTGGGTCGGGAAGATCCCCTTGAGGAGAAAATTGCAACCCACTCCAGTATTCTTGCCTGGAGAATCCCACAGACAGAGGAGCCTGGAAGGCTGCAGTCCATAGTGTTGCACAGAGTCAGACACGACTGAAGTGACTTAGCAAAGCAAATACTGTTCTCTGTAGAGGCTGCAGCAATTTACTATTCCAACCAGTGGTGCAAGACAGTTCTCTCTCCTCCATGCACTCTTGTAGATTTTTTGATGATGGCCCTTCTGACCAATGTGAGGAGATACATTCACTGTAGTTTTGATTTGCATTTCTCTAATAATTAGTGCAAATCAAAACTACAGTGAATGAAGATATTAAGATATTAAGAAGAGGTGGCAAGAATATACAGAAGAACTGTACAAAAAAGATCTTCACGACCCAGATAATCATGATGGTGTGATCACTCACCTAGAGCCAGACATCCTGGAATGTGAAGTCAAGTGGGCCTTAGAAAGCATCACTATGAACAAAGCTAGTGAAGGTGATGGAATTCCAGCTGAACTCTTTCAAATCCTGAAAGATGATGCTGTGAAAGTGCTGCACTCAATATGCCAGCAAATTTGAAAAACTCAGTCAGTTTTCATTCCAGTCCCAAAGAAAGGCAATGCCAAAGAATGCTCAAACTACTGCACAATTGCACTCATCTCACACGCTCGTAAAGTAATGCTCAAAATTCTCCAAACCAGGCTTCAGCAATATGTGAACTGTGAACTTCCAGATGTTCAAGCTAGTTTTAGAAAAGGCAGAGGACCCAGAGATCAAATTGCCAACATCCGCTGGATCATGGAAAAAGCAAGAGAGTTCCAGAAAAGCATCTATTTCTGCTTTATTGACTATGCCAAAGCCTTTGACTGTGTGGATCACAATCAACTGTGGAAAATTCTGAAAGAGATGGGAATACCAGACCACCTGACCTGCCTCTTGAGAAATCTGTATGCAGGTCAGGAAGCAACAGTTAGAACTGGACATGGAACAACAGACTGGTTCCAAATAGGAAAAGGAGTACGTCAGGGCTGTATATTGTTGCCCTGCTTATTTAACTTATATGCAGAGTACATCATGAGAAATGCTGGACTGGAAGAAACACAAGCTGGAATTAAGATTGCCAGGAAAAATATCAATCACCTCAGATATGCAGATGACACCACCCTTATGGCAGAAAGTGAAGAGGAACTAAAAAGCCTCTTGATGAAAGTGAAAGTGGAGAGTGAATAAATTGGCTTAAAGCTCAACATTCAGAAAATGAAGATCATGGCATCTGGTCCCATCACTTCATGGGAAATAGATGGGGAAACAGTGGAAACGGTGTCAGACTTTATTTTTTGGGGCTCCAAAATCACTGCAGATGGTGACTGCAGCCATGAAATTAAAAGACGCTTACTCCTTGGAAGGAAAGTTATGACCAACCTAGATAGCATATTGAAAAGCAGAGACATTACTTTGCCAACAAAGCTTCGTCTAGTCAAGGCTATCGTTTTTCCTGTGGTCATGTATGGATGTGAGAGTTGGACTGTGAAGAAGGCTGAGCACCGAAGAATTGATGCTTTTGAACTGTGGTGTTGGAGAAGACTCCTGAGAGTCCCTTGGACTGCAAGGAGATCCAACCAGTCCATACTGAAGGAGATCAGCCCTGGGATTTCTTTGGAAGGACTGATGCTAAAGCTGAAACTCTAGTACTTTGGCCACCTCATGCAAAGAGGTGACTCATTGGAAAAGACTCTGATGCTGGGAGGGATTTGGGGCGGGAGGAGAAGGGGACGCCAGAGGATGAGGTGGCTGGATGGCATCACCAACTCGATGGACATGAGTCTGAGTGAACTCCGGGAGTTGGTGATGGACAGGGAAGCCTGGAATGCTGCAACTCATTGGGTCCCAAAGAGTCGAACTGAACTGAACTGACTGAATAATTAGTGATGTAGAGCGTCTTTTCATGTGCCTCTTGACCGTCTATCTTTTTTGTGAAGTAAGTCAAAGAGAAAAATATAGCATATTACTGAGTATATGTGGAATCTAGAAAAAATGGTACAGAAGACGCTATTGGAGAGGCAGGAATACAGAGGAAGATGTGGTAAATGGACACATGGGGGCAAGGGGTGGGGCTGGGATGAATTGGGAGATTGGGATTGACATGTATACACCACCATGTGTAAGAGAGATAGCCAGTGGGAAGCTGCTGTATAGCACAGGGAGTTCCCGGAGCTCTGTGAGACCTAGAGGGTGTGATGAGGTGGGAGGGTTGAGAGGTAAGTCCAAGAGGGAGGGGACTTATGTATACTTAGGGTTGATCCACTTCGTTGTACAATAGACACTAATACAACATTGTAAAGCAATTATGCTCCAATAAAAAAAAAATCCATGAAGACACATAACCTGGCTCAGGGGGTCCCCCACTCTCGCGGCCGTATTTCTCGCCTGTTGCTGCCGTAGCAAATCATCTCAAGTTCTATGGCTTCAGACAATGGAAATGTCAGCTTCACAGCTGTGATTCGAGAGGTCTGATCAAGGCGTTGTCGAGGCTGGCTCCTTTGTGAAGCTCTAGGGTCCAATCCCGGAGAAGGCAATGGCACCCCACTCCAGTACTCTTGCCTGGAAAATCCCATGGGTGGAGGAGCCTGGTGGGCTGCAGTCCATGGGGTCGCTAAGAGTCGGGCACGACTGAGCGACTTCACTTTCACTTTTCACTTTCATGCATTGGAGAAGGAAATGGCACCCCACTCCAGTGTTCTTGCCTGGAGAATCCCAGGGACGGGGGAGCCTGGTGGGCTGCCATCTATGGGGTCACACAGAGTCAGACACGACTGAGGCGACTCAGCAGCAGCAGCAGCAGCAGGGGACAGTCCACGCTGGCCTCTCTGCTGCCTGTGGTGACTGCCGCAGTCCTCGGTGCGTCTTCCCTGTAGACGCATCACTCTGCTCTGCCTCTGTCTTCATGTCGCTTCCCTCCTGTGTGGGTCTCGGGTTCAGATCCTCAAATCCCTCTCTTCTTTCTCTTCTCAGAACACTAGTCATTGGATTTAGGGCTCAATTGTTTAAATTCATCTAAATTGATCATCTAAGTTGATCATTTAAATCATCTAAATTTATGCTTTCAAGTTGTGGTGCTGGAGAAGACTCTGAAGAGTCCCTTGGACTGCAAGGAGATCCAATCAGTCCATCCTAAAGGAAATCAATCCTGAATATTCATTGGAAGGACTGATGCTGAAGCTCCAATAATTTGGCCACCTGATGCGAAGAGCTGACTCACTGGAAAAGACCCTGCTGCTGGGAAAGGTTGAAGGCAAAAGGAAAAGGGGCTGATCACCAACTCAATGGACATGAGTTTGAGCAAACTTTGGGAAGTAATGGAGAATAGAGGAGTCTGGCAGGCTGCAGTCCATGGTATCACAGAGTCGGACAGTTCTAGGTGACTAAACAACAACATATGAATTCAGGATGATTTCATCTGGAGATCCTCAGTTTCTTAATTATACTACAGAGACCCTACTTCCAAACAAGGCCACCATCACAGCTACCAGGGATTAGGCAGTTCAGGAGGACACAATTCAGTCTACTGCTGGAGAAGGAAATGGCAACCCTCTCCAGTGTTCTTGCCTGGAGAATCCCATGGATGGAGGAGCCTGGTGGGCTGCAGTTCATGGGGTCGCTAAGAGTCGGACACAACTGAGCGACTTCACTTTCACTTTTCACTTTCATGCATTGGAGAAGGAAATGGCAACCCTCTCCAGTGTTCTTGCCTGGAGAATCCCAGGGATGGGGGAGCCTGGTGGGCTGCCGTCTATGGGGTCGCACAGAGTCGGACACGACTGAAGCGACTGAGCAGCAGCAGCAGGCATAGTGCCTGCTGTGATAGGAAAGACTGTACTTGCTCATTGCTTCCCAGGTAGCAGTGGTGGTAGAGAACCTCCCTGAACATGCAGGAGACCTAAGAGATGTGAGCTTGATCCCTGGGTCAGGAAGAGCCCCTGGAGGAGGGCATGGCAACCGCTCATTCTTGCCTGGAGAATCCCATGGACAGAGGAGCCTGGTGAGCTACAGTCCATAGGGTCGCAAAAACCCGAGCGACTGAGCACGCCGGCACATACTTGCTAATTAGGATCATTTACCGAGAAAACTCAGAATAGTTGCAACCTTAATGTGCCCAGGATACTCATATCTAAGAAGCACAAATGAAGAAAATAAACTCTGTTATGGAATTTCCACACTCCAAATTAGAGAATACCTCCCAAAACTAAACTATTTCTCCTCTATTGTAAAGTGGAAAATATTTCCACTTGTAACCTGTTATTTTGAAAGACATCATTGAGAAGAGTTTTTTTTTTTTTACTTTATGATATACTTTTATTTCATTTTAGCCTGAATCTACTTGCCTTTCACAAAAACTATACACACACACACACACACACACACACACACCCCTAGACTTGGGGGATTCTTTCATTTTTATTGGAAATGGATAAGGTGACTACACAGAAGAAAGACTTCTCCTCTCCTTCATGAACCTGAGCATGTGATACTACACTACACAAAAGTAGAAACTGCGGGTGCGGGAAACAGAAAGGATATTTCTGAAATCAACACAATCCACAGGGTAAAGATTGTGTGGCACTTGTCACAACACTGCACGAGTTAAGTCCCTTAATGGTGACTTCATAAATAAGAGATTATTCACATATTTATATGGTGCTTATGCAAATGAACCCAAGTAGTTCTTCATTTTATCCAAGTAAGTTTATGCTGGTTTCAGGTTTTCTTACAGATACTTCATCACATGCTAGAAATGATCTCTCTAACATGAAATTTTAAAAAGTGAAGTGAAACTAAATTGTGCAAGGGCTTGAACTGATGTTGATACGATAGTGTAAGCTCTGTGTGATAAAAGGTATTAAGAAAGACAGACGGAAAGACTCAGAAAGTCATGGAGCAAGTCAGGAAGTGGTGCATTGGTAACTAACACCAGGAGATGCTGTGCAGGATTGATATTTCAACTTGTCATTTCAAAAAGTGAGTTATTCTACATTTCTTGATTTAGATTTCAGTGCTGACCTGTTCCAGGGAAGAACTTCCTGGCAGAATTACGTTTTTCTGAGTGTTTCTTTCAATCTCCTCACTGTCGGCAGAGATGGCTTCACTATCCTTTTTGTAGTGTTCAAGATTCTTTCTGGAACTCGCCGGGTCTTCAGAACTCAAAGTCCCCGCCACGATGCTATCATCTGTTTACCACAAGAAGATCACATGAACTCCACTTGCTCTTTGTCACTTTATCTTAACAAGTGTTACTATAATGGCTTCCCCAGTGGCTCAGCAGTAAAATAATCTACCTGCAGTGCAGGAGATGCAGGAGACTTTGGTTTGATCCCTGGGTCAGGAAGATCCCCTGGAGGAGAGCATGGCAACCCACTCCAGTATTCTTGCCTGCCTCCCCATGGACAGAGGAGCCTGGCGGGCTGCAGTCCATGGGATTGCAAAGAGTCGGACATGAGTAGGTGACTAACACACATATGGGTGCTAAAAGAGCATATTTATGATAACTTTCAGATCAGCTAATTTATAGATATGTAAGTGTAATTACAAAAAAAATTATTAATCATCATGGCTATTTAGTTATTTTATAGGTCATAGACTCAAAATTCTATTGAATACGCTGCATTTGTCTTAAAAAAACCTTGCAAATCAATGATAATTGGAACAATGATTTTAAAATACATTTTGCAGGGCATTTATAATATAACTTCTGCAATAAAAGAGATCTCATATTCAATAGATTATGACATCTATTACACAAGAATCAGAATAGGCCATTATGGTTTGTCAAATCATGTAGTAGAATTTATAAGCATTAAATCAAAGTGAGCAATTGTTTTACATTAGCTACTCCCAAGATATCATATTTTTGTACTACATCCATATAAGGAACAGTAAACTTAGGTGGTCTTAGATTCTTCTATATATGCTCTTTTGGTATAATAGCGAATTCAAGAACTATTTTATTCTTTTACAAGTATAAAGCAACAAGGTAATGTCATTACCAAAAATAATAATAGTATAAAAACATGGTTCTTAGAAGAGGATTAAAGGGTCATTATGTGGATGTCCTACCACTGGATAGAACTGAACATAAACATCATGCCAAGTTGGATGACTGCCTTAGTCACTGAATGAGAACATACCTCAAACATGTTCCCCTTCCCCTAGACGGCAGATACAATGTCTGGAGCCCCGTGGTGAAATGTGATCTTTTGGGTTGCAAATGACTCTGAGTAATACTTGTCACTGTCATTAGCTCAATAACCTCATGAGACCACTTCACTAATTGGCCATAGAGAATTCTGTAATCAACCTGTGGCATGGTTGTGTGCTCAGTCGTGTCCAACTCTTTGGGACCCCATGGACTAGTAGCCCACCAGGCTCCTCTGTCTATGGGCTTTTCCAGGCAAGAATACTGGAGTGGGTTGCCATTTTCCTCCTCCTGGAATCTTCCAGACCCAGGGATCAAACCCACATCTCCTGTGTCTCCTGCATTGGCAGACAGATTCTTTACCACTGCGCCACCTGAGAAAACCCTTATCAACTTGTATGGATGCTAAAAGAACATATTCATGATATGATATTTATGATATGTTCTCTTCAGCTAACTCATAGGTATGCGAATGTAATTACAAAGAAATTACTAATCGTCATGGCTAAAACACTTCATAAACTACCAAATACTCAGGGCGGTGGGCACATAATGAGCAATTCTAAATAGTTATTTTACAACCACAGCTAGAATCAAGGTGCGAGAAGAAGAAATCATCTTACCCTACACCTTTGTGGTTCAAAACTTAAATGGTGGCCCCATGGCTTCAGTGAAACAAATCCACTAGTCCCTGGGTATGGAAATCTCACATGCTAGATGAAGTTTATTGAGGAATGCTCCTTTTAAACGTGAAGGGCTGAGCCGGCATTTGTAAAGTGATAACGCTCCTCATATACATGACACGGGCCCTGGAAAGGCAGAAAACTGTGTACAGCAGCGTCACATGAAAGCCGGTTCCCACTTCCTCTAAGTTACCAGCTTGCTGTCCTTGATCAGAAATTACCTTCGCTGCCCATCACGTCGTTAGTGGTTAAAACTTCCCATTTAAATTGTAAGCTGCAAAAATCTAAATGGAACTGCATGTGTGATCTTTGTCACCTCATTTTCATGAATGGGGAAGAATATTCTGACACAAAAATTACATACTTAATTCTAGCTCACCCTCTTGGCTGACCTCCATCCCACACTGCCTTGGGTTTATTTCCTCATCCATCAGTGGGTCAAAGTAATTTCTGCTGTATTCATTTCCTGTGGAAAGTACATGAAGTAAGGGTCAGTGATTATTAGAAGCACATGAACCAAAATGTTAATTTTGAAATCGACACCAGCACAGAAGGGCCATTTTAGCTACTTGATAAGCTTAATTTTTTTTTTTACAAGTCTTCCAGGCTTTCCTTTTTTTGTAATTATCATCTGGCAAAAGGTCAGAAAAGGTAATTCAAGAAACAAGTTCATCCTATCTGTCTGTTGCTAAAAAATTAATGAGAAAATTTTCAAATGCAGACGTTAAAAGAATAATTTGAAAATGTAATCAAAATTATTTTTAGGACATACTCAAGAAATGAAACCGCTGGATTATAATGGTGTTTAGAGTTCGCCGATGCCTCTGTTTACCCACTTGCATATAGTTCATGACGTATACCATGTGTTGGATCTGGAATTTCATAGGCAACTTAGTATTGTCTTAATTGAGAGAAACTATAGCAAAATTTTCGCTTTGCTAGTTGTGTAAAAAGAAAGGACAAAGAGAGAGGAAGAATGAAGGGATGAAGGAAGGAAGGCAGGAAGGGAGGAAGGAAAAGATGGAGAGAGGGAGGACCAAAACGAAGAAGAAACAGGAGGGCTTGAGTAACAGGAGGGAAGTTGCAAATGCTGCAGCCGGAAATTGTACTCAAGACACATCTACAATCTCAACAGCACACACCAAAAATTTTCACTTCACGTTTCCCACTTAACTTTTATCCTTAGGTAGATAACGAAACTGCAGCCAGAAACACGAATTTGTAAGACAGTAAAAGGTCTGCTATCAATTTTCCGAATCTACTTTCACACTTTCTGCAGACTGAAATGTGTATCATCCTGTTGCTAGTAATTTACATTCAGCAAAAGGTAACCTACTCTGATAACTTGCCTCAAACACTGCAAAATAAAGCTTTGTCAACTGAAAGCAAAAAAAAAAAAAAAAAATTGAAAATATTGCTCACAGGAAAGGGTTAATACAGACCAAGTATACTGTGGAACTGCACAATATATTTATTTTAGGATCAAAAATAATCCCAACAACAGGTCCTTTTCCAAGACTAAATGGAATTTTGATATGAACCTAAGCTTAATTTATATTTCTGGACTGGCACATTTTTGCTGTCAGTCTCTGTTCTATCAGCGTAGTAACTACAAGAACTGAAAATCTGCTTTACCTTGAGGTCTCAATAAAGAAAAAAATAATAAATGGGTTTCATTTTTGTTACTTTATCTGTCAACAACCACTAGGCTGATATGAATCTTGGCAGTGTGTAATCAAAGTCTTATGTTCTGCAATAACACAGCTATTCTACCCAATTCACCGTAATTGTTGTATTTTCCCCCTTTACACAAAGCACTGTGATACTCTAAGCATACTCTTTCATATACTGGCAAAATAATTCACCTCTATTAAAGTGAAATGCTGCTGTATTCCTTATGATATTTGCCATGGCAGCAGCAGTCAACTATGGGCACCCATACTCTGGAAACCCCCCCACCCCCAGTTCAATATAAAACTCCAATTCTCTGTCTACTCAAATGACCTATTAATAAATAGTGGTAAGTGGATCAAGTCCCCGGAGAATAAACAAACCTAAATCATTCTTATGGAGAAGGCAATGGCACCCCACTCCAGTACTCTTGCCTGGAAAATCCCATATCCATGAGAGGAGCCTGGAAGGCTGCAGTCCATGGGGTCGCTGAGGGTCGGACACGACTGAGCGACTTCACTTTCACTTTTCACTTTCATGCATTGGAGAAGGAAATGGCAACCCACTCCAGTGTTCTTGCCTGGAGAATCCCAGGGACGGGGGAGCCTGATGGGCTGCCGTCTATGGGGTTGCACAGAGTCGGACACGACTGAAGTGACTTAGCAGCAAATCATTCTTAAGTCAAAAATTTGGAGAAACTGAGTCTCCAGCTTCTCAAATGGGCTTCCCAGGTGGCCCCAGTGGTAAAGAACCCACCTGCCAATGCAGGAGACATAAGAGATGCTGGTTCAATCCCTGCGCTGGGAAGATCTGCTGGTGGAGGGCATGGCAACCCACTCCAGTGTTCTTGCCTGGAGAATCCCATGGACAGAGGAGCCTGGCAAGCTATGGTCCATAGGGTCGGACACAACTAAAGTGACCTAGCACGCATACACGCAGGCTCTCAAACCATTTACACCCCTGTTGTCTGTTGAGAAATGAGGATCTTGCTCAGCCGAGTATGAAGGAAGTCTGCATTCAATCCAGTGTGGTTTAATATTGTGTAAAGGACAGGGTTCTGTCGGAGTGTATGGCAGGAGCGTCCAACCCATATTGGAGAGTTCAAAGATTTCCTGGAGAAATTACTACTTGAAGTAATGGATAACCAGCAGGGACCTACTGTATAGCACCTGGAACTGTGCTTAGCCTGCATGGAAGGGGAGTTTAAGGCAGAATGGACACGTATATATGCATGGTTGAGTCCCTTTGCCATTCACCTGAAACTAGCAAACCATTGTTCACTGGCTGTACTCCAATATGAAATGAAAAGTAAACAAAAATTACAAAACAAAAAATATATCATCATCTCCACCACCACCCAGGCAAAGGATGACTGCCCATCTCTTTTCAGTATCCCAGTCTAAATAAAAACAGCTTATGTTTAAAAAAAAAAATTGTGATTAGGAATTAGCCATATCAAAAACACAGGGGAAAGGAATTTGTTTTGGAAGGAGAAGCATAACAGAGGAAAAAAAGACACAAAAGCATAAAGACATGGGAAGCATGTGTTCTTAGCGGATGCTCCCCGGTTATTCTCTGCCTCCCAAAGTTCCGATACAGAAAAGTAAGTAATGGAATCCAAACTTGCTCAGTCATCCCAGAACTGGGTTCTTAACTGATGGTTTTGTTCAAATTATTATTAAGTTCTACAGTGTCACTTCATGCTGATAGAATGTTTCATATCCATTCAATTATTTAAAGTACATTTGTGTGTATGTGTGTGTGCTTAGTCACTCAGTCATGTCCAACTCTTTGTGATCTCATGGACTGTAGCCCCCCAGGCTCTTCTGTCCATGGGGATTCTCCAGGCAAGAATACTGGAGGGGGTTACTGGGTGCTTATTATGTGACTATCTCAGTAAAACAAACATTCCAAAACATCTCCCCTCACAGAGCTGACAGTCTGTGAGTGGAAGAATAAAAGCAAATGGATATGTATATTTTATAGTTTATTAGGTGATAACACGTACCATGAAGGGGAAATAGAACCAGATAATGATGATTTGGTACCCCAAGAAGCATTGGAGGCTGCCTCTCTTGCATATATCTTTGCTTTAAATGAAGACGGATGTCCAGGATTAAATCACTATGTTTTCAAGTATGAGATAATGAAGTGATAATGTAAAATTTATAATTTATTACATATAGTTTAATACTATTTGGCCATTTTTTTTTGCTACAACATAAATCAGCTTATGAATCAAATAAAAACCTACTATTATTAAATATTGGTGGCTTCCCTCATGGCTCAGCAGTAAAGAATGTGTCTGCCAATACAAGAGACGTGGGAGAAGCAGGTTTTATCCCTGGATCAGGAAGATCCCCTGGAGAAGGAAATGGCAACCCACTCCAGTATTCTTGCCTGGCACAGAGGAGCCTGAAGGGCCACACTCTATGGGGTCACAAAGAGTCAGACACAACTTAGAGACTAAGCAACAGCAATTATTAAATATTAAAATAATTCTTCCTTTCTGTTGTTATATCTTGCCCTGATAAGCCAATAACCGAAATAGAGTAGGCAGAGTTTAAGATGGTACAGCACATGGAACCTACTAGAAATTTGGAAACGACAGCCTTATCACTAGTTCCTTTGCTTGTGCTTCATTGCATAGTGTCAAGACTTTATAAAGTGAGATGGTTTTAGATATTACCAGAAGGTAGGTTGCTAAATAGGATAAATTCCTAAAAGTGCCCTAATCATTCAGAATACGCTTTTGGATATGTCTAAAATCATCTCACAGGAAAATAACAGACCCACTGAGAAATTCGAAGTAGGGCATTTAGCAATACACATATAACAATAGGCTGTAACATGACTGATATTTAACTGTTTGTGACATTCATGTGAATAACCTACAGTTGCATATGTACACGCATCTAAGGTTCTACACTGAAGCAATCGGGTGTGATACATAAAACGCGTAAGTTAGTAAACTAGCTTTGTTTACACTCTTGATACTCTTTCTTTGTTTCCAGTTTCATAAATTAGCCGTTGGATGTTTCTAATCAGCCTCAGTTAGGGTTCTTTTTGCTGAACTGGGGGAGGAGGACGCATGTGCGTGCCTTGCCCTTCCACACACAGCAGGTTCTCCTATCCTTTAACTCAGAGCAACACAGAATGTAATCAGGGCTTTCACTTCAATTACACCCAATGTGAACTTTGGTCAGGGAATTCTCCAGTGTGCTCCCCTGCAGCTCCTTGGGGGCTCATAAGAGTGAAAATGAAATTGCCCACCAGAGGGAGATTTCTGTGAATCAAGGAAGCGCCTTGACTCAACGAGGCAACCACTTCCTTTCCAATCAGCCCCATTACCTCCAGGGGGAGAAGATGTGACTGCATCTATCCATTTCTCGAGAAGTTTATGGACTCCATGCTTGCCTTTTCCTGTGAATCCACCGGCTCCAGCTCAGCTTTTTATCACAAATCTTGATGCTTTCTACAATATGCTGTAAGTTAAATAAACACAAGGCCTGCATGCAAACTAAAGAACTAAACACATTACATCCTGTGTTTGCAGCCATGCACCAAAATTTTCCAAACTAGAATATTCTCTTCAGCATTATGCCTTTCAAAAGCATGAAGCCTAGAGCTTTATAATTAAATTTGATTCCCATGAATTTTATAAATAAATTTAAGGAAACTTTATATTTTCCCCACTTTGAAAATCTAATACCAAGTCTTCAGATTTAAATGATCAAGGAGTTTATATATATGTATGAAACAGAAATATAGAAGTCAGGAGGTTGTAAGGCAGATTAGTGGGAACTATATCAAACTCAAACATACCCTATCCTACTGAAAGTGAAAGTCTCTCAGTCATGTCCAACTCTTTGCAACCGAATGGACTGTAGCCTGCCAAGCTCCTCTGTCCATGGAATTCTCCAGACCAGAACACTAGAGTGGGTAGCTGTTCCCTTCTCCAGGGGATCTTTCCTAACCCAGGGATCGAACCCAGATTTCCCACATTGTAGGCCGATTCTTTACCATCTGAGCCACCAGGGAAGCCCAAGAATACTGGAGTGGGTAGCCTATCCCTTCTCCAGTGGATATTCCCCACCCAGGAATCGAACTGGAGTCTTCTGCAGTCTAGGCAGATTCTTTACCACCTACTTTACTAAATTCACTCAAATACTTTTTTTATAAGATTGATTTACAAACATTTTTTAAATTAATGGCAACTAAAGACACAAAGCTACTTTTTAAGATGATAAAAATTATCTTAAAGTCTTCATTATGAAAAAAGTGAAAGTGTTCGTCACTCAGTCATGTCTGACTCTATGTGACCCTATGGACCGTATCCCACCAGGCTCCTCTGTCCATAGGATTCTCCAGGCAACAATACTGGAGTGGTTGCCATTCCCTTCTCCAGGGTGTCTTCCTGACCCAGGGATCAAAACTGTGTCTTCTGTGATCCTGAATTGCAGGCAGACTTTACCCTCTGAGCCACCAGAAAGAGGATAAAAATTATTATCTTAAATCAGTCTTCATTATACTAAGTATCAAAACAAAACTACAACAAAACCCAAACCAAAAAAAAAAAAAAAAAAAAACTAATGAAGGAAACTCAAACTATGACTTAAATGTCCAGTATCAATATTTGTGCTTAGTTGCTCGGTTGTGTCTGACTCTTTGTGACTCCCTGGACTGTAGCCCACCAGGCTCCTTGGTCCATGGGGATTCTCCAGACAAGAATACTAGAGTGGGTTGCCATGTCCTACTCCAGGGGATCTTCCCAACCCAAGGATCGAACCCAGATTTCCCACATTATTATTTAATAGTCTCTTAGAAACCTTAGTCAAAGTAATTAGAACAAAAATAAGAGGGGATGTGAGCTAAAATTATTAAAAATAATTATTAATATATTTTGTGTAAATAGTATTTGAAGACAATGTTTCCATACCATGAACGCATGAGAAATTTGACTGAAAAGCTTTCAAAGACAATAATTTTCAAAGTATTTGAACAGTACCTTGAAAAAACACTACAAATCATTAATTTTTTAAAATGCCAACAGTAGACACTTAGGAGATATAATGAGTAAGTAGGAAACTGACACCCATAATAAAGCTCCAAATAACTCTCAAAATTAGTTTTTCTTGGATTTTCACAGGAATCCCTAGGTGGTCATCACGAGTATTCATCTTAACCAGAAACTCAAACTGAAAGGCATGAGTTTCTAACCATGGAGTGAGAAACAGCAAATGGATACCATTTCCCTCCTCTCCTTTATAGAAAAGCTAATCTGTGAAGGTGGATCTGCTGCTTATACTGTTTTCAAAAGCCACTGCCCTGCTGGACAAATTATCTTTTTCTACTGCTTATTCTTACTTCCTTTCCAAATCTTGTGGGTATTTGAGATATCAGTGATTTGAAAATCTAAATAGGGTAGTAGTTGAAGTTTGCTAACAAGTACTAATTAATTGAGCCATATTCTTCTTCCCCTAAGGCCCTCCCTCGTGGTAAATTACCAGGCATTTTCACTTTCAAACCACTGGAGTGCTGCAGAGTGCATAATTGCTACAGGGCTCAACCGACGGGACCCCAAGGCATTCATGCACCTCGTGCTCCTCAGAACCTCAAATCCTCAGAGTTAAAGCGGGTCCCCAGGCACCTCACTTCTAAACAGGAAGATCTTTCCATTACTTAAGTAATAATGACAATTCAAAGGTTAAGTATAAATATATTGTTTCTTATGCATATTTAAAACTCCTACAAAACTAATATCAAAGTAACTGATTTTTTTTTCTAGTTGAAGCCTGGCAACATTAACTTGTTGCTGTTGTTTAGTCAGAAAGTTGTATCCAACTCTTGCGACCCCAGGGACTGCAGCCCACCAGGCTTCTCTGTCCATGGAATTTTCCAAGCAAGAATACTGGAGTGGGTTGCCATTTCCTTCTCCAAGGGATCTTCCCAACCCAGGGATCAAACCCATGTCTCCTGCTTGGTGGCAGATTCTTTACCACTGAGCCACCAAGGAAGCCCTTATCCTACATGTCCATCAGTTAATGTACACAGTTTAGAATATTACCTTTCAAATTAGGAAGGATCTGATATTAAACATTCAGTTCAGTTCAGTTCAGTCACTCAGTCGTGTCCAACTCCTTGTGACCCCATGAATCGCAGCACACCAGGCCTCCCTGTCCATCACCAACTCCCAGAGTTCACCCAAACTCATGTCCATCGAGCCCGTGATGCCATCTAGCCATCTCATCCTCTGTCGTCCCCTTCTCCTCCTGCCCCCAATCCCTCCCAGCATCAGAGTCTTTTCCAATGAGTCAACTCTTTGCATGAGGTGGCCAAAGTATTGGAGTTTCAGCTTTAGCATCAGTCCTTCCAATGAACACCCAGGACTGATCTCCTTTAGGATGGACTGGTTGGATCTCCTTGCAGTCCAAGGGACTCTCAAGAGTCTTCTCCAACACCACAGTTCAAAAGCATCAATTCTTATCCACTCAGCTTTCTTCACAGTCCAACTCTCACATCCATACATGACCACTGGAAAAACCATAGCCTTGACTAGACAGACCTTAATCGCCCCCTAATGTTTCTGCTGGGAAAGATTGAATATAGGAGAAGAAGAGCACAACAGAGGATGAGATGGTTAGATGGCATCACCAACTTGATGGACATGATTTGAGCAAGCTGCAGAAGTTAGTGATGGACAGGGAAGCCTGGTGTGCTACAGTGCACAGGGTTGCAAAGAGTTGGACACAACTGAACTGAACTGAGTATTTCTGATTGTGCCTTCATTCATTTAATAATTCTCTCTTCCCCCTGCATCTATGATGACTCATATACTGTACTGAAGGGTTCATTCAGTAGTAATATTTTTCATCTCACTGTGGTATACTTCAATATGAAAACAATCAATGTAATGGATTATTAGATTTAAACCATCTTGAAATCAATGTAAAAATCTTGTATGAGAAACTACTGCTTGTTTGAGAGTGCCAGGTTAATCCAGATGACTCAACTAAAATCTTAAGAGTTGCCCTCAATGTGACTTTGCTTATGTAACACGTTTCATGACACAGAGAACGTTCATGTCTGTTGAGATCACCTTTGCATCTCTGTTATTTAGCTTAGCACTTGGCAAATAGATATTTGATCAATATGCTTTTCAGTAAGTGAGGAAGAGGAAATGGAAAAATATGTAAAGTATTTTGGTGTATATATATATATATATATATTGTATATATTTTGGTATATATATATATATGGCTCCCCCCATGGCTCAGTGGTAAAGAATCTGCCTGCCAGTGTGAGAGACACAGGTTTGATCACTGGGTGGGGAAGATCCCCTGAAGGAGGGCATGGCAACCCACTCTAGTGTTCTTGCCTGGAGAATCCCATGGACAGAGGAGCCTGGTGGGCTACAGTCCATAGCGCTGCAAAGAGTTGTACCCGAGTGAAGCAACTGAGCATGCATACATATATATATATATATATATATATATATATATACATATATATACACATACACACGTGCAAGAAAAATATTATGTAAATTTATATCCCACTAATCACCCATATACCACTCCCATGTCTTAACTGTACTGATGTTGTGACCAATAGATATGATCAGGAAATAATCCACAACTGAGGAACCGTAGGGACGCTTATCTGATGGGAGTCTGGTTGACTTGTTTTGCTGTCCTGCATCCGTTTCCTTTCTCTAATAGCATCACAATTTCCTAGTTCCCAGTGAGTATAGCCTTGCTGGTTCAGTAACTCCAGATTCCTGTCTCCAATGACAGAAGCCAGGAAGGGCTGGCAGAACCTACTTCCCCGACCTGCGACAAAGCCAGGGGCCGGGCAAGTGACCTGAGCTTGATCCATCAAATGAACTCCCCGAGGACCTCGGGTGAGTGAAGCAAGGATGAAAACAACACTTGAAGTAACCTCAGTGAAAATTAGAAATGGAAAGGAAAAAACTTCCCAAGTGCAGTTAAATCACTCACCATCATTTGAACTGTTTTACTATGCATTTCTATAATTATTTCTTCTTTCTTAAAAAAGTCTTTCCCTGGCTCCTTCTCACATTTATCGCCTGTTTCATTTTACTGTCCTTTATAATTCAGTCATTCACTTCTTCTTAGTGACACCATGGTATAGATTTAGATTATTAAGTATGCCTTTCTACCTACCCAACCCTCAAGCCCTTATTATGTTTAGAACCTAAGCCAACTCCTCTGTCTTCTGAAATTCTACACAGTAGTGGGTTCTCTGTCCCTTTCCCTTCTCAAGGGCTGTCATTCTGAATTTTGCTTCCTCGTCAGGTTAACCATCACCAAGCCAGGCCATGGCTGGCAGTGAGTGAAATGGATGAGCTGAAATCAGAGAAGTGGTTTACACACACAAAGTATGATTTCCAGGCGAGACAGAGTAGAGGACATGTGGTCAAAAGTGATCAGATGTGTGTTATTCCTCCAGAAATTTATGAAAGAAGTGTCTAAATGTTTTCTCCAAGCATCCACTTACAAATTCAAGGCAGTAAGAATGGGAAGAAGGTCATGAACAGAGCCTGGAAGACTCCGTATAGAAATGGGGAGCAGAGGCAGCTGCAGGCAGGACTGAGGGTTTTGGTGTGCTTTTTCTCCTTTACACCTTGTAAAACGGCTGATGCCAACGCACAGTGTCATCCCCGCAGCTCACTGCCCTTCTCCCTCTAGACCCTTTAGATGAATAAGCTCTTAAAGATGCTTCAGCATCGGAGTGTTCAGGGGAAACTGGAGGGTACCCTCCAAGTGATCGTCGAATCAGACCACTCATTGGTTTCCATTTTGCTTGTTCTTAAAGATCAGTGTGTATTTACTTAAATCACCTTTCTCCTATATTCCCAGGTGGCGCAGTTGATAAAGAATCTGCCTGCCAATGCAGGAGACACAAGAGACGCGGATCCCTGGGTCAGGAAGATCCCCTGGAGGAGGAAATGCAACCCACTCCAGTATTCTTGCCTGAAAAATCCCATGGACAGAGGAGCCTGGTGGGCTACAGTCCATGGGGTCACAAAGACTCAGACATGACTGAGCACACACACACACATGCAGCTCAATCTCTCATAAGTTTGAAGTCTTTTTTTTTTTTTTGCCACACTGTATGGCATGTGGGATCTTTGTTCCCCAACTAGGGATCGACCCCATGTGCCCCCAGCATTGGGAGTACAGAGTCTTAACACTGGACTGCCAAAGAAGTCCGTGAATTCTTTTTGATCCAAAGTTTACTGATAGAAAATCTCTCTATTAGACATTTCCTTCATAATTTAAATCATTATCTATCTAACTATTCTACATTTCTATGAGATAATTTGGATAAGTAAAGTAGTATTGGTATTCTGCCATTATTTACTATTGCTTTTATTTTTTTATAAAAAGCAAAACATGGAAATGTATCAGTGTCTGTTATTATAGGATGAGAATTTGTGCTCGTTGTAATAATCCTGTGGGAAAAACACATAGCTACTGTTTCACTTAAGTCATCACATTGGCAAATGATATAAATGTCCTTTCATGTTGTATTAACAAGAAACCTTCTGTGCTACCATACCTAGCAGTTTCTAAATTCAAGCATTTCAAATATGCTTCCTTGTTCACAGACCATAAAGCTGCACATCTCATTTTCAATTGAATTTTTTTGGAGGCTCTTTAAAGGCAGATGAGCAGGGTGGATTTGGGTAGAGATGCATCAAATCAATTTTTTCACGTTGATTATGCTCCAGAATGGAGGTGGTATGACCCTGACCTATGTCCATGTCTGGCTGGTTTTGTCAGGGTAATAAATCATTCCTGGCTTTTCTATCTGAAGCTCCTTCTACTCTCATCTCATTTTAAGTTACAAAATGCTCTCCCTCTCCATTTGCTAATTTCTGGTTCATAGGAGAACTTATTCAATCTATCTCCAGGAATACTCTTTATATCCAAACTTTTATTTACATCAGAGAAATGATGTTAGAAATGACAAGAACAGCTGAGACAGTGTTGAAAATATTGTATTGTTGGTCAATATTGGTTCTGTAGTGTTTTGGAGGCTGGGGAGTTCAGATTCTCTAAGATTTCCTCAAATTTTCCCTCGTGAACTTGAGCGGCTGGACTTCAAGGTCTAACTGGGTTTCATTGCTTTGCTCAGTATGACAGCCACCAGCCACATATGCTGATCACATGCCTGAAATGAGGCCGGGCCACAGTAAGACTTGCTATCAGTATAAATACAAACACAGATTTCAAAGACTTCATACCCCAAAATGGTAAAATATAGCTTTAAGTTTTACATGGTTTATAAGTTCAAATAATATTTGTAGGTACTGGTTGAAATAAAATGTATTGTTAAAGTCCATTCACCTGTTTTTTTAAATTACGTTAGTGAATACTTTTAGAAAATGTAAAATGGTGTCATGGCTCACAGTATATTTCTACTGCAGATCGCTTGCCTGTGGTCACTTTCACCCTAACATTCACCCTGATGTCACCCGTGCCACAGACCTCAACTTACCCTGTCTCACCAACCCCTGATCTTCACCAGGGTAATTATTCTCCATGACTCATTTTATTGAGCTCCCAACAGCCAAGTCATCACGTGGTACTCTGCCTCAAAATATCCATTTAAAAACTTAAAATTTGAGGTTTTACACAGGCTTCTGAGCCCACAGAGGATAAGAATTCCTCTTGATGAAATCAGAACACCTCTGCTGAATAGAAGTTTATAAAGAGAGCCTCCATCTGGGTGCTGGGCACCCATTTTTGTCCTCAAGACCCAGCTGTGCAACATCCTAGCTCCATATGTGTGTGTGCATGTGTGCTCACTCATGTCTAACTCCTTGCAACTCTGTGAACTGTTAGCCCACCAGGCTTCTCTGTCCATGGGATTTTCCAAGCAAGCATACTGGAATGGGTTGCCAGTTCCTACTCCAGGAGATCTTCCTGACCCAGGGATCGAATGTGCATCTCCTGCATCTCCTGCTTTGGCAGGCAGACTCTTCACCACTGAGCCATTTGGGAATCCCTTCTAGCTCCATAAGACTAATTTCCCATCAAGGGAACCAGAGATCTAAAAAAATGCCTTTAGGGGACCTCCCTGGTGGGCTGGATGAAGCACAAGCTGGAATCAAGATTGCCAGGAGAAATATCAATAACCTCAGATATGCAGATGACATCACCCTTAGGGCAGAAAGTGAGAAGAACTAAAGAGCCTCTTGTTGAAAGTTAAAGTGGAGAGTGAAAAAGTTGGCTTAAAGCTCAACATTCAGAAAACTAAGATCATGGCATCTGGTCCCATCACTTCATGGCAAATAGATGGGGGAACAGTAGAAATAGTGGCAGACTTTATTTTTCTGGGCTCCAAAATCACTGCAGATGGTGACTGCAGCCATGAAATTAAAAGATGCTTACTCCTTAGAAGGAAAGTTATGACCAACCTAGACAGCATGTTAAAAAGCAGAGACATTACTTTTCCAACAAAAGTCTGTCTAGTCAAGGCTATAGTTTTTCCAGTAGTCATGTATGGATGTGAGAGTTGGACTGTGAAGAAAGCTGAGTGGATAAGAATTGATGCTTTTGAACTGTGGTGTCGGAGAAGACTCTTGAAAGTCCCTTGGACTGCAAGGAGATCCAAGCAGTCCATCCAAAAGGAGATTAGTCCTGAGTGTTCACTGGAAGGGCTGATGTTGAAGCTGAAACTCCAATACTTGGGCCACCTGATGTGAAGAGCTGACTCATTTGAAAAGACCCTGATGCTGGGAAAGGTTGAAGGCAGGAGGAGAAGGGGACGACAGAGGATGAGATGGTTGGATGGCATCATATGGACATGAGTCTTGGTAAACCCCAGGAGTTGGTGATGGACAGGGAAGCCTGGCCTGCTGCGACCCATGGGGTTGCAAAGGGTCAGACACAACTGAATGACTGAACTGAACTGCACTAAACTGGTGGTCCAGTGGGTAACAATCTTCCAACAATCTTGCCTTCCAATGCAAGAGATGCAGTTTCGATCCCTGGATGGGCAACTAAGCTCACATGCCACAACTACCGAGCCCTCATGCCACAACTAGAGAGCCCGTGTGCCCGCCGCAACAAAAGATACTGCATGCTGCACCTAAGACCCA